>NC_051851.1:68959558-69584558 GCF_905115235.1 Hermetia illucens
GAGCTTAAGGGTGCTTTCCAGTAAATTATTAAAAGTTATAGTAATATACTGTTATTAAGTTTATTTGAACAGATATTGGTATTGAGGGTATTCGGGACCTAGGCACTATATAATGGAAGCTTCGTGTTTTTTTCAAATTTTTCGGTTGGGTGGGTTCTGAGAATGGGTCCGTAAAAGAAACTACCACTTTTCGCCCCCCTTCCTCCTTGCGCATTAAATGTCATAATCGCTTTTAAAAGTACTAATCGAGACCTTTCATTTGATATCCCATATGACTACATTCGGTGGAAAAAAAGTGTAGACCCCCCTTTTGCATGTATGGATACCTTTTCTTAAATTCCACGTAGATTTTAATCGGGTTTTGTTTTTTGATGCAGCCAAATTGACCACGTGTTGATTGAACGCCGCCACCTCTCAGCCTTGATGAATGTCAGAACATATAGGGCCAATATAGACTCGGATCACTATCTCGTTGGCATGGTGCTCCGAGCCCGAATAACAATACCACCTAGAATCCCCTCTGACAATCAGGTGAGAGCGAACACTGACGCCATCCACAACACAACCCCCGCGACACCTATAAAAGAAAACTGGATGCCACAATAACCGCAGTCAACAGAGGACCTGGAGATGAAGCATCAATAAATGATCTTCACAATCGCCTCAAGAACGTTATCATGGATACGGCCACAAACGAATCGGAACGGCTGGTTTGACGATGAATGTAAGTTAGCAACGGAACGGAAGAATGCTGCATACCGAGTAATGTTGCATTCTCAAAGAACGCGGGCACGCGCAGAGACTTATCACGAACTCCGTCGAGCGGAGAAGCGACTTCACACACGGAAAATGGAAGCCTGGGAGAACCAACAGGTCTGGAATTCGAAATGTACAGGGAGCAACCGCACCAGGCGCGCAAGTTTCACCAACAAGTCAGCAGGATGGATCCTTATACACCTCGATGCTCATCCTGCCGAGACAAAGAGGGAAATCTGATTTCCGACAGAATGGGCATATTGGAGCGATGGGTTAAGTATTTTGACGAACTACTGAACAACCAGAACATCGGCGAGTTGGAGGTCCCGCCAACTGAAAACGACAGACAAATACTGCTACCACCAAGTTTAGGAGAAACAGTCCGTGCAATTCATCGGCTTAAAAATCATAAGTCGCCAGGAGCCGATGGAATTACAACCGAATTGGTTAAATATGGAGGCGACCAGGTACACCAAGTGGTTCATCAACTTGTGCTCAAGGTGTGGGACGGCAAATCAATGCCTGACGATTGGCAGCGAGGCATTATCTGCCTCATACATAAAAACGAAGATATCACACAGTGCAGCAATTATAGAGGTATCACGTTGCTGAGTACCTATAAGATATTCTCCGCTATCCTGCTAGGCCGGATAGCTTCATACGCCCAGAACATCATTGGCCCATACTAAAGAGGCTTCACTCCAGGTAAATCAGCAACATATCAGATTTTCTCTCTTCGGCAAGCGATGGAAAAACGGTTGGAATATGGACAACAGTTGCACCATTTGTTCATCGACCTTAAAACCGCCTATGATAGCATAGCCAGGGTAAAACTGTACTCGGCCATGGGAGAATTCGGTATCCCGACGAAATTAATAAGACTGACTAGGCTGATCCTGACCAATGTGCGAGACCAGATAAAAGCAGCAGGATCACTCTCAAGATCATTCGACATCAACAATGGTCTACGACAAGCGGATGCCCTATCATGCGTCCTCTTTGACTTGGCACTTGAGAAAGTGATCCGTGATGCCGAGGTAAATTCAAGAGGTACGATCCTCTTCAACTCTACCTAACTACTGGCCTATGCTGACGATATCGAAGTCATGGGGAGAACCACCCGAGATGTACAAACTGCCTTCATCCAGATCGAGCAGGCGGCAACTGGTGCGAGATCTTGGGCTGCACATCAATGAAGGCAAGACAAAATATATGGTGGCAACGTCAGCACCAAAGACGAATCAACCAACAACATCAAACCGCACTGGTCAAACACGAAGAAGAATAAAGATAGGAGAATACAACTTTGAGATCATTGACAATTTCTCCTATCTAGGGTCGAAAATCACAACCGATAACAGATACGATAATGAAATCCGCGCACGGTTGTTGTCAGCCAACAGAGCCTGTTTCAGCTTGCAAAGACTATTGCGCTCGAAACGTCTCACCATAGGGTCAAAGCTCTTACTGTACAAGACTATGATCTTGCCAGTCCTCATGTATTCCTCGGAAACTTGGGTTCTTAGCAAGAAAAATTGCGAACTCTTGGTCACATTCGAGAGAAGAATCCTCTGAAGAATTTTTGGCCTCCTACATGAGGATGGACGATTCCGTAGTCTACACAATGACGAAATCTATGAGCGATACCATCACCGCCCGGTTGTGGATAAAATCCGACTCAATAGGTTACGGTGGGCGGGTTACTTAATCTGTATGGATGAGGATGATCCCACCCGGAAAGCCTATATAGGCAATATCTATGGTAGAAAAAGAAGACGAGGCAGGCCCTGCCTAAGATTGAGCGATGGCGTAGGTCAGGACGCCAGACAGTTTTTAGGGATATCAAATTGGTGGACCTCGGCGCAAAACCGGGATGTCTGCAGTTCCTTATTAAGGCAGGCCTATACTGGATACCGGTTGTTGCGCCGTTGATGATGAAAGTAGAAAGATCCTCTAGAGAAAGTCTGACTTGGTCTGCTTCCGAAGATACTGCCCTTCGCAAGCGTCATAATTCAAATATATGCTGGTGCATACATTTGAATTATAATGGCGAGCACAAATGCCGAGTTGTATTCATGATCCACGAACAAAGGTTTGATATGAACTAGGATAGGAATCTCGAGGAGGACATCTGGTCAGAAGCTTTGTGAGAATTTTTGTTGGTTTTAGGTGATACCCCAAGTCGCAAGAGAACGGAGTTTTTGCTGGAGTTAGACATAATCTTCTTCCCATCGATTGCCAATCCAAAGGCTCCACATATGACATAGACCGGTGCTTTCTTCTTGAGGATGGTGCTGATGAGCCGCTTTTCTTTTCCATTTCCACCTCCTTTAAGGGTATTGTAGGTATCGGAAGGTATCAGTGGGCGCTCCGAGGGGCCCAATTAGCGCTTTGGTGCGCCATTTCATGCCACAAACTCCTAAGACCGTGACTGTTGTTATGGGAGCAGAGAGGCAGAGTCCAGCCGGCTTGGATTTTCAGAGCCAGCCCGTAGCATTCACGAAGGAAAGCAGCTCTCCCACCCTGCACTACTAAAGTTCCTAACGGTTACAGGCCTGCTTGAGATACTATGATCAACAGGTACACTATAACCAGTAAAAGGGGCACAATAGTACTTGAAGGACGCGGTGCGACTTTCCCTTGACAGAATAATAATAATGACAGTGGATAAGTCACACATTAATGAGGGGAGACAATTGCAGTAAAATCCAATCTTTCAAGATTGCCGACGAATGCCCCAAGGGCACTTAGCGCAGAATAGTCGAGAAGGAGTCCAGGCGTCTCGGGAAGTTGTGGGGAAGCTGAAACGCATTTGAGGTAATCGTCAGTGATGGCGCGTATGTGTGGTTATCGCGCTGTACCCGCCGTATATTTATAATATAATCATGTAGGGTTTCAAATAAAGGATTAGTAGTTACCGAATCAGATTTCAGTTTTGACGTCAGTTGCAAAATGGAAGGCGAGTGGTCATAAAAAGGCCACTTAAATAATGAGGAAAAATGGAGAAAGATATAATGATGTCATATAGGGATCTTTACCTCAGAATACCCCTCAACTGAAGATAGTTAACAGTAGTATTGTTTTTTTTTGAGAATGATGGGGTCCTAAGTCCGCATCAACTTAATGCTGGACCGGACCAAATGGAGAGTAACTTACTCCCTCTTTCCTGGTCCACGGACCCCTCGCTTAGGGCTTGCACCCAAACTTTTCAAAAATGTCAAGCGATGACGGCTTTATGGTTGGTCCGTGGACCAGGAAAGAGGGAGTAAGTTCCTCCCCATTTGGTCCGGTCCAGCATTAAGTTGAAGCGGACTTAGGACCCCATCATTCTCAAAAAAAACATTTTCAGCTCTGGTCAAGCTCTGGTCAATAAGGCGGATTTGCACTCAATATAATTCGTAGTCATGTCGTGTTCTACGAATTTTATAAAGGAGCACTCAACATCTGCGAGCCACTACGGTCACGCTGCTCCCAGGGCAGAGAGGAGGCAGTGTCTGACGATTTGCCTCTGGCCTGGTAAGAAACCGTAAAGCCGCCATCGCTTGACATTTTTGAGTAGTATTGTATTATTATATTTAAAAATTCTTCTAAAAAATTTCAGAAAACCTTGAATGCAGAAGGAGGAATGTGCTCCTGCTTAGCTCATATAGTCAAACTAAATATAAAGAACAATATCTCTTAAAATACACACGTTCTCAGGTTTAATTCAACGAAAACTAAACGCTCAGAAATTCAAAATCTCTCTAAATGAGGTTGCTACTAAAATATACATATTTCATAATATAAGAGCTATAAAAAAAATTCCCAATTTTTTCTACTTTCAACCCACACTGTACAGAACAGCCGAGAATAAGCTGTAGCCATAGCCTGAATCAAGCAAGGATACGATGCAGCGTTACGTGAAGAGCTCATTTGGAGAACAACCTGCAAGTATGAAATTTACCTTTTCATTACTCCTTACCTACATTTTTGGATAAGCACCCGAACACAACATAAATTCGATAGTACTCACGGAGGTCCTTCAACGTTTCAAGATGGTAAATATAACGATAAATAACGCAGGCGTGTAAATGCAAAATTATTGATCGCCTTGTCAACATTCATCCCGTATTTTATGAATCCCCCGCAGTGATTTGTCTCAGAATAATTTTATTCACAAAGGACAAAAATGCATATTTGTTCAAAATCAATTCAGCAAATTCATGGGAGAATCAAAATCGGTTGTGACCATTTACAATAATTTTGAGTAGAAACATTTGTCGACTCAGACAAAGGTGAACTGGACGTGCTTTTCCCTTAATCTTGCCAATTAAGAATCGCTGGGTCTCAGTAATTTTGGATGCAACAAACCAAGCGGGGGAGACAAAGGAGATAAGTATTTTATCAGTCACATCATGACATGTTATGTACATACATACACATGTAGTAAAGTGATGGGCTATCTTGAAGGATGTGGATAAATTCTCTGTGAATAAATTCTGGGTAGAAATTAGGTGAATATAAGGATGAATACTATGCTAGCCTGCAAATCCAATGAAAGGGTTACGTTAACAAATAACCGAGAATGCACAATGAGTCTTCCTGGGATTCGAAAATGTGAACAGAACAATTGTATTTACGAATTATAGATAGAAAAACTTCCATGGTGATTGGAGGAATAAATAGTAAACATTTTATTAAAAAGCGACATGAATAGTAAGCCTATTGGAATCAATAAGCTATTCCTGCATTTTGAAATTTTTTATGCTCTTATTCGTGGGTGTGTCCGGATAGCTGATTGGTTAGAGCACAAGGCTATCGTACGGAAGCTCGCGGTTCAAATCTCGCTGGCGGCAGTGGGATTTGTATCGTGATTTGACGTCGGATACCAGTCGACTCAGCTGTGAATGAGTACCTGAATTAAATTAGGGTAATAATCTCGGGCGAGCGTAATGCTGACCACATTGCCTCCTACAGTGTTCTGTAGTGTACCGGTCTTGAATGAAGTGCTCTAACACACTTCAAGGCCCTGATCCAATATGGATTGTCGTGCCAACGATTATTATTATTATTATTCGTGGGGGTCTTTGTAGCTGAACCTCAAGAGGGCAGCCTTTAATTTTTTTCATTTTTTCCAGCGCCTTTTCAAAGGTTTTATTTGAATAAGAAATAGTAATTATAACAATACATTAATTCATAATAGATTCTCGGCTACAACCTAAGGACCTCGCTATCGCTCGATTAATTTGTTGATCCAGGCCCGCCAAAAGTCGTCCGGTTTGGTATCAAAAAAGTTGAGAAAAGTTTTGAGGTCCGTTTCGTTGTCAAAACGAATGCCTCCCAATTTTTCGGCAGCGAGAGAAAAAGAGGGAGATCCGTCTCTGCAAGGTCTTGAAATTATGATGCATTCACGATTTGTTATTGCGGTTTTGTGAAGCATTATATTATAGTATGATCTTGCCGGTCAAGTGTCGTCAGCTGAATAGCTTCATTTACGCGATACAGCTAGGAAATATAGAGTTTCTTGTTGAATGCACAATTTCATCTCTGAATGCACTATACCGTTCCAACCCCACGAAACACAAACCATAGTCTTGTTTGTAAAGTTTCTGCTTAACTCTTCGCATCGGCGTTTCACCTGGAGCCATCCGCTCTTTTCTTTGCCTCATATATATCATCTCTCCTTCCCCGTCACCATTGCGTACAAGAATTTTGGTTGTGCCCACGCGCTGCTCGGTAGTCACCAAAATGTCGGCAGACTCTTCTTTGTTTTCATTATTGAACCCGTGAGGAATCCATGCTCCCCATTGATTTGAATTGGTTGAGCAATATTACGTGACAGCAGCTTATTTTTCAGGCCAATTCTTGACTTGCTTGGTGATCGTCGTCTTTCAAAGGGTCTTTGAGACGATCTTCGTTGAATTCTAAAGGCATTTCTTTGAGGTCAAAGCCGCTATTTTTAAAGTTTTGCGTGAAACAAAGGCTCATTAAAATCGATTTAATGTCTGTCTGTCAGCTAATCTGCGTGTCCTTGTCTGGCGGAAATATGAGGATTTGAGATTTTTACCCACTAAAACCACCCCGACTCCCTGCCCCGTGGAAACACCATTAGATATTACATCAGGGTGTGCAGTTAGCTCACTTTAGTTAAGGGGGTCATCCCGTGTGAAGGCCGAACAAATTTTTTTTTTGAAAAATATGAATTTTTCATCACATATTTATTCATATCTTAAGCATGCGTAGTAATTTTAACAGTCCGATAGCATAGTTCATTAGTGAAATACAGAGCAATTTATACACCCATCGCCAAAAAAGGTGTTTTTCTGCTGCCACGCTAGAGGGCGTAGCGATTATCTTAAAGAAAAAAAGTAAACGGCATTTTGACGTGCAGACTTAACTACAGTCCGCAAACTACGATTATTAAAAGATATGAAAAGCAAAATTTTTGGCGGGGTTTTAAACTTCACTTCACTTCTAAAAAGTGAAATGTGATTTTTAGCCATAAAATCATAACTGATACGCGCCTTATTATGGCGATCGACATAAATCGGGCATGTGAATTATTACGTATTTAACACTATAATTTCCGAAGGACTCCGAATACAAAAAATCACTTTGCCCATATATCCTACACTATATCCAGATACCATTCTCCGGACTAAATTTTCCGATAATAGATACACACCTAGCACTCTAGGCTTCGTTTTTCTTCACGTATCTTAGACATTGAACAAATATGTGCGCTGGGTCCTCCGGGACTCCATCATAGTTCGGACAATCAGATGAAGTGTCCAGTTTTAGCCTTATGGTTTCCTCCATGGAATGAGAGAAGCTGGGTAGTGATGGTAGGGTTCAACCTATGTGTCCAATGACAATTTTCTGAGTGGTTCCATCGCTTTTCCTTTCTCCCCTGCGATAAAGGAAAAAAGCACCTGAGGTATGTTCGTCATCTCGTCTAAGGTGTCAATCGGCAGCATTCCCGAAATGACGAATTCCACATCATCTAAGACGGTCCTAAAGACAGAACATATAAATATAAAAATATAAAAAATATAAAACTCTTTCTCCGAAACTTCTACTGCATAAAGCAAGGTGGAACTCATCCAGGGTAGCTTGCAAGTATGCCGCGGCCGGTGTTGACCAAAGGTACTTAATTTAGCACTTTTTTATGTTAATCAATACCTCAGTACCTTTTCTCATTTTTCAGTACATTTCCAGTTAAATAAGTACTTTTCAGAGGATTTCAATTGAACCGTGATGAAGTTAATGTTTGGCAGAAACACCTTTTGTTGAATGACAAAATGGTCGAAAAGTTTAACTGGTAATATTACGCTGCTTGTCGTCACTTTGTGAAATAGGTCAGAATTCACATAAATTCGCAAAATTCACATAAATTCGCAAATAGCAGTTTTGGTGAATGCAGTTCACGACATCATAATGGGATATAATGGGATATATATTATAATACACTAAGTTTGGCGCAAAATGGGACAGCCCCCAGCAGAAGCTGGTTGTTAGAAAAAAAGGCAACGTTATTCGCAATTCGCATAAAAGTCTGTTCAAAAGGGCAACGACGTTGGTACAAAATGTTGTGAAATGCACGTTCAAACAGGTTCACTTTTAGAACATATTTTTGGGTAGCAAGTTTCATAGTCGCCCGGTAGAAACCAAAGCCATTCATTTCGAAGAATAAGCAATAAGCATGCTATGCAAATCCTAGACTGTTGATATTCGGTTCTGTGGTCTGGTGAAAGTAATTGAAAATTGTTTGCGTTTTGTTGGTTAGCCAATGTGGTGTTTCCAATTCGCGACATACCTGCAACCGTCTAGCTTGAAGGCGGAAATTAGTTGAATAAGGGCTTGAAAGCGACCAGATTGAATGAACCTACAGTAGACAGTAGGACAATAACCCTTAGTACACTTCCCTCTCGGAACTAGAAGGGTTATTGTTTCATTTGAGTATTGTGTCCGCTCATACAAAAGTACCATTTAGTACCGTTTTGTTATATTTTCTGATAGCATAATTTTTCCGCTTCCGCCAACCATGACCATGGCTGCTTAAAATCGAATTTCGCATCCGTAATCATTGCCTCCTCCGGAAAGGCAAGATTGGAAAAATCTTTGTATAGGGTGTTCCACGTTAGTGGTCCAATACAGAGCCTTGTGTGACACTCGCGCAAAAACGTACTCTAGAGGTTCATCATGGGTGCCATACTACCGTTTTCGCAAGTTGCTATCGACAGTAGCAACGAAGTAGGTGCGAACACTAATGGTTTCCTCAAACCTTTTTGGTGGTACTAATCGTTGAATGCATTTTTGGACAAGCCAGTAACCAATCTGATGGCATCAATGAGTGACATGACTTTACGGAATCCATTCTCCCGATCTGAAAGACCGCCTTGATACATAACAAACGGGAGTAACCTGTTGTAAATTACCGGGTTCAACATTTTCCGTTAGTGTGTAGAAGATGCTCTAGAGAATATTCCCTTGAACATTTATGCTTCGGACAACTCAGCGAAAATGTTCGGTTGGAATTTCACGGCAAGGTTCTGTGGTATGCCGTGCCAACCCGGGGATACACTGTCGCCTATTCTATCATAGATTTCTAACAGCTCGTTTCTGGAGACTGCTGGAATTGGTATCACATTACCTATTACTGAAAGGTGTCAGTGCCCCCTTTTTGTTTGGGAACAACCCCTTGATGATTTACAACAGGAAATCTGAATTGCCACTAGCTTTCCCACGGATTTATATCCACATCTGAGCAGAGTTCCTTCCCCTGCTGGATGGCCAGCTTGATGTTTTTGCAGGCTTTCATATTGGCATGTTCCTTTTGACCCTGATTGATTCTATCTATTGCCTTCTATACTATACGTGTCGCCCGGTAGTAAGTAGGTAGAACGCTATCCACTATTCCACCAAAAGTTGAGCAATGTCCTTGGCCTAGATGAGTCATATGATTTGACGATTGCATTTTATGGAGAGCTTTATTTGTGAAAGTAGTTGCCTTGTTAGGCTAGTCTTGAATGTTTACTCATCATCGCTGTTGCATCCCAACGTGTCGTTCTTTTTCGATTTTGACCTCCGGTGTGCAGGTCTCCAGCCCTGTGGCTCCCTACACAGTTCAAAGATGAAAGCCTGCTGGTCGCGGTACGTGAAATCTTTGTTAACTTGGCACGACATGTTACGCGCCAGCATAAGACTAATAGAGGTCAGATCTGCAACTAAACTAGACCTCGCTTTCCGATAGGGGTTTACATATTTTTGCCTCTTTGCTCCTCCATGCATTAAAGTCACCGGCAGTCACCTTGGACCTCATCCCTTGAGCAAAATTGTCTAACAAGCTTTCAAATCCAGACAATGTGAGTCTTAGTGGCAGCAGTTATACTCGAATACACCGCTTATCTAGCCGCTGTCGGACTGACTTATGGCAAATGGTTTGACTCTGCGGCCGCAAGCCCATATCGCCGCTCCCATCCGTCATCTAGGAGTCACAGTCAAAGTTTCTATATGGTTCACTTATGGTAAACTCCACTCCAGTTTCGTAAGCGGTCTGCGAAAGCAAATCCTGTGCAACCCAACAATGATTGAAGTATTTACCTCCTCCGGCAAAATGGCGGTCATCCCGTCCCTACTGCACTCTTTGGCAATATGCCCTCTATCCCCAAACCTTTTGCATTGATCGCACAGATCAAAGCCACCAGTGTATGCCTTTGCAAAGTGTCCAAACACGCCTTCAATGTGATCTCTTCTCCCAATTCCCTCAATTTGAATTGTTGTTTCAAGGTAGTGCAGATTTCTTCTCTGGATTTCATTTCATCGAGATCTTTGCAATGTATACATAATAGATCTCATATTTTTGGAAACGCACTGCGACATTCTTCCCAAGCGAATCTATAACTTGGCCGTTTTGCCCCCACCGTTATCATAGCAACTTTATCTTGTTTTTTCCGCGTAATTTTCCCACTAAACGATTGAAAGTTTTCTAATATAGTACATTGATGAATTCACATATGTAGCTAATTAATGCGCTTGTGGCGGAGCCTTATTAAAATTGATATGTATGCAAATTTCAAGCAGACTGAATTACTTATTTTGATTAATTAGTAAGTCAACGCGGACGAAAGGTTTTCCATATTTTGAGCCCTCATTACTCTTCGTTTCATCCCATATCAAATATGGGACCAGTTTCAAAAAGTACTAATTGAGGCCATTTAATATTCCACATGACCATATTCTATGAAAAAAATGTTGCACCTCCTTTTCGCATATATGGGGAGCCGCTCTTAAACTCAACAGAGAATGACGCCAGTTGCTTTATGTAAAAGGATTTACAGACTACACGTTCTCATCAATTTCGTGACAATCGGTTTAGACGTTTCCGAATAAATCGGGTGTGATAGACAGACAGACCAGCAGACCAACATCGACCCGATTCTAAATTGAGTTTAGAATTTAGGCAGAGAGGCAATTTGGGCTTTCTATGGCGTATCAGCTAAGCGCACTTCGAAAATGTTGTTCCTACCGGAGGGTAGGCTATGAGGCAACGTACGTAATTTTGGGTACCATCACACAAGCAGGACGAACGAGTTCATAAGCCATCCCAAAATCTCCCTATTGCGCGTAAGGAATTCAATGAACTATTATAATTAAACTCGGTATTGTGGGCTTTCCAACAGCAATTGGTCATCTCCACTCCATCTGATCCACAACCCCAATGGCAAATGGTGATCTTGTGGAGATTATAGAAGACTGAATCCTCTGACGATTCCGGACCGGTACCACATCACACTCATCGGAGACATTTCACATCATTTACTAAACTGTTGTGTTTTCATGACTATGGATCTCGCCAAGGCTCACTCTGATACTCCCCAAGATAAAAATAACAATTTGCACGGATGACTTTTGGCCAGTGAAATGCAGCACAAACGTTCAAGAGATTCATCCAAACTGTACTACGAAATTTTGACTTCTGTTTCGTCTACTTGAAAGACATTCTGGTCGAATCTTCCACCGACTCCGAGCATTTGGGACATCTCGAATGCATTTGCCTTCTTGACAATGATCCAATCCTTAACGTAAGAAAGTGTAGATTTCTATAACCACAGGTGAAATTTCTAGGCCATTTCATTACCCCTGACAGAGTTCAACCTGACCCAGACAAGGTGATATCGCGGGCTTTCCGCTACCAAAGACAATCAGAAAGCTTTAGAAGATTCTTGAGTATGGTGAACTTCTACCGTTGTTCCCTGCCCAAGTCGCTCACTACCAGGCTTTACAAAACGTTTCCCTGTCCGATTCGAAGACCAAAGAATCGCAGGAAGTTGTGTGGTTTCTAGAAGCCGTGCAAACGTTTGAAACGACCAAGCAACACGTGGTAGAAGCTATATCTGTGGCATTCCCTAAATAGAATGCACCCCTAGTCGTATTTGTCGATGCCTCAGACATGGCAGTAGACCCTGAATTCACCAGATTGCTGAACCCAAGATAGCAACCGTTGAATTTCTTCTCAAAACAGATGAATACCGCTCAATTGAATTAAATCACCTACGATCGTGAATTATATGCCACGTATCTGAGCTACTTTTGTTTTTCCAGGCCTTTCAGGTTTTCCACGGACAACGAGCCTATAACTTTTGTCTTACAGCAAAAGCTCAACAAAGTGTCCCTGCACCAACTTCGTTAAGTAGCCTTCAACAGCCAGTTTGGGTCGGACATTCAAAATGTGTGCGTTACGACACCATACACCTCGGCAATGTAGTGACTCACACCACTACAAGTAGTGCGTCACGATCATTGATGCGTTGCAATACCCCTAAAGGATATCACAGCACAATCATGTGCTGAAGCCGTCTGACTCCTTTTAGTGCTCCTGCCATAATCATCACTGACCAGCGAATGCAATTCGAATCTACTCTCCTCTCGCAGCTCGAAAAGTTCCTGGAAATCAAACGTGGACGAACAACTGCATATCATCTAAGGTCCAATTGGGAGCTAGAACGTTGACAACGGTCACTGAAGGCAGTCATTATGGGGCACGACGATCCGTCCTGGTCGCGAGTCTTGCGTTTCATTCTGCTCAGCCGCCGCGCAGCCGTCCGCGAAGAGTCTGCTGCCATCCGGTCTACAGAGAAAACCTACGACTGCCCGGTGACCTGCTCCTTCACAAGAGAATGTCTTGGAGAAACCAAATTTTTACCCTTGCAAGTCGCTCCCAAATCGAAGCCGTCTCTTCCATCTCATTATGCGTAGTCAGCGGCCAAAACCCCTAGGGAGCTTAGATGGGGGTGCAGCCTTCTGATGAGGAGTGATCCTATCCGAAAGCCAGTCCAGCCATCATACGAGGGTTCCTATAATGTCCTTTAGCATAGGGAGAATGAACGCTTGCTAGACGTCGGTGACAAGTCCAAGACAATTTGCTTGGACAGGCTGAAACCTTTCTTCTAAGAGGCAGATGGTATTGGAAGGGGGCGTGAGCACCACATTCGTTTTGATGTCCGCCTGCCGATCGCGGTCGAGTAGCCCAGCCACGGATTTTCTAGCCGAAATCACTCGGTTACCGCTAAGCGCCGACTTCACAGCCTTGGTTGAAACGAGCGATGCGTGCGCCCGCCAGATACCCTAGCAACTAAGATAAGTAAATGTGTGCTGTGTCTGTCGGACGCGCAGGCAGCCGCGTACTCAGTCGTAACATTGAATAAAGTGATGCAGATAATGGTCATTTTTCTAAAAAAATCAGGACGAAGTAAGCGTAGGTTGCACCTTGAAGGTCAATACCACCTCCTTCTTGGTTAAAACAATAGAAAAACTAAACTAAACCAGCATGTTTCCCAGTGTAGTACTGTGTCTGTTCACAGTTTGGTTCTTCGATAACATTAGCTGCCTGAACATGGCATTTCTTATGAAGTTAGTTGGCTTTTCGACTCATTACTCCTTAAAGTTCCCAGGCATTTCACAACTATTCAGACTAAAGTGACCTTTCCCTGTTTCTGTGATAACTGGTTTGGGGCCAGCTTTCTAGCAATCAGCATAGTCGCACGATCAAAGTTTAACTTCATAAGATGTTAAATGGAAGGTAGAGGGAACGAGTGTTAGGAAATGTGTTGAGAGACAATAGTACGAAAGGAACGTGTCGAATGGCAATGGGAAATTTTTATCGAAATGAAAATGTTGGTCTGTACTACTTGACACCCGGTATCTCACAGATTTCCGCTCACTTTAAAAAAGTTTTTCACAGAAACGAATCAATCAACGAGCGTGTCGTACAGATATTACGTTACGTACTCATATAAAAAGGACCAACTCGAGCCAATGAAATCAATTCAAGACTAGAATTTAGGTTCGATCCCCTGTCGCATCTCCCGGTATCTATCAAATTTTTTCGGAGCATTAATATGTCAATTTGGCATGATTATTTTCGCCTGACTCGTTCTCAATAACAAGAAGAATACTCGAACCCATGGGTGCAAAACGTGCGTGGCCGTACTGAATCTTCACTCAAGATTCTTTTAAAGTAGAAAATCAATCATTTGCAGCCACAAATATGCGAATTGACGAATGAGTGACTCCGGTATGAATTGTTGCTCTGAGTGGCACCTACATACGCAAGGGCGAGCCAAAGAAGTCTGAATAGGATACAACTAAAGGTTTTTGGCCTCGTTCCAGCGTCAGCTCCAGCTTGGAATCCTTATCATTCCGAGCACGCATTAAAACCGTCAGCTCCACTACAATTTCGAGTATTTCATAAGGACTACTACAACGCTCCATATATCCTTCGACCAGAATCCAATTCAAGGAACGATTGGAACGAAGATGAAGAAGTCGAAAAAACCGAATTTTGGTCGCCTCCCAAGTGACTTACGAATGTATGACTGGCGTTGATTGAATTTTCGTTTATTCTATAGGACACGAAATATTATATCCTCTGAATGTGGGAGGGATGACAGCTGAGGATAAGGCGCATCTTGACTCGAACATTGTGGCACTCGTGGCTTCCTCTGGCTGCAGAGAAAAATTTACTTCGTTATGGATTTTATGCTGAGAGCACCGTTGAACTAAGCTATTGGGAATATGAAGAAATATAATGTAGGTACCTACTTGAGATGAAGATGGTGACGGCGTGGCTTAGAATTCTAAATACGACTAATATCGTATTGTGGCGTATGGAAGTTATCCTGCAGCCATGGCTGGCTGAGCTCGAGGTGGGAATCGGAATTTGAATTCAATTTAATTTGTCATTCGGTTTACCTTAATGGTGGTCATAGTCTGACTACGTAGTAGAGATGATGACTCTTCGGACCGAGAATCGCCTTGAAGATGAAAGGAAATCATAGCGAATCATTGCGACTTAAGATGGCATTCAAGGTATTCCATGGAGAAATTAATTTTTTAATCTGCGATTCTCAGGGCCATAAGGGTCTGATAATCGAAATGCATTTTTGCTGATGAACAGCATATAAGTGTATACTCCTATATTGTGATGCTTTGAAATTGGATTCAATCTCATGAACCTTATTACAGTTAATCGAAGGCATATTCAAACTGAGTCTGGGACTCATTGGTGGCAATACAATATTGAACACGATTCGAACGATCTACAGATATACTGGAAAATCTCAAATTGAAATTGGGTTTTCGACACTCGCACACTAGTACAGTAGAAACCACATTGGATCACGATCTGCCCAAATCCCTGGAATAGAGCCTGGAAATGAGTATATTGGCAGGAGCTCTTTATTATTGAAATAAAACGTTCATTAATCGCTTAATTGCGTACAACAGAATTCCAAAATGGCGACACAGACTTAATGACAAACCCGAAACTCGAACAGGAATCGCACGGAGGGCTTTTCAAATGCTCATCTAATAATGATTACAACTCTGGAAATTCTCACCCGGAATGTGTTTGCCATACGGAATTGGGTATAATACATACGAATAAAGTTTTCAGGATTGCAATTTGAAATGAGTACAACGTACGTGCCTCATAAAAGTCATATGCATACCTCCCGCTTCCCGGACGCGGCGCGTTAGAGCAATTGTTACCGTGTCCATGGAGTATCAAAACCCGGGCTGTATCCTGCACACGACCGGGGGTTCTGGGGCCCTTTAAAGGCGATTACTCGTTTTATGAATGCACCTCATGCACAGTAAAAGCGATTCTCGCAAATTGCATTGAACGTGTGTAGTTTTGGAGCAATTATGCCTGCGCTCATCCTATCGTATTGCAACGTGTAGAATGCTAGCTCCCATTGTGTGCATGAATATATGCATTTAGTTTCCATCTTTTCAACGGACATTCTGAATCGGTCGCTAGTTAATATAAAATTGCACTAAATGTGTGCATGTGCAACCTTTGAACTGAATTGTGGAGTGAAAACTGGAATAGGGAATATCCGCTTTTTATAGGACTTTTCGAAATGATTTTTATCCACCACAGTTAGAATACGTTCTGTGTTAAGTGCTTGGAGTATTATTTTCATTTTTCGGTACTAAAAGGAAAAGTTTAAACATAATAGTGTGCTGGTTCGATTCATATGAAATCATGTTGGATCAAATCGACCCACTCTCTTGGTGTTTGAATAAGTTGTGGATTGGAAGCTGGTTATGACAGGGATGCAAGTTTTTTTCTTTTTTTATAAAACCTACTTTGGAAGAAAACGCAATATTGCCCATTGGAAAGGCGTGGTTGGCCTGTCGCAATTTTTGCCAGAAACCTCCTTAATTGCATTGACTGTGAAAATTCAATTTCCAGAATGAATTAGACGAACTGATTTTCTTGCCTGATTTGATTCCGGTTGTTCGATGAAGGAGGATAACGAAAGCAACGTCATCCAAGCCGGTGTACAGATTATTAGGTAGAAGGAGTACCTTATCGCGAGTCAATTTGGTAGAGTTCCATCTCTCATGGATAGAATGAACAGCTGCTCAATATGATTTAGCATTCTCCAGGATTTCCCTAGTTGCCCGCACTCCTCCTCCAATGTTTTGCTCGAAGTGCTATCGGGGCGACCCACTCGTCGGCCATCTTGAGAATGTGGATTCCACTGCACGGCATAGCCAGCAATGCAATTGTTACCCTTCCATAATGTGTGACCTATCCACTGTCACTTCTACAACCCTAAGTGTCGACCAAGTTGTTCGTTTGAAATAGTATCAGGTAAGTGCATCCCAACGATACTTACACAGGCAGGTGTTGACGAACGTTTGGAGATTTTGAGTGACAGTAACGGGCACTTTTCCTGTACTTCTTCCATATAGCACAGAAAGAACATCATCACTGAAGAGCCGGACCTTGATGTTGAAATAACTGCAAATTAATGCATATAGGGGAGTACGAGGGCTCGTCAAACTGAGAACTTTGGTATGGTTGATGGTTATCTTCAGTCGAAATTTACTTACCTCTTTTTTCAAATCCAGAGTTGTATTTAGATAACGTCCATAACTCGGCGAGAGAGCAAACAGATCTCATCAGCGTAGTCGAAGTGCTTGGGGAATAATGTAATAGCCCATGGAATTCCTCCACATCCTCCAAAAAAAACTGCATGAATAACATTACCGCCCACTACGCTTGGGACCTCAGATTCCTCTGGGATTTTTCATATGTTGCTCTGATAATGCCTATTCGTTCTTCCGAAATGCCTCTTTTCGTAGAGCACTCCAGATACATTATTCACACTATTCATGCAGTCACAAACTTTCTCAAAATCGATGACGAGCGGGTGAAGCGAACATTCAAATTCCGCACACTGTTCTAAAATGATTCTTAGGGTGTTATATGGTTACAATAGGGTAATCAGGAGCAGAAATTTGATTGTTCTCTGTTGATCAAGCTTTGGAGGCCAGCCAAGGTGCCAGCCAAACCCCCTTCCCCCCTAGAGCTATAAGAAGGGAACTGTGTGAAGAGGGCTAGAAATTACTGCCGTCGAACTGCGCACAGCGAGTACCAGCCATAGCAGATCTAGCCTGAAATTTTCGACGTGGGGAGTCCCTAGGGGAACGAGTACCAAGAAAAATGGAACCGAGAAGGAGAAGTGCTTTGCGGTCAGGCGTAATAACCAGTATAAGATAGTAATCCATATTCTAAACAAAATTACGAAGAATAAGAAAGCCGGCACTCTTGACGGGCGGGGAGAAGGAAGACGTCTTAAAGGAAAGTCATAAGAAGCACTTGGAAAACGAGCAAAGTGAAATGGCAATGGCCGGCTGACGGATCATGTGCTCTATAGCAACATCATTAGCAGTCATTTATGGGTAGTGCCAGCAGACGGCAATTTCGGTAGTAGAAGACCTGGCGTCAGAAGCAAGGAGGAGAGTTTAGGCGAGACTGTCATCTCCTCAAGGGAATAAGGGTATGATCGCCCCAGGTGGTCGTTGATATTACATAATAGTATATGACCAGTTCTCCAAGTGTTTTCTCAGTTTGTGCGATGCTAAGATGAGAGACGCCTGGAAGAACCAACGGTTCCCTTATGGAAGAAAACCAAGCTGAGGGTAGCGCAGATAAATTTTCAGCGCTCAAAGTACGGCTAATATGTCAAGATGTCAACAACGGAACTCAACAAAACGGAGAGAATTTTCTCTTTCACTTTACTATTAAGCGCAGTAGCAGTATTCCAACTTTTCACTTTGTTTGGAGGACGCCTTTACCGATTACACCGGAACTTTTAAGGTAGAGAAGTGGAGAGTGCCTGAGCTGGATACTTTTCAATTTAAATCTCGCTCTAAAGTATTTTATATCTTTTAGAGATCCCAGGTAGTTTAGGTAGAAGGTAGTTTGGTTGCCGATATTCCCAACCTACGAGGCGGTAATCTGGCCAGAACTAACCTCAGCACAACAGCATACGAGTTAGATCCGTTCTGTGTAGTCGTAAATGGGTTCATGACTACGACATTGAAAATGGTCTCACTGTTACTGTAGGCTAAACTGTTACCAGTGGATGTCTGTAGGTTTTGTGATGAGAGTGATGAAACCTGCACACATGTTCTGGGACAGTGTCGACACTTGGGCAAAGTAAGTTCAGGCACCTAGGAGAATACTTAATTCCAGATGCCAAGTTAAAACACTCGGAAGTAGGGAACATAATAAAGTTTCTGTCCGCTATAGGTTGGTACTCAGAGGTGGCGGTGAGGAAGAGGGGGCGGCAACCCTGTCGGCCAAACCAAAACCAAGTGGCCGAGGAGAACCTCCATAGTGGTGGCACCAGGAGACGCTGTACTCACTTTGGCTTCCCGGCCGTGATGCAGTAGGCGAATGGTCCAAAGGCCTAATCAGGGCGATCAGACCCGAGTCTGCACGGGGACTCATCTGAAGTGGCAATTTGGTCACGAAACCTTACCAGGGGTATACTGGTACCATGGGAACCGGGACAGCCCTTGGAATCTCATATTTCGGGTGAACTCACGTTGTGTGTGAGTACAGCTCGGTTGTTTACGGTTGGCCCCTTAGTGGGAGTTTCATGTGGGTTGTGGTTATGCTCAAGCGAGAAGAGACCTTCGGGCCCCTGCGTGGTGTTGCGTTTCAACACGGGTGCCGTACTCCTTAGTTCGGTAGAGATTTAGGTAATTAGCCATGAACTTGGTATAGACTGATACCGTTGTTGCTTGTCTCAGCGGGGCTTTGATTGTGGTCACAAAATCAATCCGTCTCCTAAGAAGACCGTGGGGTTTTACGTCTTCCAGACGTAAAACGTAAAACCTTCAAGGACTTAACTATCGGCTATAGGTTCAAACGAGATACTATAGTCTACAGGTAGAATATAAACAGTAAAGGGGCACAATAGTTCTTTTAGGAAGCAGCGCGACATCCCTTGATGATAATATTATTAACATTCTCAAAATAGACGTACTAGAGCCAAGTAATTGCAGTTGCAGCTGTGAATAATTCTTCCAGGAAACCGTCAGGGGCTTTACTCCTTTTGAGCTCATTGATGGCCAAAATGAGACCCTGCTGTTTGGTGTGATAGAGTTAATAGCCGCGGGGAAGTGTTCTTTCCACCTCCTCAACTGCTCATCGTGGATGAAGAGTTGAACGTTGGCTTCCTTCACAGGATCATGGAAAAATTTGCGACCATATTCAAGCTCTTGCGATGCGGTATACACTTCTGAAATCATTGTTTCCGGCAACAGCTTGCGCTTCCTAACCAGCGCAATTACAAATTTCTGCTTCTAACGTTAACTTCCCGGGATTTCGAACGTATCATGCCTTGCATTATTCATAGCGGCTAATAGAGCCTTCCATTACTTCCATAAATCGATCCGCTTAAACTTTTCTGAAGGCAGTCAGGGAACATAGCCGACGACTGGCATAACACCCGAGAAAAGAATATTTTTAATAGCTACCCAATGCTTATTGATGTTCTTACTGTCGAACGATAACTATTTGTATCATACAGGCGGCCGATGTTGAATTTCACGGGTGGTAGCTCTCCAGTCCTACGATAAGTGACGGACCCAACAAGCAAGCGAACCTGAGCGACCATCAGACAGTGATCCCTTTTGATGCGCAAATCAGCTCCCCTCTTGTTACGCACATCCAGAAGATAACCCCTAAATGGAATGGTAACTGTTACATAAGACTCCGTCATAGAGAAATATGCAATCGTGATAATTTTTAATTCTTCACAACATAAATGAAAAGATGTCTTTAAGGTTTTGTGTAAAACAAAACCTTATGAGAATTGGTATAGTGTCTGTCTTGCCCGTCCATCTGTCTGTCACACCTTATATTTCCGAAAAGGTTACTCCGATTAATACGAGATTTGGTAGAAAGGTGTGACCTGTGAGTAACATAGTTGCACGTTGAGTTTAAGGGGGGGAGTACATACAAAAGGGAGCTGTATCATATCAGATGATATAGAAAGTCCGTTTTCAGAAATTACCGAACCCAACTATCTGAAAAGAAGCATGGTGGTCCATGCATATGGTATCTACGCCACAAAACACTCTCCATACCGATGCCTGTGTAAATATTGTCATGTCGTCGCACATTTAGAAATCCTTAATAGCACTGGATGCCAGTGGATGTGACACCTTTAAAGTATTGAAGTATTAGACAATTAGACATCGTGTTGTTAAGTATGCTGGAGCGGTTATCCCATACATGACTGCCCTAATGGGATGGTACCTTCGATCCCCACAAAGGTTATCTCTCTAGACGATAAGCTGTAGACAATTGTCTTCTCTGCTCACGTGTATTTGGCGGAACATTTTTCAATGCCCAAGGATTATGTTTTCTAAAACGTAGAAGGGTTGAAAACAAGCTATCCGGCATTGTAGGCCTTTTCAATATTATGCCGTTGACTTTGATGTTATTATAATAGATGTCTTTCCGAAAGCCTCAAAGCCAATTCTAAGTCGGCGGTGAGGTGAAAAAGGGTTAATCTCTGGTATTGAGGAGTTAATTTCTCCCATGTGACCCAAGCAAGTATAATATTTGATGAGTTTAGTCTAGTACTTTTTGAAATCTGGCTGCTTTTGAAGCTTCCTTTCGAATGCAAAGAAACACCTAGCTACTAAGTTCTGTGAACGACCAAGTACGGATTCTGGCACACTGGCGACTGGTTCCGTCGAAGATTAATTCTTAGTTTTTCAGAGCGATTAATCAATGTTGCGACCTATGCAAGAACGGTATTCTACCAGGTTGAAAGGTTTTGACTTAACCTTATCTGGCCAAAGGACAAGAATTCAGAATAAAACTCTGCTTGCAATAGTAGGTCGATTCACTATGGGGTATTGAAATTCGAATCGAAAGATGAGTGTCCTGAAGGATTGGCGAGAAAACACGTCTATAAACAACGATGGTTGAACAGATTCAATTGATGCTACAAAATGCGCTACTCGATTTGAGTGTTCGGAATGCCCTTGAAGAAATAGTCATGCTCGCTCAAGTGGATGTGCTTCTTTCTTTCTGCTGGGCCTATTCCGCAATATTAAACCACTAACGAAATTGAGTTGAGATCTAGAATTCCGAATGCTTCTACACGTTTTGAACTTACCAGCATAAGTGGTTATTGTGACTGACGCAGCTTCCAACAAATGTCCACCAAGCCTCACAAAGTATGACCAGAAACCATGGGAAAGTTTCTAGTAACAGAATCTGTAGCAAAAGAGGCGGAGAGCCTCTCTGTGCGTAGCGCCGAATACATCCTGCCTCAATAGACTTCCATCTGACCATGGATATTCCTTTATATTAAGCATGATGGCTGCAGTTAAGTTGAATGCCAATTTAACTCACGCAAGTTTTCAATCAGTTAAGGAGAGGATATGACTGTGTTTTGAGACTGAGAAGTGCATCTAAAGCAGACATTTTTCCTTTCGCCTCCTCCTTACACTCCACTTTATAAATTTAGAATACCTAACATAGTTGACGGCTTCATTCTTTGACAGGACGGCCGTTGTGGAATGTCACTTCATCCAAGTTTTACTGACGCGTGAAACAGTTCCATAACACAGTTTATCATTTGTTGACAGCACCAATTTGCGATACTTAAATTGCTTAGTTCTCCGAAAATTGATATCGCTGATAGTGATAGTGCTAATGTTATTGGGGCAGATCGTAAAAAATTTTGTTTATTCAGATTCTATTGCAAATTATGCTGGTCAGTTTTATTATTAGAAGCATACCGGGAAACGTCATCTTCATAGACCAGGCTGTAGGGCGCTGCACGTGGGTTTGCCCAGGTGTCCGTATCCATCGCAAAAACGAAGAGTAAGGCGCTCAATGGATGAATATTGTCGCAGTCGTTTAACGATATGCGCGAGCAGTGTTTCCAGAAGTGGAAAAATTATGGTACCAAAAAATGTGGCAAAAAGGGACTAAATAGTACTTTTATATGAGCGTACTTAGATTCATACAAAAGGAACCGATTTTCATTTCTGTTGTTGTATTTGGTGCCTTAGGGGAATGAAGGTTGAAGAATGTGCATCCAAACAGGTATCAGACGATCTAACAAATAAGTAATACAGACCATACAAGGAAAGCAAAGAAAATGAACACAATTGCAACAAAAGTATGGCACACTGACTTTAAATGAAAACCAACCGAATTCGAACTGTCATTTCAATTTTGATGTTATATATTCAATTTCGGTTGTATGTTGATTCATCGGATTGAAAAGAAAAAAGAAAATTTCGTTTCCAAGAACGCCACAATGCCTCCTAGAGATTATTTCTTGTGGAGAAGTGCCTTTGACAGGCTTGGGATTCGAGCAAATAATACGAGTGTTCAATAAAGTTAAAGTTTACACATTTCGGAGGCATATAAAGTTAGCATGAACATTATCCAATAGCAATTCTGGAAGACAAACGGTTGCTGTATACGTAAGTTTTGTGCCAAGTTAAGGCATAATACATTAAAATATACTTCCTTCTGTGCTGCGACTATTTTGGTGTGGAGAGTGATACTCCGCTAAGCTGCTCTCACTTTGCAGCGCCTCCACAGAGCTTCATGAGGTACTGAAATCAGCACTTTTGGTACTAAAAAGTCAACACTGTGAACGAGCTTCTCTGCATACTTGCTCACAGTCAGACGACTTCTCTAAATTCGAGGACGCCATTTGAATTGTCGTGGTGTCTTGCCAATCAGGTGGTCTTCTAATTTGATCTCTACCAACATTTTATCGTGAAACGGGCAAAACCAGCAAGGTATGGCGAAATCCGTCAAAGATCAGTTGGCAATTCTTGGTTGGGAAATGTCACCTATCCGTCACATCGAGCAGACTTCATTTTTTTTCAATGGGGCATCTACTTACGAATTAGCATTTCTGTGGCGCTGACAGGTGGAAGCAAATTCTTCCCTTGAAGTTTGCTCGAAGTATTCGCGGCATCTGTTCATCACGGTTCTTCTGTCGGTAAGTAATACACCTTTCTTATCGTTGGTTTGAGGTCAGCTTGAATGTTATAGCTATTGGTACCACACCATCGACTTGATTGGGGAAGGTAAGTGTCGATGCGTGCTTTCGAAAAGCCTGTAGCAATTTGGTCCATAATATCAGTGCATTCCTCGAACTAATTGCTAATTTCTTAACAGGACCACAAAATTTCTTATTTTCCCGAGGTATAATTTTGGTATGATAGTTTTTCGTTGATGACATTCAATGCGTTTTTTTCGCAGACCTATTGAAGGAGATCAGGAAGGATTTAGCATAACTAAGTAATATTATTTCTGAAGCTGCATGTGGTCTATTATATTCGATTTCCGTCCGCCAGGACGCCAATGGGGATCATGCTTGCTATGTCACACGCTGCTTCGTTTAATATTCGCAATGCACTGCAATCGGTACAGGTCTTCAACTTGTCCCGATATGATTTTTCTCAGAAAGGTCTATGGCTTTACCTTGGACTACTTCTATTTAACATCATTCTGACCTGCAATGGACTCCCTCAAGATGTCTTTGTTACTAAACTCCAAAATTTGAATTGAAGTTTAGTTTATGGTCAGTCACGACTCCTAGGTATTTGAGCACTAGTTACGAATAAATGGTTTTCTATTCAATCCTGATTATCATCGAAGTTTCCTTTTTCCATTTCGCAATCGGAACAATCCCAGTTTTTGAAAAGCTGGTTGTTTTCTCAAAAATAATGATGCTTCTACAATAACACACCAGTAAGTAATTCCTGAAAATTGGTGCAGCCCGCCAGCAGGTAGATGGCGGACTGAGGACCACTGAATTTTTAAATAAAAAAAGAATAGTTGTTTTAGTTTTATGCTCTGTCTGTGTCAAACTAGTGCTTTACAGCCTGATTTACTTTGCTTGGAGGTTGCTCGCATTGCATCTGCTAATCAAATCTGCTTTAAATTCATAGCATAAAACTTCAGTCTCCTTGTAGAAGAATCGTTTTCATGCCATAAACACAACGTCAACAATAAAACGTCGTTTCCAAGCTCATGTTTAATCCTGCATCTAAATGCGAGTCAAACAATGAAAACTGCTATATCTAACTTACTTATTTCAGATTTCAATTTATCTAGGCATCCTGCTATACATTCACACTATGAGATACCATACTAGGTCGGAGAAGGACTACTTAAACCGGCACCACTTTCACTCGAAAAAAATAGAGAGAATAAGCAGGCATAATTTATTTTTAATTTTGATAACAGAATCGAACCCCTTTCACTTGAAATACAAGCCTGTGGAAAAGACCACCAAAATCCATTTGCCGTTAGATTCAAAACTAACGAAAATCTCCCTTTTATGAAATCCAATATCGCTGATGGTATCACCAGAACAATCGATCAAAGAGTCAGAACTCCCCCGAACATTTACCACTTATTCAAATTTCTTCTTGTCAAGGGTAATTAATAACTTCTTGGCATTTCATCCCTCGTTTCCCACCGGAAGAGGTTAAGCTATTACGCCAACATAGAGATCTATCTTTCATCTTCCTTTGATATTAGAGTTGTTCAAATGGACACTATATTTTCTTATATCTTTCGATTCTCTTTATTTTTGTGGCAACATCTGCTCACCATTTGAAATGAAAAATCGAAGAATGGATTTTATCAGCCAACACTTCATAACGGGCTTTCAAAACCGTATTCGAAGCCGACGAATAAATGGTGGTTGAATGGTTGAAATGTCTTCTTCCCTCGATATATGCGAGCTCCCAATGACATGCAATCATCCCCTTTGATGTTATATATTGAAAACACTTTTCCTAGAGCAGGAAAATCAAGGAAACCCAAAAAACACGGCACTGAAAAACAGACGCCCGCCGGAATCCAATTCTGAATCCTCCTACTCCTCCGCACTCCACCGCTGTCACGAGTGAAAACCTGACTATTACGTTATATGCTCATTTTTCAAATCTTTTCTCAGTTAATAAATTATTCCGAAAGATTACCTTGGAACATTGGGGGCTCATAAGCAAAATTGAAAAATTGTTGAAACGGATTTGAAAGGATTCGGGTGGAGCCTCCTGATGTTCTGCTAGATGAAGGATAAATGCTGAGTCGTGTGAGAGGGGCGCGTTGGCGGGCGGTAGTACCTTGATAAAACACGATGGAATGTCGGGTGTGAGAAAAGTGAAGGAAGGAAGAATAAGCGATTTTTTCTTATAGTATTAATAATAGAGGATAAAGATAAAGCGAAATCAAAAGCATCCGCCGATGATAAACGTCAGCACACAAATCATAGTTGCCTTTTGATGGGATTTAATGTTAATCCACTTACGGTTGTAGAGAAAAGGTCAAGACAATTCAATGTTTCCCTTGTGTAATAGGAGAATATTTGACTGTTTTATAAAATATTTGTTTGAATGCAGAAGTCGGAAGCGTCGGGCAATACTATCTATGGTAAAGCATATGAAGCTGTTGAAAATCTCACAATTTACTCCCAAGGAAAATTGTTTTACACATTAAGATACACCTACAGCTATCATGCGCAAATAAAATAAATCTTTCCGAGTAAGTTTTACAACCTGCTTTTTACTATTCTCAAGGAAATTGTCGGATATTGGCGTAGACTGCTTACCACTCTACGTGAGCACAGTTGATTTTTGACAAAGTATTATCTCTTCCTAAGCCAAATTGATATTGTATGGGCGAAAGTAAAATGGAATCGCTTCAAGCTAAATCGTCCCATCATTGCTATGGTATTTCATATCTACGTAGTTAGATCTATTGTGGGCGGTACTTTCAAAACTTCATAGTGATAACAGTTCCTGGGAAATTACTACTTCAGATAGAAGAGTGCGAACAGACTAACATAGCGATGCAATTTAGATTGACATAATTTTTATGCATTCCAGCAAATACAGGTGGGATATCGACAAATTTGTTCTAAAGCAAAATGAAAATCATAAGTTACAAATTAAGAAGTTGATGCTGATGGCATACCGCATACGGCATACCGCATATTGTACGCTACCCTGGCGAGGCCAATGGAAAAATTCTTTCCAGCTCTGCCGTACGTACACTCTCGCCGGCGCATAGCCTGTTTAGCCTGTTAGGAGTGGCCGCAACTCCAAGCAATGAGTCCTTTGATTAGAGCAATTGTACTCTACGCCTCCTCGCATGCTTTCGTGAAACTCAGAATATCTTTCAGAGTGTGCAGTTTCTTCGGTGGTAGAAAACCAAGGTATTTTCGTTTGAGGCCTGTGGAGACCGGGAATTTGCATATAAAGTTGACGACCGTCAATTTCTTTCCCTCAGATTGGCTATATTTCGCCGAAACCATCACCCCATTTTTAAGGTTTTGCGTAAAACAAAACCTTATTAAAATCGGTTTACTGTCTGTCTGTTTGTCTGACACACATACTTTTCTTGTAGATGGTTATAGCGATTGACACCAAATTTGGTGGAAAGGGGGGAACTGTGAACGCTCACGCATATAGTAAGTTACATCCTTTTACGTCAAATTTAAGGGGGGTCCCCGTACAAGCAAAAGTGGGGTGCACATTTTTTTCACTAAATATGATCGTGTAGGATAAATGCACACTCACCTTTCATACCTGAAACGTCCAGCTTCCGGTTTCTTGACTTGTTTTTCATGCGGCAGTTTAAGGCCTACATTAGTATAAATAAAGCAACAGATTTCAATTTCTTTTTAAGTCAATGAGGTTCTTATAATTCTCTTTATACGTATTTCGGCAGCCGCTTGATACCGTCTTCAGTAGAATAAGCCCAGAGATGTCCTTAATCTATATAACCATTTTAGTCTAGTTATCTTAATGACTACGCTTTAATTATATATTAATTGATATATCCCTCATACTATCAGTGAATACATCGGAATTCAAACAGTGCTCCTGAGGCTCTTTCGCATGGAAATGTTCTCAACCTTACTACGAATCTTGGCCAGAGAAGGCATCGAGGCCGTAGGATCGAGCAGGGTTTATACGCTCAAAGTGCAATTAGACAATGAAAAAGACCTGAATAATGAGGAAGAAAAAAACATCATCTACAAGATATCTTGCAAAGATTGCCCACGTCAGCACTCGGGTCAAGGAGCAATTAAAAGAAGCTGAGCTAGCAAAACGGGTCAGAAAAATAGATATCAATTATGTAGTTGCATGACATATTGTGGATTTTGATCATTAAATGGAGAGGATAACGGTGCTCAGACAGATCAAACGCAACAAATTGCACTCCTACGAGAGTTTCTTCGTTGCAAAAGAGCCTGAGGTGTGCCATTTGAATACAGATATGGGTAACCCGCATTATTATCTGTATTCACTGATACCACAGAAGGTATATGTAAATTAGGAAATAATTAAAGCGTAGTCATTAAAATAAGATCTAGATCTGAATTTCTCTGATAACCCAGGTAATTGCAAAGGCAAGTTCCAAGGATATTATTGGAAAAGTGGTGGATGAGGAGCCCTGGGTATGTACCGTGGGGAGATTCGCGGTCTGCAAGTATTAAACATGCAGGTAATTTGGAATTCCTTTTACGAAAAGCAAAGAGCTTGCATCATTCTTAAACATAATTTAAAATATATATGTCTTGCGAGAGAGAGTTCCCGACCGGATACCTTGTGGCGCTGCCATCCGGCTACATCCCAGGAGATCCGAGTCCCACCGGTTGCGATGCCAACGTCCATCACCTAGTCTTGGGAAGCACCGACATAAATCGAAGAAGTGAGTGCCTTCTTGAATTTATTCTAAGCAATAAGTTCGAAATATATAACATAGGGAACGCTAACTGATTCGTGACTAGCACTAGACAAGAGCTACTAGACGGAACGTTAGGAATTGCAGGGTGTCGGATTACAAAATAATCAGATTCAAAATTCAGGGTTACTCCGAAATATGAAGATTCATAATTGATCCAACGAGAACAGACTGAGCAACAACGTGGCTCACCGACAAAGAGGTGGTGATATCGAGAGTGAAACGTAACTGGAAACAGTGGTCTAAGACGGCAATAAGGTCGCATATGAGGCCAGTTATTCGGCCAAGGCAGCTAACTCATCAAGAGATGCACCTCGGTGAAATGGGAATCTAGCCACAATGAGAGTAGAGGTCTGAAAATTCGTTAACTGGGCAAAATAAGCCGGGAACTGGCAGAGGTACAAAAAAGTACCAACGACGTATAGCATCGCGATCATAAACGAAACATCTCTACGGAATTCTATCCCCAGTTAGTTTTACCGGATTATACAGCTTTCGCACCGGATTATACCAGCTTTCTCATTCTGACTGTTCCATCAGGGTGCGTCCCTTGATAACTTGACTGGCTTAGCCAGGCAGCTGGCCTCATATTTGACAGTGACGGCACTGCTGAAGTGCTTCCACTACTGTTCCTACCTCTATTTCGCTACTAGTGTCACCGCTCGCCTGTAGGTGAACAATGTTGTCATTCTGATGTGTTGTGTAGTATTCCCAGTGTGTCATCCTGGGATTATTCTATTTACTTACGAACTACCTTTAATGCCGAATCTAATTAATATGTGGTCCGACATAGAAGGCTCATCAGACACCCTCCAATTTCTGAACAACCCGGGCATGAGAAAGTACCCTAGAGTTACGTCTAGTTGCTTCTGCCTTGAGCTGGACACAAATGTTGGCGCATTCAGTACGTTATATATTTTTAAGTTATTACTAACGCTGAATTCCAAAAGCTACTCACCTCTTGCATTAATATCACTGCTTCTCCAAACTTCATGGTGGACGTTGGCATAGCAGCCGAGAAGAAGTGGTAGCGCTTTTCTCTCGCAGAACTTCGCCAGTCTAACGAATAATTCCAGTGAGATCCAGGAGTTGTCTTTTGGGAAGTAGCCCCATGTCACGACTGCCTCTCGAGTTCTTCCCCCGGCGTCCAGTGAGACATGGACAGCCACGAGGTCTCCAGTTTGAAACTCTGAAGGGAAAATTTATTTTAAGTTTCTTTTGAGAATGAGCTCTTAGTTTTTCGCAAGAGGAAAGAAAATTACTCGCATGTTTACCATTGCAGACTGTAAATCTGATCTGATCCCTGGACAACGCAACATGTAAACACCACCGATGGCAAGAAGTAGTATTGGCTATAGAATGCAACACTGGAGCACTTCTTTTGGACCCCCTGCTCCTCCGTAGTTTCACTTAACTTTCGCCGTTGTATGTCGCAATGCTAACAGCTATTATTTTCGCGAAGGCTGCTAAGAGAATTTTAAATGCGCTTCTTATTAATATCAAAAAGGAGAGGAGAAATTTAAACTTTAAATACTGTTCAATAATGATCCCCAAAGTGTTAATATGACCAATTTTAGTTAATATTTTTGTATTGGGAGCAAGCAAATACCCCTGCAGTTATTGCACTGAAGATACGTGTCATTTGTCAGTATTTTAACAATAATCCCTTTCCACCCTTTGTTAATGATCTGAGATCCTCCAGATTTATGAATGGGTGAAAGTAACGATCTGTAGAGATTATAGAGGCTGCACGGAAAAGTTCTACAGGGAAACTGTCAAGGCCGACGAATTTGCCCGCTTAAATACGTTGACGGCAATGGTAGCTATGCTTCTGTTTGAAGGAACAGTCTGAATCCACATGTTACGGTGGTTTACCCTATTACCTAGGTGTGGTGGAATTTGGATGTTATACTGGGGAAACCGCAGTGCTCTTCCCTCCTCTTAGACTGCTCTTTATCCTGGTTGAAAACCCTATCGTTAACGCCGCGAGGTAGTGGCGGCAAGAAAGATGCGGCAGCAACCCTGTCAGCCAAACCGACAAGTGGTCGAGGAAAACCTCCACGAGATGGCATCAGGAAACGCTATACTCACTTCGGTTTGCCGTGTTGAAGTAGCCAAATGCCACTAGGCCTAATTAGGACGGCAGACCCGAGGCTACACGGATGCTCATTTCAAGTGGCTTCGGCCACAAAACCTTAACCTTAACCTGAAAATATACCGCGGTTTTAATATATGGGGCATCATTCTTGCTTGAGTTAAACTCGTTGCGGAAGCTTTTTTGCAATTATACACCATCTCTCAAGTATTTGATGAATGAATATGATGATATAATTCCCAACTTTAATGCGAGTATAATTTCTCTAACGGTTCTTGGTGATCAAGGTTGCTTCATTTTCTCCTTCGCAAGTGCCGGTCCAGTACTCCCTAACGAAACCATAATAGCTCTAATTCATTTGCAACCAGTGCTATGACGCCAGTGTAACAAAACGTCGTAGCTTCCTCCGGAAGCAGAAGATTAAGTATACCTTTGCACATGATATTTCTCACTTGTGAGCCCAGTATGAAGCTCTGTCAGACACCCGTGGAGACAACCTACTCCTTGAATCGATCATTGGTATCATACCAGAGCCTTTGTTATTGTAGGTATACTTGTCCATCTGACGGAATTGAAGGCATTTCCGAGATGAAGTGGTAGAAGGACGACTCTCCGCCCTTCGCGTCAGCAACCTCGATAGAAGCATCCACCGTAGATTTCCCTGCTCGAATGAGTTGAGCAGTGAAATATCTAGCGCCGCCTTATTTTTCATAGTGGGATATTCCTATTACAAAAGTTTCAACGAATTTCTCTATATTCTCTTTAGTAAAGGTGCAAATGAAGCGCTGACACAAGCCACATGTTGGTGGCCATTTTTCAAGAAGTCTTTCAGAACTCATCACTGACGGCGCAGATGCTTTCTTCACTACCTGGGCGCCGGATTGTTGGTTATGAATCCGGTATTTAAAATTACGAGTCCGGTTATCGCCGCCATTGCCAGGATCCCTTTCCATCTGAAGACTGGGTAAGGCATACGCCATTCAAGTACCCCTCAGTGTAAAAAACGGCGTCCTCCGGAGCCTGCTTCGAAAGTTCAGCATCCCCTCATTCGATGTTAGATTAACGCTAAAAACCATTATCCCTAAACACAGAATCCAGACAAAGCTATATTCCGTTCCAAGAGCCGGAGTCAGATCCCATTCCGAATCCCCATGGCAGCGCTGCGCTATAAGTCGAGATGCGATGAATCTAGGTCCTTATTCCGGCGCTTTTTACTTATTAGCACCAGATCAGCTAACCTTTGCAACGAACTGCGCTAGCGCGATTGCATTTTGGTGTATGTTAATTAGTAGAATGCAAATCATGTCCCAGCACGCTTCCAGGCCTTTTCCAATCAACCCCGGACGACTACCTATGTCCGCTATAGAGAAAAATGCGTTTTAAAAGCCTTTCTATTCCATCAGCACGTTTTTTTAAGGTTTTGTGAAAATACAAAACCTTATTAAAATCGGTTTACTGTCTGTCTGTCTGTCTGTCCGTCCAACGCATTTTTCTCGGTGACGGTTATAGCGATTGACACCAAATTTGGTATACAGGTGGGAACTGTGAACGCTCACACATACAGTGAGTTGGTGTGTGAGGGGGTCCCCATATATGCAAAAGGGGGATGTAAATTCTTTTTTCATCAAATATAGTCATGTGGGGAATAAAATTGAATGTCTCGGTTAGTACTTTTCGAAACCCGTCTTAGTTTTGATGTTTGTTGAAAAGGTGGGGAATGCAAGGGGTTGAAAATGATCATTTCTTTAAGGGGGCAATTCTCAGAAACTAACTAACCGAAAAATCTGAAGGAAATCAGGAGGCTCCCACTATATGGTGCCTGGGCTCCGAAATACCGTCCATACCGATATCTCTTCAAATAAAGTTAATGGAAATTGCACTATTACTAACAAAGTTATAATACGTAAAAGTTGTTGCTTCTTTGACTACGAATGCCAATATCACCCGAAAGTGGATACTCTCACATAATACATGCATATATTACGTGCTACGTACTAAGAAATACTCAAAACCTTTCGTACCTGAAGCGTCCAGCTTCCGATTTCCCGACTTGTCATGGCTTTGTTAACGTTTATTCTGGAGGAAACTATCTACAGGCTACTTCTAAGAACGCTATTATGCTGCTAGCTAGGTGATCAGTACTACCTACTGGGCACGGAGGAGCCGCTCGCTGTATCGTGAGCGACGCGTTAAAGACCACAGGCTACCCTTGAGGGACTGCTCTTTCTAAGAGTATATTAATTATCGTATTAAAGACGCAAGGAGCGTTGGAATGCCTTCTCATTATCACTGGCTGTTATACTGAAAATGCAAACATTAAAATATTGATTCCAGACTTTAAATCAAATATAGCTAAAGGAATGCGTTTTTACCTAGAATATTAAAACTTTGAAATTAAATCAGAATTTCTTAAAAAAATGTCGGGGAAAACTTCGGTGATGCTACTTTAACCAACCAATGTGCGATTGTCTCCGAATCTCCTTCTCTTCGCAGAGTAATGCGAAAATTACCGTCTCGGTGCTTTCTTGGCATATTTATTGCTTCCACTTGGCAACAATGAAAAGCGCCTACCAGTACAAAACGCAACCAGCTATCAATGTAAATCTTTAAAATTAAGTCGACACTTTTACGATTACCTTACGCACATTTAAATAAGCGTAACTGCCATGTAACCGATTTATTAAATTGTGTATGCTTATGCCAGGACGTTGTTGCCAGTAGGAGCCAAGGACCCGACCAGGTAGCGTCTTGTTATATTCGCAACATTTTAATGAAATATCTTCGAATTGTGTTGGGGAAAAATCGAGAAAATAAATTTCCATCTAACCGAAAATTTTATGTTTCGGGGAACGTTTACGACTTTGTTTAATGAGATTTAGGGGAGAAAGTTTCCCTCACAGCATGGTTCATGCTTATTACATCGCTAGCGAAGCTATGCATCGTAGGGTGGATCGCTCCTTGTAGTTTTACACACCTTATATAGGCCGTTAAAATGTTAATATTATGCTTTGAGTTGGTTTTATAATTAATTTACAATCGTTTTGGGAATATTTTAATGTGGAATGGATTTGGCGGCAGCTATTAACAGAATGTACTTATCGATGTTAATAAGGTTGGCGGATTAGCGGAAGGTTGCAAAGTGTAAATGAAAAAATAACTTGGAGTTGTTGCCGGGATCAGCAGATAAAGGGTGAACGCTGAAGGTATTCGTGTTTTTCATTTTAACTAAAGTTCTTACCTCTAGTGGAGCAGGGTGCTCCCACTTGGCGGTATTGAACCCGTTGAGAATTCATTTACAGCCGAAGCTGATACCCAAGCAATTATTTATTACCAACGAATTTCACTTATAGGCCTTCTGGTGGTTAATCGCTGAGAAGTTTGCAACGAATAGAAAGAAGCCAAGAACCAAACACCGAAAAATATTTAAGTATTAGATCAGGTGCTACCTCCCCATAGGGAAAACGCTTGCAATAGAAATTGGAAAACAATTTCATCTGGTGGTCAAAGGGTAGTATAGGTCCCGGGGCGAAACGTGGATTGGTACCCACGATGGAGCATAAAACCTGGGAAATGCCTGCTGAACCAACACCAACAGCTCTACTACCAAACCCTATCTCCACCTCCACATGGTGACCGCTGGGAGCTCTTTCTTGACGAAAAGCTGCAGACGGAGAAGGATGAAGGCGAGTCTCCCGCGCCTAAAAACGGGACAAATTGTACCAACTGGTCCTCCAGGTTGGGGGTTGGGTAGGGCTGACAACCCTACACGGAAAACAACCGTTACGAAGCCACAACAGGAGCCTCGGATAGGACGGATATTAAAACGACGGACCCGGCAACGACAAAGGAACAACGATTTGCGCATTTTCTCATGGAACGTGCGCTCCCTGTACAGAGATGAAGCTGATAAGCAGCTAGCCGATACCCTCTCCCAATATAGGGCTGATGTAACTGCGTTGCAAGAGATGCGATGGACAGGGACCGGTTTCCTGGAGAAGAGCCACTACACCATATATTATAGCGGCCATCCAGTAAACCATGTGCTCGGAGTAGGTTTCTTAGTCAGCCAAAAAATGAAACCTGCTGTTATCGGCTTTGAAAGTATAAGCGAACGGCTATGCACTCTGCGCTTGCGAGGCAAGTTTAGAAATATAAGCCTCATAAACGTTCACGCCCCTACAGAGGAGACTGCAGAGTCGGAGAAGGATACCTTCTACGAGGCAGTAGAAAGAACCCTCGAAGCCTGTCCCAGATATGATATCAAAATCATACTTGGGGATTTTAACAGCCAAGTAGGGAAGGAGCCCGTATTCAGGCGATACGTTGGCTCCCATAGCTTACACGAAAAAACAAATGATAACGGATTGCGGATTATTCAATTAGCAGGGTCACACGAAATGGTTGTTGGAAGTACCTGGTTTGCGCGGAAAGCGGTCCACAAACATACGTGGGCCTCTCCAGACGGGACCACTTTCAACCAAATTGACCACGTGTTGATCGAACGCCGCCACCTCTCAGCCTTGATGAATGTCAGAACATATAGGGGAGCCAATATAGACTCGGATCACTATCTCGTTGGCATGGTGCTCTGAGCCCGAATAACAATACCACCTAGAATCCCCTCTGACAATCAGGTGAGAGTGAACACTGAAGCCATCCACAACACAACCCTCCGCGACACCTATAAGAGGGAAATGGATGCCGCAATAACCGCAGTCAATAGAGGACCTGGAGATGAAGCATCAACTAATGATCTTCACAACCACCTGAAGAACGTTATCATGGATACGGCCACAAATATACTTGGCCCCAGCCGCAAAAGGAGTCGGAACGGCTGGTTTGACGATGAATGTAAGCTAGCAACGGAACGGAAGAATGCCGCATACCGAGTAATGTTGCATTCTCAAAGAACGCGGGCACGCGCAGAGACTTATCACGAACTCCGTCGAGCGGAGAAGCGACTTCACAGACGGAAAAAGGAAGCCTGGGAGAACCAACAAATCTGTGAACTAGAAAAGTACAGGGAGCAACCGCACCAGGCGCGGAAGTTTTACCAACAAGTCAGCAGGATGAAGCCTTATACACCTCGATGCTCATCCTGACGAGACAAAGAGGGAAATCTGATTTCCGACAGAATGGGCATATTAGAGCGATGGGTTGAGTACTTTGATGAGCTACTGAACAACCAGAACATCGGCGAGTTGGAGGTCCCGCCAACTGAAGACGACGGACAAATACTGCCACCACCAAGTTTAGGAGAAACAGTCCGTGCAATTCATCGGCTAAAAAATCATAAGTCGCCAGGAGCCGATGGAATTACAGCCGAATTGGTTAAATATGGAGGCGACCAGTTACACCAAGTGGTTCATCAACTTGTGCTCAAGGTATGGGGCAGCGAATCAATGCCTGACGATTGGCAGCGAGGCATAATCTGTCTCATACATAAAAAGGGAGATATCACACAGTGCAGCAATTATAGAGGTATCACGTTGCTGAGTACCATCTATAAGATATTCTCCACTATCTTGCTAGGCCGGATAGCCCCATACGCCCAGAACATCATTGGCCCATACCAAAGAGGCTTCACTCCAGGCAAATCAGCAACAGATCAGATTTTCTCTCTGCGGCAGGCGATGGAAAAACTGTTGGAATATGGACAACAGTTGCACCATCTGTTCATCGACTTTAAAGCCGCCTATGATAGCATAGCCAGGGTAAAACTGTACACGGCCATGAGGGAATTCGGTATCCCGACGAAATTAATAAGACTGACTAGGCTGACCCTGACCAATGTGCGAGGCCAGATAAAAGCAGCAGGATCACTCTCAAGACCATTCGACATCAACAACGGTCTACGACAAGGGGATGCGCTATCATGCGTCCTCTTTAACCTGGCCCTCGAGAAGGTGATCCGTGATGCTGAGGTGAATGCAAGAGGTACGATCCTCTTCAAGTCCACCCAACTACTGGCCTATGCTGACGATATCGACATCATGGGAAGAACCACCCGAGACGTTCAAACTGCCTTCATCCAGATCGAGCAGGCGGCGCGAGATCTTGGGCTGCACATCAATGAAGGCAAGACAAAATACATGGTGGCAACGTCAGCACCGAAGACGAATCAACCAACAACATCAAACCGCACTGGTCAAACACAAACACGAACAAGAATAAGGATAGAGGAATACAACTTTGAGACCGTTGACAATTTCTCCTATCTAGGGTCGAAAATCACAACCGATAACAACTACGATGATGAAATCCGCGCACGGTTGTTGTCAGCCAACAGAGCCTACTTCAGCTTACAAAGACTGTTCCACTCGAAACGTCTCACCATAGGGTCAAAGCTCTTACTGTACAAGATAATGATCTTGCCAGTCCTCATGTATTCCTCGGAAACTTGGGTTCTTAGCAAGAAGAATTTCGAACTCTTGGCCGCGTTCGAGAGAAGAATCCTCCGAAGAATTTTTGGCCCCCTACATGAGGATGGACGATTCCGTAGCCTACACAATGACGAAATCTATGAGCGATACCATGACCGTCGGGTTGTGGATAAAATCCGGCTCAATAGGTTACGGTGGGCGGGTCACTTAATCCGTATGGATGAAGATGATCCCACCCGGAAAGTCTATAAGGGCAATATCTATGGTAGGAAAAGAAGACGAGGCAGACCCTGCCTAAGATGGAGCGATGGCGTGGGCCAGGACGCCAGACAGCTTTTAGGGATGTCGAATTGGTGGATCTCGGCGCAAAACCGGGATGTCTGGAGTTCCTTATTAAGGCAGGCCTAGACCGGATACCGGTTGTTGCGCCGTTGATGATGATGATGAATTTCATCTTTATTTAGTTAACTGGTGACGAAATGTTGAGGGCTGAGGAGACACAGTAAAAATGCTAACAATGTCGTGGAAGACTTGGGAAGACTATGTTTAGAGATATTTTTGTAAAATACCGTTCAAAGCAGAGTTATGAATAAAAATATGTTGTTTACCAATTTTTCTTTGGGTGTTGTATTTTTGCTAGAAGATAAAGGGCTTCCTGCCTCTTTTTCTCTTATGCCACTCAAAAGGATTTTTGTGCTTTATATGTGCTTTATATCGCAGCCTCTATTACTCTTTTCTTCCTTTTTTGTTTACCAGATGTAATAAAAGGACTTCCTACTCAATTTTTCAAAAATATAATTATAAACTTTATTAATTAGGGCTCAATGAATTTTTATTAGATTTTTGAGTTAGTTTGCCGGAAATGGCCCGATGGAAAAAGTCATCACTTTCTAGCCCCACCTTCTCACTTTACAGTTAATATCAAAACTAAAACTAAGGCTTTGTCACCTTTCATATGCTATCCAAACTGCCTATATTCGTTGAAAAAAATCTTCGCCCCTTGCGTGTGTGGTGGCTCTTCTCCTTTAAACTTAAGGTAGTAGCACAGTCAAACTCTCGAATTTTCAAGGTTATTTCTTTATTTTTTTTTTAGCAAGAAAATAATACACGATTGTTCCGAAATTTTAATATGACCTTGATGCAAGCTCAAATTATACAATAAAATTTGTTTTTAGGTTATTTTGTATTAGCCAATGAATGTTTTTTATAGTTAAAGTAGTCGAATTGAAAAAAAGAGGATCTCACTCGAGAAAGCACACAGCCTTCCCTGGTCCTTTCAATTCAAAAAAATAAATTTCATCCTATTCTACAGACTTGTAGAAATATTCAGAATCTGAAATTTATAAACATTTTCAAAAACAACAAAATGGCGAATTTAGAAAAAAAAGTAAAATCGCTAATTTTTTTTATTTTAAAAAAGGTTATTATTAGAAAATTAAATATTTTTTTCAGTTCCGCATATCGGCATGGGTGTGTAGAATAAGGCCCTCAAATTTCAACAAAATTGGCTAAGCAGCTTTTTGTGAGTGCTTCCACGAAACTTTGAAAACGCCTTTTCGAGTAAAATGCGTTTAAAGTTTTCGTAAGGAAACTTATTAATGAGATGTTCCACAATTCCTTCTAAAATACTGCGTCGATTTCTTATTTTCTACAAATATATATTTTTACATAATGCCCAGACCTTAGCTGACAATAACATTATAGAGTCGCGGTTTCATATGTAAGGGGGCGATTGAAATAGCTGCTGCCGACTAATTTTCATTTCTATACCAACTACGATGCGCTCCATTCTTTCTGTTACAACTTTAGAAATATTTTTAATTTCAATTTGAGATTTTGGCAGTACATTTTCAATATGTTGCACCTTCAAAATTTATGAAAAAATCACTTTTTTAAAATTGTAACACTGTGCTAAGAGGTTATATCCGTTTGGAAATTCTTTATTACCCTTTTTTTTATCCATAGGCTTAAAATATTCCTAGGTTCATAATCAATAACTTTTTTTATAAAAACGAATTATCTCGAAAATCGAAATATCTTTGAAATTGGTTTACTTCGAGTAACTCCTTAGAAAAAAAAATCTTATTGACGACACACTTTTCAATATGGCAAAGAGGCTCGACGCAACATTACGCAAACAAAAAAGCGCTGGAGGAGCAAATACCGATATTTCGGGAACTATTTAATCGCTTCATTAGGATAATATGACAAGTCTGGTCATCAGTTGGTTTATTAACCATTTTTATACTCATCTAAATCAATAATACTATTCTAATTAATTATATGGCTAACTTAGTTTTTAAAAATGACGATGATCCTCCGCTTTCTAAAAATCCCACTCACAGAGGAAGACTACGAGAGCGAAAAACACTACATTATGGACACTGCAAGGAAGAACGGGTACATCAGCACCAGGATAGGGGGAATGTGGCCATAAAATAAGCACCGATGATCTGAAAGTGTTAAAACAGGTAAGAACAAATTAACCAGCTGGACGCCTACGAAAGGATTATGCATTAGTAAACAGCCGGTAGACACTAGATTGAATTCAAATCTAGGCGATTGCTATTCACCGTAATTTAAAAAACTTGTAAATAACTAATTAAAAAAAACTCTTCTTCTTTCAGGGTATACAAATAAGTCTTTAACATGTAATTAAATATTTCTACTTTTCTATTATAGATTTTGATTAGTATAAAAATAGTTAATAAACCCACTGATGAGCAGACTTGTTAGCACTGATGAAGGGAACAAGTGGTCCCCGAAAAATCGGTATTTGCAAGACCAATAGATTAACACTAACAAATTGAACAAGTCGAGAAACCGGAAGCTCGGCGCTTCAAGTATGAAAGGTTTTGTTTGCTTCTTCTGTGAGTATATCTGAGTGTAGAACTATCCCATTTGTACGTAGCCCGATATGTATATGCACTTAGCATGTCTGATTACCCACTTTAGTGTGATATTGATATTTAGTGGCAGCAAATTTACACGGTAAAGTCAACTTTGAGCTACTTTAACTTTTTTAGTACTAGTATGCTTTTGATCAAACTTGGGGATAATATGCTTCATATTATATTTTATGCTACCACCAGCTTTTATAACTCTAGGGTAAACTTAAGCTTAAACTTTTATAACTCTAGGGTAAACTTACGGTGGGTTTTACTCAATTTCCCCAAAAATATGGTAATATACTATTATTAACTTAATTTGAACGGATATCGATATGGAGAGTATTTTGAGGCTTGGGCACCATATACTGCCAGCTTCATTATTTTTTTCGGATTTTTTGGGTGGTTAGTTTCTGAGAATGAGTCCGTTAAAGAAATCATCACTTTCCAACCCTCCCATTCCCCGCCTTTCTAACAAACCTCAAAACTAGTACCGGTTTCGAAAAGTACTAATTGAGGCCTTTCATTTGATAGCCCACATGACCATATTCCGTGAAAAACATTTTTACATCTCCCTTTTACATGTATACCCCCCCCTAAATCTCAACGTGGAAGGACATCACTCGCTACATGTGTAGGCGTTCACAGTTCCCATTTTCTCACCAAATTTCGTGTCAATCGGTGTATCTGAGAAAAGTGCGTGTGACAGAGAGACGGACAGACAGACAAACATTGAACCGATTTTAATAAGGTTTTGTTTGCAAAACAACGAAACAGAACGATTTGACTTATGGTTAACAGTTTCAAACTGTCCACTAAATCCAGTTCAACTGGTTTAACCATTTCTGAGAAAAGTGCGTATTAGGAAGGCTTACAGTGACGCACAGATAGTGTTGATAAGTCTTTCTATCCAAGCAGTAAAAAAGGGGGATTGCAGCAGGCGAGTCTTCACTGCTTCAAGTGATGGTAGGCCATATAGCGAATGGTTGTACTAGCCAGCACAAATCGGCCTCGCTAATGTGGAGTCTTGATCTCTGCTGTGAAAAAATAACAATGCCGCTCACATTGCAAGAAGAAGCAAATACCCAGTGTTCAGAAAGGTTCCCACAAATAAATTCAAGTAGAGCTTATACACCGAAATTCACGAATCGAATCACTGCCCAGCGGGCTCTCGTTTCCGAACAATATAATAATTTAAAAACGAATAAAAACCGCAAAAACAGCGGAAGGTGAGCTATAGCGGATGTGGAAATACTCCCAATTGAATTCACACGTGCAGGTATTTAGATGTACATATGTACGAGTATGTATAACTGCCATGCAGCACCTAACCTCACATTAGAGGAACTCCTGTCTTTGCTGGAGAAACTCTCCGCAAGCCGCTACAATCCCAAAGTAATAGCCTTTGGTTTCACCGGAAGGGCAGAGGAATGGAGTAGTAGAGAAGCTAATGCGGAAGGACGAATATTCCTAGAGATATTCTCAGACTTGAATGCGGTGCTCATGAATTCTGCAAGAGTCAATAGCTTTTCGTAGGGAAAAATTACAACCAGTAGTGGACCTTACATTCGCCAGCCATACACTAGTCGATGACATCTTATGGCATGTTAGTGAAGATTACCCACACAGTGATCATCAGTAATTTTCCTTACCTTTCATTGGACTAGCTAATGAATTTAAAGCTGAAATATTCAAGGAGTTACTTCTGCAAAACACATTGTTATCGGGAAGCGCACTAGAAAAAGTTTCACAGAGCATGGACAAATTGCAGTGGGCATGCGATGCCTCCATGTCTCGGCGTAGCACTGTGGAAAAATTAAATCTGGTAGAATTCAGAAATCGAGGAGAAAATGTAGAAAAACTACCTTAAACCTAGGAGGGGTAGAAGAAAGCGATCTAAGTTCGAGGAGCTACACGTGCAATAGGAAGAAGGCGAGGGAGAAATTGCTATCATCAAGAGCAAATTTGAACATTTCTAGTGGATATACATCAAAGCCGACTTCAATCCATGGGGTGGCGCATACAATTCGGTAATATCAGTAAAAGGCAAACGCTCCCCACCAATTACTTGTCAAAAGTTGATGCAATCCCTTCCCAGAAGGTAGATGTAAACTATACGAATTTTCCGGCAGTAAATGCAAACCCCGATGAAGGTCCAGTAGTATTAGATGAAAAACTTGTAGATACAACGAAAAAACTCGTTGAAATTAAGAACCCAGGGCCGGATGAACGGAGATGTTCTCGAAAAAAGGAGCTACACAAACTAACGCTCATTCCGAAAACAGGTTAACAATTGGCTGACCCCTATATAGACCGATATGGCTGGTTGCTTGCTATGTTTAATTATGTATGATGGAGTGTTGACACTACGCCTTCCTAACAGAGTGACAACTGTTGTGCGAATGGTAGCAAAATTACAATAATAGTAAAGATCTATCGCAAACGTCATCACAGCACCCATTGCAACTATATGTAGCCCTTAAATCAAAGGGATCTATTCGTACACTAAATGGAGAGGGTACGCCTCAGCTCCACCACAATTTCCCAAGATGCATGTACTTCTTCCCTACTGCTCGCCGAAAAGTGTCTTTCGTGGGGCGACCCACTTGTCGTGATCTTGGGAGAGTGGATTCCATTGCATGGCATAGCCAGCAATGTAATGGTTGCCCCTTAATATGTGACCTATCCATATTGGTGCCAGACCTATATGCCGGGGAAATGTTTCTTTTGAAATAGTATCAGGCCAGCGAACCTCGATGACACGATGCAGACAGATATTGACTAAGGCTTTTAGCTTTTGGTTAACAGTGGAGTTCACACACCACACGCCATTCTTTGGGATCTTGATGATCATTCACTTCATCCACTTTCTGGGAAAGGTCTCGGATTCCGAGGATTTCAGCACAAGTAGAAATAGCAAACCTGCATTAACTGCAGGTGCGGCTTTACTCTGATATGACTTCTCTTCTGCTTGGAAGAACAATCCGAATTCGCAGTTTACGATGTCTGGCAATTCAATCACAGGAGGCAGAACCCGGTCGGATGTGATACGGATAAGAACCGGGGTGAAGGGTTTTTTCCACCTTTCCACCATTGACGTCGTTTAGTGGACCATCGGAAAGTTTACAACTATATGCAAGGTCTTTCGTCATGCGATATATACTTTTGAAATCATTGCGTTTTGTGGCAACTTCCGTTACTCCAACGAACGCAATAGCGAATTATTTTTAGTCATGGCGCACACTTCCCGGAATTTTGCTTGTTCTCGGAGTTCGTCACACCATCATCACTCTCAGCGGTCAATAGAACTTTCAACTTCACCCGTTCATCAATCCACGACTCCGCAATCAGCTAGATCTTTTGATGTTTCTTCAGGACGTGGCCGATGACCTGTGTAACAACCAGGGAACGAGAATATTTGATGAAGACCCAATGTTCGTCAATATTATCAGTCAGCAAGATAACTGTCGAGCGTTAGCTGAATCACACAAAAGATCATCATTGTAGCTCTTCAACGCTTTAAAAGGTGGGGGATGCAACAAGGAAACGATAGTAAGCGATCATTAGATGGTTACCTGTCTCCGGGCCGATGTCAGGAGGCAACTCCTAAATCTTCTGTTGATTGCTCATACTATGTCGGTCAGTTGTAGCAGTAGAAATCCATAAATCTGCCAATATTATCGTTGCGGCTTCCAAGACCATGCTCCCTCATCATCTTTAGGGAATCTTCCTTGACCTGCTTGTAATTACCCGTAGAAAGCATTGTTCCCCACTACATCAAAAGTGTTCATTGGTGCCTAGCACTGTGCATCTGAAATGCTCCTTAACCTGGATCTCGACTAACCGGGGACCAAAATCCAATCAGATCGAACTTCTCACGATTAGCAGCTGCTGCTTTTTTCAAAACAAGAGGAATGGCGACATTGATCTGGAACGGAACCATCGTATGCTGGTCATCTAACTTCATTTTCGTTTCACTGTTGTATCTACTCCTAGAGGGAACTGAAAAGCACAAGACTTCTAAATGTAGTACAGACCATCTCCAAGATTCGGCTTTCGTCCAAAAATGGGAAGATTTTCTTGCTGTGTAAACGATACAAACTTTACATGGTTCATCTGAGAATATTGATGAATGCCGGGCCGCCATTACAGGAAGGAACCTTTGCATCTGGGGCGGTTAAACTTTTCGTCCACACCAAGAAGAAGACAACAAGATTTGGCTGACTATATGCGCGTGGAAATGGATCGATGAATATAAAGAGCTGAGAAAAACCCGTGTGAAACGTTCACGGAGAGCAGCCAAATTTCCACCCTGAATTCTCTCGTATTGTCTACATTAAAAAAGTTAAGTTTAATCAACCATCTACCTGTTCTTCATCGATTTCAAGAAGAGTTTGAAGAGGGTGAACAGTGAGCTTGTATGACTTGCGATTTCGTGCAGATCAACTCATCAGACGCTGTCTCACCTCTGCCTTGGGAGCAGCGTGAGGGCTACAAGGTGGTGTTTGTTCCTTATAGACGAAAAATTATGTGCTGTATTGAATGCTTAGGATTTTAGAGTCTATAGACGTTTTCCAATTGCGCCTCCATAAGTGTAAGGATTTCCGAGAAAAGTGAATGCGACCGGCAGATAAAAGGACACAAAACCATGAAAATAGAGTATCAGGCAGTAACAGAAAAGTACGAAATGAAAAATCGAAAATTGGAGGTTTAGACTAAATTATATTGATATACCAAAACACGGTTGTGCTTTGATTAATAACGGTAATAGATATATGTTTCAGAAAAATCGGTCTGATTTATGTAAACCAATTACACAGCCAATATCATTATCTTTGTAACCAATCGTGGGAGTATATTTATAGTCGACATAATCGACAAGATTTGACATTCAGCGTTACTCTAGGATTGCAATCTTTCATCAGTTCATGTTTCAGTCGTTTCTTCGTGATTCCTGGTCTACGTCAATAACTAACGAAGAACCTCATTGACGCAAAGGTTTGATACTCACGGACGTGGTGACCATTACACTACACTATTAGAAGTGAAAGTTCTTGCTTCTTACTTCTGACTGGTGCGCTAAATTCCAATAGTACAGTACTGGAAGTGGGAGAGGAGTGTGATAGTTCTACCATTTTACATTCCTGAAATTCTCATTGAAGATATCAGCCGTCAACATTTGAATATTGCAGAATCCAATCATAAATCATCGTTGAAAACAAAAGTTCGTAGCCGAAAAATCAAAGCATGATAAGATGCGAAATTTTTAGGTTACCAAGTCACAAATTTTCGTTTTTTGATTAATTTCCCTTATACGTAAAAGAGCGGTCAACCGGCGGTCTGCACCGAGTGTAACCATGTAGGGTATAAAATTAAAAGTGTAAATTAGTTCTTCTTGAAGCAAAAATTAGCGTTGATATTGGTTACTTAAACGAAGAACTTGTTCGGCACACAGACCTGGCACTCGTACGCACTGTGAATGGAAGGCGAAAGTGGAAGTGGATAGATCACACATTAAGAAGACAGTTACGCTATGCAGTGGAATTCACTCTCCATGATGGCCAGTGGGTGGGTAGCCTCAAGAGTATTTGGCGTATAACAGTAGAGGAGGAGTGCATAGGTCTCAAGAAGTGTGTCATTTCAGGGAACCGCAAATGATGGCGCCTAGATGTGGTTGATGTACTCTTCCTCACTAAAGGGTAAATGGTAACCATGTATATATATATTGGTTGCAAAGAGGAGGAGTGCGGGGTTGAAGGGGTGAATTATTTCACGGACCTGTTCTCATAAGCTATTCAACCGAAAAATATGAAAAAATATGGTTGGCCATGCATACTCGTATGTTATCTAGACCTCAAAATGCTTTCCATTATGTGATATCTTCTATAATAAAGTTACTGCTAATTATTATATATTTGAAAATTTACTGAGAAACCTCCTTTAAGTCCATCCTAGATCCGCAAAACTTGTCATTGAGTCATATCATCCTGAAAAGTTTGACGGCAACCCTTCGTCCATTTGTCTCTTTCGTGTCAATTTACTACTCAGCACGAAATATATATATAAGCGGAACTATCATGCAGCCATTATCTGTTACATAAAAAATCACAAAAACTTTTACACTTTTCGATTTGTGTTCTTTCCAATTTCATTTTTGCTTGTATATCTGCATTTCCGCATCTATCTGCTTTTTAAGGTTTTGTGTAAAACAAAACCCTATTAAAATCGGTTTACTGTCTGTCTGTCCGTCACACCGATTTTTCTCGGAAACAGTTATACCGATTGACACCAAGTTTCGTGGAACGGTGGGAACTGTGGATGCTCACGCACACGGTAAGTTACATAATTTTACACTGAATTTAAGGGGGTGTTCCACATGCCAAGTTGGGGTGTACATTTTTTTTTTCATCAAATATAGTCATGTATCAAATGAAAGGTCTCGGTTAGTACTTCCCGAAGCCGGTTTTAGCTTTGACATTCGGTCGAAAGTGATCATTTATTCAACGGACCCATTCTCAGAAACTATCTTAAGATCCTACCAAATTTAGTGGAAATCTCACTATAACTAACAAAGTTATAATAGGTCAAAGTATTCGCTTCTGTGCAAATTCAAGACTTTTAAATGTCAGTATCACGTGAAAGTGGGTGGGGGTGGGGTTCCCTCAAATATTTTTGTATAAAAAATAAACAAAACCTTGCGTACCTGAAGCGTCCAGCTTTAGGTTTCCCGATTTGTTTTTCTTGTTATGACATTTGGATTGTAGGATCTTATTCTGCGCGGTATCAAATGCAAGAGCAATAGGCTCATAACTTTCATTAATGACAAAAGAAGAATTAAAATATCCGAAGCACGCAACCCACTTTTCCGAACTGGATACCAGGAAAATAAGTGAAATAAATCGACGGGGTACTTCAATATAGCTGCATGTAGCTGCTGGCCTACCTAATTGGTCATAGTTTGGAATTTTTCAGTTTGTTTGTTAGCGTTACTTCTTTACCAGTAACAGTCACCTTGGATGGTAATTTTATAGTGTTTTCTGTCCACTCCTCAGTGGAGTATAGGCCATCCATACAATCGGACTATACTTCAGTTTCACCGTCAACACATCCTACGATACAAATACGAGACGAACGCAGACACCCAGGAAAATTGGAATTCGAAACCAGAGCAACGAGATTGATAAGTTGACGCTCTAACCCCTTAACCCTCGTGCCGTCATGATAATTTTGGATATCCCAAAATTCCTGATTATTACACTATCCTTATTAGTATCAAAAGGGGGCTAAAGGGGGGTAATGTCGGGTTCACAAATACCTTAGTGAAGCTGCACTTCATATTGTCCATCCTCAATTATCTGAGCCGTTGCAAGTTTTCTTGTACATTTTATGGTAACGAGCAATAAAAGAGGCTAAGAAGGAACTCGATGCTCATCCTGCCGAGAAAAAGAGGGAAATCTGATTTCCGACACAATGGACATTTTGGAGCGATGGGTTGAGTACTTTGATGAACTACTGAGCTACCAGGACATCGGCGAGTTGGAGGTCTCGCCAATTGACGACGACGGACAAATACTTCCACCACCAAGTATAGAAGAAAGAGTCCGTGCAATTCTTCGGCTTAAAGATCATATGGAATTACAGCCGAATTGGTTAAATATGAAGGCGACCAATTACACCAAGTGGTTCATCAACTTGTGCTCAAGGTGTAGGACAGCGAACCAATGCCTGACGATTGGCAAAGAGACACTATCTGTCTCATACATAAAAAGGGAGATATCACACAGTGCAGCAATTATAGAAGTATCACATTGCTGAGTACTATCTACAAGATATTTTCCGCTATCTTGCTAGACCGGATCATTGGCCATACCAAAGAGGTTTCACTGCAGGCAAATCAGCAACTGATCAGATTTTCTCTGTGGCAAGCGATAGAAAAACTGTTGGAATATGGACACCAATTGCACCATATTTTCGTCGACCTTAAAGCCACCTATGATAGCATAGCCAGGGTAAAACTGCGCGGTATCCCGACGAAATTGATAAGACCGACTAGGCTAACCCTGACCAATGTACGAGGCCAGATAAAAGCAGCAGGATCACTCTCAAGACCATTCGACATCAACAACGGTCTACAACAAGGGGATGCCCTATCATACGCCCTCTTTAACCTGGCCCTTGTGAAAGTGATCCGTGGTGCTGAGGTAAATGCAAGAGGTGCGATCCTCTTCAAGTCCACCCAACTACTGGCCTATGCTGACGATATTGACATCATGGGAAGAACCACCCGAGACGTACAAACATCATCCAGATCGAGCAGGCGGAAATCGGCGCGAGATCTTGGGCCGCACATCAATGAAGGCAAGACAAAATATATGGTGAGAACGTCAGCACAGAAAACCAGCCACCCAACAACATCAAACCGCACTGGTCAAACAGGAACAATAAAGATAGAAGAATAAAATTTTGAGACCGTTGATAATTTCTCCTATCTAGGGTCGAAAATGACAGCCGATAACATCTACGATGATGAAATTCACGCACGGTTGTTGGCAGCTGACACAGCATATTTTAGCTTACAAAACTGTTCCGCTCGAAACATCTCACCATAGGGTCAAAGCTCTTACTGTACAAGACAATGATTTTGCCAGTCCTCATGTATTCCTCGGAGACTTGGGTTCCTAGCAAGAAGAATTGCGACCTCTTGGCCGCGTTCCAGATAAGAATCCTCTGAAGAATTTTTGGCCCCCTACATGAAAATGAATGATTCCGTAGCCTACATAACGACGAAATCTATGAGTGATACCATGACCGTCAAGTTGTGGATAAAATCCGGCTCAATAGGTTGTTGTGGCCGGGTCCCTAACCCGTATGGAATAAGATGGTCCAGCCCGGAGCGTCCATAAGGGCAATATTTATGGTAGAAAAAGAAGACGAGGTAGACCCTGCCTGAGATGGAACGATGGCGTCCGTGAGGATGTGAGACAGCTTTTAGGGATATCGAATTGGTGGACCTCGGTGCAAAATCGGGATGTCTGGAGTTCCTTATTAAGGCAGACCTAGACCGGATAGCGGTTGTTGCGTCGTTGATGATGATGAAGAAGGGAAGGGAAGGGGTAACGGAATTTCACCATGTCATGTCAATTCAATCGGTTGATGGAGCAAATCGTTGATAGGGAGAATCTTTCGTTTTCCGCTAAGATTATTCGATTCAACAGTGAAGGAAATAGACTTTGCATGAAATGAACAAATTCAGTTGGGAATCTTTTAATTCTAGATAAATGTCTGTTGAAGACCAAATTGATATTTATTTTTTCGTTTCGCTTTTCGGCTGACAATGCTACTTGCTTTCGGTTTGACAATGCTACTTGCTGCTAAGGATTAAGTGTCTTCATTCGTAGTGCAAAATGAAAATAAAATTGAGTCTCACAATAAAAGTATTATTTAACGAGTCTGGAGTAGTATATAAGGAAGTACCCAACAATTCCATTCTTTTGATATACCTATTAGCAGTAAACTCAGCTTCCTCGAATTAAAACGGAATAGCAACATGAGCTACGCCTGATGAGTAAACAAGGACGAAAATTTACCTTCTCCCAAACACTCAAAGGTTCGTAACTCGAAAATAAAGCAACATTAGTGCTTACTCTCTTTCGTGAACAATTAATTCCTTATTTGTTTCTTTATTATTGCCGAGCACATGTCACACGGATGCATACAAATGTAATTTTACATTTTACTGCAGACAATTACGTGTACAGACGCAAGTAATACAATTGTACACATTTTTAACTGCAGGCTATAAAAATCTTCTGTAAAACATTTCCCTAAAATTCCTGATTTGTTCGGAAAATTCAAAAGGACATTCAAACCATACTTGAACACTTAATGGGTACCTTAAAAACGTATCATTACTCCCCGGACACAAATGAAACCACCACAAGAGGCGACATAATCTCTATGTCTTCCAGAAGATGGCCCACGGAAGGAGGAGGAATTGTTAAGTCTAAACATCATTCACTACCAAGTGTACATCATTGTGTTTCATGTTCACTCAAGAAGATGTTCGCTGCGTGTCGCATAAAACAAATGCAATACTGGGAGTGTTGTCGATGAGGTTTGACTCAAAGGGGTTCTGAAAATTATGTTGTGTAGTGTTCCATTCCTTTGGGAATTCTTGAGTTAACATAGTACGATGACGACAAAAGCAAGTGATGTCTGAGGCCTTTGGAGTCCCATTATGCAGTTAATTGCAGAACCTTGATATTTTCCGTGTGGATTTATCGATATTTTTTAATTCTGAGCAAACGTCTTTGATGTGACCTTTTGATCTAAACCTCAAGAGTTGAACAAATTCAGAGTAGTACTATCGAAAATTTCTAGATCTGAAATTTTCCCAAGCGATTTTTTCCAAGCGAAAGGACTTATGAACTTCGACATAGAACCTGTAAAAACCCTCAGACGTGATACCGAATGCAGCATTGTAGTCTTGCGCAAACTTGCTGATCGAAGGCTGCTCTCCGAGGGAAAATCTGCCATAATGCAGACATTTGGAAGGGTTCGGAAAAAAAAGATTTTGCAACTATCTTTGCAACTTCACCAATTAGCTTAGATTATCGATTTCTCCAAAAGGGAGCATTGAATAACCCTCGGGACTTTCCGAATGGAATAATATATAATTAAACTACAATTTATTAACCCAAATATGTTGTGCTGAAAAAGTCGGAAAGAGAGTTTGAAGTTTAAATATTCACACATTTTAATCGTAAATACGATTTCCACGGGGTCGGTTCATTCCAGCTATAAGGAGTCAACATCCGCATCAGGAACCCTCAGCATTTATCATCATTCCTGCTTACACTAGGATCATATAGAACGCCTTAATGCAAACTTGTTGCCAATGTTGTTTGAAGTTAAGATCTTGGTCTGAACTAAGCCCCCAATGTTTTTGGTTGCTAATTTTGGAATGATGATGTTATTCTCACCCTGGCTCTTTATGGCTATTCGTAGAAAGTGCCTGCTATTTTTGTCCTGTATAACAATGGTAACCACAACTCAAAATTCGCGGAATTTTTGCAACTATACTCTCCGTTATGGGGTCGATGTAACGGACGATTGTGGTCTGTCTAGTAACTGAAACACTAAAGACATTGTTATACATCATTATTATCAACGGCGTAATAACCAGTATCCGGTCTAGGCCTGCGTTAATAAGGAACTCCAGACACCCTGGTTTTGCCCCCAGGTCCACCAATCCGATATCCCTAAAAGCTCTCTGGCAACCTGACCTACGCCATCGCTCCATCTTAGGCAGGGTCTGCCTCGTCTCCTTTTTCTACCATAGATATTGCCCTTATCGTCACACATGCTTTTTCAAAATAGCGAATAGATAGAATATCACATTTCCTTCGATTTAGGCAACATCCCGCCTCGCTGGTACTCCCTAACATTCCGGACATCCCCTCCTTGTCTGCATCTGTATGTGCGGATGCAGAGGAGTCAATTCCAGAAGTCTTCTGGGGATGTCGTCGCACAAGGCCTCATTGCTACTCTAATACATAAACAAGCCAGTCGTTGAATTTTAAGTGCTCCTTGGCTGCTGTGCTGAGTTCCGTTCTGTCTGCCCGCCCATAAGTAATCCATTATTATTGCAATGTACATCCAGGGCAGCATTTTTAGGATGGATACCCATTTTTTCCTGCTATTGCCCTGCATGACGTCAGAGCCCTTGTAAGTTTCCGATAATATTTTCAAGATGTGTCTTCCAGAGTAGTTTTTAGTCTTGTGTGATTCTGAAATATTTCACCTCTGTTACTCATTTTACCTCCATTCCAAATAATCCAATGGTTCTCTGTGAGTAGTGCTATATCGTAGTCTAGTTTGTATTCTATCAAATAGGGTATCTTCATATTTGTCCCTATAGATTTAAACAATATCATTAGCGTAATGCTAAGTCCGTATTCGAGACGCTGCCTCACCTTTGCTTTTTGGGCAGCGCGCCCGAGGCAGTTAGCAGATATTAAACGCTCGTTTATATACGCGAAATTGGACATAATTATATTGAACGCAAATTCGCCTATACTTTGGGCCAAAACTTGGCAAGAACCAAAATCCTTAAACAAAATACTGTATTCCAGTGTTTGTTAGTTCTCCCAGCAATTTGTCAACAAAGATATTCTACATTAGCGGTGATAGTACCTCGCCCTGAGTACCGTTTCTACCGGCACTTCCATTTGCATTCTCTCTAAAATTCTGCCCATACGGAAGGACAGGGTGTTTTCCACAATTTGATTTCCGTGTGCCATGTGTTATCGAACACTCATTTGATTTCCAAAAGCACACACAGTGTTATTTTTTAAGAAGGCTCATCCGGTACCTTCCAGTTCTTGACAAGCCCGTTCATAGAAGAGTTGTTTCCAGTATCCCCGGCCTGATACTGGTTGCGAATTTTGCCGTATTCGTTATAACATATGTCTAGCTTATTGCTAACGATAAATTCAAGAATGTACTGACCTCTTCCATTAGTTGGCATTGCAGCCGAGGAGAACTGGTAGATCCTTCTCTTCGCAGAAGTTCGCCAGTACTGACGAATTTGGGTGTCGTTTTCTGAGAAGTATTTAGATGTCGCAACTGCCCCTCCGATTCTCCTCCTTTATCCAAATAGCCACGAGAAACTCAGTCAGAAACTTTGAAAGGAATATAAATTTTTAATTTTGTTTATGAATTCTCCTCTTCGGGGGCAGCAGATCAACTTCTCTGCTAGGTTTTGCCCTTTCAGTCGCTATGGCCTCCTCAATTTCCCCCTGCGCACACGCACAGGCGTGCTTACAAACCTGTAATTGATGAGGAAATTCTGACGTTTCATTGCCTCCAGGGATCGGTCATCTAAACCGTGGAACTCCCCGTAGTTGCATGGGAAGATATATACTTCCAGTGATTAGGAGATGCAGAAGCTTGTCCGTTTCAATCACCGCTACTTTGGAATGGTTGATTGCCATCATGTGTGCCCCTGGAATTTATCCCTGGCACATGTCGACAGATCAGTTCCTTTTCAGCCAGGCAATCTGGCGACCATGGTCCAGTTTAAGACCTGCTCGAACGCGTATGCCGGTGACCACAATCACTCTATTGCATCACTCACTCATCTCCATGACCATGAGGTCTTCGGTGATTTCCTGCTCCTGACGTGTGATTATTTCCCCCCTTTCTGTCGACTCCGTTGTTTACGGTTTAAGTCTATCTTGAGCTTTCTTAAGGGCCTCTTTTGGTTTCAGGCTTTCTTTCAGATAGCATAGATACCATTTAGCACCTGCGCACGTGAGGGTTTTTGCTACATTTTCAATGCTATTCGTGTCAGTAATTCAGAATATCGCCTAAGAAAGAAATGGAAGAATGTCAATCATACTTCAATTTAGATAACTTTCCGCCTGGATGACTTTCTACGAGGCTGGAAATTAGGGGCTACTGTCCTGCGTCATTCCACCAGTTCGGGATCTGGCGGCGTATGCTGCCAAACACAGCTTGTGACTCCATTACATCTGTCTGGCAGGCTCCACCATTAAACACTAAGGTCTATCCTCAGCTTTCCTTAGAAACTTCTTCAGGCTCTTCTTTGGAGTAGCGATACCATATAGCACCTCAATTACTGAAGATTGTTTCTTTAGTCTGATATCCAATCTCAGGGGTGATTTTACAAGCCGATTCTTTCTCAGTTGGCCCATTTTCAACTTGGCTCTACTACCTGAATTCCCAACTTCAACCTTCATCAACATTATGATCTAGTTGTTAGTATTGAAGAGATGTGCCTTAACCTGATCCGCCGGTTTACATTCGGTATGAGGTTCTTTGTTTGCAGTTGTTTCTGTTTTCTGAAATCACAAGAGCGTAGAGGTTCAAAAGTTCGTCGTGCCATAGTCGGTGGCCCGCTGAGATAAGGCTTTTCCATTGAAATTATTAAGTACCAGTGAAACTCCATTTGAATGCAGTCAGTTACTCCCTAGTGCAAACTATTAAATAGTTACAGCTTTCATAAGATGGATTTGGGGATCACCACGTACAAACAGGTAGAGGGAAAACTTAGCCCCTGGAGAGCCATATATTAAAAGTTGGATCTCAGGTGGCTATATTTCCCAACATTCTGTTTGACTCCAAATGGAAAGGTAGTTATCTATTAGAAACAATACCATTAAGTTTTAATTACCAGCCATTCGTAGCCATTTAGAAAATTTCTTTTACCAAATGTAAGTTCTGATTGATTGACTTTTAAAGTCAATTCAGTAAGACAATCTTACTTAAATATCAGACGCTACATGGGCGGAACGTACTATATCAAGGAAGTTAAGTAGTAACCTGCAGGACTGACTGATGTAAAATTCAGCCTTCCGGGAGCCGGCCTATCTCACTCTGGGATCGATATATGGCTCTCCAGGAGAAAAGTCTCTCATCTGCGAAGATCGCCAGTGAATATTGCTAGCCATACCCCTTACGAGGTCGCCCTACTATTAACATAACATTCCGGGCCTAGACTGAGGGGTTGTTATGTGAACTGTGCCCAATGAATACCTTTCAGCTGGGAGTAACCCAACAATCGGCTTTGAAATGAGGATGTGACCACTAAAATGAATTCTGATTGTATTCCTCCGGTTGGTCATCAAAACCGCCTCTGTGTGTTCTGCTTCACAAGGCCAAGGTAAACCATCTCCAGTTACGCTTTAGGTTAGATCATCCGCGAAGCCGATTATCTGAGCTTCCCTTGGAATGGGACAAACAAAAACTCAATTGTACATAACGTTCCACAGTAGAGGACACCGTGCTTAGCACTGCCGCGACGTGTACCTAGGTCTTTCGTCCGTATCATGCCAACATGTCCTTTCTAAGAGCTTAGTCAAATAATTAGGGACACCGGTTTTAGTCAAAGAGCTTTTTATCCACTTCCAGCTGGCCGAATTGAAAACGTTTCTGACATCGAATGTTAGCACGGTACAGCATTTATTAGACGACATCGGTTCGCGAGCCAGCTTCAAAACTACGCGTCGATAGTTGAATGGGCTTGACAAAAGCGAAACTTTCGCTCGGAGAGGGCATCCTTACATTCTATGGTAGGCAGAATTCTATTGTAGGTGAGCCTTTCCAATATCTTTCTTACCGTGTTTATAAGACAAATCAGGTGATATGACAATGGACGTAACGATGGCTTATTGTACTTCGGTAGCAAAATTAGTTTTTGTTTCTTCCACCGAGGAAAGCTCCATCTACCATTAATGTCTCAAATACGCTGTAAATCTCTCGGGCATTAACAACGAGCTTAACAGCTTTATTGGGAACATCATCCAAACCGGATGGTTTATTATTACTGAGGGAAACTTCCGCAAGTTCCTCCTGATTTAAACCAGGTATAGTACAAACGAAAGAGCGGAAGAGCGCCGTTACTATATCGAGAAAAAGACGCTTGCAGGTCAGGTGTGATGTTTACCTCTTCATCTTTTTCATAGTAACCCTACACACTATTTCCTAGAGTTCCTTCAAGCATTCTGGCTTGTTGTTGCGTATAGCCTGCTTAAGTATCCTTAAAAAGTTTAAGTGTCCTTGCAAAAGTTTCTTCACTTTGACTACCGGACGAAGCGGTGAAAACCTCAATCACGCGTTACGTCCCTTTTTCCATCTTTTTCCAAGCCATCTTCGATGGTATGGTCACTTAATTTGCGCTAACGAGAATTCATTGCCAAAATTGGTCTAAACATCGACGTCGATGATAACCGACCAAAAGGCCGGCCGAAACAATGGTGGTTTGATATATTGGATGGTAATTTGAAAGCCTCGTAACTGCATCCAGGTCAGGCAAATGACAGAGAAAACTGGCGCATGATCACGACGTGCCGACCCCGCTTGTGAGCAGAATAAAAGTTAAATAGAAATAAAAAAATTAAGGTTACAGGAGGTCTTGGTTTTGGGTGTAAATTTAGACGATTTAAAATGAACAATTATAGGACGGCAATTTCAATACTATGGAGTTAGGAAGGGATGTAAGAAATGAGGAATGGGATTATCAAAATGATGCCATTACATCTGCAACGGGAGATATTGCAAACAATTATATAGCTTCGCATAAGACAATGAAAAATCAAAAATCATCCGCTAGTGAAACCGCCGAATACTCTAACTTCGGGGAAGATCTCCATCTTGAACTCCATCCTGTTGTTCATCACCATCAATGGAGCTTTTGGGTTTGGATCATGTTGAAAGTGTTCTCTAAACAGTAGTAATCATGAATTTGTTTAGCATTCACCACCAGTGCATCATCATCGAGCCCCAGCGTTGATATCCAACGTAAAGTTATCAGGCTGAAGTTCATTTGTCTCCACCCACGTTATACAACGCCTTGAAGGCTTTTCTAAATTATCCTAAGCACATGTACATATATAGCGAATTCATGAAGGAACTTTCAACTTAAATGAATCCAAATCTTCTGTCCAAAAATATACGCTAAATAAAACCCCCTACTGACAACTCTGACAACAACGTGACGATAACATAAAAGATAAAATGCTGTTAAAGTCAACTTATCCAACACACCATCACACAATCGCGCAGTTGTTGTATACTCAAGATGCAGCCATAAAAAAGAGCTAAAGTGTTGCTCAAATACACGCCGCCAACACTAGTGAAAAGGCGCCCAACAAAAGACAACAGCTTGCAAAATGGGTGAATGGAGAATGGAGTGGATAAAATCATGTATGCCAAGATAAGAGCCACTCTGTCTAGTGAGTCCTTAAAGTCTCGTAGCAGGCCCATTCGGAAGAAAGCCAAGCCTAGCTCGACTCAAGATAGAGTCAAGGAAGCAATGAATAGTACCTCGAACATGAAGGCATTATATTGTTTGCATCATGGCTCCCTTAAATAGAAGCATATTAATTTATTAAAAGTTCTTAACTACACACGAAATGAATCCTGTGGTGTTCATATCCTGCCGTAATTTTACTCCTAGGCCCAGATGTTGCAACTCGCTCGGAAACCTTTGACTATTCCGAAATCTCCGGTGGAGGTAATCACTTGCGAGGTGGTCGGGGTGGAGTTGCTGGGACGACGAAGGCGGCCGGGTTGCACTGCACGTTTAACAGTATAGACTCTTCAAAACACTTTTCATTCTTGAAAGGGCCTCTCTCATTCGTTCGCATTCTATTCTCCTTTCTTCTGTGTTTTTTTCTTCCTTTTTAGTGGCTTTATATTTTATGCAAGAAGTCTTCAGCTAATCCCGCAAGGAGCTTTCGTTGAAAGCTAATGTTGGAGTGCCTTGCCGTTGTTGTACAGCGGCGGCAGAACGATTCCATTTTACGTACCCGTAATGAAAACACTAATGGGCACTTATCCTTCTTTATTACTCTTGAATAGTCATCCTCCCGTGTGTTTATTTTTGAACATCATGTATCCACTCAACGCCGTGTCGAATTATTGCAATTTTTGTGTTTCTCCGGGTGATTATAGGATATGGTTTTAAGTGGGGATGACGTAGAATTATCAGAGGTCCTGAAAGTGCTGTGTTTCGGAGGAAATCAATAACAAATAGGCAAAGAGGCATATTTGTATAAGATATAGTTTTCAACGGGGCTTATAGGCATGTTAAAAGCAAATCTCTTTATTTTGAGCCCTAAAGTCGAGTTTAGCAAAAAAAGCAATCGGAAATCATTGTGGTAAAATTTTCAGAAGTCCCTTTGCCCTGATTCCCGTTGATGTTTCTTCTGTTCACCCCCATGTGAACTAGAGGAGCCCTACATGATATAGTAATAGTAAAAATCTACTTGAATTATGCATAAAATCGTAAAGGGACAATGTGGTCGTAGGCGCCATCATTTTCTGTTACTTCGTTCTCGTTGAACTTTTCTACCATGATTCTAAGAACCTCCATATTTCTTGACATGTTTAAGCTTTGGTGTAAATTAGAATTTTACTAAAATTGGCTTGACGTTTGTTAATTTGTCTGCCTGTTTGTCACACCCAATTTCCTTGAGAATAGCTAGAAATATTGTCACAAAGTTCGTGAAAGTACGCAGTCTACGACCCCCTTAGTAAGCAGTACGATTTTTTGCTAGGGGGAGGGACTCACAATATATAAACAGGTTGGGAAACCGAAAGTTGGACGCTGCAGGTGTGAAAAGTTTTGCATATTTCTTTTGTAAGAATATTTGAGTGGACATTTGTCTTATTTGTACGTAGCTCGTAATATTTGTGGCAATTCACTTGGTGATATTGACAATCAAAGTCAACTTTTACCTACCATAACCTCGTTAGAAATAATGCGATCTCCACTGAACTTTGTATTATCAAGCTCAATATTCCAGCTTATATTACAGCAAAACTTAATGCTTTCCAGGTAAGCTTAAGGGGAGTTTCCTGGCGAATTTTTGAAAAGTATAGTAATATTGAATATAAGAATTTGAATTTTTTGAATAGATAGCATGTACTTCGTTCACCATCATTTTTTTCATATACCTTTTGAGAAAAGGTGAGGTGATTAACCTTTTTCAAATGTGTTAACTCCTCCTTTTTTCAAACAAAACCTTAAAAAAAGGACGAGCGAATTAGGAAGTGACTCAAGATCTAATGTTGATTGAAGAATGGAGAAATTAGAGCTCAAAATGTATGTACTATAAAGTCAATCCGGCCCCGTTTCCAGGAGTACCAAATTTGTCAAATAACAACACAACGCCAAGCGATCCCAAAGCTCGCTACGCCTCCAGTGCCATTTCATTTGGCGACCGCATCTAACCATGGTCGTAATTGCCACATCATTGTTTTCGACCGCAATTAGCTCCGTACGACCCATGTCTACTGGTGGGTCGTTTGGTCATTGGTACCCATTAGCCATATCAAATCAGTGAGTGTCAGAAGAAAAAAGTGTTGAATGAAAATTTAGTGATATGTGGTTCTTGGAGGCATGAAATTATAGAAGTGATTGTAATTTCAAGGAATTTCAACTCGAAACTTCCTGCTGCAGTTAATCGAATTCCCTAATAATATTTTAAACAGGCCATGATAGTTAAACGCCTCAACGCCACTAAACCTGTTCCACTGAAATTCATATTCGTATTCATACCCGCCGTGGTCATGGTCAATGAAACTGCCAAATGAAACGCAGCTAAGATAGGCCATACCAATGGAGAGTTTCATAAAAAATTTCCTTTTTTGGACATAGTATTAGCAGGTCAAGATTCTTGTGTACAATATATTTATATGCATGCCCTGTTCCATGCGAAACATTCATATGCATACCTCAGAAAGCCAATTCCGTGTCCCAAGCACATGTAAAGGAGGAGACTTTGCCGCAACATAATTAGTATTAGCCTAAGTAAAGTAAAAGTAGACTCCAAGCTGATTTATGATACTTGATCGCGACTCTTCATGAACGGGATCTATGCAATTGACTTGGCCCTACAACCCCGGGGTCCAGAGTGATGGGCTGACAACTTATTTACTTGTACTGGCAAGTCAATCGGTGGAGGAACTCTGATAGCGGTTAATTCCCCTTTCCGTGCGAAAGCCATCCTTTCCTCCTCTTATTCTATCTATCATATCGTAGGTATGTTTCCCCTTCCTCGGCCCCTCTTTCTGCACGAAGATTCCATGGACAAATTATCAGAAGTCCTGAAGGTTCTGTTCCTCTCTCTTCCGACATCCGCGGTGGCTGCTTTAACATCCCTGCGGCCCTACTTTCCTCCCCTATAACTGGTCCCGCCCTTCCCTTCTTTTATCCACTTTCATGGACACCTGTGTCCCCCTCTGTTGTTAACTTTTCCAGAAATCACTTAAATCACACTCTTGATCTTACCGTTTCTAACCTTCTGTGCGTTACCTTTCTCAATCCTCTCATGTTCCCTCTTACGTTACTCTACCCACAATTCTGCTCACCAGTTTGATGCTCAGATCACCCGACCAAGTTTAACTTTAACTTTCGTTAGGCAAATTTCGGAGGTCTGAACTCAGCTCTGTCGCCAATAAACTGGGCTCGCCTCCATTCTCCATTAATGTGTGTCCAACCACCTTATTACGTACCACATCAACATCTTATTACGTATCCTTCCCCCAAAAGTGACTGTAGTCTTACTCAGTCTTCTTAACACTGAATTCCACAACAAACTTCGTCAAAAATTTGCTGCTAGGAAGAAGTTCCTGTCTTCTGGAGCCCATGCTGACTGCGATTTTTTTCAAAATTCTGCGTTCCTTGATCAAATTTATAATACTTAACTCCGAAATATCTGACCAGTGTTGAAGACTTATTGGAGAGCGGAAATAATGGATGCAGCTTGCCCCGTATTTTCTGGCTTTACCATCCTTACCCCTCTTATCTCATTGGCAAAGTTGACGGCTCAAGGCACACCTTTTGCTTAAAACTGGTCAGTATATTTCCCTTCTCTTCTCAATCATTTTCAACAAGAGAGAGCTATTTTGCTAACTTATGGGAAGAAATTCTCATCATCCTCATTCACAAAAGTAACGATCGAATCGTTCTAAGACGGCTTTGTTAAGCGCCTCCAACCTGCTCGACTTTACAAACTTCATAGCCAAATGCCTAAATTCTGAGCGGAAGTGCATACTATCTATAATAGCTTTACTTAATCCTTCGGCACTGAAAATTACAAGATACTTTTGTCCAAACTTACCGCTTTCAGCGTTCCTATATCACACGTCACACCTTATTACCTTTCCAACCGTTCCTGCTGCGTGGTATCTTTTGATGACTGCACTTCTCGTTCCTTTTCTTCCTCCTCTGGCGTCCTACAAGGCTCTATTCTGGGCCCTTCATTATTTTCATTCTGTATCAACGGCCTTCCCCCACGCTTTCGTTACTTTTCTTTGTTTGTTCTCAGTCAACGACGTGAAGCTGATTTCCGTTATATCGTCGCCTATGTAGTATGTTTTTCTTCAACCAAACCTAGACACTCTTCACGCTGGTGGTGAAAAGTAGCCTGGAGTAGCGCTTTGAAAGCTGGTCTCCCTCTTATAACTGCAATTATCTTGCACGGGAAAAGGGACCCGTTCTCTTTAAAAAAAACTTTCCTCGAGTGGATTACCATTCCCCTTCTTAAAAGAGCCTAGAACCTATCTGGGTTAATGTACATTTTCCAAATTTTCCGAGGTTCTGATGGACTGCTCCGCCTCTAACGACTATTCCCCGATTGCAAGACTTTGTAGATGTTGTAACACATAACAGTTTGGCCACTCAAGCTTTACCATAGAAACGGACGCAAGACCGAATGAACGACTGCACTCTTCGATTTTGGAAACGAATCTGGTGCTGTCACTTGGTGACTTTAATGCCAAGTCGGGAACGAAGGGATACATAGGGAAATGATCGGAGCACAGTCCCCATAATATATCAAACGGTACGGCCAACATCTGACTGACTTTACAAATAACAGAAATTTAATTATAAAATAGACCCTCTTCCCATACAAGCACAGGATGTGGGCGTCCTAAGATGGCATTACTTTCAGCCAGATAGACCACGTTCTCTTCACTAAAAGATCCTCGACTTGAAGTCATATCATCAGTAGATGAGAAATTAAAGAAAATCATAAACACCACAAGAGAAACCTACAAAGTAGTGAAGAGCCTGACATCCAAACTCACCGTACAAAGTAATACTTGACTTGGGAATTGCAAAAAAACTGGTAATCCTTACCAGATCAATAGTGACTCACACAACAGCCCAGGTCAGAGTCAATAATAGCCGGATGCGTTTGAAACAAATGATTAAAAGCAAGGAGATGGGCTGGCACCTCTACTGTTCAATCTGGAAGTGGAACAGACCATACGAAAAGCAGGTTGCTGCGAACGATCACATCAAACATCATGCCACCATCTTTCATATAATTCAATATCCAAGGAGATATTGATAAACCCCGACAAAACGGCAAACGAGAGAAGCATTACGGTCGCCGGACCAAATACAACAATTGATGAGTATAATTTGGGAAATGTTAACAATTTTATAAACTCAGGTGAACTACTACCGAAAGATGAAACCTTGTAGTCTCCAAAATAATGAAACTTAAGAAGTTGCAATAGACTGGGCCTGATACTAAGCTACTGGTAAGTATTTTCGAGGGAAAAAAAGAAGGGGGAAAACCGGTAGGAAAACTCCGAAAACCCAGCACAGATTTTCTTAACGAAGACTGCGCATCACTGCTCAGAATTCGTAATTGAAAGACGCGATCAGTAGGTCAAGAGAGTGGGAGAAACAACTTTTTAAAGACCAAGGCCAGACACGCGATATTCAATTCAGGTGCGCATATATGAACATATCAATATTCAGTAATGTAATCTTTGTTTGCTTGGAATTTTTAAATACAAAAAAATACATTTTTGTTTGCTTTTTTTTAATTTTTAACTTCGTAAAAGTATAATAAGTCGGGAAACCGGAAGCTGGACGCTTCAGGTATGAAAGGTTTTGTGTATTTCTTATATAAAGACATTTGAATGTGCATTTGCCCCATTAGTACGTAGCACGTAATGTGTTCATATATTATGTGAGAATATCCACTTTCGGTTGATATTTACATTCAAAGTCTTGAATTTGTAAAGAAGCGGTAACTTTGTGTGTCCGGATAGCTGAGTGGTTAGAGCGCAAGGCTGTCGTACGGAGGGTCACGGCTCAAATCTCACTGGTGGCAGTGGGATTTGTATCGTGATTTGCCGTCGGATTCCAGTCGACTTAGCTGTGAATGAGTACCTGAGTCAAATCAGGGTAATAATCTTGGGCGAGCGCAATGCTGACCACATTGCCTCCTAGTGTACCGTTACGGTCTTGAATGAAGTGCTCTAATACACTTCAAGGCCCTGATCCAATATGGATTGTTGCGCCAACGATTATTATTATTACAGCTTTGTTAGAAATAGTGCGATGTCCACCAGCACCAGGTAGGATCATGGTCTATGTTATAGCCTACATAACTGCAAAATTTCGTGGTGCTAGGATGAACTTAAAAATTACTAAAAATTATAGTATCATACAATTATTAGCTTTATTTGGAAGGATATCGCTATGGAAGTTATTTCCGAGCCTAGTCACCATATAGTGGCAGCCTCTTGATTTTTTTTCAGATTTTTGGGTTTGGCAATTTCTGAGAATAGGTCCGTTAAAGAGATGATCACTTTCGATCCCCCAACCGCCGAGAAATTTGAAAGCTAAGACCGGCTTCGGAAAGTACTAGTATAACCCCCCCAAGAAAAATGCATGCAGACAGACAGACGGACAGACCGACCGACAGACAGTAAACAGATTTTAATAAGGTTTGGTTTTGCACAAAATCATTATCATAAAAATGTGTATCGAAAGTTCTTTAAAAAAGAAGAAGAGAGAACTTGTCACACCTGAGGAGTTAAGGTACGGCAAGACTGCCCCTTGTTCCCACCTCAGCGAGAATTTTAGTGATACAGGCTCGAGAAAGTTACGACGGCGGTGCTCTTCGCACTACTCCGTCGCCTCGTGCGGGACTGTGGTATTGCATTCTAGCAAACCTGCCGGAGGTAAGTTTGTATCCGTGTTCATGTGTAAAAACGAGGCGCCTTCTTGCAAGGGTAGGGACCTTAGGTCCGAAGACATTTCATTTCATGATCCATCGGCCATCAAAAGTGTGTACTTTCTGACGCAAATAGAGTCATTACCCGTATCGCGCCATCACACAGGAAATTTATTATTGCATTAGTCAAGAAAGCAGAAGCAAAGCAAATATTAGAATATCGATCTGTCGACATTCCAGTGAGGGATGGCAAGGGTCGACTAACAGGAGGTAACATTTTAACACAGTTATCAAAAGTAAAACATCTAATGAAGTTTCTCCTTTAGCGGACGAAATGTCAAGTCAGCATGACACGCGGATACAAACTGCTTCTCTAAAACAAAGTGAAATCATTTCGGCCAGCAGGCCGCTGAACTTAACAGTTTCCTCGGGGTCTGTTCACCACAGCGTCTGCTGCTCTGTACACTCGCCTTTTCCACTCATCTGTTGACGCTGGGAACTTTCTTCTTTCTCTCTTTCTCTCTTAGTCATTAATTTTGGCCAAGTAGCTCTGTGTTTGCAGAAGAGGCCAAGTAGTCGGAATGAAAATAAACACCAATAAAAAGTCCTCAGTCTGACTGGCCATCTCTCCTATCTACATTAAGAAGCAGAATATCGAGAGTGTTGATTAATTTGTCTACCTTAGTAGCGTTGTTTTTGTGGATAGTAGAATCGACGCATTAGCAGTGCTAGATCCCCTTTGCTGTTTCATCTAAAATCTGGAAATGCATATACCTTAAAACCAACATCAGGTACAGCTTGTTACGCGTTGATGTTTTCCTGCTCCTGATGTTATTTAGAAGCAATACGTGGAAAGTGACAAGACCTGTTGCTCCAAGTCCCATTACCACTTACCGCCGCCGTGTCATGGGTGTATTCGAGAAGACCCCAGGAGAGCTAAGGCGCATTTCGTCAGACCGGCAATGGCAGCGCGTAGGCATGATGAACGCGCTATTCTTCATTTTAGGAATATTGATGGCCATAATAATGGCAATCTAAAATTTAAATTTATCTGAGCCTTATCTGGACCTATTGACCGTAACTCTAAGGATCAGCGAGTATCCCAAACATTGAGCTGCTACAAAAATCTTTAAAAAATATTGGCAGCAATGACCGACGATTCCATAATGAAAATTTTCATTGCAACCTCTCTTGATATTATATATATGTAGAGTAAGGCTGATAGACAACCTAAAAATGCTGACTTGCAATCTGTTCGTATTTATCTTAAATCCATTCTTTCACCGAATATCGAGATGAAATTATTTAGATTTTGTTCTAAATAGGAAGCAACAACCGCTCCCTTAACTCCAAAGGCAACCAAGCTTGTCTCAATGTTTCAGATGTCCATAGTTCGGGAGCATATTCTTCTTCTTTTCGGTGTAAGAATTAGCTAGCGGTGGAAGTGTTAATTATATTTTTGGCATAAGGTATACTAGGATAGTGGGTTCCATTGCAGGGCATGACCCATAATGGGGTCTGTCGAAGCTTATTAACTTGCAACTTGTTCTTCACCGCTTCATGAATATATCAACTGTTATCTGGCGGTACGCTGGCCAAGTTCTTCATTATTTATTGTATGGTCAGAATGCCGCAATGACACGACATGACAACATGAACTGAACCGAACTTTCCATGTAATCACAATAGACCCGATCCAGTTCTGCTTCTCATATAGGAACGAGCGTCGTTAATAAACGAACAAACACTGCTGAAAAACAATAAGAATAAATCCGGAACTACGGCCACTTGGTGGATGATATGAAATAGATATAGAGACTCCAAAAGATCGAAGCGCTGAAAAGGTACGATATAAGAGCAAACTATACACAGAGATGCAAAAAGCGGTCATCCCTGCAACCTGTGGTATATTCCAAAGAGTCCCCTCCGGTGTGGGCTCTACTTTAGATTATGCACTGTGTTCTATTTAACGTTGATATATCTCTGTAGCGAAGAACCGCCCGTTATTGCTTGAAGTGTTTTCAACACTATACGCATCATCACAGTGTTCACATTCATTGCTAGTGTTACAAATTAAAGAACAGGAATCCTGAATCCTTTTTTTACGCCGTTCTATCGAGATCATGAGCTCCCAGCATCTCTATAAATGCATCCTCTTCAAAGGGTTTCACTGACCAGCCCTGATTTCCAGCTCCCCGGAAACACACATTTTCAACCTGGAGGATTGCCTGGTAGTCGCTATGAGCATAGTGCTCACTGACAACCAGACCCTGTTCCTCGTCAATGCGGTAAAAATCGAGAAAAATGTAAAATCGATGTGGGCGTTTGAACGGGTAGGTGGCCCGAATTTAAGAAATGGCTGAATTTTCACGCTATGATGTCAGGTACGCAACATATAGCCGAAAATCCACGGTCAGAGGGGCTTGCCAAAATCGAGGAAAATTCAGAATTTCTACAAACCGGGGATCATAAAAATCGGCAAAAATTCGAAATTGTTGGATTGCATTCGCCTAAAGCCACAGTGTTGTATGCAGTTCCCTTAGTTGGAATTGATGGTCCTTGGTTCTTTGAGGAAAATAAAGTTGCAGTGATAGTAAACTTGCATCGGTTTCTAAACTTGCTGCAAGTTTTTTTCGCTGCAGCTTGATGAATTGGACTTAGGGGATGTTGGTACCAATAAGAGGGTGCAATACAACATACTTCAAGACCATCGATGAATAGTTCGTCTTCTTCCCTACGTATTTCTGTTCAATTTTGCTATTATGGGAGATAGCAACATTAATATGATAATATACGCGCAACGACCCGTATCAGCTTATAGCACGTCAGGCTTGTTATAAGGTATGTGGGGATCAGTTAAAACTTACCGATGAACCACTTTGGGTAGGGCTGACAACCCTACACGGAAAACAACTTGTTACGAAGCCACAACAGGAGCCTCGGACAGGACGGATTTTAAAACGACGGACCCGGCAAAGAACACGGAATAACGATTTGCGCATTTTGTCATGGAACGTGCGCTCCCTGTACAGAGATGAAGCTGATGAGCAGCTAGCCGATACCCTGTCCCAATATAGGGCTGATATAACAGCTGCGATGCGATGGACAGGGACCGGTTTCCTGGAGAAGAGCCACTACACTATATATTATAGCGGTCATCCAGTAAACCATGTGTTCGGAGTAGGTTTCTTAGTCAGCCAAAAAATGAAACCTGCTGTTATCGGCTTTGAAAACATAAGCGAACGGCTATGCACTCTGCGCTTGCGAGGCAAGTTTAGAAATATAAGCCTCATAAACGTTCACGCCCCTACAGAGGAGACTGCAGAGTCGGAGAAGGATATCTTCTACGAGGCAGTAGAACGAACCCTCGAAGCCTGTCCCAGATATGATATCAAAATGATACTTGGGGATTTTAACAGCCAAGTAGGGAAGGAGCCCGTATTCAAGCGATACGTTGGTTCCCATAGCTTACACGAAAAAACAAATGATAACGGACTGCGGACTATTCAATTAGCAGGGTGACACGAAATGGTTGTTGGAAGCACCTGGTTTTCGCGGAAAGCGGTCAACAAACATACGTGGGCCTCTCCAGACGGGACCACTTTCAACCAAATTGACCACGTGTTGATCGAACGCCGCCACCTCTCAGCCTTGATGAATGTCAGAACATATAGGGGGACCAATATAGACTCGGATCACTATCTCGTTGGCATGGTGCTCTGAGCCCGAATAACAATACCACCTAGAATCCCCTCTGACAATCAGGTGAGAGTGAACACTGAAGCCATCCACAACACAACCCTCCGCGACACCTATAAGAGGGAAATGGATGCCGCAATAACCGCAGTCAACAGAGGACCTGGAGATGAAGCCTCAACAAATGATCTTCACAATCACCTGAAGAACGTTATCATGGATACGGCCACAAATATACTTGGCCCCAGCCGCAAAAGGAGTCGGAACGGCTGGTTTGACGATGAATGTAAGCTAGCAACGGAACGGAAGAATGCCGCATACCGAGTAATGTTGCATTCTCAAAGAACGCGGGCACGCACAGAGACTTATCACGAGCTCAGTCGAGCGGAGAAGCGACTTCACAGATGGAAAAAGGAAGCCTGTGAGAACCAACAAGTCTGTGAACTAGAAAAGTACAGGGAGCAACTGCACCAGGCGCGCAAGTTTTACCAACAAGTCAGCAGGATGAAACCTTATACACCTCGATGCTCATCCTGCCGAGACAAAGAGGGAAATCTGATTTCCGACAGAATGGGCATATTGGAGCGATGGGTTGAGTACTTTGATGAGCTACTGAACAACCAGAACATCGGCGAGTTGGAGGTCCCGCCAACTGAAGACGACGGACAAATACTGCCACCACCAAGTTTAGGAGAAACAGTCCGTGCAATTCATCGGCTAAAAAATCATTAGTCGCCAGGAGCCGATGGAATTACAGCCGAATTAGTTAAATACGGTGGCGACCAGTTACACCAAGTGGTTCATCAACTTGTGCTCAAGGTATGGGACAGGGAATCAATGCCTGACGATTGGCAACGAGGCATTATCTGTCTCATACATAAAAAGGGAGATATCAGACAGTGCAGCATTATAGAGGTATCACATTGCTGAGTACCATCTATAAGATATTCTCCGCTATCTTGCTGGGCCGGATAGCCCCATACGCCCAGAACATCATTGGCCCATACCAAAGAGGCTTCACTCCAGGCAAATCAGCAACAGATCAGATTTTCTCTCTGCGGCAAGCGATGGAAAAACTGTTGGAATATGGACAACAGTTACACCATCTGTTCATCGACTTTAAAGCTGCCTATAATAGCATAGCCAGGGTAAAACTGTACACGGCCATGGGAGAATTTGGCATCCCGACAAAATTAATAAGACTGACCCTGACCAATGTGCGAGGCCAGATAAAAGCAGCAGGATCACTCTCAAGACCATTTGAGATCAACAACGGTCTACGACAACGGGATGCGCTATCATGCGTCCTCTTTAACCTGGCCCTCGAGAAAGTGATCCGTGACGCCGAGGTAAACGCAAGAGGTACGATCCTCTTCAAGTCCACCCAACTACTGGCCTATGCTAACGATATCGACATCATGGGAAGAACCACCCGAGATGTACAAACTGCCTTCATTCAGATCGAGCAAGCGGCGCGAGATCTTGGGCTGCACATCAATGAAGGCAAGACAAAATATATGGTGGCAACGTCAGCACCGAAGACGAATCAACCAACATCATCAAACCGCATTGGTCAAACACAAACACGAACAAGAATAAGGATAGGAGAATACAACTTTGAGACCGTTGACAATTTCTCCTATCTAGGGTCGAAAATCTCAGCCGATAACAACTACGATGATGAAATCCGCGCACGTTTGTTGTCAGCCAACAGAGCCTATTTCAGCTTACAAAGACTGTTCCGCTCGAAACGTCTCACCATAGGGTCAAAACTCTTACTGTACAAGACTATGATCTTGCCAGTCCTTATGTATTCCTCGGAAACTTGGGTTCTTAGCAAGAAAAATTGCGAACTCTTGGCCGCGTTCGAGAGAAGAATCCTCCGAAGAATTTTTGGCCCCCTACATAAGGACGGACGATTCCGTAGCCTACACAATGACGAAATCTATGAGCAATACCATGACCGTCCGGTTGTGGATAAAATCCGGCTCAATAGGTTACGGTGGGCGGGTCACTTAATCCGTATGAATGAGGATGATCCAGCCCGGAAAGTCTATAAACGCAATATCTATGGTAGAAAAAGAAGACGAGGCAGACCCTGCCTAAGATGGAGCGATGGCGTAGGTCAGAACGCCAGACAGCTTTTAGGGATATCGAACTGGTGGACCTCGGCGAAAAACCGGGATGTCTGGAGTTCCTTATTAAGGCAGGCCTAGACCGGATACCGGTTGTTGCGCCGTTGATGATGATGATGAATCACTTTGCATATAGCATTATGCCTGTTCGTGTATTACACAGGTGGCATAACAGTGCAGCCAAAAATGAGATGGTCCAACGTTTTTAATGTCGAACCACACATTCAGCACATTCGTTCTCCATCTGCTCTTTCATTATGAACTTACTATGTGTTTGTGTGGCGACCACACCATCCCGAATGACACACATAAATCCTTTCGTCTCAGCTCATCCAGTAGGCATTAAAGGAGGTTCAGTGCCATACACAGCCAAAGAGGACTCCACGAAACCTCTTGCAAGATGCCGTTCCATATTCACTCGCAGATGAACCCACTGACATGGCAGTATGCCACCTTTCTATGATTGCCGCCAGAAACTTTACTAGTTTCGGGTCAATGCGACACAGATGTAGGACAATGATTGGCTAGGTGTGCGGGACGCTATCAAAAGCTTTGGCGCAGTCGACATAGCCAGTAAAGAGATTTATTTGGCTTCTAGTTTCTTGTCCAACAACCTCTTGATCCGACTCGGCAGCCTTTCTGCTCCTCGGACACTAATAACCGTCGTTATGAATTTGTAGAGGGTTGGTAAGCAAGTAATCAATCTTGCGTCTGTGGGTTCCTGCACCGTATACTTTTTAGGAGCAGTGGGGATAGGTATAAATTTCTCAGGCTGATCTTATGTACCAACCAACTATGTATACTGGTAAATTTCTTGTACAAGAAATTCTGTACCTCAACCAGCCCTGAGCCACTCCAGTTCTCAGAGCTGCATACGACTCGCCGAACCCTTTTCTTCAATAACACCCGCAAAATTCATGCCCGGCATAGTAGGTGCAATCAGCGGTATTCCAATCATCATGCTGGGTGGGTAACCCATAAAGTCCACCATGTCTTTTGATTGCGTCACTGAAAACTTCTGTTGGGATTCGTTAAGAGATCTAAAAAAACTTCGTTGTCCCGACTTCCGTCATTAAGTCGGAACCGCCTGCATATGAAAGAAAGTTTCTGCTTTAGTGTGTCCAGAATTTCAAATACGGACGTCTCGCTGAGGGTGGCTTAGTTCTGGGCCAGCCTCTGCATATTATTTTTCACCTGTCTGTTGTCACCGTCAATGCCACCGCAATGAGCAATGACGACATTTTTTGACTGATTTTCTGTGGTGGATTTCTTTCAATAAGGGGAAAATGAAACGTCCGACCGAGCAATCTGACAACTACAATTGCACCACAATGTATAAGCAATTGAAGTTGCAGCATGAATATATCAGTACACAGCCAAGACGCAATCTTATCATTAATTTGAGGTAGGAATCTCGGAGTTACTGGAGGGGAATAGAGCCTGGAAACATCTGGTGTAGGCAATGGAGCTCTTTCAAGTTTGTTCCGAATTTCCGCCGGACAATGGCGAGCACTGAATTTGTTGCCTGCGGTTGGGCGTGGTATTGTTGTTGCTGCCGCATATGCCCCCCTCGACTGTTGATCGCTAGTTTCTGCAATGAGCTCAAGTCGAACACGATCCTTGATGATGGCTAGGATTGCATCGGTCTGGTCTGCAACTCACTGTGCAGTCATGGGCGACGAATGTTTTTTTTGCAGCAAGAGGCGGTAAGATGTTGTAGCGCGTTTGGTATTTCGTAGTAGGAGCCGACGATAAAAATTTTTATTTCCTCAGTCCATTTCATCCATTATCTGCGCAATCCTGCTAAATTGGTCGTCACTGATTGTGGCGAAACAACTGCAGCAGGCGGAACCATGCTCCTGCTCATCCTGACGCCTAAATGTCGATCCGCATCACGATTAGTGAACGCCATGCTGTCCATTGCGGGAACCTGACTTAGTCACCAAGGCGACTCCTACCGATTATCCGTACCAGGCCTTAGATTTCTTTTTCTCCTCATTTTTGGTAGTGCATTTTGCTCCTAACTTCCAGATGCGGCTATAACTTTTTCAGGGAGTAATCTGCAAGGCTAAAAACATCCTGCACTTTCCTCACCTACCTCCTGAAGCGCTGTGGTGACCTACAGCTATTCAGACAGACGGTTGTTGGTTGCCAACAGACCCTATTTTAGCTTAGAAAAACTGTTTCGCTCGAAATGTCTCACCATAGTGTCAAAGGTCTTACTGTACAAGGCTATTATCTTGTCAGTCCTTATGTATTCCCCGGAGACTTAAGTCCTTGGGAAGAAAAATTGCGAACTCTTGGCCGCATTCGAGAGAAGAATCCTCCGAAGAATTTTTGGTCCCCTGCATCAGAACGGACGACTCCGTAGACTACTTAACGACGGAATCTATGAGCGATACCACGACCGACGGGTTGTAGACTACTTAACGACGGAATCTATGAGCGATACCATGACCGACGGGTTGTAGATCAAATCCAGGTAAATAGGTTACGGTGGGCGGGTCACCCAATCCGTATGGATGAAAATGACCCCACCCGAAAAGTCTATAAGGGCAATATCTATGGTAGACAAAGAAGACGAGGCGGACCCTGTCTGAGATCGAGCGATGACGTAGACGAGGACGCCAGTCAGCTTTTAGGGATATCGAATTTGTAGACCTTGGCGCAAAACCGGGATGTCTGGAGTTCCTTATTAAGGCAGGCCTAGATCGGATATTCGTTGTTACGCTGCTGATGATGGTGATGATTCTTAACCTAAGTTTTTAGACGGTAAAACCAACTTTTTCGAGACCTCATTCATTTCTTATGAGCGCTTGAAACCTATTAGGTACCGAATTCACAGAACTCAGCAAAATGGGTAACTTAATTTTATTATTCATCGAGAGATTTGCCTGTACCTTTATAATATGCCAAAATTTCTCGAAGGGGTTCATATCAAAGCTGTTTTCAAAGTTTAACCGACCTCTGCTAAAAAATCGAAAGGAAAAAGAAATGTTAGATCTCCTTATTGTTGGTTTCGATTACTTAATAAATTATGAACGAGTCGGGAAACCGGAAGCTGGACGCTTCAGGTATGAAAAGTTTTGTGTATTTCTTTTATAAAGCCATTCGAGTGTGCATTTGCCCCATTAGTACATAGCACTTAGTACATGTATGATATATATTATGTGAGAATATCCACTTTTATGTGATATTGACATTCAAAGTCTTGAATTTTCAAAGAAGCGACAAAAACCTATTATAGTTTTGTTATTAACAGTGCGATTTCAATCAAACTTGGGAGAATCATGCTCAATGTTATAGCCTACGTCGCTGCGTGGTTCTAGGATGAAATTAAGGGGGGTTTGCAGTTAAATTCCAAAAAATTGTAGTAATATACTATTATTACCTTTATTTGAACAGATATCGGTATGGAAGGTATTTCAGAACCTGGGCACCATATGGCAGCCTGGCCAGCCTCTTGATTTTTTCAGATTTTTCGGTTGAGCAGAGAATGGCTCCGTTGAAGAAATGATCCTGCACTCACCACTTTTCCAACAAATGTCAAAATTAAGACCGGCTTGGGAAGGTACTATCTACTTTCATTTGATATACCACATGACTACTTTTGGTGAAAATGGAATTTACACCCGCCCGCCTTAAATTTGAGGTAGAATGATGTGACTCACTGTATTTGTGAGTGTTCCGTTCCGACTTTTCCACCAAATTTGCGAGCGAATGCGCTAAAGTGGAGTTGTTTTAGACGTAGCGGTAGAATATTGAGATCGCCGACAGGAAAAGGTGATGTGGACTGGAAATTGGAGCATACACCAATTGTAAGTACGACCACAATCTCAGCGGCAAACGGCGTCAATCGGCGGCGAGAAAGATGTGTTCTCAAAGCTAGGCGTGATGAGCTCGAACCCGGTGGAGTTTGTAGGTCCCTGACACAACGTGCATGGTGAAATAAAAAGCCAAGTCCGTGCTATACGATCTATGTATTTTGTAGTAAGAAATGAGCTACACTGCTCCAAGAAAACGAACGCAACAGTAAAAGTAGCAACACAAACGTCCTCAAAGCCAATACCCTCGGTAGGAACCCGGACCAGAGGTGATAACACAGCAGTGGATTGCCTTCAAGATGGAAAAGAAACACCAGAGCCCCGCAAATGGCATAGAAATCCTTATAGAAAATCCCTTAATCGAACTCCAAAGTGAAAGAAGGGGAAAACACAACCGGCGCAATCTACAATCTATTTTAGTGAAAGTTTTCTGAACCATCTGGAGAAACGTATCAATGTACTTGAAAAAGGAAGACCGCGAAAAGGAACACACACACACAAAGATGAACACATAAACAGGTTACGATGCACGCAGAAAGGCGATTTACTCATTGAACTTAGACCTGGGGAGTGTAAGTCTCACGATCTCCATAAGAAGATCGAATTATTATTGGGCAAAGCAGCGGAAGTAAAGGTGAGCCGGGATTGAGTGGAAGGGCCCAGATGAGATCACCACTAAAGGGAGATCTGCGAGGCCTTGAAGACTCAAAGTGGGCTAGATTCGATCCCTGAGTCCAATATGATCAGACTATCTACTGTATATGATGGTGCTCATACGTCCACAATAGCCTTGCCATTCAAAGCAACGAAAAAAGCTATTACTGTTGGTAAAAGTCGGCTTCTCTGGGTCAGCTATCGACTGCCTGCAATTTGGACACATTTCAAGAAATTGTACCAGCAATTACGATAGGTTTAAGTTGTGCCGAAGATACGGAGGGGAAAAGCATGCCGCCAAAGAGTGCTATGCGAATCCTAAATACCTGCTATGCAGAGAAGAGAGTAACATCGACCATATCATAGGCAGTTACAAATGTCTGGCGTTGAAGAAGGTTATTTCAGCTTTCCATAAATGAAATTCCAGTAGCTGAATTGAAACCATTTCAGACAGCCCAGTACCTGCTGTTCCAAAGCGTGCTTGAAAATAAAATTGACGTTGTTATCGTATGTGAATACTACAAAAATATCCACAGTAGTGTTTTTATATTAGACAGAGTGGAAAAGCGGTAATCTGAACCTGTGGAAACCAAGTAATCGACGACACAAATAATAGCCTAGAAGGCGAATTCACACGACCTAAGGTAGGCGGCGTTCACATATTTAGTTGCTCTGCTGCGCCGAGCCTCACCCCAAATGAATTCGCACTGATGGTGGAAAGACTGGCTTCCTACAACCTCGGCGACTTTAACGTTTGGGGAGAAGGTTGGAGAAGTCGCAAAATAGATGCAAGAGGCAAATGATGGTGACGTCAATACTTTTCAGAGACGGGATATGGGATTGGTGATAGACCTTACGTCTCTTAGCGACACATTATTTAAGGATCCAGTGGCCAGTGAGTGATGAATATACGCACAGCGACCATCAGGCTATCAATTTCTAGATAGAGCGTAGGGCAGGTGCAAAACGTGTGAAGAAAATTGCAGTAGCGAGTTGGACATCCAAGAAACTTGACAAGGAAATGTTCGAGGAAGTACTTTTGCAGGAAGGGATACCGCAGAAAAAAAGATGACGCAGGTTCTTGAAGGGATACAAACAGCATGTGATGCTTCCACGCACGCCACTTTGTGCTCAAGGAACAATTGCCCAACTTATGGTGAAGGGGCGAAATCGATGAATTTCGCAAAGTTTGCCTTAAAGCCGGGAGACACAGTCAGCGTAGCAGAAACCGTCCTGAGTCTGAAGAATAATACAACCGGTATAAGAAGGCAAGGAAAACTGCAAGCAGCCATGCCTAGAAGTAACACTGAACTCTTCAAGAGGTTATGCAAGGCAGCGGGCTCCGACCCATGAGACGGTGCATACAAAGCAGTCATAGCATCAATCAAGGGTGAACGCTCGACACCGGTCCTGATTATTGCGGGATTAGTACGAAGTAACCACTCAAGAAGTCCTGGGAGCCACAAAGAAAATTGTGAAAGAAAGCCCCTGGCTTAGATGGCATTCCAAATAAAGCTTCGGTAGTGGCCGTTAAAACAGTTCCAAGTTGGTTCGCTGAAAGATTTACGACGTGCCTCAAAGAAGGGGTTTTCCCGGAAAAGTGGAGGAAACCGAAGCTTGTCCTAATCACGATGCCAAATAAACCTTTGGATAATCCTTCGTTTTATAGGAACTCTTCGAACGGGTCATCTTCAATAGGCTTGTAACAATCATAAAAAAGGAGGGTGGTCTCTCAGACAGGCAGTTCGGATTCCGAAAGGCAAAATTTACTGTCAAGGCGATCAGTACGGTGACGAAAATTGCTGAGTTAGCAGTAGAGGCAAATAAATCTTGCGCGATAGTTATTCTTGATATGAAGAATGCCTTCAATACTGCAAAATGGACCAAAATAATTGCAAGTTTAGCCAAATTGGGCACTCCCAAATACTTGGTGCGCATAGTTATAGAATTCCCCCGGGAGAGGCAATTATGATACGATTCAGACGATAGAACAACCTGCGGGGTTCTACAAGGATCAGTCCTTGGTGTGGTTTTGATTTTGATCACAAAGGGAAGGAAGCAAACATCGATAGAGATCCGAATTGGCGAACACATAATACATTCGAAACCAAGGCTCAAATACTTAGGAGTCATGGTTGATCAAAGACTGTAATTCAGGCCCCATCTTGAGAATTTAGCAATCAAGGGTTCCATTGTTAACAATAATGTTTTCAAATATAGCTAGCCGTTGACTTATCTTGAGAGTTATTTGATCCATTTTGATTTATGCAGCTCCAGTTTGGGCATTGGCACTAGAGCTAGAAGCAAATAAAAGCCAAATTACAGCCCTATATCAATTGAGTGCAATGCGGACGTCGTGCGCTTACCGTACAACATCAGACGAAGCAGCATATTTGATAGCAGGCATGGTCCCCATCGACATCTTGGCGAACGATGGTTGACACCTCTATGGCCCATCATATGCAATCGGCGAGTTCTGTGCCTATCGTCGGCAATTAGCACGAAACGAAGCTATATTGTAGTGGCAAAAAAGGGATGTTTCAACGCTGGATCCATGGGGTTATTCCAGATGCAGCAAAGGAAACACAGTGAAGCTAGCTACGACCTAACTCAATTTCTAAGAGGATGCGGAGGGTGCCGTGCATACCTTTATCACTTCGGGCGTAACGACTCCCCATATTGCCCGACATGCGAGATAATTCCGGAGGAAGCGGAGCATGTTGTTTTTAACTGCCTGAGGTTCGCCGCACACAGAGCGGAGGTGGAAATTAAAGTCGCGGTGCGGTAGTCACCCGAGAACATCGGAGATGGAATGTTAGCCTCTGAGAAACCTGGGAGGGAGGTGGAACAATTCATGAATTCGATCCACAATATGTAGCAAATAACACCACGACCCGCAGTTTCCAACTAATCCTGCCCCGCGACGTGATACCGAAATGGTAGTCCCGCGAGGTAAGCGAAGGAGAAGGAGGTGGTTTTAGTGAGTAAAAGTCTCACATAACTGTATGGCAGGAATCAGCGGTATGTTTGAACTTTTCCACCTTCCAACAGAACCAAAAAGCGTTCACCTAATAGCAGCAAAGGGTAAGAGGGGGAGTAGAAGTAAATTCTTCACATATTTTAGTGCTCCTAAGGGGAATTTTTCAGTTAATTTCTAAAAGTTGGTAATAAACTATTAGTAAGTTTATTTGAGCAGATATCGGAGTGGGACATATTTTGAGGCCTAGATTTCATACAAGCAAATTACACTGTTTTTCTTCAGATTTTTGGGTTGGGTAGTTTCCGAAAATGAGTCCTGGCTCACTTAAAGTCTGCATATTTTGACTCCTTACTCACACACTTTGCAACTCACGTCAAAACTGATACGGAACGTACTTATCGAGACCTTTTATTTGATACCCCGCATAATTGCATCCGGCGAAACAAATGTTTACATCCCGCCTTTGCATGTATGGGGAACCCCCTTTAAATACCACCTGAATTTATGTCACTCACTGTACGCGCGGGATTTCATAATTCTCATATGTCCACCAAATTTCTTTCGAATCGGTTTAGCTATTTTGAAGAAAAGTGCGTGTGAAAGACAAACAGTGAATCGATTTTAATAAGGGTTTATTTAACACAAAACTTTAATATAAAATTAGAAGCAATAATTAATTTGCGGCCATGACACGGCGTAAAATCATTTTGAAAAATCTAGTCATTTCCTCGAAAAAGAGCCCTTCAATTGATAGAATTCGATGGTTCTGAAAAATGTTTTTGTAAGCATTTCCGTTTATTTATCGTTCTATCAGTGCCGATGGTTCAACACCGTGATTTGAAAAATATTCTCAAACCATTCGACTGCCTCCTCGCCGAACAGTTCTTCTAAAGCAATTCTCACGTCCGCCTTGCCATCGTATCCAAACAAATTGATTTTGGATTCATCGTAGAATATTATCCTTTTAAAGTTCAGTGCAGTCCAATTCGCCCATTTCAAATGCCTCTCACACACACGCGTAGCAAAAACCCCGCGTAACACCTTTATGACCTTCCAAGTGCAGTTAGACTAACTGTTAACATTTCTATGTTCGCCACTATATATAATGATCAGGCTATGGAAACTACACAAACCTTCAGAGTGGATAGGTGTTTCACTTCTCCTATTATGAACTAAAGTCATGTAAAGGGCACTTTTCCTATACAAGTATTTTACAACGCCAAAAAATCCTAAGTTCCTGACTATTGTGATAAAAGCAAGAAGATAAAGTCCATCCGGCTCAGATCTTCAGAGCCAGTCCGAAGCATGCAGGATAACAGCATCCTTGAATTAAAGATTTCTCTGAGGCTCTCAAAAAATGATTTACTTAATGTTTGTAGCCTGACTGTAGCTAGAACTAGGTAGTAGTGGAAGACCTCTCTGAGGGTTTCTTCTTCTTCCCCGTAGCGTCGGCAATGCGAATTGTAGGGTTTGCCGAGTCTACCGAGATGGCCCTCTAGAGGGCAGTGCCAGGTGCGAACCGCCGTATCTTGTATGCATTTGCACGCTTCTGCCACAAGAGCTCTTGTGATCAGGTTTGCTATAGTCAGGCCAAATCCTCCTTAATTTGGTACGGGTGGCCAGTCTTCGCCATTTGGCGGCTGCTAAGTAGTGCCAATAGATTCCTATGTTGTTCCTATGACCGGGAACTCAGAGGATGGGTACTTTGAGCGTGCTGCTCAGACTGTTCAGCGCGCTTCTGCGCTGCGTCACCGACTTGGAGCATGCCGCCCTTAAGCACAAGGCCTTGGCAGTCGGTGGAACTAGCTATGTTACGCTTGGGGCTCGAATTGTGCTGCCGCCATCGGCAGCCTTCCAGTACGGCCACTGCTTCCGCTTAGAATACATAGGCGAAGCATGTAAGCATACCACTCATAGCGTAGTATTTCCTTGCCTATAGTATTTCACCTAATTAATTAAAACAGATTCCAAATAATTGTGTTGGCTTAGTATCGAATGAATTAGAATTTTATGGCCCCCTTCCAATTCCGTAATGATACTCTGTTCGAAGTGCAGTATTATGTTTCTTTCTCTGGATATATGTAGCGTATAATAACTAAGTGTCCTAATAAACATTTTATCAAATTATGCATGAACTGGAAAAAATGTATTTTGAGCCCTTTTGTTCTTGTTGATCCTTAACCCCAACCTTCACCTTTTAACCAATATCAAAATTGCGGCTAGATTTGAAAAGTTTTAATTTCCTTCTCAGTCCTCTTCCTACCAAAATCATTCAAAATCGATTGCATTTTAACGCAAAATTAGAAAAAAAGTTTTTCTTTTTGATTCAGAAGTCCAGGGTCAGCCTTAATAAATGGTTTGGTTATCAATTATCCGAGGCCAAAGCAAGAGGTGGATGTAGTCGTCGCCATCAAATAACAATAAAATGAAATTCGATTTAAATCGTGAAAATGTATTGTCACCAAATCCCTTTTGTTGTCTTCCTTGTTCAACAGATGGCTGGGGTACCGAAGTTTATAAAGCAGTGAATCTGGCTACATAAAAATCCAATAAACTGGGTTCAGGACTACTTGGCGCGATGTTTAGGTCGATTCATGTACGGTTATAAAGGAGTAAAGTACAAAATTAACGAAAGCATGCAATCCAAAACTGACTCTCCGCTATGCTGCCCTCCCCTTTTCGTTTTAATCCGCTGGACCAAGTAGCGGGAAAAGCTTCTTATCAAAATGCAAGTACAATCTGTTGTGCGTCCATTAAACTCATTTGATTTTAATTCTTTGCAGCGCGTTTGCTTCCATCCAAATGCTTGTAAAAACCTAATAAAGGATTTCCTACAAATTTCGCATACCAAGTACTTTGTGTAACTAGAGCAGGAGCTGCGTTCGCAAAACCTGTTATATTAAAACTGAGTTAAGAGGGAAAAATATCCAGATAAAGTCCTGTAATTATAAGGTTATTACTAGAGTGGAATAGTTAGCGGGAATGTACAGAGTAGCAGTTTCCATCTGAAACTTTCCTTAATGGATTATTAAATAAAGCCAAGTCCGTATTCATCCCCTTGGCGTGAATTAAACGAATGCGCTTTGAAAATGAATTAAGTGCAGGTTTAATTGCAAAAAAGGAAAAAGGGTAGAGAAGAAAGTATTTATATGAAAGAGACTGTGTTACGGTAGAAACATAGTTACTTCTTGGAAAATGCTAACAGCCAGGTAGCCCATTGCCATTAGGAACTGAATATGCAGCTTAAAATATATGCAATCATAGGTAGCTTACTATATATTCAGACCTTCCAATACTACAACCTTATATTTTGAAATAACTGGTAATTTGTAAAGGACTAACCACAAAACGGGGTGATGTCTTCTCTAGGTAAGGTTGAATTTGGAATCCAAATATCACTTATCAACATGCGACATTGCAAAATATTTTTAAATTCACGCAAAGTACATTGACACGTAATTCTTTCATTAGGAATGTAATTTTAATCATAAATCAAGTAAGAGAAACCTCCTTTAGCATATAGAAAGTCTTCTTCGGCATTAGCCCCGTTAAGAAGCGGGTCGGCTCATTTTGATTGCTTGCCCTATTTTGCTCGGCCCAAAGCCTGATTTGGATGCTGTCGCGAGGTCTTCAAATCACCACCCAACGTATCAAGCCTCGTCAAGCAGGGAGGCCGAAACACTTTAGTCGCTTCCCATCGACATTCATGATCAAGCCAATCTTAAGTGAATTCTCGTTGTACGTATTAAATGACCATATCATCGAAGATTCCTCTCGCAATTTTTCCACGATCGGTACAATCCCACATCGATCGCGGATATCCCCATTTCTGATGTGATCATCGCATGTCACGCCACTGGTACAATGCAACATCTTCATCTCAATTACTGCGAGACGTCCTGGACGTCCTGTGTGACAGTGTCTATAATAAAAAGAAAGTGGGGTCTGTTTGCTGTTTCTTTCAAATGAAAGGTCTACTTTCGGTAGCGAGTCTTAGTTTCGGTAGCGGGGGTCGAAAATCGTATTGAGTAAAAACTCCTCTTAAGTTTATCCTAGAGACATGGAGATTTGCGGTACTATAGATTGTAATATGAAGCATGATATCCCCAAGGTTAAAATCTTACTCTTATTGATAAAGTTAAAATGACTCAAAATTGTCTTCTCCGTGTAAATTTACTACAACCCGATGTACTAAGTATTATTTTCCCACTAGTTTAACAGTAGTTTAACTTGCTAAATATACATATACATTGTGGCCAATGTTCAAATGTGTTAGGTCTGCATTTAAATATACTTGCATAAGAAAGAAACAAAACCTTTATACCTGAGGCGTCGACCTTCCGGTATCCGATTTGTTTCATATCGGATAAGTCGAGTTTTCTTGCCAGTCAAATGGTGTTCTACCTTCCTCAATAACCCAATTCACTGAGCCAAAATGTTTGGTCCCGCTCTTCGCTTCCTAGAGCTCCAGCGGAAGATGAATAAATTATTTCATTGAAATCTGCTAGAAATTTTCTGGACATCTATCCATCGGTGCTTGTCGATCGATAAGCAAAGTACCGTTCTTGTAATTAACGCAACAGAAGTGTTCGATATCCTGTGTGTGTTGGTGTCGGCTTTTGACAAAGCGACACAAATCTCTCGCGGAACCCCAAGCGTCAAGTTTATCTTTGTAATGGACCGGTTGCGTGAGAGCGATCGGTTGTCTTGATTTCCGGTTTAGATTCTTATAAATTGGCCAGCGTTTTATTGTCGAGAAACTTGTGCTAGAAGCGTATCTTTCCAAGGGCCTTCATTGAATCATGATGCGATAGTGTCATAGGTAACATTTCTTCTACTGTTTTTTCAATAACCCTGTATCGACAAGTACAACGTCGCGAGTTGGCGCAAAATCAACTATACCCTCGCCACCCTCATTTCGTACTCCATGCAGTTTCCCCCCCATGGAATCTATTAGTAACGTCGCCGACCTACCTTTTGTGGGTATGTGGTGACCAAGTGAATCGTACGATCAGCTGATATAGTGTTAAGCTTTTCAGCCGGTTATCAAATCATACGTAAGTTGAGAAGCTTCCAGCCATTTTTACCGCATTCGCGCTCTATGTCACAGCTTTTGTCACCATATCATCGAGTTTCTTCGAGAGCGCAAATATCAATGTGCCTTCTCTGAAAGGCTCTTACCAGTTCCCCCGTCTTTTCAATGAAGCAACCATTTAGTGTGCTGACATGAATTTGTTTTCCTTGGACAAATTTATTTACGTCCAGACACCTTCCACGTGTCAAGGGCCTTTGCCCATTTCTCGACAAGACCGAGGCCCGCTCTATCGCGGCGACTAAGGTGAGGATTTCAATTCAACATGATAATGTTTGTTTTGTTTACTAATAGTCTGCAAGTAGAGTTCCTAACCAGTGTGAAAATATCATTTCTCGCACTATCACTGAAGTTTTGCATAATTCAGCGTTATGTTATACTCTGTGGTGGGAATACTGCTAAGTTTATTAACGTTATGATACAGTACGCTGTTCGGACCTGAATATAATGCACATGACGGCTCTATTTGCAAGCATGTTTTTGAGAATGTAGTCTGATGAGAGCTTCCCTGAGTCTGCAAGGAGTTGCTGACGAATCCCAGCCCACCTTCTATAGGGAAAAAGCTATGATCAGCGCCGTCCACCACTTGATTGTAGAACACACAATCAAGGATGGTGTCTTCCTAATCTTTCAGATCTCTAATCTCTATGCTCACCTAGAAGTTGGGTAAGGTCACAATCACTCTTACCATGATTCATCTCAAAGTCCTAGTTGTCGATGGGACGCACGGTACATCTGCTTCTTGACTCACTGATCTTGCGATACATAGAGTATAGAATGTAGCCTCTCAGACAATTGCTCAATATCCGCAACAGGTAGTCCAGCACTTGATTTTGATTTGTTGATTGTATCTAGTATACCTGTCAATCTTACGGAATTGAAGACATTTCTAATATCAAACTTCAGGAGGAACTATATCGACTCCATGATAATATCCACCGTGAATCTTCCTGCCCTAAATCCGGGCAGGAATAGTTTTTCGGCTGCAAATAACCCTTCTGATTATTGTCAAAATATTGAAAGCAGTGACGAGTCTGCGGAATTCAGTAAGATTCTAGCCCAGGAGTATAGCAAACCATTCTTCCTCAAAAAGTCGGAAGTCTCCTGGAGGGAATCTTCCGATGAGGTCTTGACGTTGCTATATGGACTAGCACTATGGACTTACCCGACAACGTGGAGGACTATGAATATATAAACAGTTTTTTCTCATATCGGGCCCTTCTCCTTATCCCAGCATATTTACCTCAAAGGTAAATCCACAGAAATCACTCTCCACGAAATAGTTAGTATGGTTGAGAGATTATTACATCACATAGAACATACCCTATTTACCTACCTGGATATAGAGGAAACATTTAACAATGTCAGTGTTAACAAGAGGGGTGCCTTACGCAATGGATAGTATCGAGGCTAAGCACCAGGATAATCCAATCTGCGGAGAGGAGCGAGAAGCCTTCAGATACTGCCTTCATAATGGAATCAAGTAAACAATTCATTAAGGAAAACAAATATATCTCTAGTTACAGTGTGAAGGAAGGCTCCGAAAACGTGAACCGGCTGGACTCTGCTTTCCCCTGCTCTTAAAATATCAATCATGATCTGTTGGGTTTATAGCCACAAAACGACGCATCGTATTGCTAATTGGGCTCATCGAAGCAACCCTGATACCTACGCTACAACCAATAATGCAATAAAGATAAAACAAAGCCTGACCATGTTCGTCCTTGATTGCTTGAATTGTATGCTTGAAAGTAGTCATGAATACAATAATTTCCACTATCGAATTTAATGTTGAGAAGGTGTGTACTCCAAAATCTTCTGTAAGATATTGAGAAATATCTGCGAAACGAACGCAGAAACGACAAATGACTGTCGATCACACTTTGAAACGTTATTTCTCAAAATTCCTCCACGTCGGAGTTTTCACTGCTATATGCTTTGTAAGACCTCCCCCTTCCCGCTCTTCCACTAATTTCTAATATATTTCACTAGTGTAGTTCTTAAAAATTGCATGCCCAAATAAAGCCCTAAGTGTAAGTATATATCAAATGGATAAAGGGAAGTAATCTAAGAAAATTGATGTCATGTATTTGAAAGTGCGTCCAATCTCTATATCAAAGATATTGTTCGACTCGGCAATGTCGGATTCTTTCAGATTATTTCCTATTGCTTACATGTATCTACGCGCATCTGCACTAGCAAGCAACGTCATGAAATATAAAAACAAATTCCATCTTCTGGGATCTATTCTCAGCATGTCTCATGAAAAACAATGAAACTTTCATTCGTTGGGGAAGTTTTAGTTTTACACGTCACTTTTTCGCCCTCAGCGGCCATTTGCAATGCCCAAGTAGTCACTTAAATCAATGAATAAAAGCGCTATTACGGCCTATTCATAAATCAGTTTACATCACCAGTAACCCCCAGTAAATAGTACCCAGAGACATTTTGTTTTGACTATTAAAAATCTCCATCAGTATGCAAATAGCCGCATTATTTAACAGCCCCCCGGGGGACTATTAGCTGCAGTGTCAGCTCTGTTTATGTGTTGATTAACTTTATTTATGGCCTCAACTTTCCGATAAGAGAATTCTTCGGCATACTTCTCGTCGGCTTTAGGAGAAAACAGAAACTGCTGTCCTTGATTCCATCCAAAAACTAAATAGGACTACACATGCAGGATTTCGACTCCAAGTCCCAAAGCATTAATTTCAAGTGCGATGGAAGATAAAAACAGTACGTTTCGCATCCTGGGAGGCGAATTGGAGAAAGTTCGGAGGCAATGGAGAGAAAAAGGACACTACGTAGGAAGAAAACTAGACATTTATCATTTTTCGACGTGTACGTATATTGGAAGATGATATTCCCCGATGTAGATATGAATACGTAGAATCCGGGATTGGAAAAACGTGAGAAAGTAGGGAAGGTACTTGTGTAAGTAATTGCTTTCTGCATGCACATGATGTTAGTGCAGATACTGCACTTTCCGCTAATCCTAGTTTTATTTCGTATTTTAAGCTAAGGGCCTTTACATCCGACAGGAGAAGATAAACTGTATGCTGTAGATACTTGTGAAGTTCAATTTATACTTTAGCTGCAACTAGCGTACACAGAGAAAGGAAGTTAAGCTACTCGTTTACAGTTGGAGAGTCGTATGCATATCCACTAAGATATTTCATGGCTTTAGCCTACATAAGCTTCTTGGAAGCATATTAATTTTACGTAGATATTTTCGAACGACCCTCTTTGGATGACTGTGTAACTAAGGAGCCAAACTGGAGCAATAGGCATGGAATTATGATATTCCCGGCGGTGCAATCGTCGAGTTGGTTCCAATGTCCATTTCGTGCCCCAGGTTCGAATCCTGATTGCGTTATGGCTGCCTTAAACCCACAAAAGACTGGAAAAGGGACACAGAACATAATTTCCAATTGGGAATAGAAGCGGTATCGTTTGGTGTCAGCTAATAATAACTTTCCCTTGACGATTGGAAGTGGAAAGCTTATATTCAGTGCAGGAAAAAAGTTAAGTTGACCTATCTGGCAGATAGTTTCAAATATAAGACTTGATTCACGATGACATTGTCATCATCATTTGCAGTGTCAACCGCTTCTCACGCCTTCTCCTCAATGCTTCCGATGTCATTCTTTCGCCCCCGAAGTCTTCGTCTCTATTCTTCTCGGTCCAATTTCGGTTCGTTTTGGAATCTTAATATGAACGATGGCTTCAGGTTCCTCATATAATATCACTGCTGCATCGCATTCGCCATTCGTCGTCCACTGGAGCTAAATTTCTCCTGAGGACACGACGTTCGGAAACATTGTTTTTTTGCTTGCCGGCCTGGATCATCTTGCACGTCTCGCGGTCGTAACACAGATCCAATGAAAGTTTTGTGTACTGGGAACTTTGTTATCTAGTGTGTATTTTTTTAGAATTGTCAGGAAATTGTTTTGTTGGCAACCATTCTTCTGATTTATGATTTTGGGCTTCATTTATTTTTTCGCTACATTTTGCATAGGCCGTTATCTGGCATGATTTAGACAGCAGGGTTCTATTTAGATCCATCTCGGATTCCGCACTACAAAGCAATGTTAAATAATGTTGTTCCCAGCCCATCGCCTTGCGTCAATCCGGAGTCTATGTCGAAACATTTTGTTGGTTGGTTTCGTGTCATTACTTGAACGTTAGATTGACCATTTTCATTTTGATGAGTCTAATCGATTTCTCTGAAAATAATATCCCTCTATAGTTCTCGCAGCTGAGTTTTTCAGTGTTTTTATATATAGGGCAAATGAAACTTGCGCCAATCTTCCAACATAGCTTCCTCAGACTAAACAGTCTTTATGAACTGATGTAGTTCGGTTGACATCTCTATTCTCTTTGCTATTAGTAGTTCCACACGTATTCCATACACACCTGACGCTTTGTTATTTTTCGGCGTTTTTAGTGCATCCTTCACTTCTTCGTAGTAGTTCGTAAGACAGGTACCTGAACAAACCCCGTTCCTTTCAGGAAATTGAGTCGCAGCATTGAGCAGGTCCTCGAAGTATTCTGCCCATTGATTTTTTATCCGCTCCATGTGGTTAGATTGGAATCCTGCTGTCATCCTTATCTTCCATTTTTAGACGGACCTTACATACATGCAGTAAGGTATGGTTATCATTTAATCTGCAAATCTCGTCAATGACATACTTTTCTTTCTGATGTCAGCAAGTTTTCTCAGCGATATATCTAAATCCTCCATATTGTTTATGTGTCGCGTTTTTCACATCGATTGCGTACTGAAACTCTTCCCCATATAATTTACTGCCCTTAAACTCAGAGCTTTAAGTGCGAGGCCTTAGTGGCATTTTTAGCTGAATCTACTTGTCATTAATACCATTGGCACCCTCCTGTCGGTTAAGTGCCAACAGGATTTGTTCTTTTAACTTTCCGACACATTTCATTGCATTTTTTCATTCTAGAGTTTTTCACAATCGAACCTGATAATTGCTATCCATCGGTGACGGCAGTGGTTGTTTCCGCAGTGCCCCCCGCGGTATGATTGTACGTGAAGCAATCTAAATATTTCCCAATGCGGACATTATCAATCTGTTTGAACTTCGTCCATTTGGAGAACTTCATGTCCATTTCGTGGTCTTGCAGTGGAAACAGTGGGAACAGACGGGTGAGATTACCATATTTCTGTTGCAAGCAAATCCTCTGAGTCTGATCCCGATGACAAAGGCGACTATAAAATTCTTCTTTTACTGAGTAGCCCTTGCCTTTCGTTGGAGCATATACGCTGATAAGCTAGGCGAAGGAAAATTTAATTTTCACTCAAAGTTAACATATCCTTTCGTTGATTGGTTCAAAGCCGGTGAGGTTGTTGGCGAAATTCTTATGGACAACAAAAGCTATATTGCGTTCTCGCTTTCCGCTTTTGAAAACCATGTGGATTCGAAAGTCAAATACCTCATATGTCTTGTATCTTCAACTTATTCCGTGAATTCCAGTTATAAACAAGAAGCGTACGATCTAGGTTCCAGACTTATAATCCTTCTTCTGTTGTTGTAATCCTTAGTTATGATTGTATTTTCGATTCACAATACGCTTCGGTTGAAGCTTCTTTTTCTTCAGTCTTAGTCCCGTTTGCAAGGGGGGTCGGCCCGTTGTGATCGGTTTCGCCACTTGGTTCTATCAAATGCCTGATCTGGATGCAAGAAATTCTAATGAAAATTAAAGTGAAAGATGGCTCGGAATGACATTTCAAATTGACTATAGTCCGTCTCGAGGGCAAAAAGAACTAAAAGTGGGGAGAGTGGGTAATGCAACTCCACCCACACCTAAATGAAGCTCTTCTGTCCTTGCCTGGTTGAAGAATGTGAGTTAGGGGATCCTTTGGCAGTTCAGTCTTCGATATATTATTGGTTAAACTTGAACAGTTCAGTCGCTAGGACCATTAGGGCCGCGAAAATTTACTGAAAAGACATACGAAGCTAAACGGGATTACAAAAAAAATAACGCATCCGAAAGTCGTTATCGAGGACGAAGATCCACGGCTATTTACATATTTTCTACAGGAAGTGAATAATAAAAAGGAGCACGAACCACTTTCCAAAACTACAACAGCCAATGTAATCAATGGGATCAATAGTTCAGGGATATGTCGGGCCAAATTTATATGAAAATCTAATGAGCCTAGATGACCGATGCTCTGAGATGCTCTTGAGGACCTTCCTTTTGGTATTTTCACAGGATCGCGGAATCGATACGCTCGATCATCTGTCCACAACCACTAAGAAGAGTAGAGGTGAAAAAATGACAGGACTGCTTTTCATGCTTTTCATGTGACAGTAATATTGAGCTTATGTCAGTTAACTTTTCATCACCACGTTTTCTACCAGTTAAATTAAACTTGTTTGGTAAACTGCGTCCTAGAGCTAAAGGAATTGTCATTACGTGTACTGAACTGTACAGTGTACACTGAAAAATTGTCCGGTGGATAGGTGCTTCTTCCGCACATATTATCCGTTTCACATAGTCGACAATATCCTCTAGCTGGAATCCTGGATTACTCATGGCGGCTATGCAGGCAATGCACAGGATAGGGATCTCTGACGGGATACAACTATACGAGTAAAGGTTTCCATCATTTCAAATATTACCAACTGACGAAAAAAATGCAAACTCGAACGCACAACAAATCTTTCGTCCCACAACTCTCAACTACCCTCAATTCAACGCAAATAATGGAGCTCTTCTCCAGTTTCGCTAGTCATACGATACCATTCCATTGCGAGTAGACTAAACCGAAGTTCTGTCGATATATCTTTAAACTTCGGTACAATTTCTCAAAATTCATATAATATAGTTTAATAGAAGCAACATAATCTCTACAAAGTTTCTTTCTCGTTTTCCGGGATTCTATTGATATATGCGGTTACCGCCCGCAAGGGTCCAGCATATGCAGACTTTCAGAATAGCTGATCTCAGCACCCAGGGAATTTTATTACGTGGGGGCTTGTGGGAATTTTTACTACCTTTCACATCAATATTCCGGGTTAATGCCCAACGAATACAGCGGACAGAAACTGACTGAGTAACCGCGATCCTACCGCGCAAAGATCCGCTGATAACTAGGAATGAGTTAAAAGTACTCACGATTCGCGCAATATTCAAGTTGCTCATTAAGGGGAATCCCTATCCCAACCTTGAGGATTAATTGGCACGGTTTCTCCGGTTTTCATGTACAGGGGACTAGTCTTCGTCTTTCTCCTTTTAAAATTTTTCGATAAAAAATGATTTGCAGCGATGACGATGTATCCACTATGGATATGAGATATGGTTACAGAGTTACTGATGTTGGTTGAGCGGATGTTTCCTAAGCTTTATCCTTCATCATTGGTCTTAATCCAGGCTCCTGCCCTGGGAACTACGCTCATTTCATGCAATTTTATCCCTTCTTTAGGCCTGGAAAAAGTATTTAGGGGTGATTAACCTTATTCGGTATCAGATGAAGAATGTTAGATCCATCTTTGACGTTTCGATAAATGGTAACATCTTTGCCATGCTTTGTATCCAGAAATATATCCTTGCATGTTGGGGTTCAATGAAGTTGCCCACAGAGATCTACAGTTATTCATTAGATCTGGAACATGAAAATTTAAGGGATGGTATGTATCTCTGTCGATGTGATGTCTGGATAGCTGAGTGGTTAGGACCCAAGGCTGTCATACGGATCAAACCTCATTGGTGGCAGTGTGATTTGTATCTTGACGTCAGATACTCGTCGACTGAGCTGCAAATGAGTAGCTGAGTCAATTCAGGGTAATAATCTTGGGCGAGTACAATGCTGACCACATTGCATCCTACAATATACTATAGTGTACCGTTACGATCTTGAATGAAGTACTCTAACACACTTCAAGGTCCTGATCCAATATGGATTGTTCCGCCAACGATTATTATTATTATCTCTGTCGATGGTCTTTTTTAGGCAACATACAAGCAGATAGAGTCGTTCGATATAGCCATATTTTTGCCGGGATACACATTAACTAACAATTTCCACTGTGAGTTGCCAATATTATTGCGGTTGTCTTCTGCGGATTGATGACAATATTTTCTTCTATCTTTAACTGCATTCGCTAGAGACTATTGGGTTTTTTGACAAGTGATTCAAGCCAGCTTCCCAGCACTGTCCCGATTTTCACGTTGAACTATCGTGATCATTGAAATACACAGATACGCAAACGACCATAGTACGGAGTATTGTTACAATCTACATACATGCAGAGTTTTCACGAAGGACCGTTAATGTCCAGATTATGCTTCCACAGCTGCTTTTATTGCAGCGCTTTATCTCTCATGGTGTATGGCTTTCACTGTGCCGTCGATTTGCATCAGGTCTCCCTGGTGTATACACATTCGCTTCCCCTCTGCACTGTACTTAAAGGACCTGACGTCAATTCCCAAAGCAAATACTCTCAGCTCTCCTGTAACATTTCAGTCAGCTTCCACTGAATTGCTAGGGATCTGGAATAGTAGAGGTAGGAAGTAAAACATCAAAACCAGTATCCTTTCACGTATTTGAAGATGATTCCGGACTAGAATTACGTTCCGAGTGAGAGCACTAGAGAGCTGAGTGCAGCAGTGCTTTTGCAGGAAGAACGTAGAATTTCGATTAAATCAGATGAAATGTAAACGACATTTCGACATATTTTACGGGCGAATTGATGCCAATGGCAAGCATATGGGATTGAATGGGAATTCGAATCAGTGCAGGGTTGAAATAAAGATTTGTGAACACACCGTATGCATTTGACCGAAAGTATTTAATGAGATGGCTGAGTGCTCGATACTGCTTCGCAGTAACTGAGCAATATATTGACGGACGTTCGCAGGGGTCTAAAATCAGTGACCTATGCAGGGTAATCAGAAAAGTCAGCTGCTGATGGACTAGACCAAAGTAATCGAAAATAATGCGTCAATATAAAAAGAATAAACACTTTGCAGCCATATTTGATTGTGAAGCGTGACAAGTAATTGCTACGCTTATAAATTGATGAATCCATTCTGGGTATTATATTCTCCAGATAAATTTTCAAAAGATTACATACCCATTGCTTCTTGCTTTAAAGAGCAGCAAAACAACGATATGATGCATCCCAAACTGCATCAACTAACATCATCTCAGCCCTTTCTATTCTATTTGATGCAATGCCGCTCACTAAATGCTGCAAGCATTCTTTCACATCAACTTGAAACACTTAACCAAACTGATTTTAGTAGAAATTTTTCACTGCAAAGGATTTAGAACTAAGTACCTTATCACACGGTGTTCAGGAAAAGTTCATTCTTGCATGCGGAGACCATGCATGAACGGCGAGCCAAAGAAGCAAAACTGTGCTGAATGAATCGGCCCAGTATCATGGGTGAGTTTTTATACATTGTGCATATCATTTACCGTGGCCTTCATCCTGTACAAAGTACGTCGAAAATATAGGACGGGAGCGAAGCAGCTTTACGAAAGTGCAGAATTTTTCAAGTGTACAAAAAAAGGATACGTTACTATGGAAAGTTTTAGTGCATGCAGTGTATAATGGGAGGACACTGGTAATACCGGTTGATTTTAACCCTTTTGTTTTTATTCAATGAAAGCTTTGGATTCCTGAATCTTTAGATATGCAAGAAGCACCAAATTGGATTGAAGGTTGAAGGTCTTTAAAAGGGTGGGTAACGATGGAATATATCATCATTATCAACGGCGCAACAACCGGCATCCGGTCTAGGCCTGCCTTAATAAGGAACTCCAGATATTCCGGGTTTGCACCGAGGTCCACCAATTCGATATCCCTAAAAGCTGTCTGGCGTCATCTTAGGCAGGGTCTCCTCGTCTTCTTTTTCTACCATAGATATTGCCGTTATAGACTTTCCGGACTGGATCATCCTCATCCATACGGATTAAGTGACCCGCCCACCGTAACCTATTGAGCCGGATTTTATCCACAATCGGACGGACATGGTATTGATCATAGATTTCGTCGTTATGTGGGCTACGGAATCGTCCATCCTCATGTAGGGGGCCAAAAATATCTTGATTTGAAAATATCGCTCGATTTCATCAAACATGGCTTACTTACAATCAAATAAGCGTTTGGTAAAACACCTTGTATAAGGTGATTAACAGGGAATAAGAGGTCGCTGACATAAATTAGAGTTGTAACTGCAAAGTTGGCGATCAAAGGTATCGAGTCATAATTTCTCAGCCAATTTGCTCCGGTTGAATATGGAGGCGACTAACTACACCAAGCATATTATCAACTTACGCTCTAGGTTTGCAAGAATGAATCAGTGCCTGATGTCTCAAAATGAACCATTAACTGTCTGGGGATATCACTGAGAAGGAAAACGGACTACTGATTTGCGCCTTTTCTCATGGAAAGCCGCTCCCTGCACAGGTAGAATGCAGCAGGCAGCCGATACCCTGTCCCAATATAGTTCGGATGGAACAGCAGTGCAGGAGATGCGCCGGACCGGTTTCATTAAGGCTCACAAGTCAGAGAACATTCACCATAGACGAGGCACTACAACAAACCCTTCAAGCCTATTCAAAGTATGATATCATAATCATACTTGGAGATTTTAATAATAAAATAGGGCCGGCCTGTATACAACTGAACGTACCTGGTATGTGCGCGAAGCCGAACAATCGAAGACCTCTCCAAAGGCGATCACCTTCAAGAATCACGTGTCAATTGAACGCCGCCACCTCTCAGCTTTGTTGAATGTCGGAACATATATGAGTGCCAATAAAGACTCGGATCACTATCTCGTTGATACTCGAAAATCGGATAACAACACCACCTAGAATCCCCTCTGACAATCAAGTGGGAGTGAACACTGAAACCACCCTGAGCACAGTTCTCCGCCGCACCTATAAAGGGGGAAATGGATGCCGCAATAACAGCAGTCAACAGAGGTCCTGAAGATGAAGCATCAAGTATCTTCACAACCACCTGAGGAATGTTATCATTAATGCGACTACAAACATATTTGGCTCGGAACGACTGCTTAACGATGAATGCAAGCTGTCAATGGAACGGAAGAACCCAAGCATGCGCAGATACCTATCAAGGACTTTATCCAGCCGAAAAGCGGTTTTTTTTTTTCAAAAGTAGGGTACGTGAATGCGTTTACGCACAGAGTGTTGGACTCCCGCAACAGCACGCTGGCGGACTACCAACTAAACACCTCCCCGTCATCAGAGAACTAGCCTGGAACCGTTTGACACATTACTTCGGGCTAGCCCTCCCGCTCTCCCGGCTTTGGGAGCCTTCAAGTCAGGGAATTCCTCTCACCAACGGGAGGGGAGGGGAGGAAGGGAGTTGTTAGTTCAGGGAACCCCTTACCGTCCGATCCCTCTGCCGGTCGAGTTCAATCTTCTTCGTAGTAAGAAGAGGCCGAACATAATGCGTAATACGATTCCAGCTGCCAGCGCTCTTCAGCATCTCTCTGACAATGTCGTCTGGAGAGAGCTCCCCTGTGTCTGCATTAAGCTGCTGGCGGAGGCCGTCCCCCCACTCGCAAGCGGAAAAGCGGTCTAACAGATGAAAAAAGAAAGCCTGGGAGAACCAACACATCTGTGAACTCGAAAAGTACACGTAGCAACCGTACCAGGCGCGGAAATTTTACCTACAAGTCCGCCAACTGAAGACGACGGACAAACACTCCCACCACAAAACATAGAAGAAACGGCCCGCGGAAATTATCAGTTTAAAAATCAAGTCGCCAGCCGTGGGATCAGGAGGAGAACGACGGAAAAACTATTGTTATATGGCCAGCCATTGCACCATTCTTTTATCGACTCTTAAGGGGGTCATCCCTTGTGAAGGCCGTTTTTTTTTGCCTTTTTTTGAAAAATTATTTTGAAAGACTGGATAAAGGTAGAAACGTGATTTTTTCACCATATGTTTATTGATATCTCTAGTATATGTGATAAATTTTTCAGCTTGATTTCGTAGCTAATTTTTGGAATAGGTGTTAATTTATGCACCCATCTCCAAAAAAAGGTGTTTTTCTACTGCCACGCTGGAGGGCGCTGTGTTCATCTGAGGAAAAAAAGCTAAACGGCATTTTAATGTGGACAATATTTCACGGTCCGCAAACTAGGATAATTGGAAAATATTAAAAGGTAAATTTTTGGTGGGCTTTTAAACTTAATTTTTTGGATTTTGGTGTTTTTTTACGGCTTTTTTTATGAATAAAAAAAAACGACCCATCCGATTGCAATTATCCTAGTTTGCGGACCGTAGAAATATGTACTAAAGAAGCCGTGAAAATTTCAAAAAATTTGGTTGGATAGATTTTGAGCTATGGTGGCAGCCGATTTTCAAGATGCAGTTTCGAGAAAAACGCATTTGAAAATTTAAATGTAATTATCAACAGTAAAATTTCAGAAAGTTTCCCAAATTTCTTGCTTCATTCCTTCTATCGAATTTGCGTGTCAACGAATAGCTAGCCCAGAAAATGTAGTGAGGTCCTTATCAGTAAGTTTTCCAGCCCCTTTTCCACCAATGCCTTTGTGATTCTTCTTTGCATTTCTAAGCCGCGTTCCCATTCTTTTCTCGACATGTCTTACGTATTCCGTTTTTACTACTACGTACATTTAATTATTTGCAGAAATTTGCAAAAATACCGGAGACAACTGCAGTAAAATCCAATATACAATATACAAAACTTGTCCCAATTGGAACATCCATGTTCATGCTTGCTAAAAGTTTCTTTGCTGATGTTGATGCGAAGTCCTTTTTCTTCTCTGATAACTATCGATTCCCATGAAATACTCGTTTTTTAGTGCGAGCATGACGTTGAACGTTAACGCGATCTCCCTTCGTACGATCCATTTAAAAAAATCACTGAACACACAAACACAAACAAAATATATAGGTGAGTATAGCTTGAAAGCCTTTCAATGCTCACTCTAGACTGGATTATCCTTTTTATTCCAAATAGCAAATAAGTTTAGACAATTGATTGGTTTTTCATCTTTTTATATTTATACCTGTGTTCAAATTTATAAGGCACCTGAGCCAAAAACTAACAGGGTAAAAAAAGATTCGATGCTCTTTCTCATCGGGTACTCTAGCTGCGGCTGCAAACTCCTTACCTGTTTATCCCTGTAATTTCTGAAGGACTCGGAATATCGGAAAATCCCTTTGCCCACATATTCTCCACTATATATAGATACAATTCATACAAAAAAAAATCGATTTCTCCAACCCGACACACGGGATGACCCCCTTAAACCGCCTACGATAGCATAAGAACGGTAAAATTGCACACGGCCAGGAGAGAATTCGGCATCCCGTTGAAATTGATAAGACTTACTAGGCTAGCCCTGACCAATGTGCAACGCCAGATAAAATTAACAGGATCAATCTCGAGACCATTGGACATTAATAACGGCCTAAGAAAAGGAGATGCCCTATCGTGCATCCTTTTAACCTGGGAAAAGCGTTTCAAGATGCTGAGGTAAATGCGAGAGACATCATCCCCTTTAAGTTCATGCAACTGCATAACTTCCTCTTTACAAGTAATTCTTTTTATTTTTGGAAGTAAGTACGTATTTCGTGGGCTACTTATTTCTTTCTTCGGTGTTTAACTACTAAGCCTTGATAGATGAGCAATGAGGGGAGTAAGTAGCTCCCGGAAAAGGTACTTATTTGCAAAAAAAAATGCTTGTGAAGGAGACGCTATGCGTTTAACAGTAACAAAGTCAACAAGGGCAATATATATGATAAAAAAACCCTACCTTTGTCGTAAGCCAGAACGCCAAACAGTTCTTGAGGATATCAAATTGGTGGGCCTTAGCTTAAAGCCGGGATATCTCGAGGCCTTTATTAAGGCAGACGGGATACCGATTGTTGCGCCGTTGATGATGATGATGATTTCACTCAGGCAGCAGTTATAGAGGTATCATGTTGCCGAGTTCTATCTAGAAGATATTCTTCACTATCTTCCCACGTGACTAGAGTATTATTGGGTAAATCAGCAGATTAGATAAATTTACGGCAAGCGATGGATAAACTGTTGGAATATGGTCATCAAATATATCATCGACTTCAAGGCCATGAAAGGGTTAGGTATCCCGACAAGGCTGTTTATGTCAAATGTGCTGGGCCAGATAAAAACAGCAGGCTCACTCCCAACATCATTGACAATTAATGACTATTTAAGATATGTCCTATCATCCATACTTTCTAGCCAGGCCCTGGAAAAATTGATCCGTGTTGCTGATGTAAATGGAAGAGGTATCATCCTTTTCAAGTCACCGCACTAGTAATAATAATCGTTGGCGCAACAACCCATATTGGATCAGGACATTCAAGTTCGTTAGAACACTTTATTCAAGACACTAACAGGACACTACAGTACACTATAGGAGGCAATGTGGTCAGCATCGGTCTCGTCCGAAATTACTACCCTGAATTGATTCAAGTACTCATTTGCAGCTGAATCGACTGTTATCCGACACCCAGTCAGGATAAGAAATCCCTTGCCTATTAGTTCAAATTTCAACCCCGACAGTCGACTACGAGAGCCCAGTGTTTTAACCGCTTGAGCCATGTGGACGCTACTGGAAGGCGAAACATATTTTGGGAACGCCAGCACCACGAAAGAAACAACAATATCCAAAGCACTGGTCAAATGAAAGCAACGAAGATGGGAGAAGCAACTTTAGGACTGTTGATAATTTCTCATATGTATAATTGAAAATTAGTACCGATAACAACTATGGCGGCAATATCTGCGCAAGGTTATTGGCAGTCAACAGGGCCTATTTTGGCTTACATTAACTGTTTCCCTGTACAGCTTATATTAACTGTTCCTTCGCTTTCGAAAGGAGAACCATCTGAAAATTTTTTTTACCCCTAGGAGAGGAAGGTGAACAATTCCGTAACCTATGTAGAGATTAAATTTTCGAGCGACACCATGACCGTCTGATTGTGGACCAAATTCGGCTTAGTATGTATATGGTAGAGATGGCATAGACCAAGACGCCAGACAGTTTTTACTGGTAGTGGACCACGGCGCAAAACCGGGATATCTGGAGTTTCTTCCTAATATAGGCCCAGACCGGATACTAACTGTATTGATGATTATAGTAATCTTCAACTGATTATTATGTTAGATTTTAGGAACAAATAGAGCTGGTACAAAACATATTACATCCAAACTACCTATCATTGTTTGTTCGTTTTTCCATAAATTTCTCATCTTCATTGCCGCAGATGGCGCTTACCTTAGTTGGTGACGCTCCATCCAAATCTCTCCATATTGCGAGACTGTGTAAACGCCCTTATAATTGTCTGCAGAATAAAGTGGCCTATTAGAGACAACCTTCAGGAAAAAACCAAGCCGTTCTTTGGCTTCCCGAAGTCTTCGTCTCCGCTATCCTCGGTGCTGCGATGGCCTCTGAGCTTCCTACTCTCTTTCGGGATTATCGAGATGGTGCATTTGAGTAGCCGCCTTCTCTATATGGCCTGCTCACTAAATCTTTTGGACCTTAAACTGCATGGCGGATTTTGGTTTCTACAACTCACTTTCGTAATTTGGGTGATTGTACAAGAATGAGGAGACCGTGGACCACAAGCTATGAAGTGGACTTAGGACTCCCTCAATTCCCAAACAAGTATCTACAACTCACTGTTGTATCACATTCCCCAATTTACCCTTACTGGATTCTACTGAGGATTCGCCATTCCAGAACATATTTGTTTTTGTTCTCCGGTCCACGTCTCGCTAAAGTAAAACAGGAAGCTCAGGAAGAGGGGAACCATAAAACGTAAAATAGTCAAGAGACAGCACCTTCGCCCAGTACATCTTATTTGTAAATTCTTTATCTTCGTAAAGAAAGGAAATATCATTTGACTATCATACGGATTTCAAACAGTTTACAAAGATAGATAAGGTGGATAAGAAACTATCAGAAGATTTTCCCAGCTTGCAAGGGACATGGAACTTATAGTGTGCACCAATTTTGCTATGCCTTCACAACTGGCTAATAATCTGGACAAGGTGAATCGCAGGTTATTAGCCTGGCGCGAGAAACCCTATGAGCTTTGAAATTGGGTGGTTTGGAATAGATCTTTCTGCGATGTTCAGTATGGATATCAGACATCTACTGGCCATATACCGATGCCTGGATTTTTCCTCTTTTCTGGTAGGTCTCATCTTAACACCTTCAACTTCGGTGTAGTTTTGATTAACGTGTGCTACGTCTAAAGTTATTAGAATCCGTCAGAAACTGACATCCTGGAAAGACAAAGAAAGAATCAATGAAAGGGTTAAAAATATTTTACCTCACTCCTGTTTGGAAGCATTCGAACTAGAAGCAAAGTTTCCGTTAGTTCTTTTTGAACATTTTTCCCTAATAAATCTCCAAGCATTGAGCATGCATGCATAGCATCAACATTTGCATACAAATGGAATCGTCTATGATAAAATGTGCTCCGTTTTTATGACCTTTACGGCTGTTGGATGCAAATTTAAGATGCTCAGAAAAACTTGTAAGGGGAGGGCGAAGAGTAAAATGCGAATGGGTATCCATGCCTTAAAAGAGAAAGCTCTCATATTATAAAAACACAGATAAATTATTTCCATTGTATTTAGTTTTCCAGGAATTTCATTTGTACTAAAATCGTTAAGGAGCAAGAACTCAGAATAAAGTACTGTTATCTGAGAGAATTTGTCCTTGAATGTAGGCATAAGGTAAGTAATATATGATATTTACTAACGCACGCAACACGTTCATGTGTAGTACTGTGTGGTACTTATCGAACTGTCTGGCTTAAGTTGAGTTGTTGATGACATGAAAAAGGTCCTTTGATACTCAACTCCATTCACGTGCTATAATCCATATTACCACGCTCAACAAGTTTCTGAGTGTTGTAAACCTTCCTTGGTATGAGTTTTGTTGAACCTTGATTTTATTATGGCAATTTTTTTTTCTTAAACCAAGCTCTAAGGGGCTTGAACACATTCAAAACGTATCCACATACTAGTGTTGTTTAAAAAACTACATTCAAATCATATTTACGTTTCTATCAGCTAAGGTTGACTTTTCCTTTCCTAAAACTAAGCCTAGTTTCCGTAGCTTCGCCGACTATCCCAGTGGAAAAGTTTAATGGAATTCCTACACCTATTAATAAAATTACAGTATTTCAAAGTTACTTTTTCCGCGAATTCCCTGCAGCCTGGGACTTTAATTAGTACCTCAGTATCATAAAAAATAAAGTTGATAGTCCCGCATACTTAATGCATATATGTACAGTGAGAGTTATTTGCGAATGAATTCAGCCTTAGTAACCGACTGTCTATGAAAACATGATGCAACTGATGGCCATGTTCCAGCAGTTTCCCCATCGCTTTCTCCAATGAGAAAATTTGATCTGTTGCTGGTTTGCCTGGAGTGAAGCTTCTTTCGTAGGAGCTGATGAGGTTCTGGGCGTATGGGGCTATCCGATCTAGCAAGATAGCGGAGAATATCTTATAGATGATATTCAGTAACATGATACCTCTATAATTGCTGTACTGCATGATATCTGCATTCTTATGTATGAGACAGATAATGCCTCTTTGCCAGTCGTCAGGTACTGATTCGCTTCCCGCACCTTGAGAATAAGTTGGTGAACCGCCTGGTGTAGTTAGTCGCCTCCATATTTAACCAATTCGACAGTAATTCCATCGGCTCCTTATGGTTTTTAGTCGGTGGACGGCACGGACTGTTTCTTCTATGCTTGGTGGTGGCAGTATTTGTCCGTCGTCTTCATTTGGCGGGGCCTCCAACTCGCCGATTTCATGGTTATTCAGTAGTTCATCAAAGTACTCAACCCATCGCTCCAATATGCCCATTCTGTCGGAAAGCAAATTTCTGTCTCGGCAGGATGAGCGTTGCCATATATACGGCTTCATCCTGCTGACTTGTTGGTAAAACTTCCACACCTGGTGCAGTTGGGAACTGTATTTTTCCAGTTCACAGACTTGATGGTTCTTTCAGGTTTCCTTTTGCCATCTGTGAAGTCGCTCCTCCGCTCAACGGAGTTCGTGATAAGTTTTCGCACCTACAATATTATGGCAACTACAACCACCCGCTCGAGACGCCAAATTTCTTTAATTTCCCGAGCCAGTGGCTCATAGTTCACCTTCTTCTCTACATTCTACATTTTCCGTTGTTGCTATTATGGGTGATAGAAACATCAATATACGCGGAGCAACCCGTCTTTTCAACTAACAGTACGTCAAGCTTGTTATGTGGAATGTGCCGATCAGTTAGAACTTGCCGGTCCCAATACATGCTGTAGGCGGTACTATCAATTACTGATTGCAGCTCATATCGGTAAAACGGACATGTTCCCGTGATCAGTCCATGCTTGTATGCAAGGTTTTGATGCAACACTCTACATACAGCATTATGCCTGTTCGTATATTGCACCGGTGCCATAACAGTGCATCCAGAAATGAGATGGTCCAACGTTTCTAATGTCAAACCACACATTCTGCACTGGGCGTTCTCCATCCGCTCTTACATTTTAAGTTTTTATAAGCTCGGGTGGCGACCTCGTAATCCTGAATGGTACATATGACTCAATCCGTCGCAGCAAAGACCTCTCCAACACATAGCCATCTATTCAACAAATGCAAATCGACAAATGGGTTCCAAAGGTAATTTACCTGGTTACCGTGCATTGCCTTCGACTTTCATTCATTGATCCGCTCTTGGTCCGACTTCACCCCACTCACAGGATTGAAAGATCAATCCTTCAAGTTAAGTGGAGTCAGTCCACAGTCTGCCTTACAGACAGCCACATGCAAGAGACTCTCCTGCTCCTTGCTGTAGAAATAACCGTCGTCCGGAAAAATATTTGCAGTTACGTCATTCTCATCCATCCGCCTACACATGTCGGCATCATTAAAGAACGATGCCTAAATAAATACTCGCTAGCAAGTAAGTTAGTTTTATTGCACTAGACCTAAGTAAATACATAATTGTTAGGAAGTAAAAATAAGGAGAAGATGTGTATTTTATTGCTTGCATTGTGACCCTTTAAAGGACATGTAACTGCAAGCAAAGGGTACACTCTTATTGAAGACATTAAAGTGCAGAGTTACATTTAAAATTATTTGTTTTGTAAAGGCGGATCACGGTCGGAAACTCGTGATCATAATTGGCGCAACTATTTATCACTCACAAATAAAAGAACCTGGAGAATTTCATCAAAGATTTCCCTTTACTCACGCTTAACATGACAATGGACTTCAAAAGTTTGTCGGGCTATATTGGAGCCCCTTCGAATTTCGATGGAACGCAGGTGGATCTATTCCCCTTTATAGATGCAGTGGATGCAGTGATACATCAAGTGAACAACAGCCCCTTCAAAGCCATCCTTCATCAGATATTGTTAGGACGCATTGTTGGAAGAGCAAGACAGGTTTTGCATACTCAGATCACAGAATCCTGATCAGAGGTCAAGGCGCTCCTCATCAATCACTTTGATAGACCGGAAAATGAAATTCAGCTCACCGAATATTGCTAGCGGCAGGATTCACAACAGCAGGACAATTATACGAATATATCTGTAAGTGTCTATATAAAATTAACCATACGATTAAGTATAATGTAACATTTTCCGCTGCACAGAAGTCGGAAATGATTAAGCTAAAAAATCAGATCGCTAAAAATACTTTTGTTAACAAATGTCCCGAACCTATTAGAGGTATCTTACATGCCTACAAACCAGATTCACTTGAAAGTGCTTATAAAGTGTTAGTAGAAACAGGGTACGTTAGTTCCAGTGGTGCAAGAAATGTAAATAACAGTGCTGATCAATATGGTGAAAATAGAAGTGATACGAAAGTGCGAAATTTAGCTCCAACAGGAAACACTAGGTTTCAAAGCAGAGCAAATTTATCTTCACCTTCAAATGTCTTCATTCCATTAGGAAACACTAAATTCCAAAACGGTGCAGATCTATCTTTAATTTCGGATGTCTCCATGAATATGGCAACATCCCGTTCAAGTTCGCTCCATGTCAACACGGATTTTTCGGCTATATGCCTCGGAGGAGAACTCCAATTACCCATTATTCGACTAACTATCGAAGGCAAAGAACTTCGATGCTTAATCGATACCGGCTGTTCTACCTCAATATTAAACTCGAAGGCAGTAGCAGAGCATAGACAACATAGGTTATCTAAACCATTGCAAATATGTTCGGTAAATGCAGTTTCATCCACCTTTCATGGATTTTACTCAGAATTCCCATAAGAATTTCAATTTAAAGGTAGAAATGAATGGAAATTACTGCCTTTCCAAAGTTAAACTTTTGACTGTATTATAGGACAAAACATTTTAAAACCAACTAAAGCGATAATTAACTTTGAAGATAATACTTTATCAATTAACGGCATGGCGTTGCCTATAAGTGTCCAACAAGAAGTGGGATACATGGCCCAAGCCGCAAACTTTGAGCCAGAAAATGAAAAAACGTTAGGGGTAGAAAACCATCTCACAAAAGAGGGACGAGAAGTCATTGACAGAATCAAAAAAGAAATCTGCGATTTAGAATACGATGACACCCAAAAGTTGTCATTTACCCATGATATAAAACACGAACTTAAACTGTCAACTCCAAACCCAATATATCAAAGAAATTATCGATACCCGTATGCACTTAAAGAATTCGTGAAAAATCAAATAGAAGAAGATCTTAAGCAAGGCATTATTAAACCCTCAAAATCTCCATACAATTCCCCAATTTGGATAGTTCCTAAAAAGGGCGAAAAGAAATACCGACTTGATATTGATTTTAGAAAAATTAATAATTTCACCGTAGAGGACAAATATCCAATACCACAAATCGATGATATACTAGGAAAGCTCGGTTACGCTAACTATAATACTTTACCTCTATTGATTTGGCAAAGGGTTCCATCAAACCCGAAGACAGGGACGCTTTTTCTACCGACGAAGATCATTTCGAATTTACTCGAATGCCATTCGGACTTAAAAATGCACCAGCAACATTTCAGCGCCTTATGAATTCTATTTTACAGAAGCATATCGGCAAAATTTGCATAGTCTATATGGACGACATTTTAGTATTCAGCACATCATTAAAAGAACACGAAAACGCACTCAGAGCAGTTTTCAATATCCTCAGAGAAGCTAATCTAAAAATTCAAATGTCGACAACCTTATTTTTGCAAAGAAGCACTGAATTTCTTGGGCATGTAATAACAAAAGACGGTATCAAAGCTAACCCCAAGAAAATAGAAACCATCAAAAAATTCCCTATACCCAAAAATCAGAAAGAAATCAAATCATTTCTCGGTTTAACTGGTTTCTATAGAAAGTTCATAAAAGACTTTGCAAAAATAGCAAAGCCTCTAACTACACAATCGAAAAAAGACTCCACTATTAACCCCGATGAACAAGAATATAAAGAAGCCTTCCAAACACTTAAATTGTATCTAATCAACGATCCAATACTAAGGCATCCAGACTTTAGCAAACATTTTACACTGACTACAAATGCCTCCAATTTCGCAATAGGAGCAGTTTTATCCCAAGAAGGAAGACCCATCTATTTTGCTAGTAGAACGTTGAACGCTCACGAAACTAGATACTCGACCATTGAAAAAGAGTTGCTGGCAATAGTATGGGCAACATCTTATTTTAGACCATATTTGTTTGTGAGAAAATTCACCCTACAAACGGATCATAAGCCACTTACGTTTTTGGAAAATATTCAAGAGGATAATGCAAAACTCCAAAGGTGGAAGTTGAAACTTTTAGAATATGATTTCAACATCAAACATATCAAAGTCAGCGATAATTTCGTTGCAGACGCATTGTCGCGGGTTGAAATACACGCACTCAATAATAACGAAAACGATTCGTTAGCCACACAACATACAGCCTTTGAAGATAATAATAATTATATCTTCATATCAGAAAAGCCCATTAACGCTTACAATAATACAATACATAATAAAGAGGGGAGCAATCAAGTCAAAAGAGAAAAACACCACAATAAAATTAGACTTACATTCCAATTCGAAAATTTCGACGACAAGATTGCAAAATACATTTTACAAAACCATGTACCAACACAAGGTACAACAGGTGTAAAATTTCACACTAAAGAATTTATGCTTATTTTCCAAAAACATTATAAAAATTGGAAGGAAACAAATCCAAAGGGAACAGTTGTACAAGCGAATAAAATCTCGTGTGATTGCACACCAATAGAAATAAAGGAACTAATTGCAAAAATACATCGAACTAGCAACCATGTAGGTATAAATAAAACTTATATGCAGCTCAAAGACAAATATTACTTTCCGAACCTCAAAACTATGATAACGAGACAAATAAATAATTGTACCATTTGCAACCAAGCAAAGTACGAAAGAAACCCAAATAAACTGCCTTTTAAAGAAACTAAAACGCCCAAAAGAATATATCACATCGATATTTGGTTTAGGGATAGAAACTCACCATACATTACCTGCATAGACAAATTTTCTAAATTCCTTATAATAAAGAAACTCCAAAACAGACAATGGGATTCAGTTAACAACGCGCTAAGAGCAATTTTTAATAAAATAGGAAAACACTTAACCTTATTTCGGATAATGAAAGCGCACTAAACACACAAAAAACTAAAGAATGATTAGAGAAGGAAAACATAATGTATCACTTTTGTAGCCCATACCATAAAACCGGCAATTCTGACATAGAAATCGCACACAGATCCTTAAATGAACATTTGAGAGTGTACCTACTCAGACAAAAGTCTGAAGACCGAGATCTTCTCGATTATAACCCTATAGAGGAATGTGTTAACTATTACAATAACACATTCCACTCTACACATTGCCTTAAGCCAATAGACATTTTTTTTAAAGAAACAAACGTACCTGATAATCAAATTTATGAACAACTACATAAGGTAAGAGTAAGGCTATAAAATAACGAAATAAGGACAGAAAAGAAACAGCATATGACAGTAGATTCGTTAAGAACCATAAAGCGAAAAAACTAGATCCTAGATATATACAAGCTAATTCTGGAGAGATACACCCTCAGAGATATAAAAGGCAAAAAACACATTGCCAAGAAAAAGACTCCAATTAAAAAAAAAAAAGAAAGACAGGAAAATAATAAACATTGATATCCGATTAGTAAACCAAGAAGTTGGAAAATAAGAAGTTACGTGTAAGAAATTATTATTATATTATATCTATTGATAAGTCATAGAAATAAGGGCATTAAAAAAAAATCACGAGGACGAGCTTTACATTTAGTGGGGAGGAGTTACGTCATCCTCATCCATCCGCCTACACATGTCGGCATCATCAAAGAACGATGCCTAAATAAATACTCGCTAGCAAGTAAGTTAGTTTTATTGCACTAGACCTAAGTAAATACATAATTGTTAGGAAGTAAGAATAAGGAGAATATGTGTATTTTATTGCTTGCATTGTGACCCTTTAAAAGGACATGTAACTGCAAGCAAAGGGTACATTCTTATTGAAGACATTAAAGTGCAGAGTTACATTTAAAATTATTTGTTTTGTAAAGGCGGATCACGGTCGGAAACTCGTGATCATAATTTTGGAATTCATCAGTTATTTTTCATTATTTATTTCCATCTAAATATGTAAAAAAATAGCAAGGGATAATTTGAGTGAATATGAGTTTATGACTATTGCGAATATTGGCTACGTATGACATTGCTGCCACTGAGGCAGCTGGGATGAAAAACCCTGTTGATGAGGAATGCAAACTTAGCTAAGTTTGAATTGTATGAAAATCCATCCATTAAGTTAGCGGCTGAGAACCTGTAAAAATGTTCTATATTTTTTTCTGTGAATCGATACACTTTCTTTTTAAAATAGATTTGAATTGAATTTGGATGGGAAACACGAACAACGAGAGTGACAATTCTCGGGATAATTAAACTTTTTTTGTGGGAAAATTCCTTGATGTTAGGCCCATTACATTTTAGATGTTGGGCCATTACATTTTTTTTTTAATTTGACTGTATAAATGCAATTCACAGCAATGAAAGACAGCTTTCAATTATTGGCTTTCGAACTAAAGAAAAAGGAGGGTTTATTTTTAATGGTTTCTATTGGTTCAGTGGAACCCGTACTGAAAAGAGAAGAATTTTTAATTGCAGACCTTAGACCGCAACCCCCTTTAAAAAGTTATGCACCTTCAAAGTGATATCGTCATGGTAAAGTTTGAATTTAAAACCCTAATTGTTAAAGGAGGATATACACCTAGATCGTCACAAAATCTTGTTTTGCATTTTGTTAAAGTTTGAGATCTGCAGAATATCTTATGGAAACCGCAAGGTAATATCTCGATAAATAAACCAGTTACAGCCGGCAAGGTGAAACGTGTTGGAGCTATCTCAAATCTTCAAACGTGTCTTTCTAATCGGTACCCGGAATTTTTCGAGAACAAATAAACCGATTGACTTGAGGGTTTTTGTAGTTATTCTATACACAATTATCTAGTACTTGCCATAGAATTTTTTGTTTTTGTTACTTAGTTCTTATTTCATAGGGAAAGTAATATTTCATTTCTCGTCCAGAAATCACTATTTATGTTCAAATGTTCGGCATTTTGTCGGAAATCAATATTTTGAAAATCTGCTGTGACTAGTACTAGATTGTAGTATCTAATTTAATAATAATTTTTGCTTCCTTTTTTCCAAAGATTTTTGACGCAGATTTTTTTACGGCGCTCCATATACACACAAATCTTTGTGTATTTTTGATATTTTTAAATGGAGAAACACATATGTTTGAATGTATATTCTTCTAGATAATTAAAATTCGCAATTTCAAATAGTTTTTTGTTTGTATTTTTTAAAATCATTTTTATTTTTAAGAAATAGGTAACAATAGTATATAGATTGGAAAAATGAACAATAAAAAACAATCTTTTAAAATAACAAAAATAACTTAAATCTAATGGCCACTGTGGGCTCTCAAAATTTTTGAATAACGATTTACAGACAGAGAAGAGAAACAGTAAGAAATGAAAATCTACTTTTACAATAAGTTGTCGGGAAATGGTCAAAAACCCGACAGAATTCACTTGGCCTTAGTGGCAAATAAAGAAATATAAAAGTAATAATAAATATTTGATCGCTTCAAAAGATACTTTTAACTTAAATTATTGTTCTTAAAATTATCATAATTATATATTTTATATTATACATTTTTTCTTTTTTTTACAATAACATCCATACAAAAAAAAAACAAAGAATAATAACCTATGTATTTATAAGTTACAACTGGAGACAAAATCAGCACCCGTTCAATGTGTACATATTTACAAAGCCCCACCAAGAAACAAATGGCAGAACTGAGCACGGCCACCGCTAACCGGTATCCCGCAGCCACCAGTACCAAGATTTCTCTTTTTCATCCCGCTTAATGTCAATTGCTCTTGCTCTGGAGTATCTCCAGTCGAATCCCGGAGCCCCCACTGTCAAATTCGGGGGGTATTCTATCCTTTTGTCCGTGGCCCGTCTATGTATATGATACATTACCGGATCACCGGCAGAATCAAGAATTAGACCATTCCTGTCAAGATACACGAACGCTTCGGGAGGAATGAAACCTGTCGTGAGAGTTTTCTCGAAATACCCATCATTTGGGTAGAACGGCTGCGAAACCCAAGGGTTCTCACCATGCGAAGCAGATCGCACTATATGATTCCGAATCAATCTGACGATAACTGTATCGATTCTTGGCACTGCAGCAGCTGCATACATCACTTCATTAGTTACATAGTGCTCATAGTTTGACGAAGCAGTCCTATTAAGCCCCGTGTAAGCACGCAGACATTTCCTTTCAAAGATCCTTATTTTCTCCATTTGGCTAGCACTCAAATTAAACCAGATAGCACACCCGTAGGTAAGCACCGGTCTAACCAGAAAAAGATAGCAAATAATCTTAACCTTCCGGCTAAGATGTGGAGCATAAAAGAGTCTTCGAAGAGACATGAATGCCTTGCGAGCGCTTTCTAGCGCGACTTTAACGTGCTCGTTAAATTGGAGACGCTCGTCAAGACGCACACCCAGGTATCTAACGCACTTCTTATGAGGAATGCGCTCTGAACTATCCTCGTTCGCGACAATGTGGAAATCTCTCCAATTCCTTTTCAAGTTCCTACTGGCATACGCCAAGGAATTTCGAAACAGAATCGTTTGCGTTTTGCGCATTGATTTTCATCCGCCAACTGTTCGTGAAGAACTTAATATCATTGATCATCTTCTGAAGTTCAACTTTCACCTCAGCTACCTTTTTGTGTGCCACGTAGGCTATCGGATCGTCAACAAAGGCAACCAACGACCTTTTAGGAGATTTATTAAAATCGAAAGAATTGAGCAATTCGCCGGCAAATACCGCAAAAAGTGTAGGAGCAGTCACTGTCCCTTGCTGTAATCCATTCAGAACATGAAATTCTCTGTTAGTAGTGAGATTTCCGTCCGTAATGACAAAGCACTTGCCATACAGCATACTACACATCATCGCTACGAGGTGACTGGGAAACTCATTCTTCAGGAGCCTGAAAATCAGTCCATCCAACCAGACGGTATCAAAGGCTTTCTCCATGTCTATAAGGCAAGCGCCTACGCACTCACCATTGTTAATCCGCCAGCAAATATCAGACGTTACCTTCGTTATTGCATGTATTGTCGAATGTCCAGATCGAAATCCGAATTGCGCGTTCGGCAATAATTCCTTCTTCTTTATATGCCCGTTCAAGGCTTTCAATACCAAAACCTCAAACACCTTGCTGATGTTAGGCAGCAAACTGATTGGGCGGTCGCTTTGAGGGCTGGATGAATCCTTCCCTCTCTTTAAAATCGGGAATACTCGGGCTTTCTTCCATTGTCCTGGAAAGAAGGAATTGTTCAATAAATTATTGAACAAAATGCAATAATTACGAATGGCAATGTCTGGTAAATGCCTGAGGACCACGTTGGGAATGCCATCCATACCGGATGATCTCTTATTGTTTACTCTTCTGAATATGGAAGTTAACTCCACCCATGAGACAAAGTAATCAAGCAGATTATCACTCGGTATGAGATCAGCCTGCAGCGCAGAGCTAAATTGGAGAACTGTGGTGCCGTTCAGGCTATATTTGAAATTGTGGACATCTCGTTCTACAATTTCCGAAAGTCGCGTTGGCTCTAAGTCCGTTCTGGGCCGATGCACCGATTGAAAGTGCTCCCCTATAAGTTCAAGTTTCAGAGCATCATCCATCACGGTGTAATTGCCTTACGCATCAGCAGTTACACTATTCGTGTCTATACCAGAGTCAATAAGGTGTTGTATCTCGCTGCCACCGACTTTAATTCTCGGTACAGTTATTCGTGACTTCTTCCGGAATAACGTATTTATCTTAGTAAACATGGAATCTGGATCGCTTGGTGAAATACCCTTTAACTTCTCCCGCCACTGGGAGTTCACTTCATTTACGTAATGTTGACGGATAAGATCCCGCGCGATCTTTAGAAGTGATTTGAACTCAACCAATATGGGATGATGATAGTCCCCATATCTCCGATAGATTTTGTTGACGCGAGTGAGCAGAAGGCTTTTCACTTTTTTCAACCGTTTTATGGCTGCAGTTTCATATCCTTCCATATTATTGCGAGGTTTAATCTTAGGGACGACTTGTTCAATTGTTTCCAGCGTCAAGTTCTCCAGCTTGAGAAGATACTGAAGTATTTCCTCGTTGCTCAAGTTCCTGTCACCTGGTGCAATTGTACCATCGTTTTCCCCATCAAGAGGTGGGCATTCCTCTCGATATCCCCGAATAAACCTCTCTTGGAATTTCTTCCAATTTGTTTGTTTAAAGTTCAGCCTGTGGACGCCACTGTCCATCGGCAGAAGGCGAACTGTTCGTCCATCAAACAGAACTTCAATAAGAATAGCGTTATGATCGCTATCGTAAGGAAGAGTCTGTAGTTTCCGTTGAGGATTCCTAAAATTAAAGTTCAAGCGCGCGTCAGCAATGCACAAATCCAGATAGGAATTTTCCCTGGGCCAGGTTGGACTCTCTGACCCATATAATTCGCATTTATACCTTATCTGGTATTGCTTTATCAAAGATTTGAGTAATACCCCTATGAGATTGTTTGTGGCGTTTAGCCACGAGGTATGCTTAGCATTCAAGTCGCCAGCTATAATATAGTAATTATGCAGCCTATTCAGTTCGAGTATCGTAAACAGAGAATGGAATTCCTCCTTGAACTTGGCTCGGTTGTTTCCCACTGCTTAGACTGACAGAATGTATAAATTCCCTCCTCTAGGCAGTGAAAAAAAAATACATGAGACTTTGATACACTCAAAGGTTTCAAATTCAGGCCTATTAATATGTCTGAAACGATAATGGCGACCCACAAGTATTCCGGTACCACCTCCCCCATCACAATTTCGTCTATCGTTCCTCACGAATTCAAAATCCTTGAATGTTATTGAATGCCTCGGATTGAGGTGGGTTTCTGAAATCAAGACTATGTCAGGCTGTTGTCTGGCAGCGAAATCAAGGAGCTCCGCTCTTCGATGGATTCCTACGATGGAATTCACATTAATCGCGATGATCCGGAGACCATCCAGTGGTACCGCTGTGACTGCAGACCTAGCAGCGGACATGCTGTTTGTGTAAATATTCTGTTATGCTATTTATTTTTGTATTGTGTACGTGTAGCGTATGCTGCATGTTTTCACACATGGGTAGTATTTTATTGAGGATAGTGTTCATCCCGCCACTTGCATCTTGTTGGGGCTTCTTAGCTCCCCCTTGTCGAACTACTTCTGCAAATGGGATCCCCGAGACGATTGGTGCCGAAGGGACGGTACCATCCAACGCCACTGGCACCTTCGTTCTTTGGGCCGATCTCGGTGCTTGCTGCCTTGTGACCTTAACATTGCGGTATGCAGGACATCCACGGTACGAAGCCGGATGCCCTCCGCTTCCTCAGTTAACACAGAAAGTTTTTTCCTTGCCATCTGCTTCAGTCAGCGAACATTCAGCTGCGGTATGGTCTTTCCCGCACTTTACACATCGTAAGGTCATTTGACAGTTCACTGCCGAGCGACCATAGCGCTGGCATCTTCGACACTGGACTATTTCGCCCCTTAGCAGGCGCTCAAAACGAATGGCCTGGTAATTAAGCGACCTGATGCCGATCAGATCGCTTCCCCGGCTCTCCGGGCTTATCTGCACGAGGAAGTGCGGCAGGATTCGTTTTTCCAAAACGGACCTCCTCGTACTAAACCGTGACACTGAGAGGAACTTAACCTCAGTTCCCGTCTCCCGGAGCATTTTGAGCACCTCATCGGGCTCTTCCTCCGCATCCAAGCCTTATAGAAGGAAGGTTTGCACCTTCTCTTCCTTTGGAGTGTAGGTGAAGTGAGGGGCCTTCACTCGCTCGAGGACCTCCCGTGCTTTTTTGTAATCTGCAATTTTATTACATTTGACTTGGGCGGTCTCGGCCCTCGTCTTTTTAATAACAAAATTTGAGAGCCCCGCGCTCCTATTAAGTAGAGTGGCTAAATCTCTACCACCTAATTTATAAACATTAATGGGGGGCACCCTTTCCCCCTTTTCTTTATTTCGGGTGCTAATTGTATCCCCAGTCGGACCATTTTTTAAATTTTCACTCGTACTTGCATTATTTTTTAAATTTTCACTCGTACTTGCTTTATTTTTAACATTATTTAACATTTTTTCTTGAGTTTTGTTTTTTTTCTTTAATTTTTTGGAAACATAGACCCTCACCCTAAACTCACCCAATTTTCCATCTTCACTATTGCAACTTGCCTGGTTAGCATCCTCTTCTGGCACATTTCCATCGCCACCGTTGTCGCTGACTCTCGTATCGTCTGCTTTACTGCTCTCTATGTCCTCCATACGGACAGATTCGCTGTCGAGAACTTGTTCGCCCTCAAGGCAGCCCGGTTCCTCCATGACTGCAAAAGTAGTCGAGGAAAGCTTAACCTTTTTTCTGGCTACCTTTGGAGACGGCGGGCCCGCCTCCCCAGCCATTAGCTGCTCTGTAAGTTTTCCATTTTTTTTTATCAACATTGTCATTTGCTTTTTGAAATCTTTGAGTGTCTTCGCCAGCTCGCCATTTCTTCTTTCAAGATTGGCTATTCTCACTGTGGCTATTTTCAAGTCTGGATCCTCCTCGTTGCGGACTCCACGACAGATCCGAGTGCCCCTAGGCCTTGTGGTGGGGGGCCGGTCTGGTCCGCCACCCGCCGGCGGCTCGCCGCTCATTCCCGCCAAGCCAAAAAAAACGAATTTTTTCTCAAAACTTTTTAAGGAAAAGTAACTTAGATAATAACTCAAAAGTAAATTAGTTTCAATTAAGTTTTAAATTATATATTATTAATTAAGTAATATAAATATCTTTTTATATTCTTGATAAAAGTTAATTTAATTTCAATTTTAAATTATTTTTATTAATAATATATATATAATATAATATATATATAATTTCAAATAGTCTCCCTCGAAAACATTCACAAAAATAATTTTTTTTCGACCATAAGACGTATACCTTTCCTTAAGAACAGAGGATAGAGAGGGTGTGCCATAGAAAGAGGGAGGCCCTCAACACTTGAAAAGTCAAACTTAACCACGATGATAACAGAAAAGCCTCGTTTGAAGCAGGGGAGGACTCTCTTGACAATGAAGACAGCACAAAAGTCTTTTTCATTTCGTCGGTTCTTCAGCTGTTATCTTTCGAAACTGAAAGTATCACAAGTTATAGACAGAATGCGTTTCAGCTTTACTAAGCCTCTTTGTTTCCAGTGTCAGCTCCACTTTAAACCGAGGCTGCGATACCCTAATGCCACACTGGTGGAACAAATATGAACTTTGACACTGTATTTCACCAAAATAAGATTTAACTACTCTCCGATAAAGGGAAAAAAACGGCAAATACGTTTTGTCAACCTCAAAATAAACTCCTTTTGGGCGGTGGGGGAATTGACTTTGACGTTTAAAATGCTACACAGTGTTCAATAGTATTCGAAAATTCAAAAAAATTAGATTTTCTTTGAATTAGCATCTAACAACCTATGCTTCATTTACTCTCTAAATACAGACGTCCTTTTATATTTTATAATTGATTCATAAGAAATTCGTTTCATAGTGGGAGAAGAAAACGAAACAAAAAATCAAGATGGAGTTCACAGGGCGAATTGAGTTCTTTTGACTCAGTTCAAATTCCATGTTGTCCGGCAGAAGCCGGCGCCGGCAAAATTTTCTTCATCATTCCAATTAGACTTCGGCCATTCTAAAATGTTCTCTTAATTGGTAAAAATTATGAGAACTATAAAATAGGTCATTTACCTTCATTTTGGGGGGATAATTATATCAACCCGGGATTTTTTAATTTTCGTGAAAAGAAAGTAGAAAGAAGAAGAAAAGAAATTTTCAGTCTAGGCGCCCAGTGGGATGCAAGACTGCCTACGATTCGTCTACTTGAAATGGCTAATGGTGAAAATAAATCAGGTTGTAAGGAGATCTACCTACTTTATCTTCATTTCAGTCTTCTTTCCTGGCCCATGAGCATAGCGGTCCGCAAACTTTGGTGAATTCTTACAGAGTCAGAATTTAATTCTCATGCGTACCAAGAAAATGACTTTAATCGCCACGAGTATCTGATTATATTTTATGGGCTATTATTTTATGTTCCTATGTTATTTTATTTGTGTGAATAAATTACCTTTTCCAAAAAAAAAGGTTTTTAATAAAAATTTAGTCTCAATGTAGGTTGTTTTTTATACGAAATCTTAACTTATGATACAGGGAGTATCTGAATACCATATATTACATTTACTGAATGATATATGCCAATAAATACGCTACTATATATAAAAAGCACAGTAGGATAAAGTAATTGGAAATACGAGTTCCGTATTTAGCTAAACGATTTTTTCCAATAATGTGTTTCTTCCTTTGCTCCCCAGCTTTAGCTATCTGTATCCTTTAACTGGTTGTCATTAGACAAAATGTCGTTAATAACCCTAACCAAAAAAGTTTTGTCTATCCGTGCTTATACGGTGCCCCACTCAAATTCCAATCGAACCTGTAGGAAACGCCCAACGCCGTGGCGATTGTTTGGATTCGGAACTCCGAGAGAAATTTTCATCATAGGTGAATCGCTAGTGAGTAGTAGTGCCTCGCGACATTTCGCAGCAATCACCCTAATATATAGAATGCCTTCTATTCGGCTTTGTTCGATTACATTATAGAAGCAACACACCGCGATATTCGCTAAGATTTACCAAGTAATAAATTTCTTATAAAAGATTGACAGATCAATTTTATGAAAGTCACTGTCAGTTACGGTGCGGTAGTACCCGCCTGGTTATCGATCGGGGAATCTTACGGTCCGTAAATTCTTCTTCCGTGACTTGTTGATGGGCACAGTCTGGAAGAACGCCCGCAAAATTAAAAGAGCAGAATACTCAATCTCATCAAAATCCTTAACTGACTGCCGTGAAATAGTAATCGCTGAAGGGTAAACCTTCAAAAACAGCCAATGTTCAATAAATTTATAGGCAGAACAAAAATAATAATAATAATCGTTGGCACAACAATCCATATTGGATCAGGGCCTTGAAGTGTGTTAGAGCACTTCATTCAAGACCGTAACGGTACACTACAGTAGACTGTAGGAGGCAATGTGGTCAGCATTGCGCTCGCCCGAGATTATTACCCTGATTTGATTCAGGTACTCATTCACAGCTGAGTCGACTGGTATCCGACGTCAAATCACGATACAAATCCCACTGTCGCCAGCGAGATTTGAACCGCGACCTTCCGTACGACAGCCTTGTGCTCTAACCACTCAGCTATCCGGACACAGAACAAAAAGCTTAAGATTAATTGAGTGCTCCCAGAATTGTCAGTTTTTTCAAGTTCTGTAAGACAGCCTTGTGCTCTAGACACTTAGCTATCCGGACAACTTGGTATGCTTACCCAAGTCCACCGCATATTGGCTGGCAACTTTCAACACATTCAGTTTTTGGCCTCGAGAATTCGCAGAAGTGATACCTACCCAGATTTTTTTTGCATTTCTACGTTCGATGACCTCTTCTACTTCAACCTCTTCTATAAGATAGTCAAGATTCCAGATTTCCAGGGAGCAGAAGGTGGGCTTCCCAATAATCCGTTGACGCCTGACAGAACGTACCATGTTTTCTCTTTAATTCAACAAGGACTCCGCCACCATCCCGTTTCCGTAAGTCAGATACTTCTGCTCCATTTTCTTTCGACTTGGTTTTTGTAGCGAATCCCGCTGAGGACTTACGCAATGGTAACGCCCTCCGTCGGTTTAATGTAAGGAGCTGGCAGTCTAGTCTTCCATTGTCTCTTTTTTTTTCGTTTGGTGCGCCACCATTCGTATCCACGTTGACCTTTGCTAGGTAGCTTTTTAACAGGGCGGTATGTTATTTCTTCTAGTTCTTATTTGCTTTCCCTTTAAAAGCTTTGGACATTGCTTGGGTGAAGTCACTTTCAGATGCGTCTTTCTTTTTTCGCGTTTATTCTTTCAGCAGTCCATATCGCGCAGGAAACACGCATGCTTCCACATTTTGCAAACCTTCCTGTGGTAGCCATGTTTGCTTGTAGAGGGAAGTGCGATCGAGGAGTTCACGGGAATACAAGAGTTGCGATTCCCATACTGGCAGTACCATCACTTTTGTAAGGATTCCCCTGTATTTCGCTATGCGCTATTCGCTGCGGTAAGTGACGCATTTTCGTATTATTGCCAAACGCACCAAACTTATTTTTCCTTCCCTACTTTTTATCCTGTTTAAATATTTTAATTTTCTACAGTCAGGATACCTAAAGATATTGCATTTGAGCTCTGCAAAGCGAAGAGCTGGAACCCGATACTGTGGTTCAGCGAATTTTTCAATCGGGTTATTCAGGAAGGTAGTTAGAACATTATCTGACAGGCAAGAAAGTACCACAGTTCCAATCTGGAAAAAGAAAGGCAGTCCAGCAGAATCTTCAAATTACCGTCCGATCTGGTTACTTTCCGATCATCATTATCAGCAACGGCGCAGCAACCAGTATCCTGTCTAGGCGTGCCATAATAAGAAACTCCATTCACCCCGATTTTGCGACGATATTTCTAAAAGTTGGCTGGCGTCCTCACCTGCGCCATCGCTCCATCTCAGGCAGGGTCTGGCTCGTCTTTTTTTATATCATAGATATTGTCCTTAGAGAATTTCCGGGCTGGATCATTCTCATCCATACTGATTAAGTGCCCCGTCCACCGCAACCTGTTGAGCCGGATTTTATCCACAAGCAGACGGTCGTGGTATCACTCATAGATTTCGTCGTTATGTTACTCTGGCCATGCTGTCATAGGCGGCTTTAAAGTCGATGAAAAGATGGTGCAATTGATGGACATATTCCAACAGTTTTGCGCCGCTTGTCACAAACAGAAAATCTAATCTGTTGCTGATTTGCCAAGAGTGAAGCCTCTTTGGCGTGCGCTGATGATGTTCTGGACATATGGGGCTATCTGGTGTAGCAAGATATAAGATCTTATGGATGGTACTCAGCAACATGATACCTCTATAATTACTACATTGTGTGATATCCTGTTTTTATGTATGGGACAGATAATGCCCCGTTGCTTGTCAGTCAAGCATTGATTCGCTGGCCCACACCTTGAGTATCAGTTGATGAATCGTTTGGTGTAATTGGTCGCCTCTATATTTAACCAATTCGACTGTAATTCCATCCTCCAACCTCCAACTCGCCGATATTTCGGTTATTCAATAGGTCATCAAAATACTCAACCCATCGCTCTAATATGCCCATTCTGTCGGAAATCAGATTTCCCTCTTTGCCTCCCCAGGATGTGTATCGAGGTGTATAAGGTTTCATCCTGTTGACCTATTGATAAAACTCGCGCGCCAGGTGCGGTTGCGCTCTGTACTTTTCGAGTTCACAGACTTGTTGGTTCTCCCAGGCTTCATTTTTTCGTCTGTGAAGTCGTTTCTCCTCTCACCGGAGTTTGTGATAAGTCTCTACGCGTGCCTGCGTTCTTTGTCTGTGCAACATTAGTCGGCATGCAGCATTTTTCTATTCCGTTCCTAGTTTCCATTCATCCTTAAACCAGACGTTCCGATTTTTCTTGCGGCTGGGGCTAAGCATGTTTGTGGCCGTATCAATTATAACGTGCTTCAAGTGGTTGTGAAGATCATTTGTTGGTGCTTCATCTCCAAGACATCTGTTAGCTGAGGTTATTGCGGCACGCATTTAACCTTTATAGGTGATACGAAGGGCTGTGTTGTCAATGGCTTCAGTATTCACTTTCACCTGATTGTCAGAGGGGATTTTAGGTGGTATTGTAATTCGAGGTCGGAACCAACGAGATTGTGATCCGAGTCTATGTTGCACCCTTATATGTTCCGACATACAATAAAGGCTGAGAGGTGGCGGCGTTTGATCAGCACGTAGTCAATTTGGTTGGAATTGGTCCGCTTGGGGAGGCCAAAGTGTGTGTGTGGGCCGCTTTCCGCGCAAACTAGGTGTTTCCAACAACAAGCTTAGAGGATCCGCTCTATAATTAGTCTCCTCGGTAGGGGCGTGAACGTTAATCAGGCTTATATTTCTAAATTTGCCTTGTAAACACAGTATGCATAGCCTTTCGCTTATATTTTCAAAGAGAGGGTAACACTGTGAGAAGTTCCAGTTGCAGTTCTAGATCTTGAAAAGTCGTTTGGCCGTGTGCCACATGAACTCATCTGGTATGCTCTACAACAACATTTAGTGCTAAAAGAACTCGTGCGCTGAGTTCAGTTGCTTTACCACAATCCGAAAAGTAAACTTCGAAGTGTGCCATGTGTCTGAAAACCGTTTCTTCTCTGTTGATGTTCATCAAGAAAGCGCCCTCTCTTGTTCTTGTTATCGACACTATCCCACTATCCAGTGTCTTATACACTGCATCTGCTTAAAGAGTGTCCAAAAAAGGATTATTCTCCTTATGCAACACGATCTCAGATCGACTCCAAATTAAACTGATCTTTTATCCAGAACTCAGCGATTTAAATATCCCTGGTCAACGCTAACTGCCAATAGAGGACTGCGTTATTGTTTCATGCATTAACGCAACCTGGATGAACTGGTGTTCCACAACTGGCCTTCTTTGTGATTGGCGTATCAACAAACGTCTCAGATCTACAAAAGACCGTAAACGGCGGTTTATGGTAATGGAGACAAAGATGTTGCATTGGACTAATGGCGTGACATGCTTTGATCACAGCTCAAAATGAGGATATTCGTGATTGATATGGGGTCGCACCGATCATGTAAAAAAATTGTGGGAAAGGTTTCTTAAATGATCACGTAATTCGCGCTGATGAAAGTTCACTCGCCAAGGTTGGTCGAAACATCGAAGCCGATGGGAAGTGACCAAACAACGGTGGCTTGATACGCTGGATGGAGAATTCAATGTCTCTCGATTGCATCCAGAGCAGGCTTTTGATCAAACCAAATGAAGTAACTGATGACGACGAGGCGACCCCGCTTGTGAGCGAGGCAAAGGCTGATGAAAAAGAAGAAAATGGTAAGGATCCTGTGCAAAGGATCGGGCCACAATAGTTAGGAGCGAGTGTACTCTCTGGAACAAAGTCCCTACCCCAATTCCCTGAAGTCTGGCATATGGTTAGCTTATCCCGGAACGCACGGTGTACTAACGCCGATTCACAGATTTTGTGGCGGGGAGAGCAATGAAACCTCCATGTATATTAGGGGGCGATTTGCGCTCGGCAGGAAAATACACCTGGAAAAAAATGTCTGATGCAATACCTATAAAGAGGGCACAAACAAAAATTGCTGACTGCTAGAGGATTGATCAATATACCATAATTAATTCGTGAAACAATACAATTGTCCTTTCTGTTATTACTATTGCCTCGATGCAGCCATTTTATCTTGTTCCAATAATAGCTATTATTTTTTACGCGATGCCCTTCCTGTGACGCTAAAAATCAATTGAACCGTTACCTAAGCTCCACCTAAGGCTTCAGAATGATCAGCAACTTGCGTATATCGTATGCCTGGGTCCCAGAGTAGAAATTAACCTGCTATTTGCCGACCAGCACCAGAGATTTATTTCAACCCAGGACTTCGAGATGTCCTGGGTTGTATTATTAAAGTGAGTAATGTGACTTACAAAAGATATTTAAGATAGGTACGTTAAACGGGTCTTGAAAAGTAATACCCAATAGAGCTTCCTTATAAGAAACCCATAAAACTTTCCGTATCAGCTTCCGGTTTCCGAGTTGTTCTTATCCAATGTTACCAGGACCAAAGAAATCGATAAAGGTCAGTTCTTATTTACCGCATTCCCTCTAGGATAAAATATATGCTTAATTTTTCCCAAACTTTATTAATTTTGAGAACTCAAACTTATCTACAAAATATTCGAACCCTTCTCAAATTAGGAGTGCCCAGTTTTGACATCAAAGCGGGACTAGGGTTAAGCTGGTTGATAATTTTCAAAATTAACACACTCGAGTCCAGCTTTTTATCCTGATCTCCTAATATCCTGCGACAGACGCACTATACTCTCCCATAGGTCACTCTCAAGGCAAAAGGTATGGCAAAATTTACATGTCAAGTCATCTGAAAAAGGGAGCGAGTGAGTGAAGTTAAACTGCCGCTGCTGCCAGCATTCTTCAAGTCGTAAAGTTTACAAATTTCCATTAAAGGTAATTGCTTCAGTTGCCTTCATTCTTTTCTCGGGTTTTTTCCTTCTTTTCTGGACTTTTTAAGATGTTGTTTTGTGTCGCGTGTACTTTTTCCTCAAGAAGAATAGAAAACTTTAACAACACCCTTGAAAGCACTTGACAAAAGTTTTCATTCCGAACTCTGACAGCCCAGGGATGATTTCTGGTGGGGTAAGATGGAACGCCGAAGTCGAAATAGACTAGAACGTCGAGGATGAGGGAAATATAACATCCACTTCAGTGTGCGAATGCCTGGCAATTGTTTTGTAGCTCCTTCGCCCCCCGCCGAGGACGAAATTTGCTCCCCTTCAAATTCAAATAGGCTTTAATGATAAAGTGGTTCGAAAGTTTTGCTCTTTCCTCCTGCTAGACTTCAACTTTTTTAATTCCCGTCGTTTTTACGATGTAAACTTTTAAGCTAAAGTAGTCTTATATTCTGCGAATGGTGTATGGATCTTGGCCTGGCGATGACGGGTGCTACCGGGTGTCCTTTCCTGGTTGCAGCCGATTCCGAAGGAAATTATTCGCACAGGTCTGGAAAGAGAAATCGTTAATTATTTTTCACAGGAAGATTTATTCTTTATTTAAGAACGCACTACTTCTATCGTTTGCCACCGGACGCAATCTTGCCTCACGTCCCGGGGCTCGAAATAGGGCTCCTATATCTCAAATGAAGCGAACTATAACTTTGTGCAACTTTACTGACATGTTTGATGCAGCACAAATTTTAAAGGATAACTACAAGATTTGCAAAAGAGTGTCCTTCATTGTGCTTGGAAAGTGTTCTATTTCTCAGGTCCATCAAGTAATTGCTGCACTAGACTCGGCATGATGACTCGAGACATGATACATCAAGTTCTTTTCCAGTTACTTTTAACGTCTGACGCAAAGTGAACCTTGAAAAGGATGAATGTTCTCCTGGTGCTCTGTGCTTTGCCGTACAGCCAACTAACTCCACCGTCCCCCAACATGAGTCTCCAAGTCTGAAGATGGTATAATATAAAAATACCGAGGCTTACACTAACATACAGTGGCGTTGACATGACGAAACTAACAACTTGGGATCCCTTGACTTCGATTGAGGAAGGGCCACACTCTGGGGGATTAGAGAAGTTGGGGAGCGGTTCGCACTGAAGCACTCGGACCAGGCGTAGAGTATAAAGTCGAGGCAGATACATGGATGTAAGTTTAACCAGGGATGTCCCGACCGTGATGTTGATGGCGTTCTGACGTCAATGTTGTACCGTCTTTGTTTGGTAAGTGGATGAATGGCAGTATGGCATTGGTTCGTCGTCTTTCGTCGACATCACCTTCACCCCATCATTGTGCTCGTGCTTTTGTTGTTCTCTATCTTTTTGTTTGGAATAACTTTAATCCACCTGGGGATTAAGCGAGAGAAGGTGCGAAGTTGGATAAATTGATAGCTCAAGATGTATCTGTAAGATAGTCGAACATGGCATTATATTTAATGTACTCTTGGTAGGGATTCCTGGACCCTTTTCATCCGTCTTTTTCTTTTGTTTTATGCTCTTCGTTGTTGTAGTTTTTCCGTATTCGACGAAGTATATTGTTATGAAATGGCTTTTTGTAATTCTTCCCGTTCTTCATTTTCAACACCGAAATTTCATTTTCCATGCTCCTTAAGTGCTTTCCTACGGAAATTTAGTAAGCACACTTCGGCGATGTACATAAGGGGGTCGAGTGTCATCTTCGAATATAGATTTAATCATCTACACGAGGGGCCGTGGCTGTAAGAAAATTCACTGTCTCGAGTGGCTGGATTGGCATTGTTATGAATTATAATGACTATCAATATTGAACTCATTGGAAGGTAGAGCAAGGTCTCTGCTACGTGTCTGAACTCTCATCTGTTGGTTGAATACCAAAGAGTGTAATGACCATTTCGGATATGTGCCTACACGGTCAAAAAAAATTCAGGTTCTATGCGTAGTTTTATGACATGGCGATGATGCATGATGCATGCAATAATGTAATTCACATGAGGTATTACATGCAAGATAGATATTGAATTAACTTATTTTTACCATACGACTCCGATGAAGGCACCTCAAGTCCGACTGGAGAAAACAAGGAGAGCCACTAAGCCATTTCAGTTAGAAAACCTAGCAACTGACTCATTGTGTGATTTACTAAGGTAAATCTCTGTGCTGTTAATAATATATTATACTAGATTATTATTCCAAATATCCCATTCAGAAGAGGAGTCTTCGTCAGTTGAAGTTTAAAGGATGCACGCAATGTATTTCATACTTCTCATTAAATGCGAAAGAACCGAAGAACATAAGCTAGGAATGGGCTTATTTTGAAATTAAACGTTTTGAATAATCCTGTGTAGACTTGCCGATTTACCATCAGGCGCGTCTCTTCGTGTGCATAAGGCAGATATAACATATGGGTATGGACATCTACGTATCCAGAGATGTGCATTTATGGGCCTACTTGTGCGCAGGCGGGGTAGATGGGAACAAAAAACCCGCCCGTAAATAAAAATCAACTATGGGAAGGATACCCAGAAATAAAACGAATCGCAGAAAGGGCAAAAAGTTAAGGTGCTGGGCTGCGAAAACCAGCGATAATGGGAGTGGAGAAGTGGGTTTCCGAGCGGTGTACCTTTATCGGACTAGGTAAAAAGATCATGGAATTTTGTGAATTGTATACAAAAAAGTGAGCCAGGCGACACAGGTAACCCCTGTTCAAAACACAAAAGAGGAGCAACCGAAGACGAAGCTGAACGAATGGTTGAGTGAACCAAAAGGCTAGCAGGCCGAAGGTGACTACAGTTTGCAAGCATATTGTTGAAATCACCACGAAGGAAGAGGTTCACGAAGCTTTCATTTCGATCTGATCGGACTGCATGACTCAGCGGTGAAAACACCACATAAAGCTCACGCGCGTTACAAACGCAATCATCAGTCTAGCAGTGGAGTGGAGTGGCATCCAATTGGATCAGGGCATTGAAGTGTGTTACAGTATTTCATTCAAGACTGTAACGGCACACTACAGGATTATAGTACCCCGTAAAAGGCAATGCGATTACCATTGGGCTCGCACAGCTGAGTCGACTAATATTCAACGTCAACCTTATGCTCTAACCACTCAGCTATCCGGACATCCGCAAACCGTTAGCAGCAGAATAATAGAGTAAGAATAAAGCTATGTATAAATTAGGGAGCAGGTGGCACTGAATGGTTTAGATGCCTTGGCTTCGATCACATTGGGAAGGCATGTACTAGCCCAATTGTCTTGAACACAAATAGCAGATAAGGTTGATGCAAATCAATCTGAACCACTGCCAGGCGGCGCAGAACCTACTCTCGTAGCCATCCTCAAGAAAAACATTGCTGTGGCCATAATTAGTAAACCATATCTAAATCACTATGGTGGCCTTTCGGCCAAAAACGGTTTAAGCAGGGTTCGCAGGGAGTTTACTTATTTCCCCGAAATAATAGAGCACTCGAAGTAAGGTCTCAGTGGAGCGAAGGTGAAAGCAGTTCGCATTTGTAACTGCTATGTTACTCCCAACGCTACAATTGTCGAATGTAAACAGATGCAGAGCGCTCTGGTTTTAAATGCAAGAGAATATTGGCCGATAATCAAAGCAACTGACTTTATTGCGCGGGCTCTTGAATGGGGCAGCCAGACAACGAATGTGAGAACACAACACGCCACCTGAAGACCCAACATAATATCGCCGGATCTGGCTGTTGGATACAATAGGGAAGATGGTGAGAAGAGTCATCTACAACAGACTGCTACCCACCGTGTTTAATAATAATCGTTGGCGCAACAATCCATATTGGACCAGGGCCTTGAAGTGTGTTAGAGCACTTCATTTAAGACCGTAATGGTACACTACAGGATTACCGTATCCTATATGAGGCAATGTGGTCAGCATTCCACTCGCCCGAGATTATTACCCTGCTTTGATTCATGTACTCATTCACAGCTGAGTCGACTGGTATCCGACGTCAAATCATGATACAGATCCCATCGTATTTGGTACTCGCCAATGTTGGGAACTCATACACTATCAGAGATAGAAGTGCCGCTTTAGCCAGTGGAGTCGCTTGGTAACTCGATGAGGACTATACTCACAGTGACCACTAGGCAATCAGCTTCAAATAAAAGGGTGTGTCCAACTCGGAAAAAAAGCTTTCGGAGAACGTTGGGTGGTTTACCAGATTATACGATAAAAGCGCGACATGTTTTCCACTGCGCCCAAGTCCGACAAATTCATGGATGGTGCAGCCAGGGGAGAAGTCACCAAATCACCCAATGGGTGACCGAAGCATGCGATGCTAGTTATGCCGAAAAGGCGACCGCACCTCAGTAGGCAACTCAATACTGGTGAACCAACGGAATCAGAAGTTGATGGGCCACATGGTTCCCAGCAAAGGGGCTTTACCAGATTCCCAGGGGAATCCCGGTAGCGACAATCAAGACAAGACACACTGGCAGCTCCATCTCCACTTTAAAGATACTATTTCGAGTAAAAAGAATTGTTTCGAATAGCTGTGCCATGACGGGTTCGTCCTATAAGGTGGTAATGAAATCGAAGATCTCTTCAGGTGTCAACCCCCGCGCCTCCTGAAAAAGATTGTTACCACTTTGTTTCCGCACCACGGAAACGGCGGAAGGCAAAGAATTGTCCAACTCTACAAGGGCATAATATCTCCAGTAACTGAGGAGAAGCTGCAAGAAATATGTGGTTGGATCGCGGCAACAAAGCCTGAGGTTCAAACAGCATGCCTAATAGAGCTCTGAAGCCCCATGTGTCTGTTGAATACAATGGAGAAGATGATAGAGAGAGTCTTCCACAACAAACTGCAACCCATCGTCGAAAGTCGCAATGGCTTTTCGGAGCGCTGCTATGGATTTCGGCTTGCCCACTATATGGTGGATACAACAACTACGGTCAGGAATCTTGCAAAAGATGCACTGGTTTCTGGCGACTTTTGTGCCGTGTTGGCATTGGATGTCAAAAACTCATTCAACTCCGCCAACTGAAACCTTTAGAGGAACGCAGGGTTGTTTTTAGTGGGTGCGAATACCACACGCGCTCGCTCTACGTCGTCAGAGTTTGCGCGGCAGAGATGAACCGTGGATGTCTTTCTAATATTTGCCACCTCCATGTGCGAAGAAAACAAAAAAAAATTGCTTTGGATGATACTGAGAAGCCTTCTGAGTTAGAATTTAAGAATACATTCAAAGCAAAGGTCTGCCTGCTTGTCGCGGGGAAAGCAATAAAAACTGATCTCACGGCTATTATTAGTTTCTTGAATGCGCGCAAGGTTCAAGACAGTAGTAACTAGGGTTCCCAAAAAAACTAGTTTTATCCAACTTGAGCGAGAATTCGAGCTGCATAAGCTGGACTTCCTGGCCCTAAGCAAAATGCGGTGGTGACACTCGGGAGATTAGTCCTCTCTATCTTGCGAATTATGAGGCAATTTACTTTTGTACTCTAGAGAGTCAAGTGGTAACCAATGTGAACCTGGTGTAAGATTGTTCCTACCAGAAGGAAAACTCATACAATCTGGGAATGGGTTTCTGACAGGATCTTGACGAAGAAGATCATTATCTGAAGGCGTTTTGCCTTAGCTTGCGTGTCGCTACTGGGCTCGCTGTGCAACAGAGCGTCGGGATTCCAAATTCAATGCGGGCCGTCTTCTGGACTCTGCTGCTATTCAGCAGTGGGAAAAAGTTCTTGTTATGCAAATGGCTCAAACACTAAGGAACAAGCCGGCGAATGTTGATGACACGTTTCAAAAGGACGTCTTAAGATCTGGCAGGTTGCGGAAGCTTGGAAGCAGATTGATAAATGTAAATTGAACTGCCTCGAGGTGACTGCGACACGCTGGAGCTCCGTTACCTTGAAAAAATGCAAAATTGCAAGCCCCATACGCAAAGGACTAGTGAGAAAAGAAGAACTTGCTCATCCTCAATGATAAACAGCTGAAGGTAAAAAAGAAACACTTCACTACCATTCTGAATTTTACTAGATCCCATAAAGTTCCATTATTCATGGTTGATTTGGCAAGCCATAGCAAAAGCCGGATTTGAAATGGATTCCACTTATTTGTAAACTCTGGGAAAACGAAATTATTCCAATGAGTGAAAGAAAGAGATGATCATTCAGATTTGAAAGAAATGCCCCCGCCCTGACTGAGATAACTGGATGAACATTTGTCACCAAAGCACTAACTGAAATAGTCTTGAAACACCCCGAAGAACACGTGGAAAAATTGATCAACAGATGTTCTCGTACTCCTTCGCAGGCTGCCGCTCCTCCCAGAGGCTACCTCTATATTTTATGATAGGATAAAGCTAGTATAAATGACCTTCTCCAGCAACTTTCCTAAGTTTTAACACTAAATTTAGGGGTTCTAAAAGGGACCATAGCAGCATTCACTAGAAAACAGAAGCGCAGAAGGCAAGGTGAAACGAGAAACAGAGGTCAAACATTTAGGAATTACCCTAGACCAAAAATTACTCAGGAAGACACATTTTGGAAACGTATTTCAGAAAGCTACAATGGCTCCGGTGGCTTGCAAGTCCATTGCTGGACAAAAAAGAGGATGCACCCAGAAAATGCTACGTTTGATGTACACTGCAACAGTAAGGCCGATAATTACTTATGGGGCACTAATCAAGCTCAGTACAACAGCCAGGGAGTTGAACCAACTGCAAAGACTGCTTGCATAAGTATCAGTGTGTCAATCAGGACATCTCCACGGCCATCGTTAGAGGCCCCTCTGGACATAGCTTCTCTGTATCTTCACATACAGGAAAGGCGGGTGATCAGCAGAATGTCCGGGAGTATCAACGACGATTGATATTTCTAAGCGGTACCCTAATTATTGATGGCGAGGGATAGCATGAGAAAAAAATTGAAACACGTTGGAGCAACATGGCAAATTGGGAAAGAGTTGCAGTGAACTACGGCTTAAACCTTGGTACATTGATGGATCCCTCACAGCCAAGGGAGTCGGCGACGGGATACTGATCCAAGGAAAGTATTTTAAATCAACGAGAAAGCATGCTAACATATTCCAGGCGGAAATAACCGTTATAGACAAATGCGACTTCTTCAACCTTCAAAGAAGGGGACAGAACATTGTTATTCTGACCGACAGCCAAGCGGCCGTCAGCGCCATCCGGTGAACTCCGATCTGGTATAGGAATGCCTCAAGAGGGGTTGAACACCCTCAGATCTAGATACGCTGTCTGCTAAGCCTCATTGGGTTAGAAGGCAGCGATAGAACAGTCCAGGGTACTCATGGGGGAATATAAAACCCTCTAAGGATTGTTTAAACCTCACCAAGAAGTGCCCCGGGTCATGGTAGAAGCATTCACGAGGCATTGCATTCTGAATTATCACTTGGAGATTTTTAGCATTTCAATGGACACTGTCTGCAGATTAAATGAGGAGTGCGAAGATACCTCCATCCAAGCTCTCGAGCAATGCCCGGGACTTGCGCAAAGTAGGTTGGAGCTTCTGAGAGAATTTCTGAATACCAGCCATACCGGAAAGGTTGAAATACTTGCAAGTACGGAATGCAATAAAATTGCTATCGGTTGAAGGCTTGCTTGACATACTAGAGCTAATAAGCATAGTATATCCAGTAAAAGGGGGGGGGGGGGAATCCATCGAGAACTCCCCAACATCGAGCACGTTTGAACTGTTTGAACCACACCTGTAGCTCAAGATATTATCAGTTCATCTTTTTTCCACGCATTTCTGTTCACTGTTGTTATTACGGGGGATAGCAACATCAATAATATACGGGGAGCGGCCTTCTTGTCATGTAACAGCATGTCCTTTGTAATCAGTTAGAACTTGCCTTTTCCAATACATACTGTAACTAGAACTATTAAGTACTGCCTGCGTGTCATACCGGTATACCGTATATTTTTGCATGATCAGCCCATGCTTGCATGCAAGTATTTGATGAATCACCTCACATACAGCATTATGCGTGTGCGCCCGTACCATACCAACGCAACCTGCCATTGGATGGTCCAACGTCTCTAGGGCGGAACCACACATGCTGATCGTTCTCCAACCGCTATTTTATCATATGCTTTCTAAAAGTCCGGGTGGGGACAACGTCATCTTGAATAGTACGTACAAATCCCTCTGTCTCAACAAAAAACTTCTCAGCACACAGCCATCTATTCTACATATGCAGAACAAGAAACGGCTGCCAGAGACAATGAACGGGTTCACGTGCATCACCTCCGACTTCAATTCGCCCATTTATTGACTTTACCCCACTCAAACGATTGAAAGATCTTTCAAGTTAAGTATAGTCAGCCCACTATCAGGCTTACCAGCAGGTGCATGCAAGGGGCTCTCCTGGGTTCTTTGCAGAATTGCTTGGACGTGGCTGGCTCATGGTGACCTTTGCAGATAGCTTGGATTCGTGTTTGAACTAAATTCCATACGATTATTACGACTGAATATGCCTACTATTCACAACAGATTTCTAAGATGGTCATGAGTACTAGCACACATGAGTACTAGTGTCAGCTAACACCTACAACGTAGGCCATATTTTATTGCGAAACCCCCTTTGCCATCATTCAGTAGCCAGGAAAGAGGATTCAGCGCAATGCAAAATAGAAAAATAGTCTCTGAATCTCCTGAAAGATGCCAGATGGACTGTGAGGTGTTGGTGCATTCAGAAGAATGTATTGGCAAGGTGGCCTGCCTTCCCTTATTGAGACCGTTGTAGAGGATTAGCCAAAGTAACACTGGCTGATGATGAAAACAACTTTTTCTTAGTCAGCCCTAGATTCATTGATCGAGAGGACAGTTAGTAGGTGAAATATCGATATTGGAAGATCCGTTGATTGAAGTTCGAATAGTCTTTGAATTTTAGAGCGTAGAGAGATACATATATCGGCGGCTGTGTGCCAGATGTGGAATCCTTTTATTGTTGAGCATAAACAGGCGGTATGAAGAGAATGAAGCGATATTATTCACATTCCCGAAGGTCCGGTTACATAGTTTCGTGTACTCTATAGTTTCGGAATTTCACCTCTAATGAGACGAACATAGACCCTGTGCATGTAGACTTTCAAACCTGGACCGCGTACGTAATCGGAGCCGAGAGCGCCAACCATGAACCTTAAGAACATGCTTACTTTTTACTCCTTAGACTGTGCTTCATTACTGTTATTCGCAAAATTACCACAGCAACTTCAGCTTCGAAACTGTAAGGATGTGAACCATACCACTGGCAAAATGAGCAATAACTCTAGAAGCCATAACGTTTCCACTAACAAAACTCATTGTAACCGAGAAGTTCCTTTGTCTAGTTCCCGTCGTGCCGTTGGTATTGTTAACGCCCAACTCTTTTCTCATGCTCGAGCATTGCCACAAATCGATTCCCGTTCCAGAATCGTTAATTGGTGGCAGCAACAAACGTCAGCCATTAAACATTTTCCATAAATTACATCTGCCTCGTTAGGCACAGCGCACACCGATTCCAAGCTATTTGCTCGTTTCACTGCTCCTAATTGCTAATTATTTTGTTGCAATCTATCGATTGGTTTCACTCCCAGCCCATTGACGCCCGTTGCTCTGTACCCTCTATAACAAAAATCTGAAGGACTTTTGTCCCACACAAAAGCAATCAACCCCTTCGTCGAGCGAGAGTAAATGCCGAGGAAAATACCCCGCCTTTTTTATGTTTACTTCCTGAGCTTATTAAAACTACGTATGTACTCGTATTAGCTACCTTCCGAGTCTTCATAAGGACTAAAGAAGGGTTGCCTACTTTGCATCACATGGAGGATCTCAAAAAAATTATAAAAAAACAGGACTACGTTTTCAAGTTCAAGTTGGTTATAAAGGAGTAGTGTGGGGGGTTAAAAATTAAAGTGAAATTCCGCCGGGTTCATTCTGAATAACTTACTAAAAGGAAGACTAGAACAAAATCAGAATGATCCCCAATACAAAATCTCGACCTGAAAATACATCCCAATACTTTGTTGGGCATAGTGAGTACGCACTTGGGGACCACTTAAAATCATTTTTTTTTTTCGTTTTTCATGTGTTCATCGTTAAAATATGGATGCGGTTTGGTGAAACTCTTACTCACTAAAACCACCTATTTCTCCTTGCACTTGCAACTCGCTGGGATTTTCTTCCTTACTTGTTTGTTTTCTTCTGAACTCTTTCGACTTTAGCTATTAACGAACAGTTGGCAGCATCTTTTCGACTTGGTTCCAAGCTTCCGTTTTCTACAGCATAAACTCCATAATAAACGAACTGCGAGAACTTTCAACTTTTTTCGGTACACAGGAGGAAATCTCGGGTAATGAAATACAACATGCTCCTTATATGTAATGCCAACCTTATCGACACATCTCTGGTGGTATAGTGAATCTCCGTAACCAAACCGATGTACGTATGCACAATAACCTCGTTCACAAATTGTGCCACCTCGTAGTTTGATTCCTTGTGTCGTTGTTCAACCCATCTTTGAATGTATAGAATTCTACGGTATGTCTAACGACCAGCCCGTATTATTGACCCATTTCTTTTAATAATAATAATTACGAATTGTATCCAAGAAGAATTGTTGTGCCCCTTCACTCATTATAGTATATACCTATAAACTATAGTATGTCGTTTAAACCTATAACCGACAGAACCTTATTATTATTTTGTTAAGGGAAAGTCGCACCGCGTCCTTGAAGAACTATTGTGCCCCTTTTACTGGTTATAGTGTACCTGTTGATCATAGTATCTCAAGCAGGCCAGTAACCGTTAGGAACTTTAGTATGTTCCCCACTTCCAGAAATTTCAACTTTGCATCTGGTATTAAGTGTTCTCCCAGATGTATCGACCTACTTTGCACAAGTGCTGGACACTGTCCCAGGACGTGCATAGAGGTTTCGTCCTCCTCCTCACAGAACCTGCAGACAGCGTCCGTAGATATCCCTAGCTTCCCTAGGTGGTAGTTCAGCCGACAATGACCAGTGAGAATTCCCACTATGATTCGGAGGTTCTTTTTGGTGAGGTTTAAGCAATCCTTTGTGCGCATGGGTTCGTATCCCCCAATAAGCACCCTGGACTGCTCCATCCCTGGTAGGCCCGCCCAATATAGTTCCCTCAACCGTTTTTCTTCGTTTCTTAGATTCATAGCCATGAAACCGTTTCCGATTCCACAGAAGGGTTCTGGCCCGTATAAAGGCATCCCTGCTCCCTTCTTGGCTAGTTCATCCGCTGCCTCATTGCCTTCCAGCCCAGCATGGCCTGGAACCCAAAGTATCCAGACCTTGTTGGACGAGCCGAGTGTATTCAGTCTCTCAAGGCATTCCCATACCAGTTTAGAGTTCACCTGGTTGGACCTAAGTGCCTTGATCGCTGCTTGGCTATCGGTGAGAATAGCTATGTTCTGCCCCCTGTAGTTCCTTTGCAGATTAAAGGAGGCACATTTGTCTATGGCGTAAATTTCCGCCTGGAATATGCTAGTGTACCTGCCCATTGGCTCAAAGTACATTTTCCTTGGACCAATGACACCGGCACCCGCTCCCTCTGCTGTGAGGGATCCGTCAGTGTACCAAGTAATCAGTTGCTGGTTTAAGCCGTATGTCACAGCCACGCTTTCCCAGTTTGCCTTGTTACTCCAACGTGTTTCAAACTTCTTATCGAAATGAAACCTCGTTGTCATGTTGTCCCTCGGTATCAGTAATTCGGGATACCGCCTAGAAAGGATATCAATCTTCCTTCGATTTAGGCAGCTCCCCGCCTCACTCATGCTACCGGCCATCCTGAATATTGATCTCCTTGCCTGCATCTGTATGTGCAGATGGAGAGGGGTTAATCCCAGAAGGACCTCCAGGAATGCCGTTGGGCATGTCCTCATTGCCCCACTGATACACACGCAAGCCAGCCTTTGGAGCTTATGTAATTCCCTGGCTTGTGTGCTGAGTTGGGTTCTTTCTGCCCAGATTACCGCTCCATAGGTAATCATTGGTCTTACTATTGCAGTATATATCCAAAGTAGTATCTTCGGGCTACAACCCCATTTTTTTCCTGCTATGGATCTGCAAGTCATCAGAGCCCTCGTGGCTTTCCGACAAGTGTTTCCGACATGTGTCTTCCAGAGTAATTTTTGGTCTAGCGTGATTCCCAAGTATTTGACCTCTGTTTCTCGTTTCACCTCCATATCATGTAATGTTATGGCTTTCAGGTGATCCAGCTTACGCCTCCTAGTGAATGGTACTATGGTGGTTTTGGTTGGGTTGATCCGCAGTCCCACCTTCCTGCACCAGGCACTAGTAACCCTTAATCCAGTTTGGATTCTATCACATAGGGTATCTTCATATTTGCCCCTACAGATTAGAACAATGTCGTCCGCGTAGCCCTGGACTTGTATTCCAGTATTAGTTAACACGTCCAGGAGTTCATCCACTACCATACTCCACATCAGCGGCGATAGTACTCCGCCCTGTGGACAGCCTTGAGTGGTGTTCATGATAATAGAATTTGTACCTGTTTGTACCTCTATTTGTCTGCTTTCTAGCATTTTGCCCATCCAGAGTGCCAGGGTGTTTTCCACTCCTTTGCGGCTCAGGGCATCCTGTATCTCTGTGTGCGATGTGTTGTCGAATGCTCCTTCGATATCCAAAAACGCGCACAGTGCAATTTCTTTTGTTTCAATGGCGTCCCGTAGTACCTCTGTCAGCTGATACAGAGCAGTTTCAGTTGACCTTCCTGCCCGGTAAGCGTGTTGACAGTGATGTAAGGGATTACGCTTTAGAACGTTAGTTCTAATATAGTTGTCTATGACCTTCTCCACCGTTTTGAGTACGAACGATGTTAGGCAGATTGGTCTGAAAGATTTAGGGTGAAAAGGATCCTTTTTACCCGCCTTCGGAATAAAGACCACTTTTGCCCGTCTCCATGCCCTTGGTATGTAACCCAGTGCTATGCTCCCCCTTACCACCCTCAGAAGAGACTCTAGGATAATTCCTAGGCCCCTCTGGATAAGTGCAGGGAAAATGCCATCTGCTCCGGGAGATTTCATTGGTTGAAAGGTTCCCACTGCCCATCTTAGCCTAGCTTCTGAGCATACCTCTTTTGCTAGTTTCCAGCTCTCTTTCCTTCCCCTTTTATTCGTTGTTGGGGTGTCAGGCAGATTATTGTCGCCTGCCGCCGCGGGGTAGGACGCCGGGAAATGAGTTCTGAGAAGCAGGTGTACCCTCTCCTCCTCATTCTCGGTGAATGTCCCATCTTCCTTTTTCAAGCAGACAGAGGATATTCTCCCGTCTTTGGCTACAGCCTTGTACAGCCTAGTTGCTTCTGTGATCTGTTCAATCCCTTCACAGAATTCCCTAAAGCTGTTCCGTTTCGCTTCCCTGATGGCGTTGCTATACGCAGTCAGTGCATTTTTATACCTCCGCCAGTCCCCGGTTCGTTTTGCCCGGTTAAAGAGTTTTCGTACCTCCGTTCTCATTCTGGCTAAGTTTCTGTTCCACCATGGTACATCCCTTGATGACTTGACTGTCTCGGCCGGACAGCTGGCCTCATATGCGTCAATGACGATTGTGTTGAGGTCTTCCACCACCGTTTCTAATTCTAATTCGCTCCTGATGTCACCGCTCCCTTGAAGGTGGGCAATGTTGTTGCTCAGGTGCATTGTGTAGGATTCCCAATCCGTTCTCTTGGGATTCCTTATTATTCTTTTTATTTCGGAGTTACCCTCAATGTCGAATCTGATTATCCTGTGATCAGACATTGAGGGTTCATCCGACACCCTCCAATTCCTGACCATCCCGTTCATTAGGGTATTTCCTAGAGTTATATCTAGTACCTCTTGTCTGGTGCTGGTCACAAATGTTGGAGTGTTCCCTACGTTGTATATTTCTAACTTATTACTAAGAATAAATTCGAGAAGGTACTCACCTCTACGATTAGTGTCACTGCTTCCCCACACTACGTGGTGGGCGTTGGCATCGCAGCCGAGAAGAAGTGGTAACGCCCTCTCCTCGCAATACTCCGTCAGCTTTGCGACTTGTTCCGGTGGAGCCCGGCTCTCGTCTCCTGGGAAGTATCCCGATGCTACCACTACCTTTCGAGTGCTCCTCCCGGCTTCCAATGAGACTTGGATAGCCACAAGGTCCCCGGTTAAGAACTCTGAAAGACATATGTATTTTAGATTACGTTTGAGAATTATGCAAGCTCTTGGTTTTTCACAAGACGAGTCCCAAATTACCTGCATGTCTCCTCCTTGCAGACCGCGAATCTGCCCCCGGTACACCCAGGGCTCCTGAGCCAGCACTATTCCAATGTTCTCCTTGGAATTTGCCCTTGCAATCACTGCAGATGCAGCTCTCGCATGGTGGAGGTTTATCTGGGCTATCCTAGTGCTGGCCATTGGCTCCGTTATTGTTTGGAGCTCTTCTCCACTGTCGGAGTGTCACCCTCCTCCTCCGACATGGCGCTTTCCTGCGCGTCGCTGTCCACCCCGAGCCCTAGCAGTCCTAGGTCTAGGTCGTCCAGCTTCTGCTCTTCACTGGGCAGCAGGTCTATTTCCCTGGTTGATCCCGTTCTTTCCGCCTCTATGGCTTCCGCGACTTCTTCAGGGACCTCGGTAAGTTTTCCACCCGATGCCTCCTCCGAGGTTTCTTTCCTTGGCTTTTCCTTGTGCACATGCACGGGTATGTTGCCAAATCGGTAGTTGATATGACAACTCCGACGTTTAATTGCCTCTAGGGATCGGTCATCTACCCCGATCGTGAGGAGTTTGCCCTTTCCCTCCACCTTGCTTCTGAAGACTCTCCATAGTCGAGTATGGAGATCTTCGTTCTGAGCAATTAGGAGTCTCATGAGGTCTTCTGTTACTATTGCCGCGGCCTTTGGGAGAAAAACTGTCACCATGTGGGCTCCTGGTATATCATCTCCAGCACATGTTGACAGTTCCACCCCTTCCCAGCCTGGCAATCTAGGAATTATGGTTCTGACCCATTCTGCGGTACCTTCCGTCGCGCAGTCCACCAGTATAAGGCCTGGTCGAAAGCGTATCCCGGTGAACACCAGTTTCGACGTCCATCCCTTGATCATCTGCTTGACGACCAGTTCTTCAATGGTTTCCTGTTCCTCCCGAGTGAGTATTTGCTCGGGAAACCTTTTTGGCAGTATGGCCAGCCGAATGCCCTTGACCGCACTAGCATAGCTAATGCCGGGCTTCCTGGGTCCTGCCTTCACTCCTGACCTGCCCGGGTTTTCTCCTCCCGTGGGTTCAGGTCTGGGTTTTTTTGGGGGCATTCCCTTCATGCGGGCTGATCTCTGCTGCTCCCCGCTTTCTCGGCTCCGGTAGAGATGGCTTAGGTCTGTCCTGAGCCTTCTTAAGGGCCTCTTCTGGTTTCAGGCCTTCCTTCAGATAGCGCAGGTACCATTTAACCCCGGCGCCACTGAGACCTGTCTCCTTCCTGACGTCTGTTATGTTTATCTCAGACGTGCTTCTGCTGGTCCCTGCTCTTTGAGCAGTGGTGTTCGTTGGCTGTAGTCCATGCAGTATACCAATGCTCACCTTGGATCCACTGCTTGACGTCCCAACTTCTCCCTTCTTGGGTGTAGTCACCTGGCTTTCAGTAATTCGGAGACGTGCCTCCACCTGATTAACCAGTTTTGGTGCGGTACGGGGCCCCGCTTTTTTGGTTTTTGTTTTTTTTTTCCAATTTAGTACTCATTTGATTCCCACGAGTATGGGGGTTAAGAGGTCCGCCGTGCCATAGCCCCCCGTAGCACGGTAAGATCTAACTTACTCACTGAGGCGACCAGGTATCAGTGAGGCTCCGTTCGAATACAGTCAGTTACCCCCGACTGCAAACTATCCAATGGGCACGGTTCGCATGACACCCTGGATTGGGGGAGGTGTTTTTCGACTCCCCAGTCTAGATCCGTAGCGTTTTGTTAATAGTAGGGTCACCTCGTACAGGGTGTGGCTATCACCACTCACTAACGGTCTTGGTAGACGAGAGGCTTGGCTCCTGAAAAGGCACACACCGTCCCAGAGGAGAGACAACTCATCCTTAGACAAAGATAGGTTGGCCTCAGGGAGCTATGTTCCGCATCAGTCTATCCTGCAGTACACTGCTTGACCCCTTAATTATATTCCCTACTTCCAAGTGTTCCAACCTGACATCCGGTACTGAGTATCCTCACAGGTGCCTGAACCTATTTTGCACAAATGCCGGTCACTGTGTCGAAATTTCATCACTCTCGGCACAGAATCTACAGGAAGTGTCTGTGGATATTCCTACCGTCCCCAGGTGATAGTTTATCCTGCAAAGATCAGGGAGTATTCTCGCAATGATTCCTAGGGTCTTCTTGGCATCCCCCATGAACACCCTGGAATCTTCCATTCTTAGCAAGTTTACCTAGTAAAGTTTCCGATTCCACAGAATGGCTCTGGCCTTTTAGTCAGCTCGTCCGCTGCTTCATTGCCTTCGAAGCCTATGTGGCCTGAAACCCAGAGTATCCAGGACTTATTGAGTGAGCCGAGCGTGATTAGTTTGCTAAGGCGTTCCTATACCAGTTTGGAATTTACCTAGTAGGACCTAGCTGGCCTACCGCTTTGCTTTCGGTGAGAATAACAATCTCCTGCATCCTGTAGTTCTTTTGGAGGTTAAAGGAGGCATATCTGTCAATTTTGTATATTTCCGCCTGAAATATGCTGGCATGCATTCCCATTGGTTTAAAGTACGTTTTCCTTAGACCAGTTTCCCCAACGCATGTACGGGAATGTACGGGGTCTGTCAGTGTACCAGAGGTAAACAGTTGCTGGTTTAAGCCAACGTCACGCACTTCCAGTTTTGTCTAGTTGCTCCAACGCGTTTCAAACTTCTTACTGAAGTGGGACCTCGTTGCCATGTTATCGCTTTAAATCAATAATTTGGTGTGCCGTCTGGAAAAATATCAATTCTCCATTGATTTAGGCGGCTCCTCCACTCACTAGTACTTCGGGACATTCAGAAGATAACCCACTTTGCGTGCATTTATGCATGCAAATGGCGAGGAGTTAATCACAGATGGGCTTTTCGTTGCCCCGCTGATACCCATGCAAGCCAGCCTTTGAGTAGTTTCTTTTTTGTGTGATTCCCAAATATTTCACCTCCGTTAATCGTTTCATTTCCATGTCATGAATCTAATGGCTCTCAGGTGATCAAACTTCCTGTGTCCTTATATTTGCCCCTACAGATACAATATCGTCAGCGTAACCCTGGAGCTGTGTTTCAGTATTTGTTAGCTCCCCTAGGAATTCATCAGGCAGAATATTATTGCCTTCCACCGTGGAGTCGGACGCCGGGAAATGAGTTCCAGAAAGCAGTTATATCCTGTCCTCCTCATTCTCGGTTAACATCCCATCCTCTTTCTTCAGACAGGCAGAATATGTTGCCCTGCCTTTGGTTATAGCTTTATACAGCCCAGATGCTCTTGTGGTTTGTTCTTTTCCTTTACAGAATTCTCTGAAATTCTTTCCTTCTGCTTTCCTGGTCGCGTTGCTATACGCCGTCAGTGCCCTTTTATACCTCTGCCTGTCCCCGGTTTGTTCCTCCAGTTCTTGATCAACCCGTTCATCAGAGTGTTCTCTGGTACCTCTTGTCTGGTGTTGGTCACGAATGTTGATGTATTTGATACCATATGTATTTCTAACTTATTACTCAGACCTCATGGTAGGGGTTAGCATCGCATTGAGAAGAAGTAGTAGCGCCTTCCTTTCGCAGAACATCACCAGTCTAACGACTGGTGGTATTCAGATGTCGTGTCCCGAGAAGTATCCTGATGCTAGGACCGACTCTCGAGTTGTTCCCCCGGGTTCCAATGAGACTTAGACAGCCAGGTGTGAGCACCAGATTACCTGCGTACTTCCTCTTTGCCGACCGCAAATCTGCTCGCGGTACATCCAGGGTTCTCGAGCTACCACTATTCCAATGTTAACCTGGGAACTTATCCTCGCAATTACGGTAGATGCGGCTTTTGTATGGTTGATGTTTACCTGATCTATTTTAGTGCTGGCTGTCGGCTCCATTACTATCTTACGTTTTCAAGCCTGGCGATCATTATGTCTACACTCCTCGCAATATATCATTGCAGGTTCTTGATTCACTAACGGTTCCAGAAGCGACTTTTCTACTGTTCTTTTAATCTGACATTCGTTTCCATTGCAACCCGCATTCGGTGATAGCATCGGTTAGTAGTCTGGCTAGTATGAAGCCCGTCGAAGTCCACGACTTCGTCCACTATTTGCAACAAAGCAATTTAAAGCGAATTTCTAGTTTCTTATTCTTCGTTAATAATAAAGCAGGATTTTTGATCCCCGATCCCAATGAAGCAGACACTATTGCTGACAGTGGTAGTCTCCTGCCCATAACCGAGCGATTCCTAGTATATAACTCGAATGAATGCTATCAGAATTATGAAATTGTTTCACGCATCAGTGCAATTTGGATGGAGTGCTGTTTGCTGTAATCGGCGAATCAACGAATGTCTCAAACCCAAATTTACCACAGTGTCGTCTAGACTATAAAATACAATGAGCTGCGCCTTACGGTAATCAAGAAAATGTTGCGTTGGGTCAGTGGAGTTACATGCCATTATCATATCTAACATGACGACATCTGCGACCGATACGCCGTTGCACCGATCGAGGAAAACTTGCGAGAGAAGTATCTTCTTCGCTAGATGTATAATTCACAATAATTATGCTAAGATTAGTCTGATCATCGAAGATAACTTGACTTGATACGCTAGATGATGATTTTAGAGGCTCACCACTCCATCTAGGTCACACATATGACCAAGCAAAATTGAAGGGAGGGAGGAGGCATAGAGGGAAGAAATGGGATTGGGGTAAAATTTTTTCCTAACGACTTTCGTTTGAGAATATTGACAAAGCGGTTCTCGTAAGATGTTGACTTATCAGTTTAACTCTAAAAGTAAAGCGAGTGCTGCAGGGTGGGACTATATTCAGCTTTCTACTTTAATTCAGACAGATTTGTCGAAACATTTCTTAAGACCCGCCTAGATAAAGGGGAAGAAAAGAATGATTCGTCCGGCCTGGAGTTTTTCTCAGCAATGGAGTTTTTAACAAAATTAAATCAATTTTATAACTTCGAGGGCCCACGTCATTTTCTCCTCAGATCGGTTGCATTACCATGTTCTTCGGCAAACCTCACTAAGCATGCAATCCGAAAGAGAAGTTAAATTACGGGGTTAGTGAAACACGGGAAGGTGAAGATGGATGGACCTTGTAATTAGGTCAGATAAAGAACGCTGTTGACACGAGCCAATTGTTAATATAAATACGAAGAAGCGGCCATAGACGCTCAAGAATAACCTGCTTGATATCATCTAACCATTTCGTTCAATGGACGTAATAAAAGGTTAATGCAATTTGCCTGTCCAGCTTCTTCCAATTGATGTTATCGATGAAGACTAAGAAGTGGAAAGGTGTTCTCATTTTGCGGAACTCCAGTATGAAGCTATTGAACACAAGAAGCCGGCACCCTAAAATATTGAAACTGGATTTATCCACCGGATTTTTTGCTCAACATATCTTCTTCTCCGGCTGAAAGATCTCACATCACGTCTGGCTGAACTAGTTACAAAGTTGCACAAATTCTTGTCAACTAATAACGTTCCACCCAGAATTTAGTGCTTCCGTCTGATGTTGGAATTATAAATTTCCAAGCAACAAGCAAGCGATCAAAGGTAGTATAGGTCCCAGGGCGAAACATCGGCAACGACAAGGGAATATCGATTTACACATTTTCTCACGGAACGTCCGCTCCCTATACAGAGGTGGAGCTGTCAAGCAGCTAGCCGATACCCTGTTCCAACACAGGGGCTGATGTATCAGTTTTGCAGGAGATGCGTTGGACAAGGACCGGTTTTCTAGAGAACAGTCAGTACACCATATATTATAGTGGCCATCCAGTAAACCATGTGCTCGGAGTAGGTTTCCTAGTCAACTAAAAAATGAAACCTGCTGTTATCCACTTTGAAAGCATAAGCGAAATTCTATGCACTCTGCGTTTGCAAGGTAAATTTAGAAATATAAGCCTCCTTAACATTCACAGAGGAGACTGCAGAGGCCCCAAGTATGATATCACTTCCAGCTTTGAACAGTCAAGTAGTGACAGAGTCCACGTTCAGACGATACGTTGGCTCCCAAAGCTTACATAAAAATACCAATGATAACGGATTGCGGATTATTCAGATAGCAGTGTCAAACGAAATGGTTCTTGGCAGTACCTGGTTCGCGCAGAAGGTGGCTCAGAAACATACTTGGGACTCTCAAAATGGGACCACTTTCAATCAAATTGATCGCGTGTTGGTTGAACGGCACCACCTCATATCTTTGATGGATGCCAGAACAGGGGCTATTGTAGGCTTGGATCACTATCTCGTTAGCATAGTGGTCCAACCTCGAATTATAACACCGCCTACAATCCCCTCTGACAATCAGGTGAGAGTGAATACTGAAACTATAAGGAGAAAATGGATGCCGCGACCACCAAATGACCTTCACGACGACCCGAAGAGCGTTATCATAAATACCGCCACAAATATACTTGGCCCAAGCCGCAAGAAAAGTTGGAACGGTTGATTCGACGATGAAAGTAAGCTAGCTACGGAACGGCAGAATGCTGCATACCGAGTAATGCTGCATTCTCAAAGGACGAAAGCACGTGCAGAGACACATCACGAATTCCGTCGAGCGGAAAAGCGATTTCACAGACGGAAAAAGGAAGCCTGGGAGAACCAACAAGTCTGTAAACTAGAAGAGAACAGAGAGCAACCGCACCAGGTGCGGAAGTTTTACCAACAAATCAGCAGGATGAAGCCTTACACACCTCAATGCTCATCCTGCCGCGACAAAGAGGAAAATCTGATTTCCGACAGAATGGACATATTGGAGCGATGAGTTGAGTACTTTGAAGAGCTACTGAACAACCAGAACATCGACGAGTTGGAGATCCCGCCAACTGAAGACGACGGACAAATACTACAAAGTATAGGAGAAACAGTCCGTGCAATAATTCATCGGCTTAAAAATCATAAGTCGCCAAGAGCCGATGGAATTACAGCTGAATTAGTTAAACATGGAGGCGACCAGTTACACCAAGTGGTTCGTCAACTTGCGCTCAAGGTATGAAACAGCGAATCAATGCCTGACGACTGGCAACGAGGCATTATCTGTCTCATCAATAAAAAGGGAGATATCACACAGTGCAGCAATTATAGAGGTATCACGTTGCTGACTACCATCTATAAAATATCCTCTGCTATCGTGATAGGCGAGCAAGTGATCCGTGATGCTGAGGTAAACGCAAGAGGTACGATCGTCTCTAAGTCCAGCCAACTACTGACCTATGCTGACGATATCGACATCATGGGAAGAACCACCCGAGACGTACAAACTGCTTTCTTCTAGATCGAGCAGACGGCTATTGGCGCGAAATCTTGGGCTGCACATCAATGAAGGTAAGACAAAATATATGGTGGCAACGTCAGCACCAAAAACCAACAAACCAACAACATCGAATCACACTGGTCAACCGGGAAGAATAAAGACAGCAGACTACAACTTTGAGCCCGTTGGTAATTTCTCCTATCTAGGGTCCAAAATCACAACCGATAATAGCTACGATGATGAAATCCGCGCACGCCTATTTCGGCTTACAAAAACTATTCTGCTCTGTTTCGAGCCATGGGCTCAAAACTCTTACTGCATAAGACTATGATCTTGCCAGTCCTCATGTATTCCTCGTAGACTTGGATTCTTAGCAAGAAGAATTGCAAACTCTTGGCTGCGTTCGAGAGAAGAATCCTCCGAAGAATTTTTGGCCCCTACATGAGAATGGACGATTCCGTAACCTACATAACGACGAAATCTATGAGCGATACCATGAGCGTCAGGTTGTGAATAAAATCCGGCTCAATAGGTTATGGTGGGCGGGTCACTTATTTCGTATGGATGAGGATGATCCAGCCCGGAAAGTCTATAATGGCAATATCTATGGTAGAAAAAGAAGACGAGGCAAACCCTGCCTGAGATGGGGCGATGGCGTAGGTCAGGCCCCCGGACAGCTTTTAGCAATATCAAATTCGTGGATCTCGGCGCAAAACTGGAATGTCTGCAGTTCCTTATTAAGGCAGGCCTAGACCGGATACCGGTTGTTACGCCGTTGATGATAATGATGAAATCCTTAGTTATCCTTTTGAATCCATCGTCAGAATAAATTTGTACTTCCGTCTCGTTGATTCCTCCCTTTTGGATGGGAGCAATGTAGAAATTGTTTCTCCGGAGTATTGCTTGTCCACCAAACTTTTGCTGCTCTTCGCACGAGGATAAATTGGAGAGGGTTGAACTTTAGTGATTGTTTTAGCTTGGCTATCAACTTTTGGTACCGAAAGTTGTAATCGATTTTCGCTGAATGTACTGTCAATTACCGTTAGTTTTGAAAGTTTTTTACCGTTGCTGGTTACTTTCGACGATTGTGGACTGCGGTGCCTTTTGATAGTGGTGACGTAGCGATCGACGCCAGCTTGTTTCGCAGCAGCATTAACCGACAAAAAAGTAAATGTTTCAGACGCTTAATTATTTCCATCAAACTCATTCAGTTTGCTTCTGGTGTAATTGTTCAAGACTGCTGTACAAGCATGGTTGGCCAAGAAATACACGTCTTTTTTTTGGAGCTGACATTCTAGATCAATTTTTTTTCTTTTTTTTTGCAATTTTGATTAAAAGTTATTGTTAGGAAGAAGAATGCTAGTAGGAGCTGTGAATGGAACTCAGTACTACCCGTAAGCTAGATGGTAACGCTCCCAAGGAGCTAGAGGAAAGTTCTGTTCACCGCTTTCAAATGGTATATACCACTCACCCGTCTATTTCCGAAGTAGAATAGTTTTTTCTGGTAGTAGTAGTCTCCTTTTACAATTACTGCACTACTGTAGTTACGTCTTTTGCTAGTTGCCCTTTGTTAACAAAAAATACTGACTTTCATCTGTTATTTTTTTTATTTTTATTTTGCACTCTACTCTTCTATTATTGTTGTTGTTGGCTGTATCGAGTTTATGTGTAAAGATATTTAAGTTTTTCCAATCCGCTCTAAATTGTGGCGTATGGCTCGCGGATTGCAGCACGACTAAAAGGACTTACTTCTTCCGCCAAAGTTAAACAGGGCCGGCTTAAGGTCCTGATGAGAAAGGAGGGATCGTGAATTACAGAAAAAGCTACGCAGTTTGTATTCATATATCCACGACCAAGGGCTGCTCAGAGTTGGAGCGCCGTTAGGAAATGCTGAGACCTCCTTTCTGCACCCAGGTCATCACATTGCCTACTGTTATTATCTGAGAGCTATATAGAAATACCCTTTTACGACAGCGTTTCTGCTGTAATTACGTGATTATACGATTCAGGATTCCGAATGACCAGGGAATAATACGGGACGAACTGCATTGATGAACTTATAAATTATTTACCTGCTATAAGAATTTCTTCAAGTCGAAAACTGTAGTGTGGAGTATGTTAGACTCCAAAATGGTCAAAGTACAATGATCTTGTGATACATTTCGTTTTTTGTATGCATAATGACGAAGACTGAATACTTCGAATTAGTGGGCAACGTTTCGGCCGAGGTATTTCTGGCAAAGGTGAGGACTGTGCTTGGAGATCTATAGTGGTCATGATACCAACTTCCTATAACCAAAAAAACAGTTAAACCGGCAATAATATCAGGAACCTCTAAAAATGACCTGACGTGGAAATTTATACCGACCGCTGCACAAATGTGTATTACACAATGGAAAAATCGTTCTCACTTTCGAAGAGTTGATGGCGTTAAAAGCGATTTAGCAAACGTTTCTTATTACAAAAGACAAAAATATACATCTTCTTCTTCTTCTTTTTCCTCAGCCTTTGTCCCGTTCACAATCGGGGTCGGCTCGTCGTGATCGGTTTCGCCATTTGGCTCTATCGAATGCCTGATCTGGGTGTAATCTCGAGGCTTTAAAAGATAAAAATATACATATTTCAGCGATTACTTGCATACATATATATATAAGTATATATATGCATATTTGCGAAAAATAAAAAATATTTAGTAAAGGAAACCGTTTGGATTTTTTATTTGTGGTATTGTACCAAAGTATCTGAACTGTATGCCACTCGTTCCAGTTTCCAGTACTTCCGAAGACATTGCGGCCGTGACTCTTAGCGGTTTCCTGATGCAACGACCAAAGAATTCATTTCAATACCTCGGCACGCTGGTAAAACAGGGCGATTGAGTGAATTTATGCCCTCTGGCGAATGAGTCCCCAACGAATCAGATAGGATATCTCTGCGGAAGGAAGCAGTTAATGAAAGATGACCAGTAACACTATCAATCCTACCTATCACTCTACCGTATCCCATCATTTAAGACGTCAAACTATACACCCTAGTCTAGTCGGTCAACTGGATGAGCTGTTGGGTCAGTAAAGTCGATAAGAAAAATTTAAACGTTCAGGCTGTATCTACCTACCTAGACGTGGATTACCTCGACGAGCACCATATAAAGTTCAGCTGGATTGTTCCAGCTTTGAACGGGAAGGGGGATCTCTTGGGCTAGTAGCTAAGGATACTCTAACCGAATTAATCAATAGCATTCTAAGGATAGTCAGATTTTTTTGACATCCTTCGAGTCTTACAAAAGCGGAGGATACCATGATCTTGCCACCAGGCACGAAGGATTTTAACACGGACCGGCTTATTTCCATGCGGTCCTTACTGTCCCAACCAACAGCATTTTTCCACCGCTAATTCTCCACTCCCTTGGTGCGTTCTAAAATGAGTGAGTGGAGAGTTCCGCGCCATCTGCCCGTCCGCATCCGCAACATTCGAAATAAATTTCGAATGCTGCAGATCCTGCCGCGCCACAGGATTGGCAAGCAACATGGACACTAAAGGGCGCTGCCTATTGTACCAGAAATTACAATCCAGGATCAGCAGGCATTATAATATCGTAATATGTAAAAATTTTCCCTTGAGATTCATCAGTTGAACGAAAGTACCAGTAGAGCTAATGAAAATTATTAAGAATCCAATCGTCGTACACCGTACCGTAGTAGTAACGCATTAGTTAGCCAAAAAGATATTCACATTAGACCTACCGAGTTAGGGAGAAACGAAAGGATTTGCCAACCCTTTTCTAACAAGATGACATGTTCAAACGTCACACCTTTCTCCCCATACTCAGCCAGCGCTTGAATGAATGAATTCTTCGATGGAATGAAAGGGATAATTACATTTGGCACGGTCCACCGACTGGCATCATATCGTGGGGTGAAACCAGAATTGAAACCTAAATCCCTTCATAACCCCAATCTTAGACGAGGATTTTCAACGTTTACTCTAATCGGGTAATCGAAGTAGTTGAAGTTTGATTGACCTGAACCCGAGCAAAATTGAATATGACCGGGAGCTATGAAAGCGAACATTCCCAAATGTGGCAATTACCCACAGTCTTTGATTTGCGCAACATGCAAATGCAAATATGATTGAATTTGCGAACAGGATTAATTGCATCGCAGAAGGGCCCAATTTTGGCGAAGCCAATATTTCGGTTTATTTCATAATCATGCATGCGAAAAGAGCGGACGAGGTGTGGATAAATAAGGGTAAGAGGTGAAATAAATTAATGAATTGATTTATGTGGCCATAAATACAGAATTTAATTAAAAAGAGACACGAATTGCTGTTGGTAATAGAGATTTCAATTTGGTGGGTAGGATATATGTATGTTACCGCGTGGTACGCGTTGGAAATCGGGAAGGCTGAGACGCGTACGTCAACCAGTAGTCAAAGCTGAATGGATTCTACTAGAAACAGAGAGTGGAAACGAGTACATTAAAGTGTTATATACATAAGTCATCGAAACTTAATCAGGTCCATCAGTTGATGCGATCCAATTTTGGTGTGCAAAATGCTGAGTGATATACAGATTTGAGTTCAATGTCTAGCTACATATATCTTCATTTGCCACTATCTACTTGCAGGCCGCACCTTGCATAATAGAGAATTGCATTAAAATTTAATCTTCTTTGAAACATATTCAAATAAATTTTCAGACTCTTCCTAGGTAAATCTAGTCCGCCTCGAATCGTAATCCAATTATCTACTTTCTGGAATTCTACATGGGACTCTTCTGAGCTCTGCCAAACTGGCGCCATTTTAATCTAGCCCTCAGATAGTCACTAGGAACAATATGTGGAAGAAACTTTTTGATTTATTTTTCCCGTCGTTTAGCAGGAAATCTTGGAGATTATACAATTTGTAGCCATACAACAAGCATCGCGTATAAAGCATAGAAAAGTTTTTTTTAGGGCAAGGGATAAATGTACACAATCCGAAAACATTTTACATTCGTTCTTAGGTCGCGCGATGATCCTTTTATGTTCAGAGTGCTATTCTACGAGGCTACAACTATCCGTTGGGAGTAGGACGAGTGAAAGGAAAGTCTAAAATTTATAACAAAGATTGCTTTCACTTAAATCTAGCCAGTATGAAGAGGATTACAAAGCATTGAGGACATAAGAAAGGGAAATCGGTTAGTGCAGATATTACAAGGAGCAGTTATCAGATGTTTTAACACCCAACGGCATTTGAATGAAGATGGTTGAAGTATTTACAATATCTACAAAGTTAGGATTTAGCGATATTTTTTTCCAAGATTGTTATATCGGATATAGACTCATTCGGATACCTTTCAAGTTACTTTGACAGTTATTTGAGACAAGATCCTTTAAGACAAGTATCAGATTAATTCAATGAATAGACCCGATTAAATTCCAAAATTTATGTGCCACTAGAAACAGATTTTCATACAGACTTAATAGTACTGGCATCAAAGGATGTTGCAATATATTCTAAAAGGAATACTGTGCTGCTCAATGAAGAGAATTCCCACTATAGTTGAGGCTCTTCTTAGTAAGGCTCAAACCATATTCCGAGCGTTTGGGTTCATATCTCCCCATACACACTTTGAACTTTCCTTAAAAGTGTCTAACCATTCCTGGCCGGCATGACCATAAACACCCTATCGATTCTACGAAAGGTTAATATAATGGCTAATATAATGCGTTCCTGCTACTTTTCTGGTAAGCAACTATCCTCCTTAATGACTTCTATTCCAATGTGGCATGGAACCCAGAGCATTTAGACGAGCCAATTGTATTCAATTTATTAGGGCGTTCATACCAGTTTAGAGATCACTTAGTTATTCCTAACTTCCTTATTAGCTACCTCCTACCCCGTCCGGAAAGAATACCAAGGTTCGTTCGATTTGGCCAGCTCTCTGCCTCGATGATAATCGTGGACATTTTGAAAAATACCATCCTTACCTGCATTTATATGTAGGGACAAAGAGAAACTAACCCCGGAAGGACGATCTGGTATGCCATTGGGCACAACCTCAATATTCCAGTGAAACATATATAGCATATATATATATATATATATCAGTAGTTTTAGGTTTAATATGATTCCCAAATATTTTTTGTTTACGAATAAATAATAAAGTGGTCGCCATAAGCACCAAAATATTGTTTACATAGCATGCCGGTCGCAAGTACAGAAGAAATAAATAAAGTATTATATATATGGAGTTATTCCACTATGCTAAATCCTATCTGATCCCTTTTTGTGACAGGTTACGCAACAGATTGATCCAGAAAGTGAATCCAATGTTGTATTGTCAGATGGTAAACCTCGGAAAAATGCTAGGGCCTTCCCCTAAATCGACGCGGTAGGATGGTCCCGATCCTGTGGAGAAATTGGAAAGGTTCTTGACGCATGGACTGTATTTTGCTCACCAACCGTAGAGCCGCGGCAGATAGTGAAAATATTTCGAGTAGACCCAAACTGAAGAATTCGCTCATCTTCCACTTTTACAATCAATGCCGACATTTGGAACAGTTGCATCTATCTATCAGCGCAACTGAAGTCAAAGAAGCAATAAAACCAATGATATTGAGGAAAGCGAAGAGCTAGGACCTAACACAGTGGTTCAGTGAATTCTTTAATCGGATTATTGAGGAAGAGAGAACACCATTTGAATGGCAACAAAATACCACTGTTCCAATGTAGAAAGAAAGATTCACATTGTATTTCTGGATCTAGAAAAAGCGCTTGACCGTGCACCACAAAAATTTATCTGGTATGCTCTGCAGCACCACCTAGAACCAGCAGAACTCACTAAATTGCTCCAGCACGATTCGAAAAGTAAAGTGTGAAGTATGGCGGATATATCAAATCCACTTCGTATCTCCGTTTCAAACCAAAAATTTACCCCAGTGTCGTCCGCCCTGTTTCCGTGTATAGTTCTGAATGTTGGCTGACTATAAAAGACAATGCGGAGTGTCTCACAATAATGGAGTCGAAAATGTTGTTTTGCGCTAGTGCCGTAACGCACCTTGATCACATCCGAAATGAGGATATTCGTAATCGATACGAGGTTGCGCTGACCGTAGAAAACTTGCGAGAAAGGCGTCTTTGATGATATGGTTACGTAATTCGCACTAACTAAAATTCACTTGCCCAGATTGGTTTGAGTATCGAAATATAATGCTCAACGACCAAAAGCTTGTGAACGGGGCGAATTCCAAAAAAAAAGAGGAAGAATGGTAGCCATCAAATATATGGCAAATTGAACTAATTTTGAGAAGTTACTTACTTTTCCAGCTAGCGTACGGACCACTATTTTTGGAGGAATATCCGTTTTCTTTCTAAAAGTGCTAGCTGAAAATTTCTTTCTCGCCAGATGTTACTCACCTCGGCCTTGCAGAACACCATGACTTACCGTGGTTAGATCAGCCGTTGGTTTTTTTTTTTGTAAAGCGGAAAAAATATTTTCTTATGATATAATTCGTCAATGGAGGGCAAACTCAACCGGCGCTGCCTCCCCTCTACCCTGTCAAATTTTTTGACTGAAAAATGCTACAATAGGTATTGCTAACTCCAAATGCGTAAGTGTATATGACCTTTTGGCGCTATTAGACAAAGGTAAAAGTTCTTCAGCGTTTACTAGTATTTTATGATTGTTGTGGATACACTGAAGTACATTAAAAATTACATAATTTTATTTTAGGCTGTTGTTAAAACTTCATTCGTGAAAACGACAGAAACAGAAGCTTCAGAATCTTCATCCATCATTGCACATCGCCGAAATCTGCAATCCATTAAAATATGGGGTAGAATTCGAGGCAATGACAAGACTGATTTTTGTAGAACAGGCAGTCACAACTAATAACGGAGTTATTGTAGAAGCTGTATTTTTTCCCTGGTTTCAACAAATGCTTGGCGGTGGAAACTGGACGCTTCAAGAAGACTCCACTCCTACTGACAGAGCAGAAACAACTCGAGTGTTTTGCAAAGCAAATTTTTCAAATTTCATAACATCACAAGAATGGCCGCTCAACTTTTCGAATCTAAATCCGATATATTACCGTGTGTGCTCGATTTGTCCGGATGATCGCGGTTCAAATCTCACTGGTGGTAGAGGGATTTGTTATCGCGATTGGCTGCCGGAGTCGACTCAGTTGTGAATGAGTATCTGAGTCAAATCAGGGTAATACTCTCCGGCGAGCGCAATGCTGACCACATCGTACTAACGAACCCCCTTGAGCTCATCCTACGAATACTAGATTCTACGCCAGTAAAGAAGGCAGTATCGCGCATACGTAAGCAAAGCTTCATTAAAATCCGGCCATTAGTGTCAAGTTACAGCAGTTCAAACTTATCAATTTCCCGCGAATTCATTTCATCTTAGCCCACGCAAATAAGATGCTGACGTCATAATTAACGAGAATCATTGACATTCGAGTGAAATATTAAAATTCCATTCATGAAGAATCTACTTCTCCTGTTGTAGGTGAACTTCTTCACATTTGCTAATAATATTGAATTCTTAGTATGAAGCATGTTAGTTTGGCTATTATCAAGATAGTGCTTTTCAGATCAAATTATTTGCGTACTTGGGTTTTTAAAAAATAGAACGCAATGAAATTTTAACTATATATGCATGCATGCACTCATCGTTCTTCACATGGGGAAACACAAAACCTGAAGCAGCTTCCGGATTCCTGACTTACTTCTTTATGCATTAAAGAAGTCGTGAAAAAATTTGCGGAAAAAAAATTCCTAGTGGGGTACATTTCACAGGTTAAAATGCAGTTTTTTTTTCTAAGATGAGCAGAGCGTTCTCTGGCCTGGTACCCGAAAAACACCCTTTTTTGAGATGGATGTACAAGTTGCTTTGTAGCTCAATAACGGATTACGATATCGGTAGGAAAAAATATCTTCAAGTGCTGAAGATATTATTAAATATTTGGTGAAAAATTCGCCTTGTATCTTTATTCAGTTCTCCGCAAAAATTTCTTCAAAAAACGAAAAAAAACGGCTTTCACACGAGATGTTCCTTAAAGCAGGCGTTCTCTAAAGCTCAGTCTGTATCCTCGAGGTCGACAACTGTAGCTTCTTCTAGGACTGGAGGAGTAAGCACCCTTGATTACATGGCATTGTACAGCAGGAGAACCAGCGTCGAGCTTTCTGATAACACCGCTACGACTACGTAAGTTTCCATCCGAGGCTCGACCAGGTCCTACTAATATCCAGGAACAGGTATCTGTTCACCAACGCCGCTTTAATTCTGTTCCATTTAGGAGAGTTAAATGCACTTTTGTCAATGCCAACATGGAACAGCAGCTATCAGAACTCAGTTTGCCTTTTACCGGATTCATCGATTGATAGGCACGCTTCGAAGATGTTAGCAAAATCGATGTACCTGGACCTCACTGCTAGTTTCAGACGTCCGCTGGGGATGCCATCCAAACATGGGGCTTTATTGTAACCGACATTTTACTACACACGTTCTGCAGCTCCTCACTAATTACTGGATGTATCACGCACTATTTGAGCTCAACCATAGGCGGCACATCAAGGGTTTATATCGACAAGAAGCAATTCAGTTTACTTTTGCGATTGGCCTTTTTCAAGTTTTCCTCAGTTCTCGGTGTGTCTCCTCTCAATGGTTGCTACCGGACTTTCCATAAGAGTCCACCTGAACAATCCACCTGATATCCTAATAGGACTCCTTTTCGAGCTTCATCCGTTGTTAATTTTCATTAACAGCTCCCCAAATGCCTCGAGCAGAACACGTCCTTTCACATTTTTCGCCCAGTTGTCCAATTCTCCGTAAAACTCCAGGTATAGTCATAGGTCCACCCAGGCTATTCCTACTATCGTCAATAGTTTGAATGCTACTTCCACTGGTAGACCGATGATAACGTCTTCCATGTGTTCCACCAATTGCTTTTTTTAGCGTTCTCACCATTAACTCTTCTAGTCCGATAAAGTCGAACTACTTTTCCAAGGCCTCACAGACCGCCTCACCTATATCCTTGCAGATCGTTCTGATCTTCCTGCTAGCCCTAATTTCGGCTTCCGGTCCTAGGGGCTTTTTGCAATTTAACTCAAGAATTCCGCCGTTACATCTTTGGTTTTCCCAAGTTTCAACATAAGGTCTCCTTACTGGGAGCATCTAATGCGGATAACATTAATTGTCAAATTTGGCGAGTTCGCAGTCTGCCTTCACTCTTCTGCTCAGAATAGCTCTGCACCCTGTTTGGAGATTTCCTCTAGTCTTTCTTTTTCCATTGGCCATCTTTCTCCAGGCTACCACATCCTTCTTGAGAGATCCACTCCTTTTCTATGGAATTGTTGCTACATGAGTTACGCCGGCAACTTCTGTCATCCTCCTAACCAGCTCCACTTTTTTGGGATTTCGGCCTTTTTCTCTCTTCGAGATCAGATAAGCATAAAACCGTTTCAGTTGAGCATTAAATTCTTCTCAAATTTCTGTAGATAGTTTAATAGGGAAGAAAGACTTTTCAGGTAAAGGTTCCCTAATCTGTAAAATTAGGCAAAATATAGTGAAGTTCAAGGAAAAAATCAAGAGAAATGCTTCACTTTCAATATTTAATTTTTTTAACTATATCTGACATAGATCGAACCATTTTCGTATGTGAAGTAAAAGAATGAACGCCTGGATTACAATATGATGTTTTGCATCTTATATTAGCGTCAGTGGTTCAGAAACTATGCGTCTATGCGTTTATCTGAACAATGCATTGTAGATAGTTTCAAATTCATACAATAATTCATGAAATCAACAGACGGACTCCATGCATAATCCGAGGACTGAAAAATAAGCCTTATACCATGTCGAGTTTATAAAGTAGATTTCTATTCGATATTCGCCAATGTGGCAAATCCTCGACATACTTTTTCGAGCTCGAAATTTTGGAATAAAAGGATATCAGAGCAGAACAGCTCAAACGAAGCTAAGTTTCCATAACACCAATTCGTATTTTGTCCTCTGCAACGCAACCATTACAGCAAAGACAGAACATATTATATCCAATTTACGTATACTCTCCAAGGTTAGCTGCTTTTAAAATTACTCCGTACAATGTACTCGTGCAAAATCATACCAAATCCGACATTCTATTTACAAGGATTCTGTATTCATTCCATAAGGATATAAAATAGAGAACAGAACAGATAAACGCAGACAAGATTGGTTGTGGGGAGTTTCTGATTTGCTGGTTCATTAAATTTTCTTGTAATCTCCGACCAGAAGCACTTATGCCCTTCGTTCGTTACGAAGGTTTTCAGCTCCACAAGTCTATGGTGTGGTGTCTATGATGAACGTGGATAAGATTTGACTAGCGAGACCCGGAAAATGATGTTCTGTAAAGAAGTTGAAAAAGAGCCCAACAAACGAAATTGGAATCTCTGAACTGTTGAGCGAACCGCTGAAAGAAAATAACGACGTTCGACTTTGAAGAATGAAATTTACAGGATATACAGATTTTTGATCCCGGACTCAACACAATTTAATTAAAAAATACTCGTCTATTGGGCAACCACGCCTTCTGCTCGGGATTATTGCAAAAATGTTTTATAATGAAAATACTCCAAGTCAAAGCCCGACCAAACCAACTGGGCCTGAAAGTATAGAAGCAGGTTCTTGCCGTTCTTTCGTGATTCCATCGATTTCATCACCTCATCCCCTTATCGGGGAGCCAGGAATTTAGGATGGCTGGTACATAAATTGGAAAATTTTAGTATGTGGCTAATCGAAGAATTCCTGATGGGGGAAGAAAAGTGTTTGAAACAAGTTCAATCAGAGCAAATTCGATTTGAAACGTTTGATTTAGCTCCTGCCAATTTTTGTTTGAACTATTCGTCGTGGGTGACGGAGGCAAGGTGGGGGGTGAACTATGCAGATCCGAATAGTAATAAAGCAACATAGTAAATTGCTTCCACGGAAAAACGGTCTGTTCGGTAAAAATAAAGTAATTAAATGTCTGAAAGCTGAAAAATTGAGGTTCAATCAGACGGAAATGAAACGGCTTATGAGCGATTGGCACGTGATTTCTAGCGAAAATTATTGTGACAATGCCTCATGGTGTTAAACATTGCTTCTGATTTCGATATCAAGCAAATACCTACTAACAATAATTTCAAAAGTTGTTCTGTGCTTCCTCAGGTGGAGGCATGCATTTGGATATTATAGAGCTCTACTTGTCTACATACTACTTGTCTACTTCGTAATATTTTTCTGTAAACGAGACATGCAGGAGCTGTTGCTTTCACCTAAGAACAAAAGCAAAACCATGTTCCGTCACACATAGACAGTGTAAATTGCGCGAAACCATGACGAATGTCTTTTATCCTATACTTGAGTATTCTGCTGGTGCTTTGCAACGTGATATTTTTCATTTGCTAAAAGGTAACGCACACACCTGGCAAGTTTCAACAGTTTGCTTGTTTCCCACGATACATCACCGCACCACTAAACAGTTTTCCGAGTAAATAATTTTGAAATGTGATATGGAAGGAAATGGTATTTTTACTATTAAACTTCAGCTCTGATAAATGTCCTCTGTGCTATTCGCCCCTGCTTGCTGTTGAATGGTTTTGTGCGTCTAGCATGAATCTTAGCTATTCATTTCTGATATATTTTATTTTGTCTCCAAGAGCTCCGGTTTGGAAATTGAATTCAAAAGGATGAAGTTGAAAACAGTTCTTAGTGATGCTACTAAACTCTAAGTTGTTTTATACCAATTTGCACCAATGTCTTTTTGGAACCACTCAATACGAAAATCTTATTTGGTTTCGTTTTTTTTGCAATTGTGGAAATCAAATTGAGCTCTCATCTTCGCATGCTTAGCGAAAGATAATACCAAAGGCCGTCTCCCCCAGTATTGAAATGAGAATTGTCTACGTTTGGCTTTTAAGACAGTAGAATCTCACAAGATATGAGTTAACCCTATTTTAACTTCCCTGTATCTCATGTGCACCAGAACAAAAATACGTAATTGCTTAGCGCTTACTATAAAACTGCGGGGAAAGGAGGAAAAAGGAGGAATTGCACAGAAAACTAGTAAAAAATATGCCTCAAGCATGCTCGGGTTCTTACCACACTTATAAATTCCCTCCTATCCTTCAATACTTCGGAGCTTTGAAAACCTTGAAAGTAAACACGAAACATATATAAGTTTTACCAGACTGATTCAGAATTTTCCAAACCAATTCACAATTTTCTAAACTAATTTTAGAAATTTCCAAACCATTCTAAGATTTTTCCAAGTCGATTTCAGAATTTTTCATTTCAAATTCAGATTTTTTTCAATGGATTGGACATGTGTGTGCGTACCGATCGAACCTTTGTGGAACCCATCCATGCATTCCTTTTCCACCCCCAGGCGAGTGGGTTTCGCTATATTATTATTAAGTTTTATACCGACTTTGGACTATCCATCAATTTCAATGGCATCCATGGTACTAGCAACGCAACAATTTAAACTTCTTAATAGTTGGAAAGTCCTCTCGGTTGTCAGTGGGCGTCACTGAGATTCTACAGGAGGCGACGCAATTAATTGCAATCACAAATACACGATTTTATATCTATAGGCCATGAAATATAGTATAGTATAGTATAATATAGTAAAGTATGGAAAAACATCTGAATTGGAAATGAAAATCTGAATTTGAAATGAAAAATTCTAAAATTGAAGTTGGTTTTGAAATTTCTGAAAATAGCTTGGAAAATTCTGAATTCGTTTGGAAAATTCTGAATTACACCTTAATAACATATGAAACTGTCGAACAAAACGGACAAAACACATACGTGTCTGTATACTAAATTTTGGTACTCACTACAAGAACGGTACTTTACTTACCAACCGTCGAGCCGCAATGGATAGATGGTGAGAATACTTCGAGCAGATTTCAACTGAAGAATTTGCTCATCCTCCACTTCCACAATCATTGCCGACATTTGGACCAGTTACACCTGTCAGCGCAACTGGTGCTAAGAGGTGGCGGTGAGGAAGACGGGGCGGCAACCCTGTCGGCTGAACCAAAACCAAGTGGCCAAGGAGATCCTCCATAGTGGTGGCACCGGCTCCACGAATGCTCCAAAGGGCTATTCAGGGCAATCGGACCCGAGTATGCACGGGGACTCATCTGAAGTGGCAATTGGTCACGAAACTTTACCAGGGGTATACTAGTACCATGGGAACCGGGATAGCCCCTGGACTCACATACTTCAGGAGAATTCCTGTTGTATGTGCGTACAGCTCGGTTGTTTGCGGTTGGCGAACAGAGACCTTCGGTTCTCAGCGTAGTGTTGCGTTTCAAAACGGGTGCCGTACTCCTTAGTTCGGTAGAGATTTAGGTAGGTCTTGCATCCATCATTATGAATGCTGAGCCATGCACTTGGTATAGACTGGTACCGTTGTTGCTTGTCACAGCGGGGCTCTGATTATGGTCACAAAATCAATCCGTGTCTTAAGAAGACCGTGGGATTAAGTCTCCTTGACAGGTACCCACGTAAAACCCCTAGGAATGACTGCCAGCGCAACTGAAGTCGAGGAGGCAATAAAAAGAATAAAATCGAGAAAGGCCACAGGACCTGAAGACACCGCATCTGCGCTCTGAAAAGCGAAGAGCTGGGACCCAACTCTGTGGCTCAGTGAATTCTTTAATCGGGTTATTCAGGAAGGAAGGACACTATCTGACTGGCAGGAAAGTACCATTGTTCCAATATGGAAAAAGAAAGGTAGTCCAGCAGAATGTTCAAATTACCGTCCCATCCCATACCATGAAGATTTTTGAACGCAATCTTGACAGCCGTATTCGCGAAATCGTTGAAATAACCGTGAATCATACCGAATTGGGCAAAAACTGCGGAACTACTGACACAATACACGCTGCGCGGTTACTCATGGAGAAACACCATGAGAAGCATCGACCTCTTTACATTGCATGTCTGGATCTGAAGAAAGCTTTTAACCGTGTGCCACACGAACTCATCTGGTATGCTTTACGACAACACTTAGTGCCAGAAGAACTCGTGCGCTCGGTTCAATTGCTCGACCACGATCCGAAAAGTAAAGTTCAAAGTTTGGTGGGCGTATCAAAACCGTTTCGTGTCTCTGTTGGTGTTCATCAAGGAAGCGACCTCTCACCACTCCTCTTTGTTCTTGTTATGGACACCGTTACACGGGACATCCAACGTCCAGCGCCCTACACACCGCTTTATGCAGATGATGGTCTCCTAGCATCTGATAGCAAAAATGATCTTAAGCAACTTGTCCAAAAATGGAATGATCGCCACATGCAACACGGTCTCAGATTGAATCTAAACAAAACTGAATTTTTGATGACCGATCCCCATGAAACAGGTGCAATCACTGTCAGCGGCAGTGATCTGCCCAGAACTGAGCATTAACGCAACCTGGATGAAGTGGCGATCCACAACTGATGTTCTTTGTGATCGACGTATCAACGAACGTCTCAATCTAAAATCTACCGCAATGTTGTCAGTCCTGCCGCCCTCTATGGTTCTGAGTGTTGACTGACTATAAAGGACAATGAACGGCGTTTTGCGATAATCGAGACGAAAATGTAGCGTTGGACTAGTGGCGTGATACGTTCTGATCACATCCGAAATGAGGATATCCGCGTTCGATATGGGGTTGCACCGATCGTGGAAAAATGGTGAGAGAGGTGTTTTCGATGGTATGATCACGCAATTCATGCTAACAAGAATTCACTTGCCAAGATTGGTCTGAACATCGAAGTCGATGGTAAACTACCAAAAGGCAGGCCGAAAGAAAGGTGGCTTGATACGCTGGATGGGTATTTAAAAGCCTCGAGATTGCACCCAGATCAGGCATTCGATACAGCCAAATGGCGAAACCGAATACGACGAGCCCTCGCTTGTGAGACAAAGGCTGAGGAAAAAGAAGAAAGAAACGATGCAGGATGAAGGACGGGATAAATGGCTAGCCTTGTAATGGGCGACAGAGAATTATTAAGTGTAGCCAAAGATCCATAAGACCGAGAGCTTGCGTCCTGATGTCAAGACGGTTAGAGGCAACTATGCTGAGACAATATTGTTCCCAGGACTTAGCTACGGTCATCATACAATACCAGATAAATGGCGAGAGGAAAAACATCATAGTTGCCTCCGCGTATTTACCCTATGATTCTTTGTATCCTCCACCGACGCAAGAGCTTAGGGATCTGGTGGCGTATGCAGAATCAAGTGGTCTCGAACTCTTAATAGGTTGCGATGCGAATGCTCAACATATTTGTTGGGGCAGTAGCAAATGCAATCCAAGAGGTGAGAAGCTATTTGATTTCATCACTGCAGCTGGTCTTATGACTGCAAACGTGGGGTGCGCCCCTACGTTCGTGGGACCGAGAAGAAGCGAAGTAATTGACCTAACAATCTGTACCCCAAAATTGTTAGAGTTGATTACACACTGGCGAGTGCTAGACGAGGTCTCACTGTCAGATCACCGATATCTAGAATTCAATCTGACTATTGCGGGCGAACAGTCTGCAGTACAAAGACGGAACCCTAGGAAAACGGATTGGGCAAAGTTCAATGAACTTCTTGGCAATAAAGTACAGTTCCCTAGGCGACTAAGGACTCCTTTGGTGCTGGAAGATGAATTGAAAACTCTGAACTACACACTTTTAGAGTGTTATGAAGAGGCTTGTCCTATTTCCCGAGGCCAAAGCGGTAAAACAGTTCCTTGGTGGAACCGAGAACTGCAAAAACTCAGGAAATCAACCAGGCGACTTCTGAATCGTGCTTGCAAAAGTAACAAGAACGAAGACTGGTTAAGTTTCAGGAACTCACAACGTGAATATAAGAGGCTCGTGAGGTGCTCGAAACGAGACTCCTTTAGAGCGTACTGTGAGGAACTGGAAGGCGAAAGGGAGACTTCAAGGCTGTGCAGAGTCCTCAAAAGGGATGAGTCGGCCAAGTTGGATTCTCTTAGAAAACCCGGCGGTACTTTCACGAACTCCAGACTGGACTCAGTACAGACCCTCCTGGAAGTACACCACCCGGGGGAACGGGTGAGAGAAGTGGTAGGGGGAGAGTTGACGGTTCTTGCAACCCCTTCAACACGCAAGTGTTGCAAGAGGAACTGGAACACTGCGAAAGCGGTTGTTACCCGTGAAAAGGTGAGAGCTGCGATACTGTCCTTTGAACATTTCAAAGCACCTGGCATGGATGGCATCTATCCGGCAATGCTAAAGGAGGGTATGGAGCATTTAGAGCGACCTCTAACAAATATTTTTCGAGGATGTCTTGCTCTGGGCTACGTGCCTTCTTCATGGCAACAGGTTAAAGTAATTTTCATACCGAAACCTGGGAAAGATGACTATTCTAATCCAAAGAACTTCAGACAGATCAGCTTGACTTCATTCTTGCTGAAAGATTTGGAGAGACTGGTGGAGCGTCACATTCGTGGAAACGCACTTAGGTCACACCCACTTAGTGAAAACCAACATGCTTACCAACGTGGAAAGTCCTGTGAGTCTGCTCTTCATTCTTTGGTCACAAAGATAGAGGATGCAACTTTGAATGGTGAGTACGCGATGGGGGTGTTTGTGGACATTGAAGGGGCTTTTGACTGTGCGCCTTTTCAAAAACTTTGTGATGCCGCCAGAGCGCATGGTGTTGATGATGCTTTAATTAAGTGGATCGATGCTATGCTAACGCAAAGATTGCTGTGCGCTGAGGTAGGGGTCGATCGCTACCTGACTACGGAGGCAACGAAGGGCTGCCCCCAAGGAGGTGTGCTTTCGCCGCTTCTGTGGAGTATGCTGATCGACTCACTGCTATGTGAACTGCAAAATTTGCCAATACACGCTCAAGCTTATGCTGATGACGTGGCTGTACTTGCTGTTGATCGGGATCTTGGAACGGTGTGTAGGAATATACAGCGTGCCGTTGATTTGATAGACAGCTGGTGCCTTAGACATGGTTTGTCAGTTAATCCAAATAAAACCACAATGGTTTTATTCACAAAAAGGAGAAAACTGGATGGACTTTGCCTCCCTGAGATGAGGGGTACTACCCTTCAACTCTCCGAAGAAGTGAAATATCTGGGGGTTACTCTAGATAAAAAACTTCTTTGGAACAAACATGTAGAGGTAAAGATGAAACGAGCTCTCACAGCTTATGGGCTGTGCAGACGGACCTTTGCCTCGACATGGGGACTCAGACCTCATGTGGTAATGTGGATATACGTTGCCATCATTAGGCCGATGTTCGTATATGCATCCGTAGTGTGGTGGGTTAAAGTGAGACAAAAAGGTTTTCACCGTAAACTAGCTGCACTGCAAAGAACTGTTTGTCTGGGTATCACTGGTGCCATGAGCACGACATCCGGCGCAGCTCTGAATGCACTACTCAATTTGCAGCCTTTGGATATATTTATTCAAAGCACTGCAATGAGAGCAGCTCATAGGCTAATTCGATTAGATCTATGGGAAAACAACGGATGTGGGGGGCACAGAGCATTGGAAGAGTTACTGGGAGGACTGAATCCAGTTCTTACAATGCCTTCCGATTCTCGTGTCCCCATACATCTGTTTGGTAGAAGATATGTAGTTACCCTGAAGCGTAGAGAGGACTGGGAAGACCCAGAGGAATGCGTGGAGGGATATACGGAAGTCTTCTACACGGATGGCTCAAAAACAGAAGAGGGTTCTGGAGCCGGAGTCTACCTCTCGAATAAAAACGAGAAGTGGGCTTTTCCTTTGGGACAATATGCAACGGTTTTTCAAGCCGAAGTTTATGCGATCCTAAGGGTGGCAAACTGGGTGATTGACGAGCGGTTGAAGGGCAGGCGCATCGCAATCTGCAGTGACAGTCAAGCTGCACTGAGGGCATTGAGCAGTCCTTTGATCACCTCGAAAATCGTTCAGGAATGCAGAAACCGTTTGAATTCTATGTCTAGATTCAATACGGTGGAACTACTCTGGGTACCTGGTCACTATGGCATAGAAGGAAATGAAATCTCGGACGCTTTAGCGAAAGAGGGGTCAATCTCCCCTATGCCGGGACCGGAGCCAGCAATTGGGGTATCAGTAGCATTGGCTAAATCTGTTTTCAAAAACTGGGAACAAGTTTCCCATAATGACAGGTGGCAGAGCCTTAATGCTGCTCGACACACCAAACTTTTCCTGCCAGAACCCAACATACGTACCGCAAAGTTTATCCTGTCGAAAAGCAGGAGGACTTGCAGGTGTATTGTGGGCATTCTGACAGGCCATAATTCACTAGCTGGGCATATGTTCAGAATAGGAATTACCGAAGATGATACGTGTCCCTCCTGTAATGAGGAAGCGGAATCCACGGAGCATTTTCTATGTGAATGCCCCGCCTATGGACGTATCAGGCATCAAATCTTTGGTGCCGATGTTCTCCAATTACGACGGGTAGCATCACATCCACTAACGGAAATCCTACGATACGTTAACGAATCCGGAATATTCCGTTAGACGGGGGACGCGAGTACAATGGGCCAACACGGCCTGAGTGCTCAGAAGCTTTAGCTTCTCCCCACCACACACACACACACACACACACAAGTGTAGCCAGTTCCTATTGTGTGATTAACGGAGTCGAAAGTCTTGAAGATCACGCCCTAGTAGGATGCATGGACTAGCATTCCACAAAGCCGTGCTGCTCTATAAGACGGCGGATTTTGAAAGTGCAGTGAAACAGGAAGGCAATTTTCAACGAAATTATGGTCGATTTGTTTTTTGTAGGTACAATTTGGAACGAGTTAATTTGGTCTAATGTCGGATCTGCGCGCTCTTCGACTGCTTTCCCGGTGGCCAAAATCAAATTTGATGATTGTGCTTCAGTGTCCACCAATTCTGACTTTCTTCGAAATTACTTCTCCTCAATTTTTGCATCTATCTATCCTTCCCACCCTGCTTCCGATAATTTCGATGTTCTTTCACCCTATGCCTATCTTCTGTCCTGCTGCTATGGTAGAATTTCTTATCGACAATTTAGCTATTCATGGTGGTTGTGTTCCTGATGGTCTGCCTAATATTTTTATAAGAAAATGTAAACAAAATAACTTCCTTCACCTTTCGCTAATTTTTAACAAAAGTTTACCGGAATATGTCTTTCCAGACAATTGAAAGGAGGCACGTATGATTCTCTTACACAAAAAAAGTCAACGCCACACTGTAAACTACCGGCCCATAAAATTCTAGAAAAATATATCAAAGAATGCCTTTCGTCTTGCTTCGGACATCTGTGTGGGAAAGAACAGCATAGGTTCCAAAGGGGGCACTCGATCGTATCTAATTTATTGTGGTTTAATAACGTTGCTGCTAAATCCCCCAATGTATACAATTTATACTGCTTTCTCCAGAGCTTTCGATCCAGGTGATCATATCCTGCTTCTTAAGAAGTTCGATTCGTATGGCTGTCCATCATCTGTACTCTCGTGATTAAGGTCTTACTTATGCGGTAGAGTGAATAGGGTCTCCTTAAATGGTTCAGTCTCTCCAGCCATTTGTAGTCCCATAGTGTTCGATCCTTGCGCTATTTCTTTTCTACTTGTTTATCTTGTTTATCTTTGCTCGTCCTTGTCTTTTCTATGCAGGCTGTTTTCTATTTTTGACTCGCCTGCAGGGCTCAATCATCTGCAATCGAATCTATGTCCCGTTGGTGTATGCAAGATAAGTTGGCCTTATAAGGGTAATGCGATAACATTCGATAGCAAGATTCGATTTAATTGTCATTACGTTGACATTCTCAACGGGGCGTACAGAATGTCAGGTATCGTTCTACGCTTCTCTTACCAGTTTAAGGGTGTTCATTCTTCAGTCATTCCTCATAACTCCTTCATCCGCAATATTCTAGAGTATGATTTAATAGTATGGTGTCCTAACCATTATTGTGACGGTTATGGTATAGAATCAGTTCAGAGGAAATTTATTAGTTCGCTGCTTTTTAAAATGAACCTTCCATGTTACCGCTATCTCACACCTTGAGCATAAGTTGATGAACGGATTAATGAATTGTTCGCCTCCATATTTAACGAATTCGGCTGTAATTCCATCCTGGCGACTTATGGTTTTTAAGCCGGTGGATTGCACGGCTGTTTCTTCTATGCTTGGTGGTGGCAGCATTTGTCCGTCCTCTTCAGTTGGCGGGATCTCCAACTAACCGATGTTCTAGGTATTGAGCAGTTTATCAAAACATTCAAACCATTGCTTCAATATGCTCATTCTGTCGGAAATCAGATTTCCTTCTTTGTCTCGGTAGGATGAGCATCGCGGTGTATAAGGCTTCATCCTGTTGACTTTTCGGTAAAGCTTGCGCACCTGGTGCGATTGCTTCCTGTACTTTTCGAGTTCACAGACCTATTAGTTCTGCCAGGATTCGCTTTTCTAACTGCGAAGTCGCTTTTTCGCTCAACGGAGTTCACGATAAGTCTCCACGCGTGCACAAGTTCCTTGAGAATGCAACATTACTCGGTATGCATCATTCTTCCGTTCCGTTGCTAATTTACAATCATCGTCGAACCAGTCACTCCGACCTTTTTTGCAACTGGGGCCAAGTATCTTTGTAGTCGTATCAATGATAACATTCTTCAGGTGATTGTGAAGATCATTCTTTGATGCTTCATCTCCAGGATCTCTGTTTACTGCTGTTATTGCGGCATCCATGTTCCCCTTATAGGTGTCATAGATTGCTGTGCAGTGGATGGCTTCAGTGTTAATTCTCAGCTGATTGTCAGAGGGGATTCTAGGTGGTGTTTTTATTCTTAGACGGAGCACCATGCCAACGAGATAATGATCTGCGTCTATATTGGCCCCATGTATGTTCCGACATTCATCAAGCTGCGAGGTTGTAGCGTTTGATCAGCGCGTGGTCAATTTGGTTTTTGCAGGTGTCCTTTATAAATTATGCCATTGGTGTAATGGACAGCTATTGAACTTCTGAAATTCAGTTCCGAGACTCTTCACATAGCATTAGAAATGTTATCATTGTTGTCTTTGGCGAGCTCTTATGCGACTGTTACTCTCTCTGCCAATAATGCTCGCAGCTCTCTCTCGTTTATTTTTCTTTTCTTCTCAGTAATGTTTCTTCTTTATATATGCACGTACAATAACTTTTGAAGTTTTTCTGTCTATTGTACATTCTGAATTAATTAAATAAATAAACAAATAGCGAGGGTTTAAGTACAGTATATTTTTAAGAGATTCGACTCACTTTCAATTTATTATATGATACATGAGAAATCCAAGTTTTGTTTTTGTTAATTTTTGTATCAAAATTCAGGAAATTATTTTTTTTCGAACATAGCTTCTTTATTATTTACACCACGGACTTCTATCATACCTCATCTTAAAGGTTTTTTCAAGCACTTCAAAACAATTTCAGTTTAATTTTCATTGATTGGTTGATGATTGGTTACTGTTTTTACGTTATTTAACCTTGTGGGTAATTTTTTGCTTAGTCATTATGAATTTACGTTCGAGGGAATTCAATGAACTTCAATGAGGCTAGGAAAGCCACACTTACTGAAGCCAATATTTTGCTCCGTTGTGATACTCGACTAAGGAAGGGGTAAGGAGAGGAATCGCAGAAGCAAAGGAGGAGAAGGGAAATTATACTTCGCGAATTAGTGATTACAGAGTAAGAATCACCGTGCTTGAGGTGAGTTAGAGGAGGAGCCTGTAAACTTTTCCAAATCGGGAGATATTAGATAAGATAAGAGGCTGAGGGAAAACAAAGGAACTGATTACATTGAATTCAAGATCCGAAAAGCGTTTCAACTTCTTCCAAAACTTCCAGAGAATATTAAAATCCCCTTCCATTGTTCTGCGGAAAGTGCTATTAGGATAACGCATTCGTCGGTTATTAGGAGGAGTGAGTTCAACTGAATAGTGTAGCGTCCCCCGCCCATCTGGAAAATATTCATTTGACTTCCGCCTTCTGATCAACTTTTCCACGGGTACTGACTAATGTGCCCCAACTACACTCCGTAGTCAGGTGTTAACGAAGGCTTCGAGCTTGGAAGTAGCCACTTTCGATGTACTATTCCCACATTGCAATACAGAAAGAAGCACAGAACAGCCTCAATTTGATCTTGGCGTTAGGATAACTACAAATTGATGAACGCCTTCGATGCTCTGACCATTATTCCAGATATGAACAGTGCGTTGGCAACGGTGCTCAGGTTATGGATTACCAGAATTTCTGTACAAGTGAAGGTAACAGATTCACAGAAACTGCTGAAGCAGTGATGAATACACTTTGCAGGGAGACCGCCAAACCCAGCGCTTTTATTTGTCTTCTTTATCATATGAGATACAATTCGGGACCCTGTTCTTTTCACGTCTTCAACTGCTCGTTATTCTGAATTAGGTGTCGACCGTTAACGTCCTTCACTCGACAATTGAAAGGTATATGACTGCAGTCAAGTTCTGTGTGACGTACGGTTCTGACTTCGAACCCCCGAGACTTCAAACGATATCGGAGTTCGAGTACGCTATAATTGCCATCATTCTTAGCGACCATTGGAGCCTTCAAACTCTTCTATTCATCCATCCGTTTCCATGCCTTCGCTGTCAGTCAGATCTTGTGATGCTCCTTGGAGACATGGCCGATGAGACCATTTTTTATGGCGACCGTATGCTCATTAATATTCTCAAATGGATAACAGAGAATATCTGCCGTCCGATCAGCAATACAGCTCATCCACTGTCGAGGGTCGCAGTCGATGATGAACTTGGACATCGCGGCTCTCTCTGCTAAAAGTGTCGCACGTAACCCTCAAGCAAAAGCAAACGACCATTAGATTGTGATCCCTTTCGAGGCCGATGTGTTTTTACACACATCCAGAAGATAACTCCTGAATCTACTGTTGACCGCAAAGTATTCAATTTGATTGCTCATATGGGTCATGGAATCCCAACAGACTTTTTGGCAGGCTCTGTACCAATGACGAGGCAGTGGAATGCGGTAACCAAAGCCGTGCTTCTTTATCATATACCCGAGCAAGAGCCAACTTTGCATAAAGATCACGCATCACGATCAAAAAGTCACCTTTGGGACTGAACTGCGTGTAATTGTTCAAAGAAAGCATTATTCTCCTTTAGTGTATAGTACTGTATAATAACGATGTTAAAAAAAAAAAATTGATAAGACTTCCGGCGGTAATTAACAGGTAATTAGGTTAATAATTTAAGGTTGTATTTTGCATTGACCATTCCATCAAAAATGGACGCTACGAATTTGTAGAGGGTTCGTAAACCAGTAATCGGCCTTGTGTCGGCGGGGTCTTGCACCGTGTCCTTCTTAGGGACAAGGTAGGTAATCCTCGCAGTGAGGAAGGGTAGAAATTCGTCCGGCCGACTCATCACCTTATTTCGTAAACGACGCCATATGACAGAAAGTTTCTGCTTTAGTGTGCCCAGAATTTCAACTAGGGGTGTCTCACTGGGGAAGGCATAGCTTCGGTAAACCCACTGCACTATATTTCTCACCCGTCTGCTGGCATTGCCAGCACTGATCTGAATCAGTCTATCAATGTCCTGCCTTAGTGAGTCCCGCCGACGTTTCAAACGAATTTTCTATGGTGGATCTCTTTGGTCACTAAAACCAATAACACGAAAGCGAATCTTCTGACCGTGCAATCTGATAGCCGCAACTGTATCACAATACCACAAAGTTGAAGCAGCGACATATTGTAATCTTATTATTGATTTAAAATAGAATTTCCGGAGTTGCTGGAGAACTATAGTGCTGGGAATACCTGGTCTATGCAAAGGATCCATATCCAAGAGTTTTATACATGCTCTTTGGAATTCGTCCGCAACCTCAGCGAAAACCTCAGCTGGACGGTGGAGAAGAGTGCTTAGACGAGTACTAAAACTGTTGCCTGCAGTGCGGCGTTGTGTTGTTGATGCCGCCGCCTCTGCCCCCATCGACTTTCGGTCACCAGTTTCCCTGATGACCTCAAGTCGAACACGCTCCGTGATGATGGCCGGGATTGTGTTGCTGAGAGTAATAAAGCGGGACAGTCACGTGCGCGAATTGCGGGAAACGCTCGACGAATCTCTGTTGCAACAAGGAGCGGTAAGATGTTGTACCCGCCCCCGCCGATATTTCGTAGTAAGAGTGGATGATGAAGAGGTTCATTTCTTCAATCCATTTCATCCGCTGCCTATGCGAACCTGCTGAAGTGGTCGCGACAGATTGTGGCGCAGCATGCGGAGCTATGCTCCTGGTCGTCATGACGCCTAGACGTCGAACCGTCCCTCGACTAGCGGTTTCGACGTCGTGCTCTCCACTACGAGAGCCCGACCAAGTCACCAAGTCAGCCGACTCCCGCCAGTTATCCGTACTGCACCTCAAATTTCATTTTCTCATTAGATGGATTTGCATTTTATACCTAACTGCCAGGTGAGGGGACAGCTTCTTCAGTGAGTAATCTGCAGGACTTCAAAGTTTCTGCACTTTCCTTACCTGCCCCCTAAGACGCTGCGGTGGCGTACAGCCATTCAGACTGAAGCTATCCATCACTCCTCCTTTCACAACCGGGCTTGGAACCGGCTACGGCGGAGTTATTATTAATTATTATTAAGTTGGAAAAGATGCCGGAAAATAATTTATTTGTGATTTTTTTGCGGTTGTAGTGTCGTCAGTAGTTTCTCTTGATTTGTTTATTATCTGGTAAGGGTCCTTATTGAAACTATGGTTATCAGAAAAGGGAGACCGATGTACCCTTCGAGATCCCATACGTGCAAAAGAAGGATGTAAAATTTGTTTTGGGTCTGGTCGTGTGGGATATTAACTAAAACGTCTCGATTGGTGCTTTCCGAAACAGTTTTGAATTGGCCGCAACGCGGGGGTCCGAAAGGGGTCGGTTATGTCAAGGACCCATTTTTAAACATCTAAAATAAATACGAAAATCAACCAGCATGGTATCTAGGTCTCCATACCGAAACCTGTTTAAATAAAGTTAATAATTTCATATTATCATATTCATTATATGTGTATTTTTAAGGTTTTATGTGAAACAAAACCTTTTTAGAATCGGGTCGAGGTCTGTCTGTTTGTCTGTCTGTTACACCCGATTTATTCGGAAATTCTGGATTGATTGTCATGAAAATTAGTGAGAGCGTGTGGTCTGTGGATCCCCTGGAGTGTGGTGGAGTCAGCAGTCAGAAAAGGTTCGGCGTCGGCGTGTTCTTTGGTAGAGACGTTGTGCGGGAGGGAGCTGACTGTTGGGGGATTGGCTAAACGTTAGCTTGTGCAGTCGGCTGCAAACATCTTGGTTGAGGAATATGCGTATTTGACAGTGCGTACATGAATTGGAATTGGAATCGATTGAGCTATCCGAAAAAATCCATTTGGCATGAAGATTTAGCTAAACTGCGAGAGTAGCTTTGGTGGTAATTAAGGGTTAGGTAGGGAGGTGATTATTCCCTGGTGGGAATGGTTTGCCAGCATACTTCTCTAGTAACTTCCTTATACTTTCGTACAATTGGGTCAATTTGGGAGAAGAAAGTGGGAGGGAGGGTGGATGATGGCAGACAGTCTGTTTACGAGTCGCTGGTCAATGAGACGAGATACCAGTTGGTTAAAGCGTGGTTTAGTTGAACTTTGGACTGGGTTTTGGCGATAATAAGCAGAAAAATACTGTCGAGGTCACTTAGATCTGACTGGTGTTGGAGATGTGTATCCCGGAAAACGGGTGAGACTGGGGGGGGTGGACTTAATTTTGGTTTGTTGTCTCCGTTTGGTGTGAAGGATTGTTTGGTTTGTCAAAGTTGGTCTAAATGAACATCGGGCAATTGCAGTAATTCGCTAGATGTGATACTGGCGGGAATAGGTGAAGGTTGCGTTACATCGATGTTCCGGTGAAGTTCGTCTTATATTTTTCCAGGGGAGTACATGAAATAGCTTTAGGTGAGGTGTTTATTACGCTGGGTATTTGAACTTCATTGGACGTTATCGTAAATTGTTGCGCTGTCTGAGCTGTGTATGAGTTGTGCGAACACTGATTGTTACGAGCATGTGTTCACTATATAGCAGTAATCTAAACTGTGTCCACTGATCCAGAACGATCTGAATTGTGTGAATGTTGTTAGTACAAAAGTGTCCCCAGTGGAAATCGATGTCGATCTGACGTTCCAGATTTTTATTATGTGTTCTAGAATGATTTTATCTATTATATCGCGACAATAATCGGAAGACGGTTACTGTTCTTGAGAATCTTAACTTCCATCCCTCCTTCCACTAACTAAGGATGATCATAGGTTCACCATGGATGAGTGAAAGTATCAATTCTGCATTTGGGGGCATTTAACTTCGACATGACTTCGCTTTTGTTTTAAGGAGCCACATCTTATGACTCCTCTACGTGCCGCAAAATGGAAGTAAGTGTTTTCCAGCGTACCATAGAATATCAAGCCTGTCCCACAAAAATTATAGTAGGCGAGGATTAAATCAACTTTTATTGCAAACAAAGAATACTTTAAATGAATTTTTAACCCTTATTTTACAGAGGAGTCCCGACCTCGATGTAAAGTATGAGTAGTTTTTAGAAAATTTTGTTCATTTCCATAATGTATGTGTATAATTTAAGCCAGTTTGGAAAACACCTGAACTTATTGACCCGGAGCGAATACTACAGCGAAAGACTTTACTTATTTTTGCCCAAGTAATCTTCAAGTGATCATCAGCAATATTCGTTTATTATTTCAAACCGTTTTTAAGGTTTTGTTTGAAAAGTTGAGAACTATGAACGCCCAGACATGTAATGAGTGATATTCTTCTACATTGAGATTTAGGGGGGTCCCCATAAATGCAAAAAGGGGTTTAACAATTTTTTTCACCGAATATAGTCATGTTGGGTATCAAATGAAAGCTTTCCGCTAGTACTACTACCAAGACTAGTACCACTACCAAGCCGATCTTAGTTTTGATATTTGTTAGAAAGGCGGGGAGTGGGAGGGGTGGAAAGTGATGATTTCTTTAACCGAACCATTCTCAGAAACTACCCAACCGAAAAATCGGAAAAAAATCAATGAACTGCCTCTAAATGGTGTCCAGGCCTCAAAATATTCTCCATATCGATATCTGCTTAATTTAGATTAATAATAGTATATTAACATATTTTTGGGGAATTGAGTAAAAACCCCCCTTAAGTCTAGCCCAAAGTTATAAAACTGTAGCAGTATAGAATATAATATGAAATATGTTATCCCCAAGTTTGATGAAAATCATACTATTACTAACAAAGTTACAGTAGCTCAAAGTTGACTTACCGTGTAAATTTACTCCAAGTAGATGTGAATATCGCACTGAAGTGAGCAGTCTGATATGCTAGATGAATATACTTAATAGGGTATGTACAAATGGGATGGTTCTGCACTCAAATATACTTACATAAGAAGCAAACAAGACCTTTCATACCTGCAGCGCCGAGTTTCCTGTTTCCTGACTTGTTCTATATCAAATCAGTACGATGTCATCACGTCTTATGTCAATTTGCGGTTGAACTAGAAACGGACTAACAAGGGTCATTACCTAACATAGGTATCCAGATGTCATCCTAACCCCGTCGGCGTTAGTCATTTAAATGCTAATTAGAGAAATTTCGTGACTGCAGGATTAGGCCGCTATGAAGGGCTTTCAACAATGGTCCAGGATCAGGTCACTGTGAAGTGCTTTCAACAATGCTATCGCAACAAATTTCACTCTACTGTTGCTAGGTTACAATTAGAATTACAGCCATTGCCCGTGATGTTTCCGACAGTTACGTTTCGATTCACATGACAAACAAAAACGGAGCAAATAGAATTTGATGAATACCAAGGGCAACGAAAATGTAATTTCCATGTTGTTCTTTCAGCTTTGCTAGAGGAATCGCTTCGCAGCTTCTCGTGTCCAACAAATTTAATCCTTTCGCTAATTAAATCCCATTAAGTATTACATTTCAACGTATTAAATACTGAAAGCCTTCCATTAGATGTGCATTATGAAATTTTCATGTAGACTACAACGTCTGCATGCTTTTGTAGCTTCCCTATTGTGAGTGTGTGTGGCCTGTTCTATACGGTGGAAAGCGCGTTGGAGCTAAATCACAGGAAACATTTTAGCTTTTCACAAAATGACTCCGTCTAAGGATTTAGTCAGCTGCCATTTTCATGAAATATTAAAAACGTCATGAAAGGACACCGGAAGGAAATATGCTACACTGCTTCGTGCTGTGTTGTCCCAGAATGCCTAGGGATAAGCTTTCTGTTTCTAAACATCGAGAGAATATGAACTGCATTTGAGTGTTACAATTTGGGGTAAAAACTTGCTTATTCCAAAATATCCACATGAGTGAAGGAATTCTATTGAACCTGTTTGAGTGAATGTAGCCTGAATTTCCGAAAACATCAATTCCCGATTCTTGCAGATACCCCATCGATCCAAATGGGTTTCGTCTTCACAGCCCCACTTTCTCCATTGTACTTTCCCGAGTGTCCTTTAGGCGGCACTATTTTAAATATAGGAAGAATAGCATCTACACTACAGAAAATAATTCACCGAAATACTTGCCGTCATATCCCACAAATGGCACTAGCTACCGGAGAGCGGTCGTCTCGCAACACAGCATCCACTTTCAAAGAGATGCGGTCTCAGCTGGGAAATGGCAAATCCTTAAATATTTAATAGGGTATTTAGTTTGCGGTCGGTTATTAACGGGTTCATAGTAGATACACTAAAGTGATTACGTAGTTCATTTTTCAGCAATATTCTTGTGGTTAATGGATTCTTGTCTCCTGTGACCGCAAAGTGGCACTTGGCAAAAGGTGTCATTAAGTTGTAGGGGATGATGAATTGAGGGTCACTCATTATTTTTCTCCTATGAATGCTATCCTTTGTGATTTTCGATGTTTGCTCTAGAGGCACCGTGTGTAAAAAGGTAATCGTGCTTTAATTTAGTAAATGCTATCGATCTGCTGCATGCTCTCATTGTACAATGCTTGAACCGAGCACAAGTCTTCCTGTTGATCACTTAAATCTACGTTTTCCATTAGTCCTACTACTCGTGTAATGGACTGACTAATACTAAAGGGACCACCCTAGAATCGAACCAGTTAGGTATCTCTTCCTTGCTTCTGGTTGATATTGCAATGCTTCAAGTTATAATCAAACCATCCCGATACCTGCGATTGCGTAGGTCCTATCATAAAAGGATTACTTCATGTTCGACTGTACATCAGACTCAATAAGTATGTTTTTGACTAGATGCTAAAGGTCAGATACATAAAACCTGGTTTGAAACCTCATAAGGGAGTAAACATGCACATACGTATTTGCACGTTTATTAAACCGTACAAGTACCTTTGAGTAGGTAACCTAGGTACACAGCAAGTAAGCAACATATAGATGGAAGGATGGACACAAAGTGAATACCCTGTAGAGTCGCTGTATCATCTACCGGCTACGTAGAGAGCTCCTGGAAGAGGATGCTACTCTGATTGAAGTATTGTACTCTGACATTTCAGGATAAAATGTTAAATTTCCACGTATTTCCCTCCAACAGCTCCACGCGGAGCGTACTTGAAACCTGCAGAAGTGGGCGTGGGAGAGGTATGAGATATTCTTTCTTCGCTATATTTTTGAATCTTACTTCGTCGATTACATCAGTTGATGTTATTTTTGTTATTGTTGTCGATGTCGGGTATTCATGGCAACGAGCTCTACTTTACTGTATAAACGACTTATGAATTTCCTGGAACCAGAGCGACTATAAAAGGGTTCTTGTTTTTAATTTGATACAGGAAGCTGATGAGAAGCCAATGAATGTAACAATTTAAATTTTATCATCCTTCGTTAACTATTACCTTTGAAGAGTATTCGGTTTTATTTCTGGATCGAATTCCACTTGTGGCCTCGGTTTCTGTAATGTTCCTTAGACCAAGATCTTCCATTGAACGAGAACTATCATCTTAGCTACAATTTCAAGTGCACCACAAAGAGAATGTTGTTGATACTGCTCTTCAAAATGATGAAAGGAAGGCTCCTGAGAAAGAGTCGTTACTGTTATTTATTTCCGTCCAATTCCTCTGAAGCACAGAATGCATAAGCTTTCTGAATACTACTGATAACATCTGGTGTGGATTGTTATCTTAGTTTTAGCTCGTTAAATGGAGAAATCTGGGCCGCGTTTAGTATTAGATAGTTCATTAATGAGTACTTATTCTTGCAATAACAGTAGCATATGAAGTTTTTAATGTATGGTAAATGACATGCTATGATTCACATTTCCTCCTTTTACCGCTATGGCCCGGTTTTAGTTTTCAAAATCATCTTATTAACCACAGGTAATCTAAAGTATTACGTGGATTGAAAAACAAACAAAAAGCAATGTTATAATCTCACAAAAAAAGTAAACATTGAAACATATGGCCACTATGGGTTCACAAGGTTTTTGTTAACAAATAACGAACCATAATACAACAATACAGCAGATTAAAAAATAATATAGAAGTTATCACCAAACTGTGAAAAAACAAGGTATCAGTATCTTGTTGACGAAAGTAAATAGAAAATTAAACAGAAATATCCTAACCTAATGCTGTCTTTTATATCTTGAAAACCTGATTTTAATTTAAAGTTAACTTTATTGCAATTAGACCCTTTTAAAACTGTTTAGCTGGTATATAAATTTAAATCTAAATCTAGCATAAAAACATTATTTTCAGAGAGACTAACACAAAAATCTAAAATTTATTTAGTCTTGAAGCTAATGAAATGGACAATTTATTTAAATATTATCCACTTTTTTTCGATGAATTTGTTTTTTAGAAGGAGGGGGGTAGGGTGTTGAAATACATTCACGCATAAATTACCGGATTCCTGTCTGAGGCAGACTACTCGTTAAAACAGTTAAAATACACCCCTGGGGCTTCCGGGACTCTGACCGGCAACCGTTTGACATATTACTTCAGGCCAGGTCTATTTAATATAGGGGCACAACCCTATATATTCAGGGAGCCTCAGCTACCCAGGCATCATATCTATCTCCCTCTTTTTCGTGTTAAGAATGCCACTTAACACCACATGCCTTCGCTCTGCAGCATGACCTCAATTATGATGTCCAGGGACTCAAGACACCATTTCATTGAAAGGTGATGGCAAAGGCGCTCCCACCTTCTGCAGAAAAAAAGGGGCGTGGTAGGCATCATCCATCACGTCCTTGTAACTAATATGGTTGGGCGACCGTAATTTCCCAATTGCATGCAAATAAGATTGAAAATACCCGTGTCCGCCGAACATCTGGGATAGGTTCAATCGAAAGCCCGGTAAGGTTGACTATTACCTTACCGGGCTTTCGATTGAACCTCAGCCGCACTTATTTTATGAGATACGCGATCTATCTACCTCTCGATTCTTTTTCCAAGATTGCTGCCATCGGAAAGAGAGTGCGAGATCTCTCTAAACAAACCACAGCTTCGTTATTTCCCTCACCTTTCCTCAGGTATATAGGCCCACATAGCAGCATAGAGAGGGTTAAGAATAACTCCCGCTATCACCATTACAGCTGGCTCCGAGACGATGCAATAAGCGAACGCAACTCGCAGAGCTCCTCGTCTTTATATTTGCGCTAGGCACTTACGGTACATATGCTTACTGAAGGAGCCAGCTCATATTTCAAAAACGTGAAGGAGGACGGATTGAATTGCTCATCAGCAAGCGACACTTGTTGGATAGGGCAAATTGCAAACATTCTGGCCGCAGCCTTGTGTGCGATGTTGCGAATCTGCTCTAAGAAGCTCATCTTCATGTCTTTCATGATACCGACGTATTTTACCGCCGCCTTAGAAAAAACTATCATTTCAACCATCTGAATAGGGCTAAGCTAACAGGAATCCATATTCAGTCATTCATCTGTTTATCCGCCGCATCGCTATTCCCAGAGTGCGCTAAGCTTATTCCACCGTGGGTGCAGTAACCAGTGCGGCAACATCATCCGCGTATCCTACCAGATGCGATTCATTCGGCATTTCGAGTCGTAGAAGTCTATCTTACTAAATGAGGTTTCCCAATGATCCGAACCAAGAATTGATCCTTGAGTCGCCCCCCGATGTTACCTTCACTCTGCGCTGTCCTTCCTGGGTCTAGCAGAATAGGGCACGGCCCTTTAAATAGTCCCTTAATATCCTCAATAGGTAGCCTGGTGTATGGAAACGAGTTTCCTATGCCTAAAATAGGTCGCATCACCCCGCAGAATTAAAGATGTTTCTTACGTCGAGGGTCACAAGGAGCATCACTCGCCGACAGTAGGAACGGTGTGCGACAGCCAGTTTCAGCGCCTGCCTGGACTACTTTCTGAACGGCATCAATTTTGCATCGCTCCATTCACTCCGGCAGCACATATTGCGTCAGTCAGTCGTGGCATACATACAACATACTGAGGGGATGATACGCTGACGGCATCTCTGGGCCGTTTTTGCCAGTGTTTATTGGCACAACATACTGAGCGGACGATACGCTGACGGCATCTCTGGGCCTTCTTTGCTAGTGTTTATTGGCACAAGTCTCGCAATCTTCAAGCAGGAGATAAAAACACCCCCTGTCAAGCACGCGTTGAATGCGCCGAGTAGCAAGTTAAGCTTGTATTTACATAGGAGTTTCAACACTTCGCTTGGAATATCTTTCAATCCTGGTACTTTTTTGCTCTTCATGGACAGGACCGTCTCCTCTAGTTCCTTTGCAGTGGAGAGTGGGTATTCCTCAGTACTTACTCCTTTGTCAACAGCGTCAGTTCGGATGGGGTGGACAGAAAAAAGTCGCTGCACGATTTCTTCCATCTTCGCTGCTTCCACACAACAGGGCAACCGATGGGCACCGAGTTTCATGGAAACCAACTTATTCCCGGGGCTTCATGTCTCTTTGTTTACGTCGTTGATTAGCTCCTGTCAGCAGCGTGCCTCTGCTGCTGCGGTAATAGGACTCATTGTTGAATGAACTAGCGATGGAGTTGTAGTTCCTCTATCTTGTCGCTGAATTACCCCTCTTGAGAGAGGTTCGACAAATTTTTCTACATTGATTTTCCCGATGTTCCACTCGAAAGGTGTTTGCTGGACCTCAGAACATTGGGAAAGGGCGTGAAATCTTAAGTACCTTACATCATTGGACTGCTCACACTACGGTGTCCGTAGCGAAAGTTACGTCAGGGATCGTGTCACCACGGTGAAATCCTATCTCGATAATACTCACTGAGAAGCAACAAGTCAACTCTTTCTTGCACCATATCCCCTATCAGAGCGTGAGCAGTTACACTCCTATTCATGTTTGCTTGCTTAGATGTGAATCGTGGTGCTTGGCTTTTCATTTTGTCTAACTCTTCTTTGAAGACCTGGCAATGCCCAGAACCGGGAACATGAGCCACATCTTTTTTCTGTAGATCGCGGTCCTTGCAAAGAACACATCACTTTGTCAAATCACAAGTTTTCGCTTTGTTCCCGGGTTCACCACGCACAAAGTGTTTCTCTCCTGCTTCTTGCAAGCCTCTGTTATATCTCCGTATGCCCAGCAATTAAAGCAGCGTGTTGGTATTCCCCTTCGTCTTATTCTGCAAATAATCCACCCGATTTTTATTTTCGCGGAATGGGGAAGTTGGTACGCTGTCTTCTCAGCGACGATAGCCAAGTTGTGTCCTCTAGAGTTGACAGGCCTAACTCCTACCTTAAGGCTGCCTACATCTGAGTAATCTCTTTTTATCGCCTCCACCTTATCCGTTGTTTACCACTTTTCTTTTCCTTTGACGCTGATGTCGTAGTCGAATTTTTTGTTTTCGGCGCTGTTTGGCCCACTTGGTTATCGTCAGCGGGAGATCCTCAGCTCCTCTTCGGCTGTCATCCAGGAATTTTGGTTGTGTGCAATAAGGTCCAGCAGTTCTTCCATCTCCATTATGCCATTTTTGACATTCATTGCTGTTTCGCTAGACGATGGTAGCAGCCTTCACTTTCCGCGCACTTCTTGAGTAGCCTTTTTTCTTCGACTCTTGCTTTACGGTTGAGGTCGATCCTTTCCGATGAGATGAGTTGCATTTCCGCCTGATTGAAGAGTTCGTCACCCTTTTTTTCCGACAAAAATTGAAAATTGAAATTTGTCTTCTTTTCTCATGGCCCCTTTTCCGAACTCGAATTCGAGAGCGTCTCGCCTTTTTGGTCGCCAAACTCTAAGCCTCTACGGCGTTACTTCTAGTCGCCTTCACCGTTGGATCAGTGGACCTTTCTACTATTTCAGTAGCTAACCGTCGTAATTTGGCGCTTCTTGCAAAGGGATTTACAGTGGGATCTCGCAATTTAGCTGCCAGAAGCGGTAACCGCAGCAATTCTTTTGTCTGTTGTTATGTTATCATTTTAATTTGGGTTCCAGCTGCAAGACGCTTTCTTCACTACAAAGTCCAGTCGCCTTAAATGATCCCTGTGATTGTCTATACGACCTGGGATGTCACGAGTGGGTTGACACATATCCTTATGTGGAGTTTGTGTTTGTATTCAAAGCCGGGATTAGGCGCTAGTGAGGAGTCCATTCAACTGAGCCTGCACTGCCAACTTAATGACGCCACAGTTTTCAAAGTACTTGCAGCCCTGCCAAGGTTGCAATCGGGACGGAGGCAACCATTTCCGCGAGATGTCACTCTCTTATACTAAGGTAACGTAGCGCTACACCTGTCAGATCATGTGCAACCTATTCCGAATCGTTTGCCAAATCATTAGTCAATGCATGCCAGGTCGTCTTCGTTGTCCCCGCCCACGTTAGTTCACCACCAGATTGACTAGTCAATCCGGGGCTACCAACTGTCAGGTGTGAGTGGGCTTGGTTCGGAAATAACAAGGAGTAACTTTCCCTTTTTGTCCGAACCAGCATCCCGCAACTACCATTTCTCTTTTTCATTTTTCCTAACATCAAATATTCTCGCTCTGGATTATCCCCAGTGGAATTTTAGAGCTGCTACACTCAAGTTCTTTCCAGGGGTGCTCCAATGCAGGGTATTTCTGATCAACTAGACAGACGTTATGCCAAGTAATTTTCCATTTAATTCTAACCAAAAAATATAAATTATATTTTTTTGATTTCTTAATTCTTTAGCTACTAAAGGCATTTTCATTTTTAAGAAAAAAAATTGTCTTTGAAAGAGGAAAATCGCAAGAACTCAAAAACTATGGTAGCTTAGACTTCACCCTAAAACATAAATCTCAATTTGTTCACATAAAGTGAGAAGTTTAGAACTTACAAATTTCCATTCGATAGAATTGAGTTTTCCCCTATTTAACCCATTTTTTCTGGAATTTTAATATTCACAATACACTAATGTTTTGGCAAAAAATTCATCTTACTTTTATTTTAATAAACATTTTTTTCATTCTAAATGCTCAATCAGTGGCAGTTATAAACTTGTAAAAGTAAGCCGTAAATAGGAAAGCGACTCCGAATTTCTTATACCACTGTCAAATTTTGTACTTCTAGCATGGATATGCTAACATTCTATTATTAGCCTTATTTATACGTTGGAACGAGCCTCGATTTTATTTACATACACCACTGTGGTTTTTTTTCAGATTTTTCGGTTGGATAGGTTGTGAGAACTAGACCTATTACACTTTTTGACGATTATATTTTCGACCCTCACTCCCCTACGTTTCACCCGATATAAAATATGGACCCAGTTGCGAGAATTACTAATAGAACCCCACATGGCCATATTCTGCAAAAACAATATGCACCCCCGTTTCGCATGTATGGGGAACCACTACCAACCTTGAAAAGGAGAGAAGCAAACTTTTCATAAATGGGATTTTAATATTTCACTCGAATGTCAATTATTCTCGTCAATTATCATGTCAGCATCTTATTTGTATGGCTTCAGATTCGGTAGGTTCATGCGAAATTGTTAAGTTTCAACTGCTATAACTTTGGCACTAATGGGCCGGTTTCCATGGCATGCGTATGTCCTCTAGGAGTAGTCTATGCGCTAGGCATAGACTACTTCTAGAGTAAATTTAGAGGGGATTTCATTCAATTTCAAAAAGTTGGTAATATACTATTAGTAAGTTTGTTTGGGCAGACATCGGAATGGGACTTATGTTGAGGTCTAGATTTTCATTAAAGTGCGGCCCCCTGATTTTTTTTTCAGATTTTTGGGGTAGTTTCCGAAAATGAGTCCTGTCTTACTTTAATTGTGAACATTTCGAATCCTTACTCGTGCACTTTACAGTTCGCGTCAAAACTAATATCAGTCTGGAAGAGTACTAATCGAGACCTTTAATTTGATACCCCACATGACCCCATATTCAGTGGAAAATAATCTTTCATCCCCCTTTGCATATATGGGAAGCCCCTCTTTAAACTCCACGGTAATTGATGTTGCTCACTCTATGCGAGAGATTTGAAAGTTCCCGTTCTTCCATCAAATTTCGCTCCGAGCCATTTTGGAGAAAAGTGCGGGTGGCAGACAGACTGGCAAAAACTAATATCCTCATGGATGAAAATTAACTTAAAATCTGCAGACCAAATTGGATTGTCCATGGTGAAACAATGATCCTGAATGGCTTGAAGATACCAAGCAACTTCGAAGGCGGCACCCCACCATACATCTGAGACAGGAGGAACATTGATCGAGGGGGGGGGGGGTCAATTTAGCTTTTGGATTCATAATCTAAATGTCTTTCTTTATTTATACAAATTGACATTCATATTTTAGAGCGAAGTCTTAGTTGGGATGCAACGTTTATTTTAATACCCTAGCTATCGGAGCTTTTGAGTCGTTGCGGTTTTCGTACTTTAAAGATAATTTTTTTTTTTTGAAAATTAAAATTATTTTGGCAGCTAAAGGGAACAAAAAATTACTTTATACTTTTTGCTTAATATGAGAATCATGGGTCGAATCAGGACCTAATCGCCTCCGTCCAAGTACACGAGCGAAATATCCATCATTTCGATAGAATAACTTTCGCAGCCACCCAAAGATTCTCTCCCAATGTATATAGGTTGGACGGTTTGGGAGCAGGAAAATTGAGGAAAAATGGAGGAATCTTGTGAAAAACTTTAAGCGATAAAAGTGTTAATATTGAGGATGTCGAGAAAAGAAACGAAATTCGTGATCACTGGGTCTATGTGATCTTGCATCAATCTAACGTTAATTGCGCCATTAGTCATATAATTCTCGTCAATCCCCGTGAAACACGCAGGCATTTCTTTCCGAAGACCCTTAGTTTCTCCATTTGGCAAGCACTCTAGTGCTCAGCCATAGGTGAGTATTGGTCTAACTAGAGCAAGGTAAGTAACCTTTCTGCTAAAATGTGGAGCATAGAAGAGTCTTCGAAGAAACACGGATGCCTTGCGAGCACTTTCTAACCTGATTTTAACTTGTCTATCGTACTTTTGGCATTTTGGCATTTGGGAAAATCTGTCAATTTTTTTTCAAGTTCCTACTAGCATACGCCAAAGAATTTTGAAAGAGAATTGTTCCTTAACTTGCATACACCTGCAGTTCGTAAAGAACTTAATGTCATTGAACATCTTCAGTAGTAGTTGCACCTCTGTTTTCAGGAATTTATTGAACTCGAATAAGTTAAGTAATTCGCCGGCAATGACCGCAAAAAGTGTGGATGTAGCCACTGTTCCATGTTATAATCTATTCAGAAGTTGAAATTCTCTATTTGTAGTGAGGTTTCTATTTGTGCTGACATCATCGTTACAAAGTGCTTAGGAAACTCAGCAGCCATTCAACCAGATGTTGTCAGTTATAGCATACGCTGCCGAATGATCAGATAGAAAGTCGAATTGCGCATTCCACAATAATTCCTGTTTTCTCGATATGCCCGCTGACGGCTTTCAATTCCAAAATCTCAAATACTTTTCTAATGTTAGATAGCAATTCTTAAGATTTGATAAACCCTTTCCTTTCTTTAAGATTGGAACACTTTCTGCCACTGTCCTGGACAAAACGAATTATTCAGTAGGTTATTGAACAGGATGACACGATTTCCGAAAGTCGTGTTGGTCCTAGGTCCGCCCGGGGCCGATGCACCGATGCAAAGTGCGCAATTTTAAAAAGTGGTTCCAAGCCAACCAATACGGTATGATGATAGTGTGGACAGATTCTATTAATATGCCCGGGCAGAAGGTTTTTCCACTTTTTTTTGTAAAAGAGAACCTTATTTAAATCGGTTTCCTGTCTGTCTGTCTATCTGTTCGTCCATCAACCTGTCTGCCTGTCACACCTCTTAACTCAGAAACGGTTACTCCTTTTGATATGAAATTTGGTATGAAAGTGAGACCTGTGAATCCCATTGCATGCAGTAACATAGTTCTCCGTTGAGTATAAGAAGGGAGGGAGGGGCAAATATGCAAAAGGGGTGTAAATTTTTTACCAAATGCAGTCATGTGGGGTATCAAATGAAAGGTAGTAGTAGGACTTTCCGAAACGAATATTAGTTTTACCATTCGTTACCAAGGGAGGACTGTGGGGGTCCAAAAAGGATCAGTTACGTCAAATACCCGTTCTCAGAAACTAACAAACCTAAATATTTAAGAAGAAGTATGGTGATCCATGAACATTGTATCTAGGCCCCAAAATACTCTCCATATCGATATATGTTTGCACGGCACGTGCTTAAATTCCTCTATGTCAGCCAGGTTCTGGAAAATGCTCACAGATTTTTCACAAAGTTCACGCTTACATGATGAAGCGGAATCTTCGCACGCTGCAAATTTTTCGGTTAGCAATAATGCGCGCAAAAGGTGTAAGACCGCCATATTTGTCGTGATCAATACTTTGTTTTATTGCGCACTACCGTCCGTGTCCAACACTCCAAATTGGAGCGAAGTGCCGAAAGGTAGTCGAATCAACAAGCGATATATAGTTCCTCCTATAGAAGTACTAACACGAAAGCAGGAAAAAAATGGACATATGCGCAAGTGTCAGCTCCGCTTCTGACGAATGATATTATAGAATGTCAAAATAATAATTTACTACCTTGCGAGAGTGCATCACCAATTGCTATATTTTCTTACACCTTTAATTATTGCATTAAGGCAAAGAGAAACTATGATAGAAAAGTAAACGGAACCGGCAGGATACGAATTTCTGAAATCAGGATGGTGATGACTGTTTGCCGTAGACCAAAGAAGACGGTAAATCGAAAATAGAACAATGCTAGACGTGAAAAGATGAAACCCTTTGTAAATGGAGGACATGGGCCATGGTGGACCAGTACCACCAGTTACGTCAATTTTCAAAGAAATTGATCATGGGGACCGAGAGAGGAAACCTTGTGGCACACTATCCGTAGCATAGGCTTCTAACTGTTTTCTTTTTCATATAAGATAATGAGGTTGTCAAAAAACGTAAATGTTGGTCAAAGTATCTTCCTTTCCAATGCCTGCAAGGCTTGCAAAGCTGCAAGACTATCCTTTGATCATGCTGTTGCAAGAGCCATGAGATAAGGATCTTTTACGATGAAAAATTCATAAGAAATTCAAGAGCCTGCGTGCTGATCACAATATTGTTAGAAGCAACCATGCGAGGACCTAGTCACAATCATCTTAGAATAACAGGCTAACGTCAAAAGAAGAAACGCGATAATTGCCTCTTGAGTATCGCCGAATTCTGGAAGCGTATTCATTCTGCAAGTAATCTTGTATTATTAATAGGTGATGATGCGAACACTCAACATACAACATTTGCTGGGAAAGTAGGAAAAGCAATTCAAGAGGAGAGAAAATATTTTATTTTACCCCCTCAGCTGGTCTCCTGCCTCCGAGCGTAGGGGCATATCCTATGCTACCTTCGTGAGGCCAGGAAGTAGGATTGTAGTGCTGTATGAGGTTTCAATATATTAGAACTTTGTTTGATTATTGCAGGGAAACAGACTGTAATACGAAAACCGAAAAATGGATTGGTTCAAACTCAATGAGCTTCTTGGTAACTAAGTATAGGTCTTCAGGCCACTGAGAACTCCTTTGATGATAGAAGCTCAATTAAAAACTCTGAATTGCATACTTTGAAAATGTTTTGAAGGGGCTTGTCCTATAAGCTGAGAGCGGTACAATGTTGTCCTGGCGAAGCCAGCAAAAGCTCAGGAAATTAACCAAATGATTTCTGAATCGTGCCTAGTTAAACTTCACGACCTGCAGAATGAAAATAAGTGGCTCGTAAAGAGTTCGAAACGTGACTTCTTTAGAACTGTAATGGTAGTGTATGGTGAAAGATAGATTTTAAGGCTGTGCAGAGTTCTTAAAAGCGTTAAATTCGGCAAACTGGACCCTATAGCACATCGACTGGTACTTTCACAAAGTCTATAGTGGAATCTATGTAGACTCTCGTGGATAAACACAACAATTAGCGATTTTTGCAAATATTTAAACACAAATGTGTTGAAAGAGCAGTTGGATACTGCAGGAGCCGTGTTTATCAATTAAAGAGGAAGCCCCCAAGGTACGGTACTCTTGCGATTTATGGGAAGTATCTTGATCAACTCACTATTACAAGGACTGCAAAATCTGCAAATGCATACTCAAGCTTATGTTAATGTTGGTGGAGATCTCGGAATGGTGGCAGAAATAAGTAGCGCGTTTGGTTTCTAAGCTTGGGCTTTCAGAACCGGAAATTAACGTACCAGTGGAATTGGCTAACGCGGTTGTCGAATAACAAGGACAAGTGGCAGAGTCTAAATGCTACTATACACAGCAAACTCTGCCTATTAGAACTAAACAAACGTACTGTAAAGTTTATTCTTTTGCACATCAGGACTTGCAAAAGCATTGTAGGAATTGTTACTGGTCGTAGTTCGTTAGATATATGCTCAGATTGTGAATTTTAGAAGATGATACGTATTCATTTTATAACGGGGAAATTGAATCCGCAGAGCATTTCCAGTTTGAAAGCCCCGCCTACGAACGAATCAAAAATTAAAATATTGGTGCTTATATACTCAAGTTGCAGGGGGTAGCATCACAACTACTAACATGTTGCAATACATAAAGAAATCGGGGATATCCTGTTGAACTGGAGCATCGAATAAAATGCGCCTCTACGATCTGAGTGCACAGAATCTCCGTCTATTCCCCTCCGATGCGGGCGTGCCTCTTCTGGCCGTCAGAGATATATAAACACGTGTCTGCAGGCTAAATACCCAATGGCCTTGAATTCTATAAGGAGGGAAAGGCCGAAGCGTTCGCGGACTCACTCGAACTCCAGTTCAGGGAGAACACCACATCGGACGATGAATCTGAAGAAGATTACGAGTCAGAAACAGAGACACAAGATGATTCAACACAAAGAGAAGACTGGGAACTGCAAACAGACCAACCGGAAGTCCAAACCATCATCATGGACTAAGCAGCAAAAAAGCCCCAGGATGGGATATACTTACAAACGAGTGCATCAAGAACGCACCGAATAACATCGTCTCAGAACATATCCAAAAGCATGGAAAAAATCCATCATCATCCTTCTGCCGAAACCGGGAAAGAATCCAACCTTCCCACAGAACTGGAGACCCATCAGCCTACTTCCAACAATTGGAAAAATTGCAGAAATTGACCGGACTAATAATGTTCGATATATCGAAAGCTTTCGATAAAGTCTGGCATGCAGGACTCGTCGCCAAAATGAAGAAATTTAAAATATCTGATTCATTGATAGGACTAATCCAATCCTTTATTACAGATCGAAGTTTTAGGGTGGCACTGGAGGGGCACCAATCAACAGAAAGAAGAATAGAGGCAGGAGTACCCCAACGATCGCCGCTTTCACCGCTGTTATACACAATATTCACGGCGGACATTCCAAGACAATTCAACCGCTTCACAGAGATCTCCTTATTCGCGGATGACACATGCCTCTTTCACACCTCGAAACAGGCACGCCTCATCACAAGCAATCTTCAGAAGGCAACCAACACAACGTTGGAATACTTCAAAAAGTGGAAGATAAAAATAAACCCTGAGAAGACCCAGGCAATCTTCATCACAAGAAAGAGAAAACAGAATCCGGGAAAAATCAAAATCGATAATCAGCCCATCGATTGGAAACCAACAGCGAAATATTTAGGACTGACTTTCGACAGCAGACTAAATTGGAAACAAGTCGGAATACCGGAAGCTCGCGCTTCGGATATAAAGGTTTTGTGTTCATCTTATGTAAGAAATTTCAACGCATATTTTTCTATCCGTATATAGCTACAAATCCAACATACTCCTTCATATTTTTCCAAACTACGAGACATACGTACATATTACAGCCATAGATATTACGCTCACCCTAAACAAACAAACTGCCTATTTCCGAATACTGTACACATATAGGCACGTATATAAATTGATCGTACCCATATTTCGGATTTACTTCTTATATCTATTTGAATTAGGGACTACCCCCAAAGTTCATTAGCACGCATATATTATATACCTACATACATGTCTGGCTGGCAAATAACTAAAAAAACTAAAACAAAATAATTCTCTGAGACCCAATTCATAAGAACTTATTTCGTTGTGGTATTGACGAATTGATATGTAATGATGACGTCATGCAGGGTGTAGAGTGCACGAAATTCACAAAAAATTGTAAAGTTTCACCTCCTATAACTTTGTTAATAATAATTGGATTTTCTTCAAACTTGACCAAATTGTGCATTATATTCTTCACTATGCGCATGCTAAATTTTGTAGTTCTAGGATGAACATAAGGGGGGTGCCGGGTAAATTTCTAAAATGTGGAAATATACTATTATTAACTTTATTTGTGCAGATGTCGGAACCGGATATATTTTGAGGCCTAGATTTCGTAGAGATGCACCATTGTGATTTTTTTCAGATTTTTCGGTTGAATAGGTTCTGAGAACGAGACCTGTTACACTTTTTGGGGGTCATATTTTGAGCGCTCACCACTTCACCAGTTTCGAAAAGTACTAATTGAGACCTTTCATTTGATATCCCACATGGCTACATTCTGTGAAAAAAAAATTTGCACCCTCCATTCACATGTATGGGGAGCCCCCCCTTAAACTTAACACAAGATGGCGCCACTTACTGCATGTAAAGGGATCACCAGATCACATACTCTCACCAATTTTCGTAACAATCGGTCTAGCCGTTTCCGAATAAATCGGGTGTGACAGACAGACAGACAGACAGACAGACAGACAGACAGACAGACAGACAGACGGACAGACGGACAGACAGACACCGTCTCGATTCTAATAAGGTTTTGTTTCACACAAAACCTTAAAAACACATCAAGTCGAAACGCGATGCATGCACAGGTACGTTGAATTCCCTTTACCCTTTAATTAGATCTAAGAAACTAAACATTAAGAATGGACTTTTAATTTATAAGCAATTAATTCGCCCATCTCTGCTATACGGGAGCAATATTTTTTACCAAATGTGTAAGACATATAAAAAACAACTGCAAATATGTCAGAATATAGCTGTAAGAAAAATTTTTAATGTCCCGCATTATATAAGAAATCTAGACATACATAGCGATCTAAGATTAGAACCTATAGATAAGTATATTAAAGATAAAGCCCTGAAATTGTTCAAAAAAATTGATTCCCACAAGAATAAAACCCTAAATATTTTAAAAACAGAAAATCAAAAAAATGAAACCTATCCTAGCTTAAGGGCACTAGTATTGTAAAAATGTATAGTATTATAAGGTAATTAGTATTATAGGATAATGTAATATTGTTAGTTAAGAAGGTAGTGTAGGATAAGATAAAATTATTATTATTATAAGTATTGTAAGTAATCTATAAGTAGTATAAGACCATAAGTATTATAACGTTTGACAAAAAAAAAAAACAGAAGAACGATAACAAACCCGAGTAAAGATGGACAACAATGTCCACAGAGAAAAGGGGAGCAAAGGTGTCGAACACCAGCTCTAGATTCATCACAGTTCCAAGGCTAAATATCCTTTTCCCTTACTTGTAGAATAAATGAATTTCGAAAAGCTTTCCATAAGAAGCGCATCGAAACGGCGACCTGGAGCCTAAACGATTACGCACTTTCTTGCTTTGGTATGCGACGTACTCGATGTGGTGTCCGTATGGAGGGTCCCCATACATGCAAAAGGGGGGAGTACATTTTTTTTCACTGAGTATAATCGTGTTGGGTATCAAATGAAAGGCTTCGATTAGTACTTTTCTAAGCCGATATTAGTTTTGACATGAGTTGCAAACGGGAGGAGTAGGGGAGTCCGAGAAGAATCTGTTACTTGCATCCATGCACATGGTATCTGGGCCTCAATACCGACAAAGTTAATAATAGTATATTATTATATTTATTATATGGATAGTTCTTAGAAATTGCCTAGGAACTCACCTTAAGTTTATTCTAGAACCATCAATTTCTAGAGCATGGTACTACCAAGTTTGGGGGAAACACGCACAGGCGTAATTACTGACAGAGTTATAATGGGTCAAGATGTCACTTTTGTGCAAATTTCTGGATGACAGTGTCATACTAAACTGAGTGCTCTGATAAACTAAATGCATAAACATTACGAGCTAAGTACAAATGTTTTGTGTGAAACAAAACAAAACGAGAAGTTTGAAGGAAATTTAACTACTATTAACAATGCTTTAGGGCGTTTTGTGTTTTAATTGAATTGATTGCACTCTAAGACGCGTATGACGTCATCTTCGCATCTGAACGGCAGGATGCATGTGAATATCTTATTCTTACTTACCTTTTTAACTTTTTTTAGTCATTTGTATATCAGCATGAATTAGTTGCCTAAATCAAATGTACATATGTATAACAGCAGCGGATGGGCTATATTTATGTCTTTAATATGTACATATGTATATTTTGCAGTTTAGAAATATATGAAAGACTATTTTGAATTTTCATAGTAAGTTCCTAACATATGATGAACTCAGAATCTTTATACCCGAAGCGTCGAGCTTCCGGTATCCAACTTGTTTGAGTCACATTTTTCAAGTAGACAGATCTACAATTATTCTTGCATGATAGAATAAAGCGTTAAAATTATTGGAACAACATACTGCAAAATCCGTGATTTTCTTGGTGCAAATAATCGTCCGAATGAGCGGGAAAATTCAAAGCTTGGTGAAAAATTTCTAGAAACTGGTTCTGATGAGGGTAGAAAAACAACTGGCAAATCAAAAACTGAACGTTCTGTTGAGAATACCAACCTTCAACATCGATATCTCGATGCTCTCAAAAATTAGTCATTCATGAATCAACTGTTTGGTGTGTTTTACATAAGGATCTGTATCCTTTTAAAGTTCAATCAACACAACGTCTTTGTTTGGGCTGGAGGAATAATTGGCCCGGTTATCTTCAAAGATGAAAGTTAAAGATCCGTTACTGTCAATGGACATCGTTATAGACTACTGATTGGAGATTTTTTGTGTCCTGAACTTGAAGGAATAGATATAAAAGAAGATGGAGTCATAAGTCACAAAACATGGGAAAACAATTCAAGCATTATATAGCCAAAATGAACTTTGGTGCATTATCTCGTTTCTTCAGCAGGAGTCTTTAACCACTCGAGCTTCCCCTTTTCCGATATAAGATTCATAAGTGGGGATTGCGTACCCGCTAAGCAATTGCAAAATGTTTCATTAAGTTCAAAATAAATACAAATTCCTATAGAACATCTATACATTTCTTGTTTGAGGACTTTTCCAAACCCTTCTTCCTTTGGTATAGGACACTAACACAACTACTTTAGAAACTCACAACAAACCAAAGGCTTGAAATCCCGAGGTTACGCCGCCTCAGACGCTTTGCTTCACAATCACCAGAGGCGCTCGCAGTATTTGACGAGGATGCGATCCGCGTTGGGTCCTTCCTCAATTAATTCTGGGCTGTAATTTCAGTTTTTGGTGCGATACCAATATTTCATGTGTAAAACACTGAAGCGCTCGAAAGGAAAGGCCTGGAAATGTGGGGGGTCACACGCTTATATAACTCTCAAAGATCTTCCCGTGTGTCCAGGGGGCACTCCATTGGAGTTGCACATGCATACGTAGATGCTGACAATGCAACATAATCAACTTTTACACACAAAACACTTCTTCCGCTTTTGGAATAGCTCTGCCGTCGAGATGTCTACCCATCTATCCCGTCAATCCGGATGTTTACTTTGAACAACGCCAAAATCTAAGTTCGTTACAGTTTGAATAGAATGTATAGCTAATTAATGGAAAAACAAAACTAATGAGTTGAATTATTAGAAATTGGATTCATCAATAATTGCAGGTCAACTCTTTATTAATCTTTGCATTGAATTTTATTTGTATTTCCCAGAAGCTTTGAAGTTGGATGAATCAACCTCTGAACTGATAGACCATCACTAAAAATACTGGCACTAACATTGAATGACTTTTGTCGGATAGGATTGAATAATTTTCCGTTTGTGATGAGATGGAAAAGGGAATCAAAAGGATTTGCGACCATGTTAGTGAGTTTGCTTTCAAACAGAGTACACTGGGAAATTGCATCCTGACGCATTTGCCCTGAAACTGTGAAGCAAGAAAATTGGAAAGGTATCACCATGATTGATCTATCGATGGGGACTACGCAATAAAACTGCTTACATAACTCACAAAGGAATATGTAGTTAGAGCCATGTATGTAGTTAAGAGTGTCCTTTTTGTCGATTATCAGAATAACACAGAACTTTAAAAGTATCAAATATTTGAAATTTGATAGAAGAGAAACTTCTTCTATCCTGTATTTGACTATACCCAAAATTATTCTTTTCGCTAGGAATAACGATCCGCTGCGTTCATTCATCCATGTATGTATGTATACTTAATGATTTGTAATAATATTGCAATACTGCATCTAACAGTACTTTACTGCAAATATACATACATACAAAAACATATGAAAGGATATGCATAAGTGATATGTGCTCAGTTTTCTACTAAAGTAAGCAATTAAAATAAAGTAAATATTCGGAGCGCCCCCAATAGAGTCATTATCTTTTTGCCACGCTATTCAATCCATTCGGGGAACATATGTATGTATTTACGTGCCAATATTCGCTATATACAAACATACAACAATGTAAACTTTCCGAATCTATTGCACAAAGCAAACGGGCTCAAATGCTTAGGGAGTACTCGTATAATGGCCACGTGGTATGGGACTAAAAACATGTTTGGTTTTCTTTCTTCCTCTGAAACAATACAGTTTCGATTACACTGGAAAATTGAACCATAAAGCATTTTACAGCTTTTTCCAATCATCATTCAAATTTTCCGTTGGTTAATGTTTGTCCGTCATGGAAAAAGCTGGCGAGATAGGAAGTCGGCAATGTGGGCGATGTGTTGGAGCAAATAGTAAAGACTTAACCGGGGATGGGGTGTAGTCTGTTCAACTTAAAAATATGGCATAAGAGCTATCCATCTCACGTGTACCTTTTTTAGGATGCTGTCTATAGGAGATCCTTAAAAAGGAGTGCTATCAGTTGGAAGCAAACTATGTATACGGGTAGGAAGCGTATGTTCAGGTAGTTGAACAACTCTTATACCGGATGAGCATTTTCTACCTTGCACACTCTGTGGTGTTTGAGTGAAAACATGTTCAAAATATAGTCTGAATGTCGAAAAGGACTCTTAAATAGTTGTTTCTGGATTGACAATGATGACTGACCCCATACATGTGAAGCCGAAATTATGTCAAGAGCGGTAGCCAGACTTCCGTTTGCTGTATTTTATTGAATTGAGGAGTGGTTGGTGGGCTGTATTTTTGGTAGTTTGTGAATTAAAATCGCAAAGAGTCACTTGGTGCAGACCAAAAATGAGGAAAATAAATTATTCATAAAAAAGTCTCTCAATCGCGGAGCACACAATCCTATTGAGAATGTTTAGGTTTTGAAAATATTTTTTTATATTATATGCAATCAATCCTAAAATGAATTACTAAAACTATCTTAACCTACGGAATTACAGTAGATAAATTCAGTATACACTATTTATATCGTTATAGCTACCAGTAAATGGTGTTGAAACCCTTCAAGATAAAACGATAAAAGAGAGGAAATGATGATAAATTTAATTTGGACTTAGCCTAATTTTGATCCTACTTATTCCTTATTCCAATATATTTTTGTAAAATTATAATACTGACTTCACTTACGATATTTTTCTGACATTTTCATTTTCTGTTGGAACTCATATGTATATTTTTTCTAAGACTTTTTATATACATATTTTAAATCCTTATTTATGTTTTTGTATTTTATGTCTTATGTTTTTCATCACAATTTCAACAACAACAATTTGAACATAGTGTCCGGGGTTTCAGGACATGCAAATATTTTTTGGTCCTTTATTTCCAAGTGTCGAGACGTTGAGAAAATCTATTTAATTTTGCATAGTATTTCCCCGTTTTTAGCATCTCTTATCTTCGATACTATCCCCTTCCTTGATTGCTTGTCGGCTTTACCTTAATAAAGTATTTTCAAGTTTAACTTTAAAGAAGCTTTTTAGTTTTGCTTCGAAATTGTTGATCAAATTTTATCAACCTTCAAGCCCCTAATATTTAAAACACTGAATAATCATTGATCTCTTCTTCTATTTAATCATCATCGCAATGCTATGTACTTTTCACTGTCAGCTAGCAGATCAATGTTAGCAATGCACTGCTGCAAACTTGCGAATGCTTAGGACGATATTTGAGTGGAGGTAACGGCAGCTTACTCTTTTTGCTGCTAAGCATGGGGAATGCAATGTTCTTTGCTTCAAACGACTGATTGATAACCCGTTTATAATCACCTCAACCCTGGAGGGGAAGTTGAATAAGATTTTGCAATTAATTATGACTAAGTTGTGCGGCCGCTATCAAAATCGGGTAGTATCAAAGTCATCTACCAATTCTTGCTCTTGAGCGGATCGATTCCTTGTGAGATTTTTCAATCCCAATGCGGAGAATTTTTCATTGATAAGATGCAAAGGTTATCAAGTCAACAAAGCTGCAGAGACATTATTTTTGAGTATGTTCTAACTTCATCTGACCTAGCACATATCCAGAAGTTGCCCCAGGTTTTTATGAGGCACGGCCTTTCAGGATTACACCCTCATCCCTAGGTCATAATATTGAACGATACCCTTTAATTCAGAGATTCGCGGACAAAATGTCAGAACACCGGAAACTGGACTTATCGAGTATGAGCGTTTTGTGTTCATCTTGTGTGAAAAATTTTCTATTCATTTTTTGTTTAAGGATTGAGTGGTCCTAAGTCCGCATTCACTTGGTGTCGGACCCTTACCAAACGGGAAGCAACTTACTTCCTTGTATGGTCCACGGACCCCTCGTTTAGGGCTTAGCACCAAAACTTCGAAAATATTACGCGAAGACGGTTTTACAGTTTCTTACCATGGCAGAGGTAAGTCGTCAGACGCTGCCTCACCTCTGCCCTGGGACCAGTGTGACCGAAACGGCTCGCATATGTTGCTCCTGTGTATGTGCTCCTTTATATAACTCGCAGAACACAACATGATTGCGAATTATATTGGGCGTAAATCCGCCTATATTTTGAAGATCAAGTAGATGCGGACTTAGGACCTTTATGCGAAATATATTCAGCTCTGGCCAAGCTTTGGCTTTGAGCTTTGGAACTATAAAATGAGATTGTCGAAACTCACCTAATATATAATATTTGCCTATTCAGTGAAAGTAATTCTAATTGATCATATAAACAAGTCGTGAAGCTCGGCGCTTCAGGTATGAACGCTTTTGTTTGTTTTTTCTTGGAGCAGATTTGAGTGCAGAACTCTCCCATTTGTATGTATCTCGTTAGGTGTCTGCATTTAGCATGTCAGACTACTTATTTTAGTATGATATTGATATTTAGTTGCAGTAAATTTAAAGGCTAAACTCAACTTTGAGCTACGGTGGCTTTGTTAGTAATAGTACGATGATTCATACTAGAGTCTATATTGTCGCAAATTTTTATAACTCTAGAATAAACTTGGGGGATTTTACTCAGCTTTGCCAAGAATATACTATTATTAACTTCATTTGAGCAGATATCGTTATGGAGAGTATTTCAGCCCTGGACCAATTATAGAGGCAGCTTCATGATTATTTTCAAATTTTGTGGTTGATTAGTTTCTAAAAATGGACCCATTAAAGAAATCATCATTTTCGACCCCTCCCACTCCCCGGCTTTCCAACAAATGTCAAAAAGAACACCGGCACAACCAAGTACCAATCAAGATCTTTCATTTGATACCCAGCATAACTATATTGATGAGAACAACAATTGTACACCCTCTTTTGCATGGATGATGGCCGCCGCCCTTAATCCCAACGTTGAAAGATGTCACTCACTACATGTCTGGGCGTTCACAATTTTCGCCACCTCACCAAATTTCGTGTCAATCGGTATAGTCGTTTCTGAAAAAAGTGCATGTGACAGACAAATAGACGGACAGCCAGACGATTTTTATAAGGTTTTGTTTTGCAAACAAAACCTTAAAAATGGTTGGGGAGAAGTGGATTCTTCATGAATGGAATTTTAATATTTCACTCGAATGTCAACTATTCTCGTTAATTATGACATCAGCATCTTATTTGTATGGCTTAGGATGCGGTAAATTCGGTTTGGACTGCTATAACTTTGACTAATTCAGATTTTCATAAAGCTTGGCATGTGTATGTACGAGACAGTCCTCTCTGTCCGTGCAAAATTTAGTACTCCTAGGATGAACTTAAGAGGGTTTTTCAGTCAATTTCTAAAAATTGGTAATATACTATTAGTAAGTTTATTTGAGCAGATATCGGAACGGGACATCTGTCGAAGCTTAAATTTCACATAAGTGTTTTACGCAATCCTTCAAAAGGGCTGAGGAAAAGCAGATTCTTCATAATATTTCACGCGAATGTCAATTATTCTCGTTAACTATTTGCACGGATTTAGAAGCAGTAAATTCCCACGAAATTGTTAACTGCTATAAATTTAGAGTTGATGGCAAGATTTCTATGAAATTTGGCACGTATATGCGTCCTCTATGCTGTTGGGAAATTTTGTAGTATATGATTTTTCAGTAAATTTCTAAAAGTTGGTAATATACTATCAGTAAGTTTATTTGACCGGATGTCGCAATGCGACATATTTTGAGGCTTAGATTTCACCTAAACGCCCTTTCCTGATTTCTTTAGGATTTTTGGGTTGGGTAGTTTCCAAAAATGAGTCCTGTCTTACTTTAAGTGCGTACATTTTGACTCCTTACTTGGGCACTTTACATGTATGCGTGGGATTTGATAGTTCCCATCTTTCCACCAAATTTCGTTCGTTCGTTCCACCAAATTTTCGTTTTGGAGAAAAGTGCGTGTGGCACACAAACAAACAGACACACATTGGACCGATTTTAATAAGGTTTTGTTTTACAAAACACGTCAAAAAATAGTAAGAGGAAAAAATTATCAAATTTGTGGTACACATTGCACAATTTTTCCTTTTTCACGTGTGCAGACAAACAAATTTTTTTTGTAATTATCGCGTAACTTGCGACATTCCCCTTCATCATCATCAACGGCGCAACAACCAGTATCCGGTCTAGGCCTGCCTTAATAAGAAAATTCCAGACATCCCGGTTTTCCACCGAGGACCGAGGTTCGAGGACTCGATATCCCTAAAAGCTGTCTGCCGTCCTGGCCTATGCCTCGTCTTCTTTTTCTACCATAGATGTTACCCTTATAGACTTTCCGGGCTGTATCATCCTCATCCATACGGATTAAGTGACCCGCCCACCGTAACCTATTGAGCCGGATTTTATCCACAACTTGGCGGTCATGGTATCGCTCATAGATTTCGTCGTCATAGCTGTTATCGGTTGTGATTATGAGCAGTCTCAAAGTTGTAGTCTCCTATTTTTATTGGTCATGTTTGACCAGTGCGGTTTGATGTTGTTGGTTGGTTGGTTTGCTGACGTTGCCACCATATATTTTGTCTTGTCTTCATTGATGTGCAGCCCAAGATCTCGCGCCGCCTGCTCGATCTGGATGAAGGCAGTTTGTAGTCTCGGGTGGTTCTTCCCATGTTGCCGCATAATTCAGTAGTTGGATGGGCTTAAAGAGGATTGTACCCCTCGTATGTACCTGAGCATCACGGATCACACTTCTCCAGGGCCAGGCTCTTAGTTTGCAGATGTACATATATTTATTGTTCTATTGTATAATTTTGATGTAGTGTTCAGGTCGGTATGATTAGACTGTATGTGTAGAAGTTCTAAATTAACTTCAATAGTTTCGCTGCTCGGCGATCTTCATCTGATGTAGGTGACTGAGTTTGAATGTCGTTAGTGGTCCCCTCACTGTCGCCACTTTACACGCCACATATATTCAGTTTTCTGCACTGTAGCCAGCGATCGCGTCTTCTATTTTCGGAAGAAATTTCCTTGTCCTCTGCGTCCCATCTGTTTCTGGGTTTTCCTGTTGGTGGTTTTCCTTCCACCTTCCCTTTGAATATGCAAATGGCATTGCAATCTATGGCAGCTTTAGGTTCATTATATAATACTTTGCCATTGACCATTCGCGGTGCATCCTCACCAGGCTTAAGGTTCTCCGCAGGACTCACCGTTTGAAAGAATGGATGTTTCGCTCTCAGGCTTGATTCATCACCCTTGTCTCGCTGCTGTAACACAGTTCAGGCCGAATCAAAGTTTTATAGAATGTAGACTTGGTTTTCCGGTTTACACTTTTATTTTCCAAAAGTAGCAGTACCAGGTTAGATATTTTGCTGGCACGATTGACCCGCTTGCTGCTGTTGATTTCATTTTTTGGTTTTGTTGGAGTAATGGCTAAGAAGACGAAACTGTTGACTTGTTCGAAGTCGTAATCATTTCATATCGTGTTTTAACTGATTTAGGGGATTTCCCTATCTGACGTTGGATTAAATTAAACTTTCTGAGAAGCACATCTCCATTTCTTGTAATCTGGAAGCAAAAATTCATGCATTTCGTCATTCTGTATATCTACCTCTATGGTACCAACTATGAGCATAACCTTACCTCAAAAAGTGCTGAGATAGCGATATTGTAAAAAAAATCATTAAAAACGCGCCTGTTTATAATAGAAAATCCTGAATAAAAATAAGAAATTATTAACCAAATATATAATCGTGGTTTGGAACTACTGATGTGTGTAATAATGTGCGGAAATCTCAGCATGATCGGTTGTAAACAATTTTAACACAAAACAAAAAATTGATTTCTAAAAACAATCACATAGAAAAGCCCTGTTAACTCCTTTCTTCCGGTTTGTAAATGATTCCAGTCTTCTCTTTGGTTATTTTAGGCGAACTTTCTTCTCTACTTCATTGAGCTTCACCAGAAAACTAAGACTAGCGTTCGATCTAGATTCGATGGCAAATGGTAATGAGTAAAATAGGCTTTCCGCGATTAGATTTCTGAGGCATGGTTGACTTCTATCGAAAATTTTTATCCAAGGCATCTATAAACCCTGTTTAGTAACCTGCTGGAAGTTAATACTAAAGAAAAGACTCTCATACCATGAACAGAAGAAGCAGAAATGCGAAGGAGGGTTTGAGAGAGAGTTTGCAGGTCGCGTTAGTTAGCCATCGTAAGTGATGCAAGTTAATGGTGTTTGTCAACCACTGGCGTTTTTGCTGAGAAAATGCAATACAGCTGAACGCAAGCACTCTGCGTATGATCAAGAACTACGGCCCGCATACAAAGCTGAGAATATTTGACACATGCTAAAAGCAAGTATTTTCAGACCAAGCCACACCACATTCGTTTGAATATTTGGATTTCATTACACGATTCTCCGCTGATATTAGACACGTTCCTGGAGAAGAAAAAAGTTGCCAATGTTCTCTCTAGAAGGGTGACACGAGCGGCTTATTTGAAAACAAAAGTATGCCGTCCAATAACCAATATCAATCAATCTATCAATCATGTGTCGGAAGCATTTTCGTTGGATCGAAGTTTACCCAGCAATAATGCTTGGAGTTCGTCCGGTATGATCAAGCCAATCAAGCAATATTATATGAATGAAAACTACGACCCCAAAGAAAATTTATCTCCCTTACAGCGAACTACAGAAATCTCTCCCATTAGACCAGATTTTTGCATTGGCCAACGAGATGCCTCTCCGTTTCAGAAGGCCCCTCCTGGCAAACAATGAACTTCATAAATTAAAGGAAAAAAATCCTAAAACCAATCATTTGGTGATTCAGAACCCGGATACTGAAAATCGTCTCTCCTCGAGCGATAACTCGTTCTGCAGCTTGTTTGACACTGTCATTTCAAATTTTATTTCCGCAACCTCTAATAAGCTCCAATTTATCCAGTCGTATAATTTGGGGGCTATCTGTTGCAGGACCAGATGGTGGTTGCGTGTGGCAGGGCGTTATAAGGCAGGGAGGTGGTTGATCTGGATGGGACGCATGTTTCACGTTTTTCCTTGGATGTCAGATCGGTTTAAGCTGCTGAACTTTTTACTGTGCTTCAGACCATGAAGGTTGTTTTCAGGATTTCAGCAAAATGCAAACTTAATAAATTTGTATTTGGCAATTTTTGGCCATAAACGATAGTGTGTTACAGGCAACATAGGTTAACTGGCTGCCGTTTGTCCATGTGGTATACTTCGTGGGTAATATCAGGTCCTATTTGGACTGTTAGCCTGTCGCGCCCCAGGAGTCAAACAAAAAATAACAACAACAACCTAGAAATTTCACAACGGAACATAACTTCATTCCAATTCTGAGCGAATGTAATACGTCTGTTTCAAACGTGGAATGCGAACATCTTTAGAAATCTGGCTCCATTTGTACTCCTAAGTCATGATAGACCGAAGGGACCTTTACAGCCTCCTTATGAAGGTCATTTCAAAGCCATTTCATATTCTGCGAAAACTTTCATTCCAAATATTTGTGGTAAAATTGTGACGGTGCACCGCCGACAAAATTAGTTCCACTTTGAGAGAAAAAAAGAGAAGGCAACGCTTCCAGGGTGGTATTCCGTGAATTCATCACAGGAGGCTGACAAACGAGGCAGAACGCGTCCGCCAAGCCCACTCGCTATCTTGCCAGTCTGAAGAAATATGCTTTAGCGCTTTCCAGGTTTCGGGGCTTGGAGCCACTGAGTAATCATGTTGGTCACTTCTCGGAAGTGAGAACATTGGCGCGGAATTACCTCAACACTACTAATACGCATTTACCCGGAGAGAAGAACACTTTTGATGCCTCCCTTCTTTTAGGAAGCATCTCAAGGATTGCATCGAGTTACCCATAGAAATAAGTTTTATAAAAAAAATAGTTCCTTTGTTTACTATAGTTATTTTTAAGTAAAACTATTAAAAGGAAAAGTTTCCAGTTTAACTATAGAAACTTTTCTTTTTAATAGTTTTACTTACTCATTCAAAATTTGCTTCTCTTCTGCATCGGAAGCCTTCATTGGGGCATAGCACTCTACTATTGAGATACCTGATACCGATTTCTAGGACATCAGGATGCCCTAGTGGACACGTAATCCGACACAGAATTCAAGCTTACTTTCAGCAGTCAAGAATACAGTACCGCAAGAGGGAAAGGAATGCACCCCCGAACGTCCAGCTTGCATCGCGGATATTCTCGCTGAAATTGGGACGAGCGAACATTCCGGGGAGCCTCGAAACTGTCGTCGAGAAGCACTTACATATTTCAGAATCCAATCATAGACGGTTCATTAAAGTAAAAAATCGTAGTCGGAAGATCAGATCTTTTCAGTGGGATGCTAGCCTTCTCCGAAGCATAAGCTTGCCCACAAATGTCAATCTTTTTAGGTGCCTTTTACGATAAATTGTTTATATTTTGAATGTATTCTACACCCCCTAACTCATAGGGAGGCCATTTCGTCAGCGGGAATTGGGTGGTGGATTGGTTGAAAGGCCAAGGTGTTACACTGTTGAGGCTCCTTCCTCTTCCTCTTAGAAAGGAACTTGGGACGATCTGAAGCGGAATTTTAGTAAACATTTACATTATCACAATAGGAATTCAGCTAAAGCATGCTATGAGTCTTATCTTATTTCCAAATTTAGTGGACTATCCACACTAGAAGGAAAATAGGATCTGACCATGATCTAGTGTCTTTGAAGGGAAAAAAAGTTCATTGGCACTAATGAACTTTACTTTGTCTCACTAAGCGCTAATAAATTTAATATTATAAACAGATTTGTAATAGAAGGTAGATATGTTCATAATGCTTCAGGGAATCGTCGGACAATTCCATTTCCCCAACCCGTCAATCACATTATTAGCAATATTCGGTACAAACCAATTCCACTGAAGAACTGCTTTCAATACAAACTCTCGGGATGTATTCTGAATCCACATTCCAAGTTCTGCAACTGCCAGAGCTATTTGCTATCCTATCAGGCATCCGATATCATATTTCAAGTTAATTGAAGGAAACAATAAAAGAGCACTCAAGCCTCTCTCGGAACGAATAAAACTAAGCGAAAAGGTAGAAACATCCTCGACAACGAGTACCGAAGCTGAGTCATGTGGAGGCGAGACGACCAAGTGATACTATGGCTATGGCGAGTTTTGAATATAAATTGGCAGATTTTGTGCTTCAATTCCTGTAAGAGGCCCTTTTCAGCCATCAGCGAAATACGCTGCTCCAGTCCTTAACGATGAAGATAGGCTAAAAATGTGTGTTTTTCATACCATTATCAAACTCATGGTGAATACCGAACAGCTTGTTGTAGCTTCATGCAGGCTGGTTTAGCCTGCAGGATGCGTAACTGGCTAGAGTAATCGATTTTTTTTTATTATTAGGTACGAATAAAAACGGCTCTCGAGGGTCTTCGGACTTTTGCTTTTGTTTTTCTCGTCTGTTCATTTTTTATATCCGATGAAAAGCATTGTCTGTTCTCACCTTTAAGTAGGTACTCTAGATTAAATTGTTGAGGCTTGGTTTTGTTTCCGAATTGCAAAGGATCATTTGGTTCGCTCTGGAAAATTTTATAGGAAGAAATGTGCATTTTGCGAAAAGTAGCTGCAGGGTCCATAGCTATTCAAGCTCTTTGTTGTATTCAAGAAGGTTGAATAGAACAGCATGGAAGAATTGTTTCAATTAGATATGGGTGTGTAGAAGGCTATTTCGTGATAAGCACTTCTGAGAAAGGTGTGTGACAATCTGAAGGAGTGAATTTTATGAGGATCGTGATTTCATAGTGGTTGGAGTGCTCGTGCGATTTCATATTTGATGGAGTGCTCTTGATTGTTTGATAATAACGTAAAACACCTAATGTTGATAGAAATTGCACAAACTCAATTAGAGTATCGCTGACTGTCAGCACACAGAGTGGGCGGGAAAAGATTTATAATGATTGAAGCTAATGCGGACGCTGAGCTGTTGTAAAGAGCCTATTATTATCCTGCACGAACTTCCATTCGTACATAGATAAGAATGCAAAATATTCTGTCATATATTGCCAAGCAAAATATGCATATATACATACATATCAAAGGTATACATATTGTGCTCAAAATTGATCTAACGAACCTTCATGCATTTCCACTTTACTTTGTGCACACACGTTCATCTTATTGAACACTACCCGCAAATTTGATTTGCATATATATACTCCCTCAATAACTTTGCTAACAATAGTTGGATTCGGTTCAAACTCTAGAATTATGTCGTATATTATCGTAAAAACCGATGCCAAATTTTGTATTTGTAGGACCAATTTCAGGGGGCTCTCAGCAAAATTTTCAAAATATGATAACATATTATTCTTATCTTTTGTTGCGGAGATATCGGAACGGAATGTATTTTGATACCTAGATTTTGTATAGCTGCATTACAGTGATTTTTTTCAGATTCTTCGAATGGATAGGTTTTGAGAAACGAGAGCAGTTTCACTTTTGAGGCACACATTTTGAGCTCTCGCTCTCCTCTGTTTTGCCTAATATCAGAAATAAGATCATCGGAAAGTTCTTTTACACGAAACCTTAAAAAGGGCTCACCTTATAATAGAAGGACTTGGAACAAGTAACTTCTTCAGATATGGGACTTTAATTTTTCACTTGAATGTCAATTATTCTCGGTAAAAATGATGTCAGCATCTTATTTACATGACTTCAGATGCCATAAATTCGCGAGAAAGTGGAAGAAAGACTCTCCACTTCAGTGCACCCAGTGTCAACGGCACGGTCAGCCAGAAGAAATAGTACAACAACTCCCTTGAGAGGAACTGACACTTTTACCTAATTCTTCCAAATAACGAGAGAGGAAAGCTCAGCAGAAGCAAACTTTAGCCGCAGGAGAAGGAGAAAGAACTGCAGACTTGCTTGTCAGAAACTTCACTTTCGCCTCTACCAGGACAAACGCAAGGAAGAGAAGTTGGTGACGTGGACCCAATTAGTCTAATACCGGCAGTTGCGTCTAGTTCACCAGCTTCCCCTCCCCTTCTTTCTGGTAAGAGAGTGATTGAAGGAATCCCCTTCGTGGCAGTAGTATACTTTAGTAAGATAAAGAAGATATGCTCTTCATCACACGACACAAGCCCACGAGTAGGACAGCATGGTGATTCATCCAAACAGTATAATGACTTATCCAAACTGAATCCATAAAATCACTTTCTTTCGGGTTTTTTACAAAACAAAGATAATATGGCCCTCATTGAGTTTTTTCTTTCTATCCGCTCTTTAGTTGCATGTTATGTAATGGACACATTTGCGGACCAGAATATCTACCAAAATTATCCGTAGGATAACTCGGGCTTCCTCAGCCTTTGCCACCTCCATTATACTTTGAGGAAGATTCTCCGTAGTTAAGTGTTTTGTCGACGATTCAAGCTAGGCCTTTCTATATTTTTCTCATGTTATTGCTATTCGCATTGCGAAACACATTGTCCTACCACGTGCTTTTTCTTGCTGTAATTATGATTGTTACTTTTTTCTGACTTTCGCGTGGGACGTTTTTTCAGTTTAATAAACCCCTGGTTGGGATTGGATCCCTCAGAGTGTGGAGATACCAACGTGGATTTTACCAAAGGTGCCCTCTTTCGACGTCTTTGACGTATACTTAAGTAGACTTACTTGCCTGGTCTCCAGCTTCTCTGAGTTGCTTCTATGATTCTGACCTTGACCGCTGCGTAGCTTTAAGTGCGGGGCTGCAAATTTGTCGATCCTTTCACATCGCAACGATGGTTGAGTGCAGGGCGGCAAAACTTTTTAGCCCCCTTGTTTTTTGCAGCGAGGCAGTGACCGTTATGGTTTTTCAACAAGGCTTGTGAGAGAGGGTCACCTGTTCCTCCCTTCACGCTTTTGTTTCCCTTCTGAGAATGTAGTTCAAAATGGACCTACCCTTATGATATGAATATGGTATCATTCTGAAGTGTCATAACTTTCTAAGTTGGAATCATCATCATCAACGGTGCAATGATCGGTATATAGTCAAGGTCTTAATAAGGTACTCATGACATCCCGGTTGTGCCGAGGTCCTCCAACTCAATATTCCTAAGGTGGGATGATCGCTGCGATTGTTTAATGGTGTTAGCAAGGGGGACTTCCTGCTACGTGCCCTCACCTTCCTTTCCCTCATTGAAACTTTACTATGTTGATATCAGAACGCCCTAACTTCAGGCGCAATACCTTTTTGAGGACGATTACTGCCACAAGTTTTCAATCGTGTTGAAGAAAAGGATCCCCCCCCCCCCAACACTTTAGAGACTCTTTACCCGGTAGATGGGGTTGAATATTAAATCTTTCCCAGAACTAGAATGCTAATAATGAAGAATAAGAAAGAATTAAATAGTTAGTCTTTTACCACTGGCATATGACTTAGAAGGCAATTCAATTGAATTTGGTTATACAAGTGCACCATCAATGCCTGCATGCTCTATCGATAACTCTATCTCTTCTTTAATAGTGCAGGAAATGTCATAATTAGGCAAACACAGCTTGCCCTCCAATATATTTATCTAAATTCCAGCATTATGTGTCATTTTAATAGCAGCGTTTGTCTTCACCGCGAAACCCTTAAATCTGTGCTTGCACTGCATTCCATACGTCGAATGTCATAAACAGAAACTCGTAAAGGCCGAATAGTGTTCTGATGATAATTTCCGGTGTGTCTTCTTTAACTATTAGGGTCTGATTAAATGCTTTTACCAGGTCTATTCTTCAAACGGCTTTTTTTCGCGTAGAACGCTTAGGCGAAATCGTAGGTGTGCCCGACTGACTACTTGATGCAAGACTGTCTGTTCAGTGTGTGATATTCCCTGCACGGTTTCCAAACGTTATTCGTTTTAAGATTCATATGTAAGATTGCAGCCCACGGACTATTTGGCATTTTTTCGCGATGATCAGCTTATCCGGAGCTGGGTTTTAATGCAAAAAAGCTCAAGTGTGGAGTTTCACTGTACTGAATTTGCGGTAGAGGTTTCAAAATGCATCCGCATGTTTGCCAAACATTAACAAACAGTCGTAAACGCAAACGTGTGGTAAGGCTATTGGGCTTGCTATGTGTAGGTTCGCTAGCGTTTGCGCCGATGCGGTCGAGTGTCCGTTTCTAGGCACAAATCAAAGGGATTTTGCGCAAGCGCTTGCACTTTGTGCACTGACAGTGGTCGCACGTGGATGTCATTCAGTGAAATGTGTGACTGACCTAGGATGTACAAAACTTCTTGGAATGTGTATGCGCGAGATGAAGGGATGGTGTGAAATTAAGTTTGTGAACGAACCTTGCCGACTTGGAGCGAACTTCGCCCATGTGGAAGTTCCCAGTAAGTTGAAGTTCAGCTTGCACTTTTGATCAACCGACAAACGTGTGGAACCGACTTAATGGTAGCCGTGGAACGTGGAACGTGGAACCAAGTTATCAAGCAAATTGCTGGTTGCAACATCTGTGGACAAATTTCGGATCAGACTGCGGTGACCGTAACTTGCCCACAGATGTGAAATCTCGCTCCGACTAACAGCTTGGTTGGACATTTGTAGCTTGTGTAACGCACAAACGAGGTTGATATTTGATATGCAAAGCCAAAGCAAACATTTGTGAAATTCCACCGAAGGCCAAGGTTGAGAGTGAGGTTGGCTATTCTGTATGTTTACAATTTGTCAGTTGGCTGCTGAAAGGTCGAACTATGTGGAGCGCGGATAAATGCAATAGCAGCACCTGCCTCAATCAGGAACCATGTCTTCCTATATATATTGTAAACAGGTGCTGTGAAGAGAATGAAACTTCAGAAATCTAGTTAAACAATTAGGTCCATTTAGTGACTTCAGAATTAATCCCCCAGAGATACTAGCTTATACATGCGAGACGTCACTGGGCTGTGAACCCGAGCGGCTGCGAGACTGCTGATGTTTACGCCCGCAAGGATTCATGGAAACAAACTCCAGTAAAACTGCATGTAGCTCCATTCGCAGCTCTAATTGACTTGATACAGATGTTGTTATTGGAATAGCCACGTTGCTGCTGAAAGTAGCGGAGGTGTGGCGTAAACCATATCAGCTAGCTACGCTGTAATTTGTAGCGGCTGGTCATCTATCGAACCAGACCGAAGAGGAGATGAGGAACATCGTACTCACAGGCTATATATAAGCGGCTCTAGATACTGCGGAGAAACTGTCTCGTCATCAATGGAAATATTCTCCATGAGTTTTCCCTGGCATATAACTGTTTAATTGAACCTTCTCGGACGCAGTTGTATGAGTTATGTTTCACCGATTCTGTAGTAATGCCGCGAACTTCAGGGACAGCACTGCGACGAATTCCATCATTTGATTGTTGCTGTGGATTTGTTATCTTATAGCTCACTATGTTTGCTATCACCATTTACAACCAAATTTCGAAGTTGCAAGATCTGCAGTCTGAAAATATTGGTGCGTAGTTTGTGTGAAACAAAAGCTTTTTTCTATTCGCTAGTGATATTCATTAATCTTGCAAAAACCGATATTTCGGGAACGACTTGCTCCATTCATCAGTGCTAACAAGTCTTACGCGGTATAGCTATTTACAAGATTAATAAATATCAATAGCCAATAGAAAGAGGCAAGTCTTATTTATTTCAAATAATTTAATCCCTAGAAATGCCGCGAAATTACACTTAGAACAAAACCTTATTAAAATCGGTTTATTGTCTGTCTGTCACACATTATATATACGAAAGTTGGTAGAAAGGAGGGACCAGTAAATCAGTCAGCAGCATAGCTCCTCTGGCTGTGTAAATTTTTTTTTATCACTAAATATAGTCGTGTAGGCTATCAGATGAAAGGCCTCGATTGGTACTTTCCGAAAACGATATTAGTTTTGATATTAGTTACAAAGGAGAGGAATGCCAGGTTCCGGGTCAGTTACTTCAAGGACTTGTTTTCAGTAACAACGCAGTAACAAATATCTGGAAAAAACATTCTGGCCCATCCACATGGTATCTATCCCTGAAAATACTCTCTGTACCGATACTCGATTAAACAAAGTTAATAATAGTACATGACCATATAAACATGTAAATGTATACCTGGCAAATGACCATTCAAAAATGCATATAAACGGAATGGACAGAAGCTTTAATACCTAAAACGTTTAACTTCCTTTTTCCCGACTCGTTTGACATGTAATCGGAAATTCAATGAAGGAATCTTCATAACCACGGCAAAGACAATCCCAAACCCGCTTTAGAAGGATAGCGAAACCAGCTTGAATGTTCGTGTAACACCCAGGCATCTCATACAGTAGGTGGAACATATACTATTAAAGAATAACATTTGTCATTAATCTATTAGATTCTTACCCCAACAAGATAGTGACTCCCTTGTTGGGTAATGATAGCGAATTCGCTCTTGTTATTCCCTGCTTTCCATAAAAAGCAACTAAACAAGACAGACAGATAGGAAGGAGAAGATCGTTAAAATTCCGGAAAGGCGTACCCGTTTTAAGTGGGATAAATAGAAAAATTGGAAAAGTAATCCTGCAGCCCATCAAGTAATATCTCAAAACTCGATCAACGGAGAGCATGGTGGTGAGTGTAGGAGAGTCCTAGCGCTCTGGATTCCCCTTCACTGACCATATGAACACCCTGAGGATTATTTCGGAGCAGCTCGCGAAGTTTATATATCCGCTTCACCTGCTCTTCTTCAATTTTGAGAAGGCTTTCGACAGCAGAATCGCAGAGAAACAAATAACCGCTATTAGAGCGACATATAATATGGTAACGCAAAATGTTGTGTGCTGTGCCGAGGTAAAATCTCAGAGGAATTTGAAGTCCAAAGCGAAGTGCGCCTGGATTAAATCTTGTCACCGATATTATTTCATCGAGTCATCTGCGACGTTTTCCATGTTGCTTTATGTGACAGATCTCATTGGACGACATCGTTCCTAAAATACTTCGATTACGCTGATGATATCTGTTTGCTTTCCCATAGAATCATGAACTTTGGTCAAATAGAATATGGAAAAAGAGACAAATAGAAACTGACTGAACGGAACTAATAACATATTGTTAGTCTGACGGATCATCATATATGGGCAGAACATCAAAGGCGTTGATTAATTTTCTGTATCCATATTTGTATATGGGAAGTGACCATCTCTGTTACACAAAAATTCCAAATCTCCGTGCCATCGGCATTCGCTGATCTGATGCAAATTTTAACAAAGAGTTTGGTCGCCAACAGGCCAGTTATTCGTAAACATGTGGTAGGTGGCGGTGGATAGGTCACAAGATCATAAGAAAATGTGACAACTGCGGTGGAATCCACTATTTAAAGATGGGTGATGAGTGGGTGGCACTGGAACTATTCACAACTTTTTTGATTTTTTGTTGAGGATGCTGGGATTCCTGAGTCGGCATCCACTTGATGACCGACCGCACCACTTGGGAAGCAATTTACTTCCTCTCTTGTGGCCCACGGACTCCTCTTTTCGGGGTAAACATGCAAGTTTTTCAAAAATATTGACTGACGGTCACTTGTTCCCAGGGCAGAGGTGAGGCTGCGTCTGATGAGTTGCCTGTGCGCTGGACGAAACCGTCAGTGAAGATTCTTTGATTTACTTAGAAGTGACTAGTTATTTAATATAAATTTTCATCTACAACTACATTTGAATTTTAGATTCACTTCATTTTCTACTTCGAAATGGAACAATACGAATGAAAAGTCAATGGAGCATTCTGGTATAAATAGCATCGAGGAAAATGCATATGAAAAAGGGAACCGGATAATGTGTATATGGTAATGATCATCTAGCGCGATATTTTGAATATAACAAGTTCCTTAAATTACCTCTCTCTATGCGGTGCTCCTTTTAGATATGAGCATTTAGCTTCTTTTTATCCGCTTCCTTGCTACATTGAGTGTCAATGGACAAATTCCTAGTTAAAAAACTTTGTATTCATCCATGAATCCCCCGAACCTTATGCTAGAGAATGTTTACTTAAAATTTATTTGCTTCTTGGAAGAGCAATCCTACCATGCCTTTCACGGAAAACCATCTAAACCACTTCTACCGGAGTCAAGCTCTTATTTCTGTGCTATATTTTCTAAGCAAAATTGCATACACCTAAACAGGTAATACCTACATTATATTCCCACAGAATAAAGACTTCCGTTGCATTTGATTTGTGGGCGAAGTATGTCTACAATAATTGCAGCTTCCCAGTAAGCTATATGTTTTTCCCGAAATTTTCCTGTCACCGACAGTGGCAAATGTCTAGCCCCTCCCACGATAATGGATGTTAGTTATGGCGAGATATTTATATTTGTATTGTTGAGCTCCATATAGGAGAGCATCCTAGAGAAGTTACATCGAATTCCGGTCGTTGCAGGAGCCATTGGTTAGATTGTTGGCTACGACTGGCTTCTAGCCAACAATAACGGAAACGTTCTGCACTTGAGGTTCCTCGCAACTTTAAGATACACACGAGAGGAACTCTAGTTGAAATGTTATTGTACAGCTGCAAAAGGAAATCTTGTGTGGAATTTATAATAGACATAGCCATACATACGGATATACTCCCATCCTCTTTGCAATATATTGTCAAGTAACGTTCCTGTAATACTTGTGATCCTTGAAGTCTCATTTATTTCTGCTGGTCTGGTCTTTGACGAAGTTTATTGCGTGTTTCATCCTTTTGTAATTAATGTTCAAATAGAAGAGTCAACAAGGGGAATAGACAATATCATGCTTTCTAGTTTAGTCGGATTGTTAACTAAATTGGACAACAATAAAACTTTTTTGAATTCTTAATGAGAAATGACTCCAGGGGGATGGATAAAGGAAGTATCTTGGAAAGTTGCGTATGCGAGAACTGAACGAACTGTTATAGTTTGTAATGAAATGAGATCCAATATTTTCTACATAAGCTAACATAGAATTGTTTACTTTTTTCCATTAACCTTAAATGAGGTTATGGGGCATTTTCAGATAATTTCTAAAATGTTGGAAAAGGAAAGGATAACTGTTTCTGTTTGAAGAAATGGCTTCAATTTTAGTTTTTGTTATAATTCAGTAGTATTTTTCGGATTTTCTTGCGACAAAATCAAAATTATAAATATTTTTAAACCATTAACTTTAACTATATTATGTTCAGAAGGTAATATTTGTATTAGTTAACTTGAGTGGCTCCAAAGGCTGGCTTGCGTGTGTATCAGTGGGGCAATGAGGACATGCCCAACGGCATCCCTGGAGGTCCTTCTGGGATTAACCCCTCTCCATCTGCACATACAGATGCAGGCAAGGAGATCAATATTCAGGATGGCCGGTAGCATGAGTGAGGCGGGGAGCTGCCTAAATCGAAGGAAGATTGATATCCTTTCTAGGCGGTATCCCGAATTACTGATACCGAGAGACAACATGACAACGAGGTTTCACTTCGATAAGAAGTTTGAAACACGTTGGAGTAACAAGGCAAACTGGGAGAGCGTGGCTACGACATACGGCTTAAACCAGCAACTGATTACTTGGTACACTGACGGATCCCTCACAGCAGAGGGAGCGGGTGCCGGTGTCATTGGTCCAAGGAAAATGTACTTTGAGCCAATGGGCAGGTACACTAGCATATTCCAGGCGGAAACTTACGTCATAGACAAATGTACCTCCTTTAATCTGCAAAGGAACTACAGGGGGCAGAACATAGCTATTCTCACCGATAGCCAAGCAGCGATCAAGGCACTTAGGTCCAACCAGGTGAACTCTAAACTGGTATGGGAATGCCTTGAGAGACTGAATACACTCGGCTCGTCCAACAAGGTCTGGATACTTTGGGTTCCAGGCCATGCTGGGCTGGAAGGCAATGAGGCAGCGGATGAACTAGCCAAGAAGGGTGCAGGGACGCCTTTATACGGGCCAGAACCCTTCTGTGGAATCGGAAACGGTTTCATGGCTATGAATCTAAGAAACGAAGAGAAACGGTTGAGGGAACTATATTGGGCGGGCCTACCAGGGATGGAGCAGTCCAGGGTGCTTATTGGGGGATACGAACCCATGCGCACAAAGGATTGCTTAAACCTCACGATAAAGAACCTCCGAATCATAGTGGGAATTCTCACTGGTCATTGTCGGCTGAACTACCACCTAGGGAAGCTAGGGATATCTACGGACACTGCCTGCAGGTTCTGTGAGGAGGAGGACGAAACCTCTATGCACGTCCTGGGACAGTGTCCGGCACTTGTGCAAAGTAGGTCGATACATCTGGGAGAACACTTAATACCAGATGCAAAGCTGAAACTTCTGGAAGTGGGGAACATACTAAAGTTCCTAACGGTTACTGGCCTGCTTGAGATACTATGATCAACAGGTACACTATAACCAGTAAAAGGGGCACAATAGTTCTTCAAGGACGCGGTGCGACTTTCCCTTAACAGAATAATAATAATAACTTGCCCAACAATTATATAGATATGAAAGATAATTGCTCTCACCAGGTACGTGGGCTTTTTAAAAGCTGAAGGAATTCTGACAATTTTCATTCGCTAAACTACTCACCAGCATGTATTAAATTCCACAATGTTCTACTGTATTCCATTAAATCGGTAGGATGCGGACGACTATGGAAATTATAACTAACGACATAGTGGGTTCAACTGCGAACGTGGCACCGTACAACTAGCCGGTCACCACTATCGAGGTTGAAAAAAATCCTCGTAATTACAAGAGTGATTACATATTTTTAACATTCGCAAAGAATGGTCACTACTAACAAAATAAATTAGGGAAAACAGATTAGACCCGAAATAAAATAAACATAAATTATGCAGGTACATTTAATCTTAAAACTGCATTTTAAGCCTCCCTCTCGTCATCCTCGAGGCATCGCAGCCCGACGTCCATTCATTAGACACGTTTTGCCTACTGAAGGCTTTGTAGTTTAACTGCTCAGAAAATACGCCGAAGGACTTTCGAATGTATTTTGCAATTTTTTGGAGGTTTGGGTTAGAGTCCAGGTTTTCCGCCCATAGCAAAGTACTGGTCGTATCATGATATTCTAATACGCGGAGCTTCGTGTTTCTGTGCGCATGCATCGATTTCATTATGGGAAGGACCAAGAAGAAAGTTTTATTCGCTTGGTGTATCCATCGCTTAACCTCGTCAGTCTCATTGGCGTCCTTTGACAGGCTGCTATCCAGATATATAAAGCTGTCTACGAATTCGATGTTGAGGTTCCCTACGTTGATGCAGTGTCAAGAGCATGCAGAAGTTCCTCTGCGTCGGTTAGTTTTGCGGACATGATGTCAATATCATCTGCGTACGCTAACAAATGTGTCGACTTAATGAGTAGTATCCATTGCTCAGATAGAGTATTCGAGTGCTAGGTTGAAGAGCGTCGGCGACAGTCAGTCGTCCTCAAACCAGTACTCGTTTCAAAATGATTAGTCAACCTGTTCTGGATCCTGGACCTGTGAGATGGAGTTAGTCATAGTGATCAGTATAGTTGGTATACCAAATTGCAGCATTACATTGTACAGTACTACACGATATATACTATCATATGCCTGTTTGAAGTAGACAAAGATTGGGTATACGCCGACGTTATATTCCACTTTGTATGTTGTATATTTTATCTGCAGTCTGTCTTCATCTTCAAACCAGTCAATTCGCGTTCGCCGAGATTTGTATCCCACGACCTTCTCTGCGACTTCCTTGATGGTGCCTTTAATTTCATCCCAGAATCCGCGTACGTCTGTATTGCTAATGTTGGTAGCATAGGTGATAGTTTTTCCTCCAGGGTGGCTAAATTTGCCTGCGCTGTTGCATAGCTCAGGAGTTTATCAGCCGCGAAAATTTCGGTAGTGCTGATTCCCGGTTGGTGCGCTAAGGAGATTCTGCACTGATGTGTAGTCTTCAACAAAGTGGACGCCTATCTTTTACCAAGGGGACGTCAGTTTCCGGCGTTTAATAAATGCCGACTTTTTAATTAACCTCTGTATATTGCAGACATGCATTTTCACACCAGCTTGTCTGCTAATCTCTCTTACAGTAAGAGCTGAATTAGAGGCTTTACGTTCCTGACGTGGTGTTATCGCTCGTGGTCGGCCAGATGGCTTTATTTTCACGTAGTTTTCCGGATCCGCAATGAAATTCGCCACTGCCTTTCGACTCTCTTGCCAATAGTTTGCGCAACTTCTGATTGATCCGCGCAATAAACGGCGATCACGCGAGAACTGTCTACAAGAAAACCTTATTTAAATCGGTTTACTGTGTTTCTCCCCCTTTTTTTGGCGGCAGAAATTCGTCATGGATGCGTATTTGGAATGGAGCTTATTGACATAGATCTCCCATATTTTCTCCAGACTTTCCCAGGGGTACATCATTCTAGTATTGCTTTGCGGGTCAGTCCACTTATTAACTAATTGCTACCGCTTTCTGCGGTGTTAATTGCAGTAGCTTCCCTTTTATGACTCCACTTCACTTCTGCTTCTTTTAGTCCCCCGGTAAGCCTTAAAGCTCAGCTTGGAGTCGAAAGTTACTCACACCCATTTCAGCGATATATGCGCCGATGCAGATCTAAACAGTTTTTTAGTTTCCACCGCTTTATAGGAAATACCAACTCTGTTTTATGTTCGGCAAGCGTCAACCCGGAGTTTTCAAGCCAAAACTTGATCTTCCATATAATCTCGGTCGCAAAGAGCTCCTCATCGTCGGGTTGATAGTATATTATGAGCACCTCAAAGTCATCAGCGGATCCGATAGCATGCTTGCCGTTCCAATAAACCCGATGTTTAAACGCAACCCCTCCACAATGGTATCATTAAGCAACCTTGCCCTGTTTCTGGTCTCTTTATGTGAGGATTTTTTGCTCTGGGTTGCTTATCAATGGTAATTGCCTGTAGTCGCCAAGCGTATACTTTTTGCTAACATGCCTGTTTAGATGCTTGAGTATTGAGTCACTTACGAAAGTAACATCCAATGGTGAAATGTGAGGAGAACACCTGGAATAGAATTCTTCCCCTTTCATTTGTTTCCCGGCTTTTCCATTCCACTTCAGGAACGTTCAAGACCCCAACAACAATTTTATAGTTGTGCTGTTTGAGATTTCTTGCTATATTGTCTAGCGTACTGCAATACTCTGATATTGTTTAAAATAATAAAAGCCTAGTGTCCGGATAGCTGAGTGGTTAGAGCGCAAAGCTGTCGTACGGAAGGTCGCGGTTCAAATCTCACTGGTGGCAGTGGAATTTGTATCGTGATTTGACGTTGGATACCAGTCGACTCAGCTGTGAATGAGTACCTGAGTCAAATCAGGGTAATAATCTCGGGCGAGCGCAATGCTGACCACATTGCCTCCTAGTGTACCGTTACGGTCTTGAATGAAGTGCTCTAACACACTTCAAGGCCCTGATCCAACATGGATTGTTGCGCCAACGATTATTATTATTAATAAAAGCCTGTTTTTCCTATTCGCTAGTGTTGATTTATATTTTGCAAATACCGATATTTCGGGAACCACTTGTTCCCTTCGTCAGCGCTAACAAGGACAAGGAAAACGTGGTTCCCGAAATATCGGGTTTTGTAGAATATAAATCAACACTAGCAAATAGGAAAAACAAGTTTCTATTATTTTGAATAATTTAATTGCTAGATATACCGCGGAGTTACACTCAGATTCTGATATTGGATAAATATTGTAAATGTAGAGATCTTCGATGTTAACTATCAAAATGTCGTGTTCGCGATGCTTCATTTCTTCATACAAAACTCGATTACCGCAAGCCCATACTATTTTCATTTATATCCGTTTCCAAACGCCTTGTATCATACGCAGGCAACTTCGATTTACTTATCGTACAGTTTCGTAATGATTCTCATTTATGTAAGATACTTAAGACAATGAGGAATGTTAATGCAGTCCCTCACCAATTGATTTGTCGTCCGATCCGGTCGCTTTCCAATACCATGAAGACTTTTGAATGCATTCTTAATAACCGTATTTGGGAATTCATTCAAATAACCTTGAATCAAACCCGATTTGTCAACAACTGCGAAACTACTGACACAATACACGCTGCGCGGTTACTCATGGAGAAACACCGTGAGAAGCATCGACCTCTTTACATTGCCTTTCTGGATCTGAAGGAAGCGTTCGACCGTGTGCCACACGAACTTATCTGGTATGCCTTACGACAACACTTAGTGCCAGAAGAACTCGTGCGCTGGGTTCAATTGCTCTACCACGATCCGAAAAGTAAAGTTCGAAGTATGGCGGGTGTATCAAAACCGTTTCGTGTCTCTGTTGGAGTCATCGAGGAAGCGAGCTCTCACCATTTCTCTTTGCTCTTGTTATTGACACCGTCACACGGGACATCCAACGTCCAGCAAGCCGAATGTTGGCCGACTATAAAAGCCAATAAATGGTGTCTTGCGGTAATGAGGACGAAGATGTTGCTTTGGACTATTGGCGTGACATGTGTTGATCACATCCGAAATGAGGACATTTGGGATAGATGTGGTGTTGCACTGATAGTGGGAAAAGAGCGAAAGAGGCGTCTTCGATGGTATGGTCACGTAACTCTCGCTAACGGAAATCCACTTGTCAAGGTTGGTCTGAACATTGATTTCAATGGTAAGCGACCGAAAGGCTGGCCGAAGCAACAGTGATGATACGCTGGATGGGGATTTGAAAGCCTCCCGATTGCAACCAGATCATGCCTTTGACCGATCAAAATGGCGGTACAAAGCCAGAAGGAGAAGAAGAATTTCTCCCTTCTTAATGGGAACAATATACTTTATCCACCAGACTTTTGCTGCTCTTCTCACGAAGGTAAAGTCATTAGGTTAGATTTGTTTTCAGCTTCTGATGCCAGGAGGTGGAATCTGTTTTCACTGAATCCGATATATTCCGTGGGGCGTTTCATGACTTTCTTCGCATTGCTGACATTGGACGACTATGGGCTGCAATGTCTTTTGACAATTTTGATGTATCGATCGGTTCCAGTTTGTTTCGTGGAAGCATTTGTTGACAAAGAAGTAGATCATTATTACCATGAAACTTGTTTCATTTGTTTTCACTTTGATTTGGTGTTAAACTGTTTCGAGCTATTAGCCTCTCGGTAAATTTGTCCAATGTAGATTAAATATTCTGTTGTTCTAGGATGCTATGCAAACGCGGTTGGCCTGGGGTTATATAATTATATTTTGTAAAACAATAATTCCCCCCTCCCCCCTAAGTAATTGCCAGAAAGCGTGTTTCTTGGTATCAGGTCGACCCCTCTGTAGTGCATATATGCATCAGCCGGTCATCAAATTGCTCGGCTTCTTTAGTGCCATCACGGAAATCCTCAGAGATGGCAAATCCAACGCCATTTTGAGGGCGTCGGCTACCAAAATAGAGAAGTTTATAGCCATTTTTACCGCATTCTATGTCGCAGCTTTTGATGCCACACCATCCAATTTCTCACGAATTGAGCTACCAATATTTAGTGTCCGGATAGCTGAGTGGTTAGAGCGCAAGGCTGTCGTACGGAAGGTCGCGGTTCAAATCTCACTGGTGGCAGTGGAATTTGCATCGTGATTTGACGTCGGATACCAGTCGACTCAGCTGTGAATGAGTACCTGAGTCAAATCAGGGTAATAATCTCGAGCGAGCGCAATGCTGACCACATTGCCTCCTAGTGTACCGTTACGGTCTTGAATGAAGTGCTCTAACACACTTCAAGGCCCTGATCCAACATGGATTGTTGCGCCAACGATTATTATTATTATTATTAATATTAATATTTAGTGTGCAGATACGTATTTCTTTTACTTGGACTTATTTACTTATGGGCTGGCGCCATCCAAAGCATGGCGGGACGATCCAGTTGTGTCGACTATGGTGAACCCAAACATTTCTCTGAGGCTATGAATTCAAGTTTTGTCGCGAAACCTACCGCCAAGAGAGATCAGGCAGGATTTCACAGAGTGCAGTAGCTTCAACTATACTTTATTCACATTTTCCCTGGTCTGCGCGTTTAATTTTTATATAGTAGAATAGTAGAAAAGTACGCTGTCTTAAACCCTCTTCCCTTCTTTGGGCTTGGAACCAGCATGCTATGTAATTGACATGACGGTGGAGTTTTAAATTGTGATTTAATAAAATTATAGGATACGGCTTTCATTCCGTGTTGTGATTGATCATGATGATGATGTCATGCGCAAGAATCACGTGAGTAGCAGATATCGCTCGAGAACCAAATATCTCGCTGCCTATTAGTCTCTTTTTCGTGTCGCCCAGACAATAGTCTTATATTTTTCGTCCTCTTGAATGAAGCCTTTTTTGAGAAATTTGGGTGCAAGCCCTAAGCGAGGGGTCCGTGGACCAGGAAAGAGGGAGTAAGTTGCTTCCCATTTGGTCCGGTCCAGCATTAAGTTGATGCGGACTTAGGACCCCATCATTCCTAAAAACGAAGCCTAGGAGATTTTTGACCAGCGAGCGCATTTTCCGACTTAGAGGGTTAATTAGCGATTCTATTGGCCTAACAGACCCCCAACTCACCATTCCATCTCTCTCGATTGCTTCTTTGCCTCGTAGTAGTTTTCATCGTAGAGGTGAAAGTAAAATTTGTTAGCAAAGCTTTTTCTGCTGAGCTAGCGTTCCTAACTCAGGCTCCTATTCTTGTTATCGTAGATTTAAATAGCACATCCCCAATCTCGCTAGTGGAAAACTGATTTTCATTGGAAAATGTAGTTCTATGATGTAGGGAGCCCGAACACCTTATTGGCACAAGGCTACTCGCTATCCTTCTCGTAAATTTTTTACAATCTGTTTAGTTTTTATTGAGGTTTTCGAAAGTATTATTAACGGATGCAACTACATTTCTATACGAGTTGCACTACTCAATCCTTTTTTCATTTTCAAAATCATTTTTATTCAGAGTGAAATTATGCAGTGTTTCCAACGATAAATATCGGTATTTGCAAGAATAAATACCCACACCAACGAAAAAGAAACAAGTTTTTATTACTTCAATTCATTTTTATTTCCGAGTTATCACAATCTTGGCAGATGCCGGATTTTACCTAATACTAGCACTAAGTGCCAAGCATTTAGGCTCGGACGATCCTACCTACTTAAAAACTAAAGGGGCACTGGTGGTGGTGGCCGGTGGTAGGTCAGTGGGAGAATCCGTCGAGTACTCCCCGCAACATCGAGCACGTATGCAGAATGGTGTACTTCTGCATGATTTGAACCAGACTGTGCGAAGGTCCCAGGACATCAAGGGAAGCCGTTAGGGATTTAGGTACAATACCTGTAGCTGACAATATTGTTGGAACATTTATATTCTTCACAAATTCAATGCAAAAAATTGAAAAGTCACTGCTGACTATGTTTGCCAATTTAAATGTATTTTAACAGTTTTTGTTGTCGTCAATCGTGTTCACATGCTAATCTTTAAACCGGTACAAATCGGATTTTCTTCTTTGTTACTTTACGTATCACAATGTAATAAATATACTTTTGCTTTTTTTATGTTGTGTTCACCGCCGCGGTTGGAAACAGAAGAGACCGGCTTATTTCCATGCGGTCCTTACTGTCCCAACCAACGGCATTTTCTCACCGCTAATTCTCCACTCCCTTGGTGTGTTCTAAAATGAGTGAGTGGAGAGTTCCGCGCCATCTACCCGTCCGCATCCGCAACATTCAAAATAAATTTCGAATGCTGCAGATCCTGCCGCGCCACAATATTATGGGAACTATAACCACCCGCTCGAGACGCCAAATTTCTTTGATTTCCCGAGCCAATGGCTCATAGTTCACCTTCTTCTCCACGTATTTCCGTTCAATGTTGCTATTTTGGGGGATAGCAACATCAATAATATACGCGGAGCGACCCGTCTTGTCAACTAACAGTACGTCAGGCTTGTTGTGTGCTGTATGGCGATCAGTCAGAACTTGCCGGTCCCAATACATGCTGTAAGCAGAACTATCAAGTACTGCTTGCGGCTCATATCGGAAAACCGGACATGTCCCGGTGATCAGCCCATGCTTATATGCAAGGTTTTGATGGATAACCTTACATACAGCATTATGCCTGATGATGTATTGCACCGGTGCCATAACAGTACAGCCAGAAATGAGATGGTCCAACGTCTCTAACGCCGAACCACACATTCTGCACTGGTCGTTCTCCACCCGTTCTTTCATGATGAGCTTTTTATAAGCTCGGGTGGCGACCACGCCATCCTGAATGGCACACATAAACCCCTCCGTCTCAGCAAAGAGCTCCCCAGCACACAACCATCTGTTCGACAGATGCAAATCGACAAATGGCTGCCAAAGACAATTCACATGTTTACCGTGCATTGCCTTCGACTTCCATTCCTCGATCCGCTCTTGGTCCGACTTCACCCCACTCAGAGGATTGAAAGATCGATCCTTCAAGTTAAGTGGAGTCAGTCCACAGTCTGCCTTACAGACAGCCGCATGCAAGGGGCTCGCCTGCTCTTTACTGTAAAAATAAGCGCGCAGCGAGTCGACTTGGCGATGATGTTGTGCCGCCACGTCAACCACGCCCCTACCTCCGATGTCAGGAGGCAGGTTCATCCGCTCCACGGCTGACTTTGGGTGATGCATTCGGAATTTGGACATAGTTGTCCGTATCCGCCGCTGGACGTTTTCTAGGACGGTCTTCGTCCACGGCAATATTCCGAATGCATAAGCCAGTGAAGGGATGGCGAATACATTCAACGCGCTTATTTTATTCTTCCCCGAGAGATGCGATTTCAGCACCAGCTTTACACGTCGCAGGAATTCGGACAGCAGAGCTTCTTTCAGATCACCAACTCGAGCATGGGTTCCTTGCAGAATTCCTAGGTACTTGTAGAAGTTTGTCTAGGTCATAGCTTCGATGTGGAGGTCAACAATGCTATGTCCGGCATGCGGCTCGTGATGACCTTTGCGAATGGCTTGGATTCGACATTTGTCTAATCCAAACTCCATCCGAATATCACGGCTGAACATGTCTATTATTCGCAAATACGGATGGGCTCTGAGGTATTAGAACCCTCAGATGTACGGACTGACAAGGTGGTATGCCACCCTTCCATGACTGTCGCCAAAAACTTTATTAGTTTCGGATCAATGCGATACAGATGTAGGATATCGATTAGCCAGGTATGCGGAACGCTGTCGAAAGCCTTGGCATAATCGATATAGCAACTGAAGAGGTTTCTCTGGCCTCTAGTTGTTGACCTACAACTACCGAGTCGATAATGAGTTGCTCTTGGCAACCCCTTGACCCAACTCGGCAGCCCTTCTGCTCCTCGGACAGAATGTTGTTGGTCTCGAGGTGCGCATTGATCCTTCCACTAATAATGGACGTGATGAATTTGTAGAGGGTTGGTAAGCAAGTGATCGGTCTTGTGTCTGTGGGGTCCTGCACCGTGTCCTTCTTAGGGATAAGGTAGGTAATCCCCGCAGTGAGAAAAGGTGGAAATTCCTCTGGCCGACTCATGACCTAATTTATATTGCGTGCCAACCGACTGTGTACGCTGGTAAATTTCTTATACCAGAAATTCTGCACCCGATCCAGACCTGGACCCCTCCAGTTTTTCGAGCTTTTTATGGCTCGTCGAACTTCCTCTTCGGTAAGATCCGCGAAATTCATGCCAGGTGTATTGGCATGGCGGTTACCTTCGGCGGTGATCCACTCAGCATGCTCAGCATGCTGGGCAGGTAACCCCCAAAGTCCACCCCATACTCTTTCGCTTCCGTCACCGAGAACTGTATTGTCTGGGCGCTCTGTTGGCATTCGTTGAGAGATCTGAAAAAGCTCCGCTGGTTCCTCACGTATGTTGCATTCTGGACACGTCTGGAATAACTTTCGCCATACCGTCGTAACCGACTGCATATGACAGAAAGTTTCTGTTTTAGTGTGTCCAGAATTTCAACCACGGGTGTCTCACAGGGGATGGCATACTTCCGGTAAACCCTCTGCACTTTATTTCTCACCCGTCGGCTGGCACTGCCAGTGCTGATCTGAATCAGTCTAGCAATGTCCTGCCTTAGTGAGTCCCGCCGACGTTCCAGACGAATTTTCCATGGTGGATCTCTTTTGTCACTCAAACCAATAACGCGAAAGCGAATCTTCTGACCGTGCAATCTAATAGCCGCAACTGCACCACAATACACAAGTGATGGTAGTTGTAGCTGCGACATATCAGCACACAGTCGAGACCCAATCTCATCATTGATTTGAGATAGAATTCCCGGAGTTGCTGGAGATGCATAGAGCCTGGGAATACCTGGTCTATGCAAAGGATCCATATCCGAGAATTCTATACACGCTCTTTGGAATTCGTCCCGAACCTCAGCGGAAACCTCAGCTGGACGGTGGAGAAGAGTGCTTCGGCGAGTACTGAACCTGTTGCCTGCAGTGCGGCGTGGTGTTGTTGATGCCGCCGCCTCTGCCCCCATCGACTCTCGGTCATCAGTTTCCCCGATGACTTTAAGTCGAACACGCTCCCTGATGGTGGCCGGGATTGTGTCGCTGCGAGTAATGAAGCGGTACTGGCCTGCGACTCGCTGCACAGTCACGTGCGCGAATTGCGGGAAACGCTCGACGAATCTCTGGTGCAACAAAGGGCGGTAAGATGTTGTACCCGCCCCCGCCGTTATTTCGTAGTAGGAGCGGATGATGAAGAGGTTCATTTCATCCGCTTCCTACGCGAACCTGCTGAAGTGGTCGCCACAGATTGTGGCGAAACAGCTGCAGCAGGCGGAGCTGTGCTCCTGGTCGTCGTGGCGCCTAGACGTCGAACCGCCCCTCGACTAGGGGTTTCGACGCCGTGCTGTCCATTACGAGAGCCCGACCCAGTCACCAAGTCAGACGACTCCCGCCGGTTATCCGTACCGGACCTCAAATTTCTCCTTCTTCTCATTGTTGGTGGTGCATTTTATCCCTAGCTGCCAGGTATTGAGATAGCTTCCTTAGTGAGTAATCTGCAAGACTGCAAAGTGCCTGTACTTTCCTCACCTACCCCCTGAGACAGTGCGGTGGCGTACAGCCATTCAGACTGAAGCTATCTATCCCTCCTCCTTTCACAAGCGGGCTTGAGACCGGCGTCTTATTATTAAATGTTGAACAGTAATAATATAGATTGAGAAAAATGAATGAAAAGACAATCTTATTACCTAACAAGAAAAAATGGGATAAACATTATGGCCACCGTGGGCACTCAAATTTTTTTTTTTAGTAAATAACAAACTATAATTAATATAACAAAATTCATTACATTGAAAAATAATATGTAAGTTATCGGGAAATGGTAATAAACCCGACAAGGTTTGCGTTGTGTTGTTGACGAGCAAAAAATTAAAAGAAATTCCCCAACCTAATTCTGCACTTTACATCGTAAAAAAACTACTTCTAAAATTTAAATTTACTCTTAAGGCTAGAACAAAAATATATACAATTTATTTATCTTAAAGCTAATAAAATGAATGATATATGTATTTAAAAATATTCCTATATTTCACAATTTTTTTTTTTTTTTTTTTGATGATATAATACAATATATATAATAATTCATAACGACTGGAGGTGAAAGTAACACCCGTGTAATATTCATATTATTTACATAGCCCCACCAAGAAACAAATGGCAGAACTGAGCACGGCCGCCGCTAACCGGCATCCCGCAGCCACCAGTACCAAGATTTCTCTTTTTCATCCGCTTAATATCTCGCTTTGGAGTATCATCAGTCGAATCCCAGAGCCCCCACAGTCAAGCTCGGGGAGTATTCTATCCTTTTGTCCGTGGCCCGCCTATCTATATGATACATAACCGGATCAAGTGGTAGACCATTCCTGTCAAGATACACATACGCTTCAGGAGGAATGAAGTCTGTCGTGAGAGTTTTCTCGAAATACCCATCATTTCCTTTCAAAAATCCTTAATTTCCCCATTTGGCTAGCGCTCAAATTAAACCAGATAGGGCACCCGTAGGTGACCACCGCTCTAACCAAAGTAAGATAACAGATAATCTTAACTTTCCGGCAAGGATGTGGAGCATAAAAGAGTCTTCGAAGAGACACGAATGCCTTGCGAGCGCTTTCTAGCGCGACTTTAACGTGTTCCCTCCAATTCCCTTTCAAGTTCCTACTGGCGTACGGCAAGGAATTTCGAAACAGAATCGTTTCACACTTTTGCGCGTTGATTTTCATCCGCCAACTGTTCGTGAAGAACTTAATATCATTGAACATCTTCTGAAGTTCAACTTTTACCTCAGCTACCTTTTTGTGTGCCACGTAGGCTATCGGATCGTCAACAGAGGCAACCAACGACCTTTTAGGAGATTTATTAAACTCGAAAAAGTTGAGTAATTTCCCGTCAAATACTGCAAAAAGTGTAGGCGCAGTTACTGTCCCTTGCTGTAATCCATTCAGAACATGAAATTCTCTGCTAGTAGTGAGGTTTACGTTCGTAATGACAAAGTAGTTGTCATACAGCATAGTACACATCATCGCTACGAGGTGACTGGGAAACTCATTCTTCAGGAGCCTGAAAATCAGTCCATCCAACCAGACGGTATCAAAGGCTTTCTCCATGTCTATCAGGCAAGCGCCTACGCACTCACCATTGTTAATCCGCCAGCAAATATCTGACGTTATCTTCGTTATTGCATGTATTGTCGAATATCCTGATCTAAATCCGAATTGCGCATTCGACAATAATTCCTTCTTGATATGCCCGTTCAAGGCTTTCAATACCAAAACCTCAAATACCGTACTGATGTTAGGCAGCAGCTCTTAGGACTGGATGAATCCTTCCCTCTCTTTGAAATCGGGAATACTCGGGCTTTCTTCCATTGTCCTGGAAAGAAGGAATTGTTCAATAAATTATTGAACAAAATGCAATAATTACTAATGGTAATGTCTGCTAAATGCCTGAGGACAACGTTGGGAATGCCATCCATACCGGATGATCTCTTATTGTTTACCCTTCTAAATATGGAAGTTAACTCCACCCATGAGACAAAGTAATTAAGCAGATTATCACTCGGTATGAGATCAGCCTGCAACGCAGAGCTAAACTGGAGAACTGTGGTGCCGTTTAGGCTATATTTGAAATTGTGGACATCTCGTTCTACAATTTCCGAAAGTCGCGTCGGCTCTAAGTCCGTTCTGGGCCGATGCACCGATTCAAAGTTCTCCCCATAAGATCGAGTTTCAGAGCATCATCCATCACGATGTAATTGCCTTGCGCATCAGCAGTTACACTATTCGTGTCTATACCAGAGTCAATAAGGTGTTGTATCTCGCTGCCACCGATTTTAATTCTTGACACAGTTACTCGTGACTTCTCCGGAATAACGTATTTATCTTAGTAAACACCCGCCACTGGGAGTTCACTTCATTTACGTAATGTTGACGGATAAGATCCCGCGCGATCTTTAGAAGTGATTTGAACTAAACCAATATGGGATGATGATAGTCCCCATATCTCCGATAGGTTTTGTTGACGCGAGTGAGCAGAAGGCTTTTCACTTTTTTCAACCGTTTTCAGTTTCATATCCTTCCATATTATTGCAAGGTTTAATCTTAGGGACGTCTTGTTCAATTGTATCAACCGTCAAGTTCTCCAGCTTGAAAAGATACTGAAGTATTTCCTCGTTGCTCAAGTTCCTGTCACCTGGCATAATTCCCCATCAAGAGGTGGGCATTCCTCTCAACATCGCCGAATAAACCTCTCTAGGAATTTCTTCCAATCTGTTTGTTTAAAGCCTGTAGACGCCACTATCCATCCGTAGAAGGCGAACGCTTCGTCCATCAAACAGAACTTCAATAAGAATAGCGTTATGGTCGCCATCGTAAGGAAGAGTCTGTAGTTTCCGTTGAGGATTCTTAAAATTAAAGTTCAGGCGCGCGTCAGTAATGCACAAATCCAGATAGGAATTTGCACCGGGCCAGGTTGGACGTTCGCATTCATACTCTATCTGGTATTGCTCTATCCAAGATTTGAGGAATACCCCGCTGGGATTGTTTGTGGCGTTCAGCCACGAGGTATGCTTAGCATCCAAGTCGCCAGCTATAATATAATAATTATACAGCCTGTTCAGTTCAAGTATCGTAAACAGAGAATGGAATTCCTCCTTGAAGTTGGCTCGATTGTCTCCCACTGCTTAGACTGACAGAATATATAAATTCCCTCCTCTAGGCAGTGAAAACCGAATACAAGAGACTTCGATGCATTTAAAGGTTTCCAATTTAGGCCTATTAATATGCCGGAAAAGATAATGGTGACCCACAAGTATCCCGGTACCACCTCCTCCATCACAATTTCGTCTATCGTTTTACGCATTCTTCTTCTTTGAGTGGTATCGAATGCCTCGGACTGAGGTGAGGTTCTGAAATCAGAACAATGTCAGGTTATTGCCTGGCAGTGAAATCAAGGCGCTCCGCTCTTCGGTGGATTCCTACGATGGAATTCACATTAATCGCGATGATCCGGAGACCATCCAGTGGTACCGCTGTGACTGCAGACCTAGCAGCGGGCATGCTGTTTGTGTAAATATTCTGTTATACTGTTTATTTTTGTATTGTGTATGTGTAGCGTATGCTGCATGTTTTCACACATGGTTAATACTTTATTGTTTTGGGGCTTCTTGTTGGGGCTTCTTGGCTGCCCCTTGTCGAACTACTTCTGCAAATAGAATGCACGAGATGATTGGTGCCGAAGGGACGGTACCGTTCAACGCCGCTGATACCTACGTCCTTTGGGCCGATCTTGACACCTGCTGCCTTGTGACCTTAACATTGCGATATACAGGAAATTCACGTTACGAAGCCGGATGCTATCCACTTCCGCAGCTGACACAGAAAGTTTTTTCCTTGCCTTCTGCTTCAGTCAACGAACATTCGGCTGCGGTATGGCTTTTCCCGCCTTTTCCACACTGGACTATTTCGCCCCTTAGCAGACGCTCAAAACGAATGGTCTGGTAATTAAGCGACCTGATGCCGATCAGGTCGCTTCCCCGGCTCTCCGGCCTTATCTGCACGCGGGAGTGTGGCAGGATTCGTTTTTCCAAAACGGATCTCCTCGTACTAAAGCGTGACACAGAGAGGAACTTGACCTCAGTTCCCGTCTCCCGGAGGATTTTGAGCACCTCCTCGGGCTCTTCCTCCGCATCCAAGCCTTTCATAAGAAAGGTTTGCACCTTCTCTTCCTTTGGAGCGTAGGTGAAGTGAGGAGCCTTCACTCGCTCGAGGACCTCCCGTGCTTTTTCATAATCTGCTATTTTGTTACATTTGACTTGGACTCTCTTGGGCCCCGTCCTTTTAATAATAAAATTCGAGAACCCCGCGCTCCCATTAAGTAGAGTGGCTAAATCTCTACCACTTAGTTCATAAACATCAATGGGGGGCACCCTTTCCCCCTTTTCTTTATTTCGGGTGCTACTTGTGATCCCGGTCAGACCATTTTTAAGGTTTTGTGTGAAAGAAAACCTTATTAGAATAGAGACGGTGTCTGTCTGTCCGTCTGTCTGTCTCACCGTCTGTTTGTCTCACCCGATTTATTCGGAAATGGCTGGACCGATTGTCACGAAAATTTGTGAGAGTATGTAATCTAGTGTTCCCTTTACATGCAATAAGTGGCGCTATCTTGTGTTAAGTTTAAGGAGGGGCTCGTTTTCAGAACCTATCCAACCAAAAAATCTGGAAAAAAATCGCAGTAGTGCATCTCTACGAAATCGAGGCCTCAAAATATATCCCGTTCCGATATCTGCACAAATAAAGTTAGTAATAATAATAATAATAGTGTGTTAGAGCACTTCATTTAAGACCGTAACGGTACACTAGGAGACAATGTGGTCAGCATTGCGCTCGACAAATAAAGTTAATAATAGTATATTTCCACATTTTAGAAATTTAGCCGGCACTCCCCTTATGTTCATCCCAGAAGTACAAAATGGCATTGGCATGCGTGTAATGAAGAACATAATGCACAGTTTGGTCAAGTTTGAAGAAAATTCAACTATTATTAACAAAGTTATAGGGGGTGAAACTTCAAATTTTTTTATGAATTTCGTGCACTCTACAACTGGCATGACGTCATCATCACATATCAATTCGTCAATAGCTCAACGAAATGAGTTCTTATGAATTGGGTCGGAGAGAATTATTTTGTTTTAGTTTTTTACTTATTTGTCAACCAGACATGTGTGTATGTAGGTATATAATACATGCGTGCTAATGAACTTTGCGGGTAGTGCCTAATTCAAATAGATATAAGAAGTAAATCGCAAATATGGGCACGATCAATTTATATACGTGCATATATGTGTACAGTATTCGGAAATAGGCAGTTTGTTTATTCAGGGTGAGGACAATATCTATGTAGCTGTAATACGTACATATGTCTCGTAGTTTGGCAAATAATGAAGGATTATGTTGGATTTGTAGCTATATACGGATAGAAAAATATGCGTTGAAATTTCTTACATAAAATGAACATAAAACCTTTATACCCGAAGCGCGAGCTTCCGGTATTCCGACTTGTTTAAATTTTCAATCGTGTTTGTGTTATTCTTTATATTAGCTAACATTTTTCTCCCATTTTTTTTTTCTTTTTTAATTTTTTAGAAACCTATAGCAAAAACTCACTCAGTTTTACCTCTTCACTACTACAACCAGCCTGGTTAGCCCCCTTTTCTGGGACATTTCCATCGCCACCGTTCTCGCTGTCTGTCGTATCGTCAGCTTGATTGTTTTCTATTCAATTAAGTTTCAAATTATATTTTATTAATTAAATAATACAAATGTCTTTTTATATTACTGATAAAAGTTAATTTAATTTAAATTTTAAATTCTTTTGGTTAATAATATTAATTTGTAGACACGTCCCTTCTCTACAAATGTCAGGCTACTCAATCCTTAATCATTTCAGAATAACTGAATTGACGTTACTGAATCCATTGTTTAAGTACCAAGAATTAAAATGACTTGGATGAGAATTCCTGAATTCAGAGAAACTAGGAGCTTTGAAAACCAATAAGAACCAAAGTTATGAGAATTAAAATTGAATGTTGCGGGTTCTAATATTTTACTGAAAGATATTATATGCAAATAGGATAGCTATATCCTGGGCGAATAACAAAAACATGCAGCGAAAATCTGTTAACCAATATGTCCTTGAAATAACTTAATTATTTCCAAATATTAATTTCCAACTTTTTACGGTAGTAGATTCCTGTCAAGGAAACGATGTAAATCTACTGCAACAACCTCAATCTCAACACCGTTCCAGAATACAATTTTTATTTCTCCTTCCAGGCTTGCATGTTAATACGATTTTCAGCAAAGTGAAATCCTCTTTGGGCAATATTTAATTAATTAGGTCGAGTATGAAGTTCTTGGGTAAAAGCAATTACAACACATGCAGTCTATTGTTCGTTGCAGGTAACTGCATCCGTACGTCCATGTAGGGCTTTTGTTTTCTCATTGCGCTAGCTGCAAATTTCTGTGCATCCTTATTAATAATTTGCCACACTGATCTGCTGGCATATTCCATTTTCACCTAATCTGCTCTGGTGAATCGGAACTAGTGCTGCATTTCCTGCAAAATCTTAACCACAAGTGTTCAAGCAGAAGAAAGGCATGTCAGTTCCAATGCAATGTTAAACAGGCGAAAAGAAATTTGCTATGAACAGAAACAGGGACGATCCCATATTCCGGAACATTGCGGGTAAATCAATAGTTCGGGGGATGATTAGTTCCTATCCTTGTTTGAGTGAAAATACATCCTTTCGCCCAGTATATATTATACAAATGAGCGCACATAAACGCATAAACACTTGGGGTGTTTACTTCTACACTTGTACCGTACGAGTACATACACCAGGGCTTCTAGTTTATTGCATTGTTCCAAGTTTATTATTGAGGTTGAACGGAGCGTATGCGTCTGGTTGTTAACATTGTTTACGTTTCGATGCATTACACTATGTAAAGCATCCATAAACTTAATCAAACGAAAACAGTAAATCTGGGACACATTTGCAATGACATCGTAAAAGTTGTGTTTCTGAGTAAAAAGTTCCAAAAAGGATTTAAGCACAAAATACAAAAGGTCGGCTAAAAAGCTGTCAGAACTAGCTGCCTGGAGATCTTCAGTATTGGACGTCTCATATGAAAGCTCGGAAATGTAAATGATCCAAAATGGAAAACTAAGTTATTATTAAGAATGGAAAAAGGAAAATATGCCAAGATTGTATCAGGCTCATTAACTTCTTATTTGATACCATTGGAACAGCATTGGCCCATTTGTTGTTGGGCCATTGAGCCCACCCTATAGTATAATCCTATACCGCTATGCTAGTAAGGCGAGAGTCAAAATGTACTCTGTAAATCCCAAAGTCTGATTGTAATCCGTACCCGAAGAAACTACTGAGATTAAATCCTCACACAATTGATGTACTTCAATCTTTGATACATCACAGTCAATAACCATGTGCGCCAGGATGACCTTCACAGCAGCAGATGGAGAGAATAAAAATCCAAACAGCTGATGGGTTTCGTCAATAAACGCCGTTTTAGAACGCCTAACAAATTCTATGTAACAATACCTCTTGGGTCCCCGCCCTTTCACGTGAAAGCGCCATAAGCTATTTCTGGAGTTAGACATTTTTCCAATATCAGTATCTATGTCTTGTTGGCGTGCTCCGATTTACTTAGCTTTTGGGAGCTGATCACTCACCGGTCTCTCGATATGGATGAATTTTTATCACTATATTTTCTCTTTCGCCACTCCACCTCTATGTTTCGTATTTCATTTATAACTCTCAGAGGGTGAAATACAATCCACTGAGCTGTGTAATTCAACTCTGGAAAGATATTTGTGTGGAACTATAATCAACCTTACACAATCCTAAAATAAACCTTTTATAAGTGACATTCGTTTTCTAAGCAATTTATCTTTGTGTCTATCAGCAGATACAGGTATTTGATAGTAAGTTTGAAGGTGTTTCTAAGTTCTAACTGGAGTCCATTTTTTTGGCGGTGGTTTGAACATCTGGTTTTGTTGGTATCCACATTTAGTATGACTCTGTTAGCTTCTTTCTCCAAATCCGGAAGCTCTTGATCAATGCCCAATACTGGTTGAGAAGCACGGATGTAGTAAGCGTAACCTAGATGCTTTATCATCATCATCAACGACGCAACAAGAGGCCTACTTTAGTAAGGAACACCAGACATCCTAGTTTTGCGCCGAGGTCCCCAATTCGATATCACTAAAAACTGTCTGGCGTCCTGGTCTATGCCATCGCTCCATCTGAGGAAAAGTCTGCCACGTACTCTTTTTCTACCATAGATGTTGCCCTACCTACCCCACCAATGCGAATTATTTACTATTTAATCAATTCGGCTGTAATCCCATCGGCTCCTGGCGACATATGGTTTTAAGCCAATGAACTGTACGGACTGTTTCTTTCACATTTGGTGGTGGAAGCATTTGCCCATCGTCTTCAGTTGGCGGGACCTCGCCGATACAATCCGATATTTTGGTTGTTAGGCAGCTGATCAAAGTTTTCAACCCAACCCATCGCTTCAATATGCCCATTCTGATGGAAATCATATTTCCTTTTTTGTTTCGGCGGGATGAGCATCGAGGTGTATAAGTCTTCAACCCCTTGACTTGTTGGTAAAGTTTCTGCGCCTGGTGTGGCTGCTCCCTATATTTCTCAAGTTCGTTGATCTGTTGGTTCTGCCAGGATTCCTTTTTCTGTCTATGAAGACACTTCTTTACTCGACGGAGTTCGTTATAGATCTTTGGCCCTGCTCGCGTTCTTTTGGAGTTCATCATTACCCGGTATGTATTATTCTTCCATTCCGTTGCTTGCTTACATTCATTGTCGAACCAGCCGTTCCGACCTTTTTTGGGGCTTGGCTCAAGTATGTTTGCGGCCATATCAATGGTAACGCTCTTCAGGCAGTTGTGAAGATCATTTGCTGATGCTTCACCTCCAGGACATCTGTTGGCTACGGTTATTAGGACATTCGATTCTTCCTTAGAATTATTAAGGACGGCTTTGTTGAGGATGATTTCAGAATTTACTCTTCTACTTACCCTTTGACTACTTAAGTGCTGGGTATAATAGTCTATTGAATTTCTGATCGACCATATCGCAATCAGCAGTGGATTGGGAAGTTGTTTTCTGAATGTGCATAACAAAAGGGGAAGCAATCCATCCTCCAAAAATTGCATCAAGGAGATGGAGGAACTCCTGAACCTTATCACATCCCAGCAAAACTCTTGAAAAACCATCAAAGAGAAGACGAGGAAAGAGCAAATCGTTTGTGTAGCCCTTAGCTGCGCGAACCGCGTAGATTAGCCAGCCGTGACGCGGAAAGAAGAATTTCACGGGGGGGTAGCAGCGCCGAAAAAAGATGAAAATAAAACAACACAAATTACATATTGTGATTCCACTGTAGTAGAAACGGAGTCAACCACGGTAAAAACATCACTGCCAAAGACAGAGAGAAGGGGAAAATCTTACCAGAGTTACGTCGTATCAAGCGAAATGAAATTTTCCGTCACATCTGCAACAACGACAAACCAGAAGACGCTGGGGTAGACGTTAAATCTATTCCGACTCGAACCGGTGATATACTCTCCTAGGCAAACCCAGACACAAACTTGAGACCTGTGGGTCGGAAAAAGGTAGTGTTATTTGCAAACATCGCGGCTGCAGAAAGAAGATGTGGCTCATGTTTCTAGTTCTGAATAGTGGAAAGTCAATTACCATGATCCACATCCTTCGAACAAACGCGGTATATCAGATATATTGGGCACAGCTACCTTCCACTTACAATTGCGGGGTTATGGCCAAGAAGATGGGTTTGTTTGAGTTCGAACGCCTTTTGGAATATCCTCTGCGCCTTCGATTACGAGATTCGACACATGGTGGGAAGCGTTCTACTTGGAGGAGACTTTAACGCCAGAACGCTGGAATGGGTATGGCTCAACCAAATTCTCGGGGCAAACAAATTTTGGAGATTGCCGCCAGGATTCGACTTTTTGTCCTAATTATCTTCTGAACTCCGATCTTTACTATGGAGTCATAGTGTCACTGGTACAACGATGGAAGGTTTTGGAAGGTTTCACGGTCAGTGATCCCAGTACATTTCTTCAAGAGGGGTAAACGAACCTAAATTCCGGTAACAAACGATTTAACCGTTAGTGAACAGTGAGCTTTGTTTTCGCAACTTGTGATTCATTAATGCCCGAAAGGATACTCCCTCAATTTAAGTAATCAGCACACTGCTGGATAGCTGATATTACAAATCTTCGACATAACTGTCTCAGACTTCAGTGAATTCCACAGCATGCGACAGGCCAAGATGTGGCAACCCTTAGATGCACAAAATACCCAAGAGCGAAAAAGGACGGCAAAAAATACATTGCTGGTAGGAGCTAGTCAGTGACATTAACTGGGACCCATTCGCTCTCGAATAGACGTTGGGTACCTTAATACCTATTTTATGCTCGCACTGATCAGGGTAGGAATAGAGGGAATATCCAACTTTCACTGAAAAAGACACCGGCATGGCATGGTATTCCCAGCGAAATGCCGAAACTTGAATTTAAGTATAAGCTGGTCTTGCACTCAATGCGTTCAACGCATATTTAACAGTGCCAAAGGCGGATCCGAGGCGCCGTCACCATACGGTTCTCTCGCTATTTTGGACACAGTAGCAAATTTCTTGAGAAGCTCATCAAGACAAGACTGGCTTCCGCGAAATATACCGCAAGAGATTTCTCGCCAAAACTCTTTTAAACCGAGACGATCTGCAATTCATAAGATTGAGGAAGTGGTCCAACCTGTGAAACTGGCTAAGCTACAGAGTCACCACTGTAAGAAACGCTTTCAGTCTACAAGGGGTGCGACATGCTTAAGGTGCTGGAAAATTGTTCCATTTGCGGATGTTGACGGAGCCTTTCAAGGTCAGCGCCTGTTTTACGTGAGCGCGGGAAAACAGTACAAAATGAAGGTCACATCGGGGGTGAGGATCTACCCTTGACGCGGACCTTTGGTATACCTCATAAGATAGTATTCTATGACTCGAAGTCAGCAATGAATCAAATCTTTTCGGATACCCCCCCCCCCCTGGCCGCCGCAAGCTCAATACACTCTCCGAATGTGATGGGGCGAGTTAGCCTTATAGGTAATTTTGCATGGGTGCTTCCTAGGTCTAAATAAAAACGAAATGGTCGTCCTGACCAAGAAGACGGAAGAAAAAAGAAAAAATTCAAATAAGATATTAATAATAATAATAATAATCGTTGGCGCAACAATCCATATTAGATCAGGGCCTTCAAGGGTATTAGAGCACTTCATTCAAGACCGAAACGGTACACTACAGTATACTGTAGGAGGCAATGTGGCCAGCATTGCGCTCGCCCGAGATTATTACCCTGACTTGACTCAGGTACTAATTCACAGCTGAGTCGACTGATATCCGTTGTCAAATCACAATACACATCCCAGTGCCACCAGTGAGATTTGAATCGCGACCTTCCGTACAATAGCTTTGTGCTCTAACGACTCAGCTATCCGGACAGAAGATATTAGATAAATAATAATCGTTGGCGCAACAATCTATATTGGATCAGGGCCCTGAAGTGTGTTAGAGCACTTCATTCAAGACCGTAGCGTTACACTACAGTATACAGTAGGAAGTAATGTGGCCAGCATTGCGCTCGCCCGAGGTTATTCAGGGCTGACTAGACTCAGGGACTTATTCGCCGCTGAGTCGACTGGTATCCGACATTTAGTCACGCTAATAAATCCCTCTGCCTCCAGTGAGATTTGAACTGTGACCTTCCGTTGCGACAGCCCAGCACTCTAACCATTTGAGCCATCTTGATCCGGATATTAGGTATTACATAGAATATTTTCATACGGGGAGAACAAGGAATCATCATTTTTGTGATCATTACTTCACTTAGCAGTTATCTGTGCTTTGCATAGTTAAAAGTTTGTCTATCATGCACAAATTCACACCAAAACTAGCTTAAAAATAGATTCGTAACTGGTAGTCAGCATTGGCACTTGACAGTCACCTCGGCCAGTTGCACCCGGTATTACTACGTAGACTAGTGTCATATGCGAAATGAGAAAATTAAAAATCAATGATTTGAAGCCTAGAATCTACATCCCCATATTCACATGCACTAGAAACAATTTTTAAGAACGAAGCAGCCCGAAGCTAGCCCAAAAGCCAGTTCAAACACAGCCTGAAACCAGCCAAAAGAATAGCAATCATAACTACATTAGATGCGCAAACGATACTCGTCGTTAACATCGGGTCGGTACTCGACACCTACCACCGCCACTTGTGCTATGAAGGCTGATGATGTTTGATGATGCATCGTAATGTAATAGCACACTACAAAATGGTTTCTAATGTAACTACACTGCCCTATTACAAAAGTAATATCACCATCACTTTAGTAATGGGGTGATGTTTGGTAATACGGTGATGTTAAATAATTGGGTGATATTTTAATGTTCGGATCGCGGTGATGGTAATATCATATTACACTTTAAGGTAATATCTCTTTTAGGATGTGATGAGAGTGGTATTTGAAGAAACCAGCTCGGTATGGTGTAGCTGCGAAACTCCACCAGCAGCAATTGATAATTCAAACAAGTCGGAATACCGGAAACTCGCGCTTCGGGTATAAAGGTTTTGTGTTCATCTTATGTAAGAGACGCACATTTCTCTGTCCGTATATAGCTACAAATCCAACATAATCCTTCATATTTTTCCAAACTACGAGACATACGTACATATTAGAGCCATAGATATCACGCTCACCCTAAACAAACAAACTGCCTATTACCTGCTGTACACATATATGCACGTATCTAAATTTATCGTACCCATATTTCCGACTTACTTCCTATATCTATCTGAATTAGGCACTAGCCGCAAAGTTCATTAGCACGCATATATTATATACCTACATATACACATGTCTGGTTGACAAATAACTAAAAAACTAAAACAAAATAATTGTCTGCGACCCAATTCATAAGAATTCATTTCGTTGTGGTATTGAGGAATTGATATGTGATGATGACGTCATGCGGGTTGTAGAGTGCACGAAATTCACAAAAAATTGTAAAGTTTCACCCCCAATAACTTTGTTAATAATAGTTGGATTTTCTTCAAACTTGACCAAACTGTGCATTATATTCTTCGTTACACTCATGCCAAATTTTGTATTTCTGGGATGAACATAAGGGGGGGTGCCGGGTAAATTTCTAAAATGTGGAAATATACTATTATTAACTTTATTTGTGCAGATATCGGAACCGGATATATTTTGAGGCCTAGATTTCGTAGAGATGCACCACTGTGATTTTTTCAAGATTTTTCGGTTGGATAGGTTCTGAGAACGAGACCTGTTACACTTTTTGTGGGTCATATTTTCAACCCTTACTCCCCTATGTTTCATCTAATATCAAATATTAAACCAGATTCGAAAAGTACTAATTGAGACCTTTCATTTAATACCCTACTTGGCTACATTCTGTGAAAAAAAAATTTGCACCCTCCATTCACATGTACGGAGAGCCCCTCCTTAAACTTAACGCAAGATGGCGCCACTTACTGCATGTAAAGGGATCACCAGATTACATACTCTCACCAATTTTCGTGACAATCGGTCTAGCCGTTTCCGAATAAATCGGGTGTGACAGACAGACAGACAGACAGACAGACAGACAGACAGACAGACGGACAGACGGACAGACGGACAGACAGACACCGTCACCATTCTAATAAGGTTTTGTTTCACACAAAACCTTAAAAACAGACATCCAAAACAAAACTTGAAAACACATGCTACCAAAACTGGCATAGTGTTGTTTATCTTGGAACAAATCGTGTTATTAGTAACTATATCTAATCGCCTTCCATTAGAAGTATTGTCGATATTCATTACTCTGAAAATTTGAGCTGAGCTCTATAAAAAAATTAAAAAGTGGCGTTCGTCGCCACTTGAAAATATTGACAAATAGACCAGAGTGAAGGAAAAGCTGAAAAAATATGCACCACGCCTGTCGAACTAATAATAATAAATTAGTCAGTTAAGATACCCTTCCTCTCCTTGTCTAGATGTATGCATATTTATGAATACATCTCTGCTCTGTGAAACGTTTCGTAATGCAATTAAGTAACCATCATAAAATCGAAGTTCAGCTTCGCAAACTTTATGTAGAAATTATCTGTTAATCTGACAAGGATTGCAGGGTTTAGCTTCTTCTTACATTTTTGTGCAGCTTATCCAAGTAATGAATGAATTTCCTTACCTCCGGCTTTCAATAGTTCCGTTGACGATAACAAACGAAAATAAAAAGGAATGAAACTAGTACGAAACAAAAGGTCCTGCATGAAAGAGAAAATTAAACGGATTCCCTGTTAGAAAGGGCACCAATACTGGCATATGTATAACAAGGTGTACAACACCACGTATCTAAATGACCAGCCCAGCTCGTCGACTTGCACTCTTCTAATTAAGTTGGAGTTAGTAATCATCACACGTTCCCTTTACGCTCCTTAATGGCACACCTAAAGCACTACGTGATATCCAATGTTAATGCGATTCTATTTTTCTCTTTTACGGTTTTGTTTCAGATGTTGTGCTCATGCTGGTTATTTTCAAACGACAAAGGTTATATCTTAGTGATGATTCGGCAATTTTGTAGAATTTTAAGGACCTTCGGGCTCAAGATTTCCAATACAAAATGTTATTGGGCAAATGTAAGGAAACAGCTTGTTCACTCCGGTTGGGATTCTAAGTACGTGCATTTAAAATGTAATTATATGGAGTTATGGAACTTGGAGGGTCCTTAAACAAATAGCTTCTAATTAAGTGTTTGGGTGATACTGAAGTTTGCTTAAAGGCATTTCAAAATGTTGGTAATATTTGTTCCGACTAGGGAACAATTTTGATTTTGCCTAATTTGAGGCAACATTGAAGTCATGAAAACCTAGGCAAATTATGGAGGAAAAATTAAAATGAATAGAAGAATTGTAATCAAAATTTGAGAATTGCAAAAACAACGCGAAATATTTCTCCAGGGATAGGAGGGAGGAGGGTACTAATTTCTATTAAGGTTTTGGGTAAAACGGAACCTTCTAAAAACTTACTACTGATGAAGGGAATAAGTTGTTCGCAAAATATCGGTTTATGCAAATATAATAAATAACACTTGCGGCAAAGCGAAACAAGCCTTAACTATTTCAAATTATTAAAATCTATTCTGTCTTCCTCCTGTTTGTCGGTCACACGCCTTTTTTTCTAAAACAGCTAAACCAATTCAAACGAAATTTGGTGGGCATATGGTATATGAAATCTTCTTAGTTTTCTTCAGCCTTTGTCCCGTTCACAAGCGGGGTCAGCTCGTCGTGATCGGCCTCGCTCTTTGACCCTATCAAATGCCTGATTTGGGTGCAATCTTTTGATGCTTTTAAATCCCCATCCAGCGTATTAAGCCACCCTTGTTCCTGTCGGCTTTTTGGTCGTTTACCATCAACTTCGCTGTCCAGACCAATCTTGGCAAGCGAATTCTTGTGGGCGCAAATTATGTGACCATTCCATCGAAGATGCCTCTCTCGCAGTTTTTTCACGATTGGTACAACTCTAGATCGATCGTGGATATCCTCATTTCGGATGTGATCAAAACGTGTCACGCCACTAGTCCAACGCAACATATTTGTGTCCATTACCGCAAGACGCCGTTCATTGTCTTTTATATTCGGCTAACACTCAAAACCATAGAGAGTGACAGGACGGACGACACTGCGGTAAATTTTTGATTTGAGGCGTTCGTTGATACGTCGATCACAAAGAACACGCGTGAAGCAATTTCATAACGCAGTTCTCCAACGTTGATCCGAGGTATTTAAATTGCTCAGTTCTGGATAGGTCACTGCCGTTGACAGCGATTGTGCTTATTTCATGGGGAAAATTCAGTTTTGTTTAGATTTAATCTAAGACTGTGTTGCATGAGGCGATCATTCCATTCTTAGACAAGTAGATCGAGATCATTTTTGCTATTAGACGCTGCATGAAGCAGTGGACAGGGCGTTAAATATACCGTGTGATGATGTCCATAATAAGAACAAAGAGGAGCGGGGAGAGGACGCTTTCTTTATGAACTACAACATTGACATGAAGCGGTTTTGTTTCTAATGACATTGTATGCATTTCTTGGCCGGTCTGTCACGGAACCTGTCACCAAGAGAGATCAGGTAGGATTTAACATAGTGGAATAACTCGAACTATACTTTATTTGTCTCTCTCCCTGATCTTACCAATTTATTTTTGTTTTACTGAGGATAGTATGAAGTACATTACCTTAAACCCTCCTCCTGTTCCTGGGCTTGGGACCAGCATACTATGTTAATAGTTATATGAAATATAAACTATAAAATCCCTCGCATACAGTGAGTGAGATAAATTAACGTGGAATTTAAAGGAGGGCTGTCCTAACATGCAAAGAGGGGATGTAAAAATACTTTTAACCGAATATTGTGATGTGCGGTATTAATTGAAAGGTCTCAAGCAGTACTCCGAAACTGATATTAGTTGTCCACACTTAAAGTGAGACAGGACCCATTTTCGGAAAGTGCCAAACCCAAAAATTTGAAAAGGTAATGAGCCTATATGAAATCTATACCTAAAATTATGTCCTATTTCGATATCTGCTGGAATAAACTTAACAATATTATATTACCCATCTTTTTTAAATTGATCGGGAAATCTCCATTTAAGGGTACCAAGTTTTGCAAAATTGCAGCAGTATAGAAGGTAGTATCGCCGATAATACTGTCAAATTTCATGGAAATCCGGATATCAGTATCAAAATTCAAACTTATCAATTTCGCACAAATTTACTGGATCTTAAGCCATGCAATGAAAGTGCTGACGTCGTAATTAACAAGAATAATTAATATTTCGACTCTGTATGGATAACTTTTTGGTGCATACATAATTTAAAATGCAATGAGATAAAATGTTTCATATCTTACCAAGCAATCACCTTATCCTACGCAATAAACAGCCATCAACGGTACAACAACCGTTGCTCGGCCTAGATCTGCCTTAATAACAAACACTAAAAATCCCGCTGAGGTATTTCGGTATCCCCAGTAGCTGTCTGGTGTCCTGGCGTATGCCGTCGACTCCATCTGGGGCAAGGACTGCTACATCTTCTTTTTCTACCATAGATATTACCCTGCATAGTTTTCCAGCTGAATCATCCTTACTCTTACTGACCCAGAGTTTATCCATAATTAAATAGTCGTGGTATCACCCATAATGTTAATCGTCATATAGGCTAGACACTAGCAGTATAACAAATTTATCGAAGAAGGGGAAAAGAATAAAAACATTTTTGATCGACAACAACTTTTTTAATAAACATGCGAAAAGTTTTGTTGAATTATCATAGGGAAATTAATGGGGTTTCTGCGCTAATTCCAAAATGGTCTTCTTTATCAACCCTAAATTTTATTGTAAGGTTTGTATAACTTTGGTAATAATATGTAGTGTCCTATACATCCTGTCTTGTGCCAAGAATTATCCCAAGCCAGTTTGAAAAAACAGGAGGGATGAATGACTATAAGCTGAATGACAGCGAAACAATTTCATGTCTTATTCACAATAGTTACTTCTAACCTTATGCATCTTATACCCCACGGGGATAGCGACTCCTTTTTGAGTTAAAAATTAAGCCGTTGAAAAGCTACAAGAATTTATTGTCTAGCTACATATAAGTTTCAGATTTTCTTCTTGATCTTAAAACGGCATGTTTGTCCGTTGCATGTGTTGATTCTCGAAAAGTCTAAAGGGCCTTAATCCACCATGTTCAGCACCAATAGCTAAAATAATCCAGCTGGCATTCGACAATCGGAAAATTATCTAGTTGATCGATCCAGATATCTGGAATAGTCCACATGAGAATTAGAGATGTTCTTTCGCTCTAGTAGCCGTAAAGTTAATAGCGTAAATAATACTGAAACGTGCAAAACAGAAGTGAGTGAGCACTGATCTAATAACAATTTGCGGATCATTTCGCAAAAGTGTTCAAGGATGTCCAAACCGGTGTCCTCCAGGGTTGCATATTGCCACCGATATTAAGCAGCCCTGGCAGGAGAAAGCCGCAAGTTGCAGTCTGGCTAAGGATTTCCGAAACGTGAGAATGGAATGATCGTGAAATCGTGTGCCATCAAATTTATGTCATCACAGCACTTTGATCAACATTACCCGAACGAAGATTGAAAAGGCGTGAGAAATGTGATCCGTTTAATTGAACAGGCACAAACGGGAAAGAATTAACACTTATGCTTATATATACCGTTACTACAAACTACCATGCACGGCTATCGCGACAAACACATCTATACGCCATTGTCATGGGTAATGTGATTCAGGTCTCCTTCGCGACTTTCCGAGAAGCTCGCACTGTCATCCACTGTTTTGCATTATCTAACTCTATAGTGACTCGGTCATCGCTAATCTATTGCCACTTTCATTACGTTGCCTTAAATATTGAGACAGCTGCATTTTTAAATTGTGGTCAAAACTGTTAACACAGAATTATCACTACCTTTCTAATATGACCCTGTAAGTTATGATTCAATCTACGAGAGGTGTTTAATGAAAAAATACATCCTCCATTGAATTCTTCCATGTCCTCGAGCCAAGGCACCAACGCATCCATTCCCGCTCTGTGAAGTTACGTATAATGAAGTTACTGACATAGCTTGTTAAATCGCTGCGTAATCTGTTCCATTGGTGTTTTGTTAGAATGAGGATGACAAGATAATTAATAATTTAATTATGTGCCAAAGACGAGGCCGTCAGAACTCTGCTCTCAGCTTGATAAAAATAGCTCAACAAAGCTATGAACAAGTCGGGAAGCCGAAAACTGAACGCTTCAGGTATGAAAGGTTTTCTGTATTACTTATACTCGTATAAGCATATTTGAATGGTCATTTGCCCCATATGCATTTAGCTCGTTATTAATAGACAAGGGTAGCTTCCTCCAAACTACAATACAATACAATACAAATAAGTAGCTTTCTACTGATGTATATATTTACACTGATAACTAAAAATTGTAGTTTCGAAGAAGCCACCCTTGTCTACCAATTTTAGGTTAGACTACAAATACCAGACATGTATCTAATCGCTTAGCTCGTAATGTTTATACATTTAGTTTATCAGATCATTCACTTTAGTATAAGACTGCCATCCATAGTCTTAGAATGCAAGAAATTTGCACAAAAGTGACAACTTTGGCCCAATACTACTCTGTTAATAATGGTGCATGTGCACACTTATAATAAATATAAATATAACAATATAATATAATAACAATATTATTAACTTTATTTAAACTGGTATCTGTATCGAGAGTATTTGGAGGCCTAAATACCATATGTAGGGACTACTATTTTTTTCATATACCTAGTTGGGTTGAATAGTTTCCGAGAATGGGTCAGTGAAGTATTTGATCCTTTTCGGACCCCCACACTCCTTCCCTTTGCAACTAATGTCAAAATAGGAAAAAAAATGTACACTCCTTTTTGTATATACGGAATCAGTTAAAATTTAATGATGTGTCGCATCTTGTCAGCAATCCATAAACTCTTTGAGAAGCTCATCTGTGGTAACCTTAATCCTGTCATTGACCATTTTTTCAACAAACAACCATAACAACATTTCGAAAGCGTAGATCGACCTGTACTATTATCAATATTAGCAAACCAAGTGGAGACAGTCTACGAATATACAGACATCATGTTCTAGTGAGTTAGTTCCAGGGACAGCTATCCATGAAAGTTTTTGTGTCTTCCTCTTCTATTTAATATTTCCCTTTATGACTTATCTCGTATATTTTCAAGCATGCTTCAACCGATCTATGCGGGCGAGTTAAAAACATACTTCACTATTCGCAATCAGTTCGATGCAGACTCTCTTCAATCCAAGTTGCAATCTCTGTGTACCCATAATAATCTCCACCTGCATGCTGACAAAGGTAGGACGATTAGGTTTTTTGTAAGAATTTAACTCCAACTTATCCCTACTCTATTAGTAACGTGAACCTGAAAAGATTTAATCGTACAATTTACGTTTGTATATTTATGGACAGCTAAATGCGCTTTAACAAGCAATATGAATAGATCCTGTTGACTGCCAATAAACAATTTGGATTCAGCAGCCCTTATATACGATATTTGTGCGTTCCTTATTTGAAAATGCACCTAGCTTACCAGCTATACAGCGACAGAAGCGAATCTATCCAGAAACAACTTTAACTTTTTGCGCTCTATCAAGACCGCGATTTCCAGAATTTCCCCTTTGAACATATAAGCTTAGTGTTTCCTGTTCACTTGGTGGAGACACCCTGTCCCAATATATGGCTGACGTAACAGCGTTGCAAGAGATGCGATGGACAGGGACCAGTTTCCTGGAGAAGAGCCGCTGCACCTTTTATTGTAGCGGCCATCCAGTAAACCATGTTCTCGGAGTAGGTTTCTTAGTCAGCCAAAAAATTAAACCTGCTGTTATCGGCTTTGAAAATATAAGCGAAAGGCCATGCACTTTGCGTTTGCGAGGTAAGTTTAGAAATATGAGCCCAGGAAATGGTTGTTGGAAGTACCTGATTTGTGCGGAAAGCGGTCCAAATTGACCACGTGCGAATTGAACGCCCCCACCTCTCAGCCTTAATAAATGTCAGAACATATAGGGGGGCCCATACAGACTCGGATCACTATCTCGTTGCATAGTGCCTCGAGCTCGAATTACATCACCACCCACAATCCCCTCTAACAAACAGGTGAGAGTGAATACCGAATCATTCATAACACAGCCCTCCGCAATAACTGCAGTCAACAGAGATCCTGGAGATGAAGCATCAAGAAATGATCTTCACAATCAACGTTATCATTGATACGGCCACAAAGATACTTGGCCCGAGCCGCAAGAAAAATCGGAATGGCTGGCTTGATGATGACTGTAAACTAACTACGGAACGCAAGAAGGCTGCATACCAAGTAATTTTGCATTCCCAAAGAACGCGGGCGCGCGGAGACTTATTACGAGCTCGTCGAGCGGAGAAGCGACTTCACAGACGGAAAAAGGAAGCCTGGAAGAACCAACAAGTCTGCGAACTAGAAAAGTACAGGCGCGGAAGTTTTACCAACAAGTCAGCAGGATGAAGTCTTACACATCTCGATGTTCATCCTGCCGAGACAAAGAGCGATGGGTTGGGTGCTTTGATGAACTGCTCAACAACCAGAACATCGACGAGTTGCAGATCCCGCCAACTGAAGACGACGGACAAATACTGCCACCACCAAATCGAGAAGAAACAGCCCATGCAGTTCGACCAATTACACCAAACAGTTCCTTAACTTATACTCAAGGTGTGGGACAGGGAATCAATGCACGATGACTGGCAACGAGGCATTATCTGTCTCACACATAAAAGGGGAGACATCACACAGTGCAGCAATTATAGAGGTATCACGTTGCTGAGTACCATCTATAAGATATTCTCCGCTATCTTGCTAGGCCGGATAGCCCCATACGCTCAGAACATCAGTGACCCATACCAAAGAGGCTTGACTCCAGGCAAATCAGCAACAGATCAGATTTTCTCTCTGCAGTAAGTGATGGAAAAACTATTGGAATATGGACATCAGTTGCACCATCCTTTTGCCGACTCTAAAGCCGCCTATGACAGCATAGCTAGGGTAAAACTGTACACGGCCATGAGAGAATTCGGTATCCAAACGAAATTGATAAGAGTGAATAGGTTGACCCTGGCCAATGTACGAGGCCAGATAAAAGCAGCAGGATCACTCTCGAGACCAGTCAACATCAACAATGGTCTAAGACAAGGGGATGCGCTATCATGCGTCCTCTTCAACCTGGCGCTGGGGAAAGTGATTCGTGATGACGATGTAAATGCGAGAGGCACCATTCTCTTCAAGTCCACCCAACTACTGGGCTACGCTGACCATGTCGACATCATGGGAGGAACAACCAAAGCTCTTACTGTACAAGGCTATGATCTTGCCAGTTCGTGTGTATTTCTCGGAGACTTGGATCTTAGCAAAAAACTGCGAACTCTTGGCCGCGTCCGCAAGAAGAATCCGCAGAAGAATTTTTGGTCCCCTACATGAGGATGGACGATTCCGTAGCCTACATATGTCTATAGACAGCCCTAGCTTCTAAAGGTGATAGTTTAGTCAACAGTCGCCAGTTATAATCCGGAAGTTCTTCTTGGGGACGTTTAAACAGTTCTTTGACCGCTTCTAACCCAACATGGTCTGTCTCCCAAAGTATTCAGACCTTATTGAGCGAGCAAAGCGTGTTCCGTCTCTCAAGGAATTTGAATACCAGTATTGATTTCACCTGGTTGGACCTGCTGGATCGCTGCTTGGCTGTCCGTCAGAATAACAATGTTGTGCCCCTGTAGTTCTTTTGCAGGTCAAAGGAGGTACATCAGTCTATGGCGTGTATTTCCGCCTGGGATATACTGGGGTGTTTACTAATCGTTTCAAATGGCGTCGTCCTTGGACAAATGACCCCAGCGGCCGTTCCCTCTGATGTGAGGATGCGCCTGTGTAGCATATAGTCAATAGCTGGTTTGATATCTATGCTGCAGCTCACAGTTTGACCTGTTACTCCAACTTGTTTCAAACTTCTTAGTGAGTGAGTGAAACCTTGTTGCCATTCTATCTCGTGGTATCAGCAACTCAAGGTACCGCATGTAAAGAACATCAATTTTCATTCGATTTAGACAGTTGCCCGGGTCACTTATACTCCCGGCTATTCTGAAGATTGCCTGCATCTGTATGCACAGATGGAGATGAGTTAGTGCAGAAAAGTCCTCCAGAAATGTTCTGAGCATGTCCTCAATGCCCAACTGATATACACGCAAGTCAGTCTTTAAAGTTTGTGTAACTCTCTGGTTGCTGTGCTGAGTTCAGTTCTTTCTACACAGATTACCGCCCTGTAAGTAATCATAGTACTTACTATTGTAGGGTATATCCAAAGTCGTATCTTCAGGATGGACCACGTTTTTCCTGCTATGAACCTGATCATCAGAGCCTTTGTAGCTTTCCGGCACTGAACAACCTTGAGTAGTATTCATGACAATTAAATTAGCGCTTGTCGGTACTTCTATTTGCTTACTTTCTAACATTCTGCCCATATAGAAGGCAGTTTAAAATCCCTTGTGGGTCAGGGCATGATGTATCTCTGTGTGCGATGTGTTATCGAGTGCTCTTTCAATGTCAAAAAATGTATATGGCGCTATTTCTTTTGTTTCTATGCCATCCCATAATATATCCGTCAGCTGATTCAGGGCAGTTTCGGTTGACCGCTCTGTCCGGAAACACTGATTGTAGGTGATTATGCATTAGAAAGTTAGTTCTGATAGAGTTGTCTACGACTTTCTCCACCGTTTTGAATGCGTTGGTCAAATTGATGCCATCTACTCCGAGTGATTTTAATTGTTTGAAGGTTCCCATCGCCTACTCTACACTAGGCCCCGAATATACCGGCTTTGCTAGTTTTTAGTCTGCCTTTATTCATCTTTTGTTCGTTGTTGGGGTGTGAAGCAGAATGTTTTTAACTACGGCCGTAAGGAAGGACCCCGAGAAATGAGTTATGAGAAGCAGATGTATCATGTCCTCCTCATTTTTGGTAAACTATTGACTTGCTTTGGCTATAGCATTGTGTAGCCTGCTGGCTTTTGTGATTTGTTCTATCCTTTCACATAATTCCTTCAACATGTTTCATTTTGCTTCCCCGATCGCGTTGCTATACGCAATCAGTCAACCAGTCTTTGGACTTGTTAGCACTGATGAAGGGAACAAGTGGTTCTCGAAATTTCGGTTTTTGCAAGAATAAATATCCACACCAACGAAAAAGAAACAAAAAGTTGTTTCTTATTACAGCCTCTGGTTTGTTTTGTCCGATCGAAGAGCTTTCGGCCCTCTGTTCTCATTCTAGCCAGGCTCCTGCTCTACCGGGGTATATCCCTTGATGACTTAAGCATCTTAGCCGGACAGCTCGTCTCATATGCGTCAATTACGACTTTGTTGCTAAGGTACGTTGCATAGGAGTCCCAATGCATTCTCCGGGATTCTTTATTATTCTATTTATTTCGGAGTTGCCTTCAATTTTAAATCTGATTATTCTGTGATCCGTTATATGTAGATCCGACACCCTCTAATCCTTGACCAGCGCATTAATCAGAGTATTCCCTAGAATTATGTCTAGTAACTGTTGCCCAGTGCTGGTCACGAATGTTGCAGTGTCCCTATATAATATATTTATAATTTATTGCTAAGAATAAATTGAAGGAGGCACTCACCTCTTCCATCAGTATCGCTGCTTCTCCAGATTTCGTGACGGGCAATTTCATCCCAGGCGAAGGGGAGTAGTAGCACCTTCCTCGCGTAGAAGTTCGAAAGCCTAGCGACTAGCTCCAGTGGGATCCGAATGCCGTTTGCTGGGATATAGCGCGATACCAGGACTGGCTCCTGCGAATGTCTTCTTATTTCGCATTTTTCTTCATGAGGCGTTTAATATAAGTTGTTGGCAATGTACTTAAGGAGGGCGAAAATGGTGCCCGAAATGTGCACACCACCATCAGCAACTTCAAATCACTGTTGTTGCTGTTTGAAGAAACTTTTATCATCGCCATAATGACACCCTCAACTGAGTATAATTGTACGTTGAAAACATCATTCTCTTCAATATCAGAAATGCACAATTGTGACGCTTCCTAACCTTGACTGGAATTTCGCTGTCAGTCTCCTATCAAAATCCGACTTCCCAGTTATGGGAGCTCCGTTCGCGGTAGCCCTTAACAAAAGTTCGATACCGTATCTATCGCGAAGAACAGCTGCAAAAGTGAAAACAGCTTTGGCCCAAATTTTAAACCAAACTTTTGTTCGAGATGGTAAGATTATTGAAAATTAATTACCGTAAGCCGTAATTTACATCTGAATTATGAACAGAGAGGGTTTTTCTTCAGTTCATGATTAATCTCAGGTAAAGGAAAGCCTTCAGCGTTTATTACTAGTTTTCTTCTGATATCATCAACGGCGCAACGGGTATCTGCCTTAGTAAGGCACTTCTGGCATCCTCGTTTTGTGCCGAGGTCCACCAATTCGATATTTGTAAAAGCTGCCTGATGTGCTGAGCTACGACATCGCTCCATCTAAAAAACTCACGGCATAATGAAAGGTCGTTCAGCTGCGTCCAGCACTTCCCGAAAAGATTTCACTTCTCCTTCACTGTTCCGCTTCATGTCTTTCTGATGCGAACAACTCATCAACTTCTACCTTCCCTTCAACCACGCCTGTACGCCGGCATTCGAAATGATAACAGGCCAACGTACTCCAAAGACAATTTGTTGAAATGTGCTGACGAAAGCTTGGAGCCTGCGTGATCATTCTGCTGTGCTTATTCTATGCAACAACACAGAAAGAACATTAGCACAGAACAGTCTCTACACGATGCTGATATTGGGATAATTGCATTTCAAAATTTGAATAAAGCAGGAAGTACAGACGCAGTCCCCGACTCCCCTACCCTAACGCTATGCTGAACTTCCCAGGATTTTACATAGTATGGAAGTTCCACCACCCGTTATCGCTCGCCGCAATCAATAGAGCTTTCAATCCCTTCCGTTCATCGATCGGTTTGCATGATTCCCCTGCCAGCCAGATCTTGTGACGTCCATTCGAAACGTGGTCGCCGATCTGAGCATTGCCCAGGAAAAGAGCATTTTTTAATGACTTAGTATTCAGCAATATTGTCAAGGCGATTATTAAGGCCATCTGTCGTCTGGTCAACAATATAGATCATGCACTGCCGAGTAAAAGCTGCATGATATAAGCTGTCGCATCTCCCCAACCCTGGAAGGAGCGGAGGATGTATCGCACAAGCGACCATTAGATGAGAATCACTTTCATAGCCGACATCGGCGCCTCTCTTGTTAGGTACATCCAAATGATAAATCACATACATATCTTCTGCTAGTCGCATAGTGGTCAATCTGATTTAATTTAATCGCTCGTACGGTGCCGAATGATTTGCAGTTCGTAATTTTGATTAAACAAATAAATATAAGTTACAAACAAGTGCAAATAATATGTACTTGAATAGTAAAAACTAAATGTAAGCCTTCTACTTCGTTTTTAAGGATAAAATTGTCGGATAATAGTTCAAAGTATAATAAACTTTAAAAACTAAAACGCCACTGAGTACAATTAATTCTCATAAAGACAAGAGTGCTTCGAAATCCACCAAAAGTATAATAAATCTCTGACTGATAGCCCCATAGATTTCTACCTAGAGAAGCCCAATAAACTAAGAGAACATATTACACTTTGCTCCTGCTACTTACCAATAATTAATCTTCTCCCGTTAGCCAACTCCATTTTCATCGCCCAGGCTACTAATGCAATAAAAATCACAATAATTACGTGACCCTCGCTCCGATTTGATACAAACCATTTTATGCACGTTCATATTCATTAGAAGATAATTAACTTGCAGGCATTAATTACTCGTGTCCCTGTCGCTCTTAGCTGTTGAGCTCCCATCCACTAGCTTTTGTCTCATTCGCTTTTTGCCACCCCCGAAGTTCCATGAAGCTTCCACGGAGAACGTCAACTCAAACAAATTATCTCCGCAAAGTTGAAAATTTCCGGCGTACATAATAGGCTCCATTTAGTCTAACGCCAATTTAGCGTCTATAATTAGCATGGAAAACATTGGTAAGCAAATTTCGGGAAAGCAGAATTTTCCTTACATTTTTTGGTTTCTTCAGTCATCGTTGTCGTCTTCATCTAGAACTTCTTATGTTTGTGACAGCACGAGATCAAAGGGAAGAAAAAAGAGAGCTAATTTTGGAGCGTAATCTATAGGAGAGACCGTTAGAACAATGGAAAATCATGGATACTTCAAGAAAGTGTGGAATTACGGCGTTTTGCTTACAGGAGTTCTGAAAGCAAGCAAGCAAAACTGCTACTCAGAACTGTAAGGGAAATCTACCCGTTAAGGGTGATAATGGCCTCCTCCTCCAGTCGATGATATCTATGCATGCTCTCTTTCGTATCCCCTAACAGCAAAGTGACAAACATGCACAGTAGCATGTATGGGAGAAAACATTAACATTGACTTACAACGTAATAAACTGGGCGAAAGCCAGAAACCACCGGAACAAGTAGGAGGCGGAGGGGTGTGCGTATCAGCTTGGGGGTTGGAAAACTTTCCCGCTTAATGTCGTTCCGTTAAAGGACTTTGAAAGCAAAGATAAAAAGAGAAATTTGTTAAGTTCTGCCTTCAGCTTCTGATGGTTTCCGCCAATTTACTTTCTGGTTATCAAGTATAATTGCAACTTTTTGTTTTCTTTTCAGTAATAACGGAGCATGTGTGAGAAAATAAGGAGCAATGCATTACATAATTTTCTTATGTGGCTTTGTGGGTTTATTTGGGTAGTGGGCGCCGAAGAAAGCGTAGTATGTGGCTCTAGAGTGACTATTTCTATTAGAAGTTACCCCGTTGTGGTTTCGGAATGCTAGTTTATCGCACTCCTGTAACCTAAATAGTCGGGCAACAGGCACGAAACATGAGTAAAATGTGCAGTTTTTACTTTCCAAATAGGTTTAGTAACACAATTCCTAAATTACTATGAAAATTCATACAAGAATTACAATTTTATGTATAAAAGTTAACTAATCACATCTTTTTTTGTCAGTAAGAATAAATTAACTTATATAAGACTTTTACAGTAATTAATGGCACATCACGAATACAACCCGATATTAATTACAGCTTCTAAATATCTAGGGGAAATCATAATTGTATTATCTACTCTGTGAGCATTTTCATTCTGCGTACTTTCGTCAATCAATTCAGCACCAGAGCGACATAAGAAACTGTAAACACTTACATACATATTTGTAGTAAGAGAAAACCCAAGGTATGCAGGTTGACTCTCAGCGTTTTGTGATTTTGGGATGTCGACTGCTTTGCTGAGAAGAGAAAGGAAAGCTGGTAAGTTGCAAAAAAGAAAGCAGAATATCTAACATTAACTGAACTTTCTACTTAGTATCCGCTTACTCATGAGGGAAGAGGTTGTTTAAGTACACCCACTGGAGCTCCATCGTTGAAGAGGGCGCGAGCGCGAGAACAATGTTAATCAAACCTGTGAATCACCATATGTCACATGACATATATAACTTCCTTTGCTGTCATATCATCGACTACTAAAGTTGCTTTACACGAAGAAAAATCCGTGCAAATCTTTCTGAACGATCTCAAATAGTAAAAACTCTTTGGTATCAACAAAGAGTCTACTGGTTACATATTCAAGTGCTATATTGAGTGACTTTTGCACAACCCTGGCTCCCTGTTGCGTCACCATGCTATGAACCTGCACTGGAGCTACTATACCAGTGATGTCAGCTGTTATGCCACTCATTGGATTCAATATTATCATCACCGCTACCGCAAGGTGGCATGCAATATTTTTGGTGTCCGACCAGCACTCAGGACCATGCGGAAGCTTTCTAGATTTTAAAGTTCGTTGATATGCCGATTGCAGGGGATGTCAATATCGAGAAAAACACACAGCAGTGACATGCTCTTAAGGAAGGAGGATGTTTCTTTCTATCATATTTTCGAAATAGCAGAACACGTAAAGTAAAGTAAAATTTGATGTTCTGAAAACGTCAACTTTGTAGTACGCAGTTTGAATGCCACCATTCTAAAGATAAACGGCGACCCAGCAAGTGATTGTAAACTTCCGGAAGAACGTCGTTCCAATCGTATTGGTAGATACAGACTCGGAAATTCGCAACTTACAACACTTGCATGCTTATTTTGCTGAGGACAACTAGAACAAAATTAAGCAGTTGCTTAGTAAATACTTTGCTAACTTGTAAATAAAGTAATAGCCGGTGGACGAACGACCAGCGGAACCCAGTGAGAAAACAAATCGAGAAATGGCCATAAAGCCAGAACCTAGGGCGCCGTATGAAAATAACAAAACAACCAATTTGAAGGACATCCGAGGCCAAAGACCACCATTGGAAACGCTAATGGTTCGGCTGAATACAACACACAATGGCGGTCGTTCAAGGTCGTATTATGATGTCAATTTAAAGTCCAAAATTTTAACAGGAGAGTCTGAGAAGTTGTGGCGGAAAAGAATTACGAGGCGGTCAGGCAAATGCTGTAAGACTGGTACGGCTACCAGACTTCAAGTGCCAGCATTGGTTAGCATTCTAAATCAAGCTACTCCAGCAACATTCGTTCGGGTAATAATCTGGAAGAACTTCACGATACCGGAAGGGAATGTCTTCTGGGACTAGATAGTATAAACACTCCTGTTGCAAATTGGGATTCATTGGTTTAACATATTCTTGTTAAGAATTTGGGCACAATGTTCTATATCTTGTTCGAGCAGTCATTGCAGAAAACAAGGGAGGCCCCAACTAGCAATTTCTGGCGTTTATTGATATACATTTCCAAAGTTCCAAAGTGTTAAGCTTAAAAGTAAATCCCAAAAAACGAATTACCTCCAAAGGTGGGTAAAGGAACATAAATTATGCGTATCTCGATCACCTGCAATCAACAGCCACTCGATTATGTAATATTAGGTACCACAATAATAACGATAAATACAATACAACCGTTTGTCAAAGGGGCCGAGACAGAAAGCAAAGTCTTTAACTGATTTACAAGAATTGTTTATTTCACGTTTTTTTAAACACGGAACATATTGTGGTCCATATCGGTCGGCGTCTCGAACTCGACTCTCTGCTACCCATCGTTGTGGTCGCGATTGCTCGTTTGTGACAGTTCGGCCACTCCTGACAAATCGGACTCCTGGCCGGGCACGTTCCCCGGGTCTTCTTCGTTGTCGCTCCCATCGGTATCGTTGTCGAGGAAAGGTGCAGCTGTGCACCACGATTTAAGATGTTCGGCGTGGAACACCGAATTAAAGCGCCTTTGTCGACGTTGGAGACCTTCGATATCTCCAACGACGTATCGGTCGAACCTTAAGACTTTCGAAATTACATACGGCCCTCGATATCGCGGCTCCAGCTTTCGAGAAAACCCCGTCGAAGAAGCAACGTTGGTAATCACGACCAGATCACCCTCCTGATATTGAGAAGGCTTCTTGCGCTGCCTATCGAATCGCTGCTTCCATTTTGCCTGCTCGGCTTCAATCGCTTTAGTTGCCCTTTCCCGTCGGATATCGATACTTTCTTGTGAATCGTTCGCTTCATCGTGGATGGCTTGTACGAGACGGTTATGAACAACGTCCCGCAATCGAAAATCGAATATGAGATCGTTCGGACTATACTTGGTCGTTGCATTTGTATTGCTGTTCAAAGTCCACTGGATGTCGCGGGTAGCTGTGTCTCAATCTGAATCGCTTACACAGCTGGCTCGAAGACATTTGCAAACCGTTTGATTAATTCTTTCAATTGAGCCGTTGGCTCGAGGTGTTCGAACAGCTGTTTGAATGTGTTGGATCCCGTTTAATTTACAGTATTCGGCAAAGTTGTGAGAAGTGAAAGCCGTGCCTCGATCGGTGACGACAATAGCTGGTAGCCCAAAATACGAAGTCAATTCATTCAACGTTCGTATTACTGGCTGGGTGTTTACGCTACGGACGGCTTTTAAGACTGTAAATTTAGTAAAAGGATCGGTGATTCCCAGGATATATTGATTTCCTCGTGACGTCTTCGGCAGTGGTCCTACATGATCCAGGTGCAATCGCATGAAGGGAATAGGTTTCACAGTGTCGATGTATAGCTGCCCTTCGGCCTTCCCTGTCACCGTCTTATTGTACACGCATTCCATGCATGCTGATATATATGATTTGACATATTTTCTCATTTTCGGGAACCAAAAATCTTTCCTCAATCGATCTAAAGTTTTCTCCGCAGCAAAGTGTCCCATGTCATCGTGGTACGTACGCACTATTCATCGCATTGCCGTTGGTACAACGAATCTCAACTGATCGTCAACTTTGCGGTACAAACGGTTATTTTTGTAAACGTATTCGCGTCGAATCTGTGTCGCTTGTTCAGAGCTCATTCCTTGAAGAACTTTGACAATATTTGCTAACTTCATATCCTGCAGCTGGATGGTCGTCAAGAAATCGTGTTCATCGAGTTCCACCTTAAGGACGAGGTCGACGACTGTCTTGGTTGGGTTTGGAGGCTCTACGGGTGCTCTGCTCAGAGCGTCTACATGTCGCATGCGGTCAGCACTTCGATGGATGTATTCACAATCGAATTCCTGAAGACGTAGCCACCATCTAGCAATGTGAGGATGTAACGGCGTTTTATTTTTCGTAGATGTTATAGCAGCACAATCAGTAATGACACGAAACCTCTTTCCGATCAAAAACATTCTGAACCGTTCCAGGCTGTCGACTATGGCTAGAACCTCTAGCTCATGACTGTGATATTTCGCTTCGGTCTCCGAGCACTTCCGACTGAAGTACATGACAGGTTTTAACCCGTTGTCGCTCTCTTGAAGTAACACTCCAGCAATTCCATTCGAACTCGCGTCCGTGTGGACTTCGTGCTGTCGCTTGACGTCGTAGATCTCTAAAATCGGTGGATGATAAAGAGCTCTTCGTAAGGTATCGAATGCTTCCTGTTCAAGAAATGTCCATGTAAATGGTTCCGCATCCTTCGTTTTCAGCAATCGAGTTAACGGTAAAGCTATCTGAGCATATCCTTGAACGAATCGTCGAAAGAAACTAGTTAGTCCAAAAAACCGTCGAACCTCGGTTCGATTATTAGGTGTTGGGAATTTCTGGATTGCATCGGTTTTCACTTCACCGGGTAGAAGACCTTCCTTAGTGATTCGATGTCCCAAAAAGGATACTTCGGTCGCTAAAAATGTACATTTCTTTATATTTAATGTCATACCGATTTCCGCTAATATTCCTAAGAACTCATCCAACGCTTCCAAGCCTTCTTTGATATTTTTGCTCGATATGATGATTTCGTCAACATAAGATACTACTCGTTGTTTCATTCTCGATGTGATTTTTCGGATTTCTTTTGGAATTTGAATGGAGCGTTGGTCAATCCAAATGGAGCTACGTTGAATTCATATTGGCCTATATGAGTGGCGAAAGCCGTATACTTTTTCGATGATTCGGCAATCGGGATTTGGTAATATCCTGAAATGAAATCCAGCGTAGTAAAGAAGGAATTTCCGGCCAATTGTGCCACTTGCTCTTCCACACTGGGAACTGGGAATGGTTCCTTCACTGTAATCGCGTTTAATGCTCGATAATCGATACAAAGTCGGTCTGTACCATCTGATTTCGCGACCAGTATGACCGAAGATGAATATTCCGACTCGCTCGGTCGAATTATTTCAACTTTCAGTAGCTCGTCGATCATTTCTTCCACTTTCAATCGCTTCGGGAGCGGAACCTTGTAAGGCTGTCGACTGACTGGTTTGCTGGTTGTAACACGGATTTCCATTTCGGTGGAATTTGAACGACCGATCGTTGATAAATTAGTAGAAAAACACTTATGCCATTTTTCCAATACTTCAAACAGTTGTTCTTTATTGATTGATGATATTGGTCCGGTTCGTATGTTCTCGAATTCCGATTTCATTTTAAATTCACGACCACGAATTGTGCAGCACCTACCTTCTTGCAGTAGAATATCGGTTCCAATGAGTATCGGCTTATCCATCTGCTCGTCGTCCACGATATACAAAACTCCCTCCAGTATCACGTCGTCAATTCTGATTGTTGCAATTATTTTCTTATTGCAAAGGTATACAGCTCCACCGAACCCTTTAAGTTGTTGTGCTGGCTCGAATTGTTTAATCTGTCCAATTCGTTGAGCCTCAGACTGTCTGATCAAAGAACAGCCACTTGCTGAGTCCACAATACACTCAAATTCATCGTCGCCTATTTCCACTGTCTTCGTTAGCAATTTGTTGTCTGTGTGTTGTGCTATACGATTTATGTTCTCTCGGCGGTTGGCTTCTGTTCGCGCGGCTGTCGGGCAGTCATTCTGCGCATGGCCAGTTCTATTGCATTTCACGCATAGTGGTCTTCGTTGCGGCTTCGGACAGTTCAACAACAAATGCCCTCTTTCGAAACAATTGTAACATAGCCTCGAGTTTTGATTTGCAGCATTCAGCAGCGGCGGCGATCGGAGTATATTCGTTCGTTCACCCCGAACGCTATTGGAACTATCGTTCGTTCCCGGATCGTTCGCTACAAATCGTCGTATGGCCACTAGCATTTCGCTCGGCGTGTTGAAATGCATTGTGGCTATGGCAGTTTGTAATGGTTTCATACAAAGCCCTCGTCATATGTAATACACGATCGTTTCGTCGTCAAGCTTCGCCCGTCGTCCCATTGCGCAGACGCGGAAAAAATATTCTTCGGTTGTTTCGTTGTGTGCGCGACGGCTGCTATCGAGCCGCTGTCGCATATCTTCTGTCGTAAATCGACTGGGGAAATCTGCAATTAACGCTTTATAGAATTCTTCCCACGTTGCAAACGTCGTTTGCAATCCGTCAATCCATCGTTTAGCCGGGCCTTTCAACTTAGCCTGAGCGGCAAACAGAACGAGGTATTCCTCCCAGTGATATACCTGAGCCAATTTTTCAATTCGGTTGATGAATTGTTCGGCTGATGGGGACACATCGTCGAGCGGGTCAAATGTTGGTAGAATTCCGATAACATCTCGTGGTTGAAATACGTATTCCGCGGTCGGTTGACGAATTGACGTCATCGTCTCGTTGCGCCGTCGTAGTGTCGGCTCGATATCGCCGAAAGCCGTTGAATGAGTCGGTGCGGTAATATTGAATGGTGTGCGTTGATGAGGGGCTTCGGCAATAGCATCGTCGTCCTGGGGTAGGACAGCTGACGGAACGGGTGGAACAGGTGGTACGGGTGGTACACCGACTTGGCCATTTTTAATGGCCGCCATTATTGACGCCACATTTTCCACCAAAGCGGAAACCGTCTGTCGAAGGTCATCGTCATTGTCCTCGATTTCGTTGTCGGACAATTCCATTTCATCGCTACCTTCACTGTCGATCAACCGCTTCACTAAATCCGGTTTTCGCTCGGCCGATCTCAACTCCCGGTCGCGCAGCAACTTCCGTAATACCGGGCACGTTAAATCTGCGATTGCGAATTTTTGTCGCGGCATTTTGCATTCACCGAAACCGAAAAGGAATATCCCACTTCTGATCTGTCAAAGGGGCCGAGACAGAAAGCAAAGTCTTTAACTGATTTACAAGAATTGTTTATTTCACGTTTTTTTAAACACGGAACATATTGTGGTCCATATCGGTCGGCGTCTCGAACTCGACTCTCTGTTACCCATCGTTGTGGTCGCGATTGCTCGTTTGTGACACGTTTAACAAATCTTGCATTGATAAATGCAAGATCATGACTGCCTAATATTGTCATGGAAACTCTTAACAGAACAGTTTATAGCCATTTTTACCACGTTTACGTTCTAAGTTGTAGTTTTTGGAAATACAATATCAAGTTTTTTGCAGAACGTCGATATCGAGGTGTTTTTTATGGAGGGCTCTTGAAATTTCCTCCGTCTTACCAAGATACGGCGTAAAGACATGGGTTTGTGCAGTTCGGGCTGGTTTGCTTAAGCCCTGATAGCGTGTTTCTCTCATTTGTTCATTTATCTATAGGACGGGGGTCAGACCAGCTGCGTGGAGTGGCATCACACATCATATATCATCTTCCTCTTTTTCTTTAGCCTTTGTCCGATTCACAAGCGGGATCGGCTAATCGTGATTGGTTCCACTATTCGAATCTATTAAAGACATAATCTGGATTCGGTCGCAAGGCTTTCAAATCCACATTCAGCGCATCAAGCCAGCATTGCTTCTGTCGCTTTGGTCGCCTACTATCGACTCCGATCAGGTATCACGCCACTAGTTGATCGTAACATCTTCGTTTTGACTGTTGTGATGTACCTGCCATACTTCGAGCTTTACTTTGTGTGATTGTGGTAGAGCAGTTTAACGCAGCGCACCAGTTTTTCTAACATTAGGTTGTGCCATGAGTTCGCGCGGCACGCGGTCAATTTCCTTCTCTAGATCCAAAAATACAATGTAAAGAGGGCGGTGCTCCTCACGGTGTTTCTCAGTGAGTAACCGCACAGCGTGTATTTCGTCAGTAGTTCCGCCCTTCTTGACAAACTCTTCTTGACTCATCACTCTCATCACTCATCATCATAGTATGGAATAGCAACCGCATCGTAGATACTTTGAACATTCTGGAAGGTCCTTTTCCGGTGCTTTGTTGCCAATCAGATGGTGTTCTACCTTCCCCAATAACCCGATTGAAGGAGGTACAGAGCCACAGTGTTGGGTCCCAGCCTTTTGCTTTCCAGGGCTCAGATGCGATGTGGGCAGGTCCTGTGTCTTTTCCCGATTTCATTCGTTTTATTGCATTCGGCAATTGTCGTAGAAGTGGAGGCTGAGCAAATTCTTCGGTTGTAATCTGCTCGCCATATATTTGTCGCGTCTCGTCGGTAAGCAATGTACGTTCCTCTCGCCATGCCGAGTGTCCAGTTTATCGTAAAGACCTTTATAATGGACCGCTCGGTTAACATCGATCGCTTTCTTTGTTTCCTGGTTGGCGCTCCTGTAAATTTGCCAATTGACTAGCGTTTTGTCGTTGAAAAACTTGATCTAGAGGCGTTTCATGGACTTTCATTTCAACATCGTCATTCCATAGCCGGTTCATGGATTGCTTTCTTGGCTTGACGACCCTGAGGGTTGCACAGGCCGCCTTATGGATCAGGTCTCTAATTTGATTCGACGATTCTTCCGCATTTGTAATGATCTTCACATTAGATTGTCCCCATTTAATACATGGTGGGCCAGTGTGCTCCTCGTGCTGTTTTATCAGCGATTTGATTCGCAAGATGGAGATCAACGTCTGCTTTTCCACTGGAATAACCATTAAGGTCGCCTGCAATTACGATATAATCATCAACAGGCACATCACAGGCTTTCTTATCGAGAAGTTGCCAGAAGGCATGTTTCTCGTAATGAGGTCAACGTGTCTGTGGGGCGTGTGAGGTGAGGAAGTGTTATCCGATCAGCTAATATAGTAGTGAGCTATTGGCAGCAGTGAAATCCCTTGAGATGGCAATACCGACACCATATTGAGTGTATTTACTACGAAAATAGAGAAGTATACAACCATTTTTACCACGATCGCGTTCTATGTCGCAGCTTTTAGCACTACACCTTCAAGTTGTTTGTAGGGTGCAAATATCCATGCACCATTCCCGAAGAGTTCATCCGTCTTTCCAGTAACTACCAATATTTATCGTGCAGACATGATCAATAAGAAACGAAGAGGAAGATAAGGCTGAAATACACAGAAAGAAGGGGCTGAATGTACTGCGGTGAAGACTGAAGAGGAAAGTCAAATCAAAGCAGGGAAAAAGAATATAGTATGGCAGAAGAAGAAATTATAAGGAACAATCCGGGCAAACGTAATAGTATCCCCCAGGTTAAAATATAGAATTAAGACGTGACGAATTACGTGCAAGGACCGAAAACTCAATGACTTGCTTTGGCTGTTGTCTAGAGAGAAGTAAAAGATTCCCAAGTAAAAATGTAGTATCTTGTAGATATGTTTTCAAAGTACAATTAAACGGCAACTGCAAAATTAGTATATCGGAAGGTTATTGAATAGGCGATTTCGGCCGATTGTATGATGGGTCTACCGAAAGAGTAAGTTGCTCCTCAAATCAGTGTGGTTAATAAGTACATATCGCCTTATGACCACCCTCTCTCAAAATAAAAAGTGTAGGCCTAAGCTCAAACCAGTCAAGTCGGTTTCGATGAATATAATTCATACCCTTGGCCGGAACCCGCCACGGAACTTAATGTAGACGGAGCAGATTTTCAATCACGCTGCTCCAACAGCCATTGAAGCTAATCAGCCAAAAAACGTTTTTTTTTAAAAAAAGTTCTGAATAATTGGAATTGCCATTCCTGCCGATTAAGCTAACCTACTCTAAACGATAACTCAATGCGACCAAAAAGAAATAAATCAAATTTTAAATTTCGAAGACATTCCACAATACAGTAAAGATCAATGGGTGTCAACCAGTTGATGGGTCCATGACAAAAGTTAAATGAAGGAGCTCTATAGCCCTATGCCAAACAAACCCATAACAAGAGGTTGCAAAGGATAGGAGCTGTATGAAACGGGATGATTCGGATTTTCATATTTCTACAGATGGACTGGTGGTTCTGAACTGAATGGATCGGCGAAGTGTGTTGCATCTTAACTTTCGTCACCATTGTGAATTAACCGTCATACTATTTTTTCTTATAGCTACCTTTGCTACTCATCGGGGATTTGGATAATTTTCTCACTTCGTTCTGGTATTCCTCTGTTGATATTGACATTTCCATCCACACTTCGTTGCATGTCCCGGAAGATACATCATCTAAGAAGAAGGCCAACTTATTTTTTCGAGGGTCTTCCAGCCCCGTTGTGATGATAAATTTTTGTAAAAGGCTAGTTTCTGCTTTATGGTTAGTTGAAAGTATGTTATATCTACTAATGAAACTACAACAGGCTGAAATTGACACATACTTTAACAATTGGAAAAACTTCGAAATTGATGATTCAAACTTTTCATTCTAAAATTCCATAAAGAAGAAAGGAAGGAACTACACATTTTGAAGTTGAAATAAACTCACACTAACCGAGAGAATGGCTAACACAAATTGGGACAAGCTTTTAAAACCGTGTATTAAATTATACCTTCCCTAAGCAGTACCCCTGGTTCGGACAGTATTACCCAACGAATAAAATTCGGAGTTTATTAGTTGCTCGAAGAAGCTTGCTCCTTGATGTGTTCCTTCGAACATTTTAGACATCCTCAGGATCGCATTGAAACTACATTGACTTAGGAGAAACTTAGCGCTGATGATTTATTTGACCTACGCTGATATATCTTGCAGATTTTTCCCAGCTTCCTGATTTTTAAATTTCCACTCAAATCGCTTTGCATTTCAGAAACCATCTACGAAACTTTCTTGTGGAACTTTCATTACACCCTTTTCTATGCATTCAAGGTTAAATATATAGCTTTAACTCTTTTACATTTTTTATTAAAGCAATGAATCAATAAGCAATCGTCCTCTTAAATGTCCCCAATTCCTGTCCTCATCCCCAATTCAGACTTATTTTATTTGTTTAACATAGGAATATGTAGCCAAAGCTGATTCTAATTCCCCAAAGCTGCTGCCCACATTGTCCAGTTGAACGAATCTTTTCTCCTCCAGGAATCACTAAGCACAATTGCTAGGTAGTAACCAACTATGCAGTCACCTGAAGTACATCATAATTGGTTCTAAATTTCTCAATCTAATTTCATCTCACCATAGATGACTATTCCTGTTCTGCACATGTAATTCACTTATCGAATGGGGAGCAACCTCAGGCACATATTGGTATAATTTTTGTAGCCCACATGAGAGGAATGCGATAATATAATTACCGAACTCTGTGTGCGCTATTTCATGTTTATCCTACAAACAAATATTTATTGCTAAGAGTCCAATTGAATGGTAGCATGTGGTTTTAAAAGGAATTGGGTTATTTTGGTTATCTATTGCAATGGCGAAAGCAAGTGAAAAATGGTTCCCCAGTGTACAACCACGAGTATGTGCTGACCTTTTTTGCGGATAGCTTGGCTGGAAGCAAAATTAAATTTTATTTATATGAACATATTAGGAGCGTTATTGTGAATCTTCGGGTGGATGACGTTTTTGGAGGGATCATGAAATGTAGTAAGAGAACAAGGTGACAAATACGGATTCCAAATGAGGGTAATTTTCAATGTTTTCATTACACTGGCTTACCCTAAAAATCGCAATTCATTAGTTTTCAGTTTTTTAATATAGTAAATTTAGGGTACGAATTTATTTAAAAAGACCTGCCGGGGGAATGCCAGGTACAATTTCGAAAATTAGCATTTCACAAAGACGAAAACTTCTCTTCCAAACCATGTACTGACTGCTCAGCTCCAACGAAAATTGGCAGAGTTGTTGGTTATAGAGCACCAAAGTTCGAATTTCACGCAAATTTCGGTATTTTTCGGATAGTAGACAAAATTACGAAAATTTCAGGACCAAACGGACCAAAATAGGACAAAAAATGTCAACTCTATTCTAGATTAAGTCCTCGAACTAATTTTTGAATTTTTATTAATTTTAAAATGTTCCTCCTTGCTTCGTGTACATTTTCAAAAACGCAACTTTTGCTCTTAAAGAAGGGTTGCCTGGCTGACATGATTCATGTTCCCGATTTCTTCGTTCTTCTTCTTTTTCTTCAGCCTTTGTCCCGTTCACAAGCGGAGTCGGCTCGTGATCGGTTTCAACATTTGGCTCTATCGATCTTGGTGCAATCTCGAAGCTTTCAAATCCTCATCCAGCGTATCAAACCACTGTTGTTTCGGCCAACCTTTTGGTCGTTTACCATCGACTTCGATGTTCAGACCAATCTTGAATTCTCGTTAGCACTAATTGCGTAACCATACCATCGAAGACGCCGTTCTCGCAATTTTTCCACGATCGGTGCAACCCCATAACGATCGCGGATATCCTCATTTCGGATGTGATCAAAACGTGTCACGCCACTAGTCCAGAGCAACATCTTCGTCTACATTACCCCAAGACGCCGTTCATTGTCTTCTAAGGTTGGCCAACACTCAGAACCATAGAGAGAGACAGGACGGACGACATTGTGGTAAATTTTAGATTTGAGACATTCGTTGATATGTCGATCACAAAGAACACCAGTTGTGGAACGCCACTTCATTCAGGTTGCGTTAATGTGTGAAGCAATTTCATAACGCAGTTCTCCATTGGCTGATACCGTTGACCCGAGATATATAAATCGCTCAGTTCTGGGCAGATCACTGCCGCTGCCAGTGATTGTCCCTGTTTCATGGGGATCGGTCATCAAAAATTCAGTTTTGTTTAAATTCAATCTGAGACCGTATTGCATGAGGCGATCATTCCATTTTTGGACAAGTTGCTCGAGATCACTTTTGCTGTCAGATGCTAGGAAAACATCATCTGCATAAAGCAGTAGGGAGCAGGACGTTGGATATCCTGTGTGACGGTGTCCATAACAAGAACAAGGAGGAGTGGTGAGAGGGCACTTCCGTGATGAACACTAGCAGAGACACGAAGCGGTTTTGATACGCCCGCCACACTTCGAACTTTACTTTTTGGATCGTGGTAGAGCAATTGAACCCAGCGCACGAGCTCTTCTGGTACTAAGTGTTATCGTAAAGCATACCAAATGAGTTCGTGTTCGTGTGTTGCCAAGCACATACTTAAATTCAGATAATATGACGGTTGATGGAGCATATCACATATATGTGACAAAACCTATTCTTAATGTAATAATAATCGTTCGCGCAACAATCCAATTGGATCAGGGCCTTGAACTGTGTTCGAGTACTTCATTCAAGACCATAACGGTACACTACAGTACACAGTAGGAGGCAATGTGGTCAGAATTGCGCTCGGCCGAGATTATTACCCTGATTTGACTCAGGTACTCATTCACAGCTGAGTCGAATAGTTTCCGACGTCAAATCACGATACAAAACTCACGCCCACCAGTGAGATTTGAACTGTGACCTTCCGTACGATAGTCTTGTGCTCTAATTACTCAGCTATCGGGACTCACCTAGTCTTGCCCAAAACCCACTACCCGACTGATTTATGGAGCATTGGTTGGCTCGGTGAACGTGAGATTTTTGCAAGGTCCACTTACCATCAAACGCCAATTTCCACCTAGAATTCGTAAGTAGTCTACGCAAGCAAATTCTGATTGAAATTTGTTCAGGTTTATTAGAATTAACTTCATTTCCTCATTGTAACTGTAATTGTGCAACTGCAGAAGTCGTCAATGCCCATATTGAATTTTTTCAGATCTTTTATTTGGCCGCAAGTCGACTTTATGTGCAGTCATATGACATTTCCGGGGCAAGGAACTTGGGTTTTCGCAGTGATGCCGTATAAAATACCGTACTATCCTTTTGATAGCATCGCGTGCATTGTACTTATCCTTGATACTCTGGAATCATTTTTTGCCCCAAGCTATATAGAATGTAACTCCTCCGGATGAGGATTGCTGAGTTTTGGCTAGATTACTGGTTTTACACACTTTTTTACTTTTCAAGATATACAAATTGGTTACATTGTGCCCTATTTGGCTCATGTAATTGTTCCTCCTAAATTTGTGTTTCTTAAGTAAATGCTGTGGATGTCGAGATTTCAGCTAATTCTCCTCCGATTTTTAAGATTTTGTGTAAAACAAAATCTGATTAAAATGTGTTTACTGTCTATTCGTCTGTCTGATACATGCATTTTTCGAGGAAACGGTTATAGCGATTGATACCAAATTTGGTGGAAACCTGCGAACTGTGAAGGCTTACGCATTCAATGAGTTACATCATTCTATGTTTATTTAAAGTTAAATTCACCAAATATAGTCATATGAGGTATCAAATGAAAAGTCTCGGTTAATACTTTCCGAAGTCGGTCTTAGTTTACTATAATTATTAGTAACTGACTGCAAAACTCCCCTTTAGTTCAACCTGAAATCACAAATCATAATTTTGCATCAATGTCGGCTATAAGGTAGAGCATTATTATACCAAGTTTGGTGGAAATCGCACTATTACTAACAAAGTTATTAAAGGTTAAATCTGTCGCTTCTGTGCAAATTCAAGACTTTGAACGTTAGCACGCGAATTCACACATAATATATTCGTATATTACGTGCCTGGTGCTAATGGGACCAATCTTCACTGAAATGTTTTTGTAAAAAGAATACACAAAACCTTTCACACCTAGACGCTTCAGGTGATGACTCCTAATTTCCCGACTTGTTTTACTGATATTTTTAGCGAGATCGTGCTTCGTTTGAACACCTCCTTCTCCAAACCTTAACCACTTGTAGCATTAGATATCACGGTACCCATGTTATCCTCGACCGAAGCACTACCGTCGAGAGACCAAGAACCCGCTTACTGACCGAACTCGAACCTTGTTGTCCTCCCCCGTGATTTTGTGTTCGGAATGCATGTCCGGTGTGCAACCACTAACCCTTAGATGGTCTGAATAGAAAGTATATAAACACGTATTTATTCTTCAATAGGAACATCCCTATCCACTACATGAACCATTGCTTAATAAACAATCAGGCAACTTCTCACAAGACCATCTGCTCATGTGCCTCTATCTGTGACTGACACACACATTTTATTCAAAAATAGTCGTCCTTGTTGGCATGAAATTCGGTGGACATATGTGAGCTATGTCAAGACCAAACAAGGCTTGCCTCGCACAAACTAAGGGGTGAGCTTTTATCTCTGAATATAGCAGTGTGGTATATCAAATAAAAGGTGGTTGATTAGTGTTTTTTGAAGCCTAGGTGGAACGTGGGTTACGAATGAAGGGAATAATAGCTCAAATAGTGTAGCTCTAAAGTGAAACAGAACTCATTCTCAAAACAGAGAGGTAATTTGTTTAATTCTGAAGAATTTCTTTCTATCATTGGATATATTACCTTTGATAATTCTGTCCTATTTAACAAAAAACGAGAAAACGTAGGTCAATTCGATTTATTAAAAACTGAATTTCAAAAGTTTTCTCATATGTGGTTTAATGTGTAAATTTACATCTATCAAATTTAAAATTCATCAATGAAAGATTGTATGCAATTCAGTACAAAGCAAAGACTAGAAGTAATAGCACAATATGAATATTTAGGATATACATATAGAATAAATATTATTGGGTGCAGGCATAATGTATTTTATATTGCCTGTACCATAGTTGTAGACATATTCTTATCTTAAGATAATAACAGGACCTTGTTCGAAGAACGCATCTTGTTTTGTAACATGTGTGAACGGGCCTGATAATAAAAATGGTACAAGCATAATGTTATTTATATTGCTTGTACCCTATTTCGTAAGAAATGTGTGTTCATTAATGAAGACACTTTTGACCTGCGCATTGTAAAATGCAATATGGACATGTGCGCGACACATGATAAAGATAGGATAATGTTTACAAGATAGGTAGGTTACTTTGTAAGAAATATTGTAAGTAGTCTTTAGTCAAAATTTGGAATTTAAATAAAATGGTCATACGATCCTTCCCAAACGGACTCAAATCGAATTTTATTTTAATTTAGATTTGGCAGGCTAAAATTATATATGTATAATCCCTCTCGTCAAATGGCACAAACTTCGTCTTGGTTGATTTTAACGCGAAAAATTGGAACCAGGAAACTTACAGAGGAATAATTGGAGGGCACAGCCTCCATGACAATAACAATGACATCGGCAGTTTTTTATTGATTGACCAAACGGCAAATACCCGACTAAGAATATGGATGAACATTGAGCCGACATAAAAGAAATTCCCGCAAGAAATTGAAAGCTCTATTTATCGTGGCGAGTGATGACAAGAGTAAAGCACTGGAACTCCGATGCCGTGCAAAATCCCGCGAAGTTCAAGGTGGTGTGCGCCATGACAAAAGAGAATTTGTTATTGCGTTGTTCGGAAGATGTTGCAGGATTTCATACACTTATGATCTTAATACCGCATCACAAAAAAACTTGCATATAGTTGCAAACCTCTCGATGGATGTGAAGGGCAATTATCCTGAGCAGCTGAAAGGATTAAGAGAGAACAATTGATCACGCTTCCGGCTTGACGGCACCGCATCGCTACACCTGTAATCTCTGCTGATCTCGGACTTCCACTACTACCCGGGAAACCGAGACCTTTGCCAAAGAGTGGAAGAAGGGGATGATTGTTGAAATTCCAAAGAAGAGCACCCGTTTCAAGTGTGGCAGTTGTAGGATTACCTGCGTGCTTCCCGCTGTTGCAAATATAACAGCTAAAATAATCTTCGTGCACATCCAAAAATATTTCAAAAGCCAGGCTGATCACATCAACACCCTAGGAATCATTTTGGAACAGTGCGTGGAGTTTAGATTTTCGCCTCATCTTCATCGATTTCCAGAAGGCCTTCGACATCATCAGCAGGGAATCGTCAGGCCCGCTCTACAGAAACAGAGTGACATATGATGGCTTATAATGTTGTGCTGCATCGAGATAAAATCTCAAAGGAATTTGAAGTCGAAAGCGGAGTCACCCAGGGTTTCATCCCGTTGCCGATATTATTTCTTCTTCCGGGGGGCGTCGATGCGTTCAATGAACGATAAAATCATACCTCGAACACCCCGACTATGCTGATGGTATCTGTTTTCTTACTCACTGCATCGACTTTCGCCAAATGATTCTGGATTTGGAAAAAAAAGGCAAGTAGCGTGGGACTTAAGATGAACATTAACAAAACCAATGTTCTAAGTTTAACGGACCATTGGGCTTCTTCTATTTGGAATAATGGGAGGAACATCGAAGGCGTTCATCAGTTTGTATATTAAGGAAGCACGATTTCTGAAGAAGGTGGCACCGAACCGCTTAACGCGATAACAGTTCTAGATTCGCCTTCCCTGCCTTGTCTAAAACCTGTGAATGCAGTTATCTCAACACCAACATAAAGTTGAAACTGTTCTGTACTAGTGTTCTTGTTGTGTTGCAGTATGAGAGTGGTAAACGGAAAGTGATCCCTGCCGTGTGTCGGAAGTTCCAAGCCTTAGACAATACTTATCTGGTTTGGACCATCGTAGTACTCTGACCTGGTGCTACTAGAAATAAAGCCGTCAGCCGTGGACGATGTGATCGGAAGGCAGAAGTGGCAGTGAATAGGTCGCATATTAAGGATGCGCGACAATTTCATTGCGGGCTTCGTCATAAAGTAAATGTCACTTTCCCAAGATGGCTAACGAATTGGTCGCCCCAAGAGCACTTAGCGCGGAACTGTGGTGGAGGAATGTGGGAAACCGCCGTGGGAATTGAAGCGTTGGTGTGGTTGACGCACACGGTTTCTTCTGTTATTTAAGAGACTTTTAATTGATTAGATGGTCTTCATTTGCACGCCACCACACACCTATCTTGCCCTCCTAGCCCAGCTAGGCTATTGAAGTACATTTTCAACTTGAAGATGACACCCACCTTTTGACTTTTCTGAATACTGCTGACATTTTTCTCCAGATCATTCAAGATAAAGTTTCATCTTTCTTGGCATGTGTGTTTGAGATAAGTACATCTCAAATCTATAGCGACAGTGCTTAATATAACACGCTTTCGGTTACTTGGATGTTTGTCTCTTCTTTTCGTGCCGTGAGGCGTATCATGCCAACCACATTCCGATTTATCGCTGTCGATCCCCAACAATGGGCTTTGGTTGTTTCCATTGCTTCATGCACATTTCCACACTCAGACGGCAGCTTCGCACAAGCTCGAAATAAAGACCCTATGTCAGAGAGAAAGATGGCCTTGAATTCACCAACGACGATAAAATCCACGCAAGGTTGTTGGCAGCCAACAGAGCCTATTAAAAAATTGTTTTGCACGAAACGTCTTACCGTAGCGTTTTTACCAAAAAAAAAATGCGAACTTTTGACCGTGTTCGAGAGAAAACTCCGCCGAAGAATTTTTGGCCCCCTACATGAGGGTGGACAATTCCGTAGCCTACATAATGACGAAATCTATGAACGATACCACTACCGTTAGGTTGTGGATAAAATCCAACACAACAGGCTGCGGTAGGCGGGTAATCTAATCCGTATGGATGATCTAACCTGGAAAGTCTATAAGGGCAATACCTATGGTAGAAAAAGAAAACGAGGCAGATTCTGCCTGGATGGAGCGATGGCGTAGGTCAGGACGCCAAACAGTTTTTAGGGATATCGAATTGGTGGACCTCGGCGCAAGACCAGGGTGTCTGGAGACTACTAAGGGAGACTTTGACCCGATATCGGTTGCTGTGCCGTTGATGATGATGATGAATTCATAAATACTTTTGGGTGGGTTGTTGAAAGTTTGTGCCGTATTTGTGGCGAGAGAATTTTTCTATTATTGCAAAACAGCCGAAGTGCAAAATTTCACGAAAGGGCTATACGTATTGGCAAGAAATTTGTTGGAAAGGTTGGAACCCATACGCACCCAGTGAATGCCATCATTCAATGTTGAGCTTAAGCGGGTTTTCCTATAGTAACGGTTCCCATAAATCGATCTTTTTCTTTTAGATATACATTATTTTGTTATTGGGATTATTCTGCTTAAATTTCAGACTAAAATTCAAAATATTTACCAAGTTACAGCAAATAGAAGGGCAAGCACCATGTTTACGTGGACAGGAAACATTTTCTCAACTGGTGAGAAGCATAACTAAAATTTTGTTCGTCCAATAGAACTGATGCTTTTAAACATTATTCTGATCTGAACCAAGATTACGTATTTTCGTTAATAACTTCTTGTTTTTGTTCCAGATTTTCAATGAAAAATTGACCCGATTTTTCAAGATTTTGCTTTACATTTACGTCATTTTAATAATTATTAAGGTAAAATTATAATCGTGCTTCAGACGATAGAAGCAAGCAAACAGGATTAAAAAACGTTCCAATTTCTAGTTTTACTTTCCAAAAGGAGATGTTCTTCCCACCCCCCACTGTTTTTAGAAGAGCTCATATTGACCGTAAAATACAATACAAAACATTATGCATTTCGCTAATCGAAAATTTTGTATGATCTTTCGTGACGTCAATAATAAAATGTAAAAAGAAGGAAAATAGTACACTTTATGTTACTATCAAATAACAAAAATCTAAAGAAAGGTTGAAGCATCGAGTGTCACATTTGAAAACCCACTTAAAAGGAACTCCGCATACATGCGAAAGAGGAGTATGAAATTTTTTCAACGAATATGGGCATGTGGTTTATCAAATGAGAGGATTCGGTTAGTACTTATCCAATGCTAAAATAAAGTTATTATTAGTATATTATTATTTTAGCCCGAAGCTGGCAGGAACTCCTCTCAACTTTATCTAGAATTCTACGCGAAGTGCAGAGATTCAAATCACTACTGTCATTTCTTTTTATTTCCACAATTAGACCTTTTTCATATATTTGAAGGCATTCGGTAAAACAGCGATCCGATATCATTGGGTCTATCGATATGGAGGAGGGAAGACGTCATTATGTTTTAAATTCATCCATGCTTTCCAGGTTAAGTAACGTGAAAGCTGTCATTGAGCATAATTAGAAATATGACGTATCAGTAAGACTAGATTTTTTTTAGATTTTCCGGTGCTAATTTAGTCGTTACCTTAGTGATAGCTGAGAGCGAATACCCCTTCAATTAATGAAGGGAAACACATAATAATCCTCAATATTCGCTTCCTAAGAAAAGAACAATTTTATCGCGGATCGATCGGACCAACAGTGAGAAGAACTTTTTAAAGCCTGTCTTCTATAAGCGCTGTCATGTCGTTTGGAAATTTTAACAAATTTATTTTCCAAAATGTCCCCCTATTTCAGGTTATCTATCCAGTAAATTACCCTAGTTTTCAGAATGAAAGCTTTAGGTTGATAATACATACATACATATTGGCAAAAAGCGCTTCCTTTTCGAAGAATAACAGCTTCCTTATTATTAAAAGTGCAAGAAAACTACAATTTCGGTATTCCTGTGAAAAATGTCTGCGGTCGCCTTAAAGTGCTAAGTGAAAACTGATCATTTCAGTCAATAATTAATGGAAAATCACTCTAATTTATTTTCGTTGCCACGTGTCTGCGAAAACAGTCGTCATTCGTCCCAAATTCCTACTTGGACGCAACTATGTGTACGAACACATTGCTTTTCGTAAAAGATCAATTTACATAAAGATCTCGCTTTTCGCGCAACAGACAAAGGTTGACATATTTGAATCGTTCCAATGAATCCACTCGCAAATTTGTTTCGCGTAAGATGTTATTTCAGAGCATTTGTATTCGTGGTGGGACTATGCAAAATATTTACAATTGCGTTCAGATTTTTTAATGGCTTTCACGACAAACAGACATCTTTTCGTGTACAATTGATGAGGTCCACGGCAATGAATATGGACAAGTGCCAAAAACGCACGAAACCATGACCTCCGCAATCATTGTGACTTTTTTGCTTCAGGAAAAGGCTCTTTATTACCTAATAGCTGGTGTATATACATATCTCTGCACATTCCTATCGCTATATCTAAATATTTGAGAAATTTTCGTCATTCGTTGGAAAATTCGGAAAAATCGAATTTTCGTCAGCGGTCATTGCACATTTGAATGGTTGAATTCTACCGTCACAAATTAATATTTAGATGCAATGAAAAATGCTTAGCACGATGGCGTTATTTTAAGTTCAATAAATAATATCTACCCTGGGTTGGAATATAATAACAGAGGCTTTCCTAATTGTAGAAGGTCACTGTAGTTGATTTGTTAGTCCTATGTTTCTCATTAGCCTAAGTGAAGACCGTATGGTCTAAATCTAGAGTGGCAACTTATAATTATTTCCTCGACGTATCAAAAATCTCCGAGGGTTTTGAAGACATAATTTGACTTCAACAATACCTCCTTTTCAAGAACTCAATCCGCCGCTGGAGCAAAAGGAAATGGGAGATAACCAACATCCATTGCTCTGCTATCAAATCCTACTTTCACTTCTTCGTGGTAACTATAGGGCAATACCTCCCAGCAAAGTAGAAGGTTAGTGTACTCCGATGATACGTCGCTGACAGGTGCTCAGGAAGGCTTGGAGCATTTGGGTAACAGTGGTGTCCACTGTCCATGTGCTAGTCCCATATAGCAACGCAGAAAGAACACTAGCACAGAGTAATCTCAATTTGATCTTGGTGTTGAGATGATTGTGTTTCCAAATTTTGGACAGAGCAACGAAAATGGATCTAGCGCTGTTAATGCGTCGAACACATCTAGTTCGGTGCCACCGTCAGGCAGAAACCACGCTTCCTTGATATACAAATTGATAGACATGCCCATTAATGCAGATAGAATGCGTGGACCCGTCAGACTGAGAACCTTGATTTTATTGATGTTTATCTTCTGTCCGATTCTACTTGCCTGACTTCCCAAATCTAGATCCATTTATCCATGGTCTATGACCCGGTGAGTGAGTAAACATATTTTATCAGCATAGTCCAGGTGCTTGAACTCCCCCCCACTCCCCTTTGAACCTCAAATTTCTCTGAGATTTTACTTCTATGCAGCACGTGACTTTTTGCGCCATAAAATGTCGCTCTGATTATAGCTCTCAGTTTCTCCGGAATGCCGCCTAGATACACTTCCTGTTCACGCTGGCGGAAGCTTTATCGAAATTGATGGCGATCAGGTAAACCAAAAATCTAAACTTCAGCCACTCTTCGCAAATGATCATGATCCCTAGAGTGGAGATATGGTCAATGCAGGAGTATCGGAAGCGAAAACCAGCCTGATTTCTGCCTATGGAATTTTCGATAGTTTGTTTCATGTGTTCCAGGATTATTTTGCTATTACCTTGGTGACAATTTTCACACACAAAACGGGTGCTCTTCCTTGCAAACTTTATTCCATCTTTGGAAAACGTCCCGGTTTTTCAGGACTTTCTTTATGAGTGGATGAAATAGAGCAGAAATTTCAAGTGCATCGATGAATAACTATTCGGGTAGACCGTGAAATCCAGCAGTTTTATTCCATTTGAGTGCATTGACAGGATGGTTTCTCTTCAACTTCTTCAGCTTCTTCAGCTACTCTTCATCGTGGATGAGGAGTCGAATGTTGATATCCGTCGTGGGACCATCGAAAGATTTGCGACCACGTGCAAGTTCTTCCATGATGTGGCATATAGTCCTGAAATAATTGCGTTGTGCGACATCTTTCGCTTTCCTGACTAGCGTGATAACAAATTCCTTTTTGTCACAGCACAAATTCCTTTTGTCACTACTAACTTCCCGCCATGACCGCAGAGTAAAGAACCTCCAATCGCTCCCGTGCATTTGTCCGCTTTCAAGGTTCTACATTTAGCCAAATCTATGACGCGCGTATAAAAAGTGGCCGACAACTTGCGTAGCACAAGCACAAACACAAACAGTCGATGTTTAACTTGCGGCGAAATTCTCCAAACTTGCTGGTATATAATGATAATCCATTTGAAAGTCCATGTCAGCACCCATCTTGTTACGCGAATCCAGCAGACAACTCACAAATCTACTACTGATCACATCAATCTGATTGCTCGTGTGCTGTCGATCAGTTGAAACCTAACTGACCTTGTGGCTGGCTCTGCGCACGATCAACTTGCCACCAATGATGAGGCGGTAGAATCAAAACCTCGTTCCACATGTCCAAGCCAAGTGTTGTCAAAGCCTACTTTGGTATTCAGGTTACCCATCAAAATTGCAATGCCACCTTTCAGAGGCCTCTCTTGAACTGGGTGTTTTTTGCTTTATTTCAATTAAAACTAAGGTAAAACTGACATGTTCAGATTTTTTTTTAAATTTTTCTAATATTATAATTATATAAAGTGATAACCCTTTATACAGCTTGGGTCGTTTACGACCCGACGGCTTTATTGACTATCTAACGTGTGTGGAACAACTTAAAACATTTCAGGTGAAGATGAGCTTCACATTTTTATCACAAATATAGTGTTTTGTTCTTGGATATCCCACACCTCCTTCGAGAATCCTAATGATCCTAATCCTAATGATCCTCCTCCCCACGTTGTCGTATGTTGCACATGAAATAGACTGCATTCTAAGGTTAGTATTTGCGGACTTTCAACCCCCGGCGCGGCAAATTTTGTAAATCACAACACGATGTCAGTAATAAAATCAATCGGCGGCATTGAGTCGTTACTGAGGTGTCGATGTATTTTCCAGGCATTTACCACTGAATTTCCCAGGGAATTGATAAACAATGGCCACCGCCATTTCTTGCTCCTCACTGTAATCCGATAATCGGCCACACCATTACCATGAAGGTCAACTCCACCCATATACTGGTTGTATTCAGCGATCATTTAGGGTTGATCAACTGTTATTTTTTTCCTATGCCTCGAAAATCGTGTAGCCTTATTTAGGAGTTCAATGATTCTGCAGTTACCACACGACACACACGGCCGGGGTGTTATCGTGCCACTTGACGATAACTAGATTTTGGATCGGACGTCGAACAATACGTTCCTCTTTCTCTCTTCTTCAGTTCGGAATCTGGCAGAAGAGGGCACTTTTAGCCGATTTTCTCTAACGGTCCCTGCGGCACAAAACCTTGCTCGGGCAGCTTATGAAAAGGTTGGTAAGAAGAAAAAAAAATCATCGAAGTAAATAGCGTGTTTTTTTTGGCTGCTTAACAACAGTCAATAATTGCAAAACAATACTGCCACCGAGTCCCAGGTCAGACGTGATTCCTGTGGTAGCACCAGCACAAGGAATAAATTGAAATAAGTATCCATCTTTAGAGCACAAACAGCAAGTATTGAAATCAAAGCGAATGGCTTACTTTTCGTAAAAGTCTAAAGTCTAAAAAATGGACTCATCTCTTCATCTATCGAAAACTTCCCAGAGAAAATCCCAAACCTCTTGAAATTGATGTTTGGCCTGTCCAAAAGTCGACGCAGTTTGACAAACTTATCAATTTTGTTGAAGTTATTGTTGTCAGAGAAATGTAAATTCTTTCTTATAGCTCTGAACCGGTTTCTACTCATTGTTTCCCTGACAAATTCTACGCTTTTGCCTTTATTTGCAGCCGGGGCAACTTATGGCAACCGGTAGGGAGAAGTATTCCAAAAAATCGTCTGATTTCGGAAGTTGATACGGTAAAAGTAGAGTCGTTCTTTTGAGCAGCATATCTCATTGATTCATCAACTGTCATATTTATGATTCGTCATACTACAAGGAGAGCCTTGGAGCATATTCTTAGATTCGACGTCAGTAATGCCTTCAAACACAACCATATTGTGAAGAGCAGTATTTTTGTCCCAGAAAATATTTTCATTTACTTTTTTTTGCCCTTTGGTCTTGAAAGGGCAACACCGGATTTTTGTTCATCATTTTTTTTTTTTTAAATAGGGTTTTATTTTGGGATTTCTTACGTTTGAGAGGTGGAGTTGGGGTGGAAGGAGTAACGTTGGGGGGACGAGCTATTCTCTTATCTTCACTTGATAATGTTGTTGAAATGTTGGTGTCACCTTTGTGAGAATGGATTTCAAAAGTTCCAGCTACATCTTTAGCAAAATCTGTGTCGTCTAGTCGGCTAGTTCATCCTCTGTCTCATTGCCTTCCAACCCAGCATGGCCTGGAACCCAAAGTATCCAGACCTTGTTGGACGAGCCGAGTGTATTCAGTCTCTCAAGGCATTCCCATACCAGTTTAGAGTTCACCTGGTTGGACCTAAGTGCCTTGATCGCTGCTTGGCTATCGGTGAGAATAGCTATGTTCTGCCCCCTGTAGTTCCTTTGCAGATTAAAGGAGGCACATTTGTCTATGGCGTAAATTTCCGCCTGGAATATGCTAGTGTACCTGCCCATTGGCTCAAAGTACATTTTCCTTGGACCAATGACACCGGCACCCGCTTCCTCTGCTGTGAGGGATCCGTCAGTGTACCAAGTAATCAGTTGCTGGTTTAAGCCGTATGTCAACCCCAGTAAGAATTACTAAAGATAATTACTACTAATCTATCGTTTTTCAAAAAGTAACTTTATTTACCATAATTTAGACATTGGAACAATAAACTAAATTTGGAATAACGGTAGGAAATGATGTATTTCATTATTTTAAAAATAGTCGAAAATGATGATCGAGATATTCACCAAACTGGGCGTATGTTCTACAGTCCTTACCTTCATAGCATTGCATCTGGGTGTTAGAAATTTTTTGTTGCTTTTATGAATAGTTGATTGATACATTCGATTAAAGACACCATTAAAAAGCACGACTGAAAAATTGAGAAAAAATCGTAAATCTTTGGGTCGGTTAAGTAAGGGCGATAAGGAGACCACAAACCTATTTGTGGGATCTGAGCTTATATTGGAAACCAGCGAAGTCGCAGTTATGGGAACCCTGCAATGCTGTGAGTTCAAGTAACAAGCCCAAGGATAGGAAACGTCACCGGTAGGTTATAAGTATTACGCACTGATACTGCAAAGCAGACAGCGGGTTAACATAGCCAAAACCCTGAAAAAAGGAAGCTTAAATTGAAGATACAAATAGGTCTCAAAATCTGTTAGCGTTCCCTACGGATCCATCTTCTATAATGATATCATATATGCAGATTTTGCAACGAAGAGAACAACGCACCTTTGGGCATCATATTGCACTGTATTGCAGAAACTTGTAGAAACCTTTTTTATTTATTAATTTATTTAAGCAGCGTTATATAGAAAAATTATAGAATAATTTTTAATTATATATTGTCCTCAGAAGGAGGAGCGAGGAAGTGACTTAACATGTTAAGAAATGACAGTGCAAAGGACCAAAGGAGTAGGGTCGGCATTGTCGCGGAGTCGGCGGTTGGGCTGCAAAAGAACACAGTCTAGAGGAGACGAAACAGAGCCAAATAAATAATTTAAGGTCATCTGCATACAGCGAACACAGGAGGTAGGACTAGTAGGGGCCAAGAAAAGCAGCAGGAACGATTCGATAAGTAGGAGGACAACCATGAGATGACTGAGATGGGGAAGTTGAATAGAGAGAGGTTGGAGGAAAGAAACGGTATCAAAGGCTGTGAAGAAATCGGTGTAAATGGCGTGTACCGAATGTTGTGAATTAAGGCGTTAACGTATCACTGGAGGATGTGGGATCAAGAGAAGTGAAGGGAGATGGGATGGTAGTCTACAGCTAAAGCAAGGTCTCCGCTTTTAGGGATATGGATAATAAAAGCTTCCTCCCAAAGATGAGGAAAGTTCCATTCTTCAAGGTTTTCTGTTCTAGTTTATAAACAGTGGGATGCAAATATATTGTTTACAGTTACAAAGGAGGAGGTTGGGAAGACCATGGAGACCAAGCCCGACATTGATACCGGGGCTCCCAATGGAAAACTCAACTGAAGAACGAGTAACAAGAGGAATAACGGGAGACTTGGAGCAGAATGCTTAGAGAAAAGGCGTAAGGGATGCATTAACCAAGGAAGTAAATACGAAAGAGAAGTAAGAACAGAGTAGATCACGGGATTGTTGTGGGGAGTTAGCTGTAGAATTACCAAAATTGATAGGAAAAACAAGAGAGCAAGTGCGGTTACGGGAATAGCTAGTGTGGGACCAGAACGGTTTCAAATCTCTGCGAGCAAGGGCAGCTTTGACGCTCAGTAAATATCTCCTATACGCTTCTCTAATCATAGACTTTACAGTAGAGCATATAGCCATGAAATGAGCAAGGTTGGCGTCGTTCTTAGAAGCCAAAAACTTCTTCCGTAGTGCATGCTTCAAGTGGCTGATTTTCTGAATCACCGGGAAAAGTACGAGAAGAAGGAGCAGAGGAAATTGGAACGGATATTATAAAAAGTGCTAAAAGCTTGATCACACACACACGTTAGATGATACATGATCCCAGTTCATTAAATTTAAGACTAAGGCTAATTGAGACCGTCAAAGTGGGCTTTGCGGAAGTAAAATTTAGCTGATTTATGCACGGTTTTAGAGTTTAAACTTCGCTTCAAATTCAAATGGGGATGTGGGGGTCAATTTTGGCATATGGGGACGTGAGACGGGAGCTTCCACTCGAGCAGGTAGGAAAGGAAGCTGTCGAGACTCCTGTTCAAACAGCTTTTAATCGTGCTGAATTTCAGGATAAAACAAGCATTCCTAAAAGCGGAGAGTAGAGGAAGGAAAAGAGGGAAGAAGACCTGACAGTAAGGATAAGAGCGGGAAGCACATGGGATGTGTGTACAGGATATAATGAACAGAAGGGAGTTGGGCGGAGAGACACACAAGGAGAGGGTGACAACGTTAGCACCAAAAACCAACCAACCAGCAACATCAAACTGCACTAGTCAAACGGGAAGAATAAAGATAGGAGAGTACAACTTTGAAACCGTTGATAATTTCTTCTATCTACCGAAAATCACAACCGATAACAGCTACGATAATGAAATCCGCGCACGGTTGTTGGCAGCCAACAGAACCTATTTCAGCTTACAGAAACTTTTCCCCTCGAAACGTCTCACCGTAGGGTCAAAACTCTTACTGTACAAGACAATGATCTTGCCAGTCGTCATGTATTCCTCGAAAACTTGGGTCCTTAGCAAGAAAAATTGCGAACTCTTGGCCGCGTTCGAGAGAAGAATTTTTGGCCCCCAATATGAGGATGGATGATTCCGTAACCTACATGACGACGAAATCTATGAGTGATACCATGACCGCCCGGTTGTGGATAAAATCCGCCTCAATAGGTTACGGTGGGCGGGTCACTTAATCCGTATGGATGAGGATGATCCAGCCCGGAAAGCCTATAAGGGCAATATCTATGGTAGAAAAAGAAGACGAGGCAGACTCTGCCTAAGATGGAGCGATGGCGGAGGTCAGGATGCCAGGGAGCTTTTAGGGATATCGAATTGGTGAACCTTGGCGCAAAACCGGGATGTCTGGAGTTCCTTATTAAGGTTGGCCCGGATACCGGTTGTTGCGCCGAAGCATGTAAGGAATCTGAGCCTGAGCTGACTTGCTGTGGATGCCTCCAGCTGCCATAGAACTAGTTTCAGCACCGTTTGATGTTAGCATCCGACGAGACTATTTCGCCTATTAACTATGGCTTTTCACACAAATGAATTCGGGTATACATATAATACAATAAGCAAACGGACAGCGGTGTGGGCCAGCAAGGCTCGATCTTACACAAAGAATCCCATTCATCCACTCATCCATCGGTAAAAAGGTAGAAGAATAAGGAGGTGGTTTTAGTCGACGGTTAGGAAATCCAGGTCAGATGGTTAGTAGTATGAAAGTTTTCACGTAGCGAAAAATGATATGATCTTGTAAACATCTCTATCACGATAATGAGAATCAGAAATCGCTTCACTTTTAAATAAAGGATTCTATGCTGAATTTGATTTCATCGTTTGCAGGTATACATTATCCAGGGTGATCAGTATTGTAGGAGACATCAAAGCATGTCATTTGATACTGGTGATTTCCCCACACTGCTTTCAAATTCCATCTGCAAAGCTATGTAAATTTCACAAACTGCCACTTTTCCAAGTTAGTATAGTTACTAAATCTGGTTTCATTATAAATCGATGAGCTTAGCTACGGAGGTTGCTGCAAATATTTGAACGACAATTCTCTCTCTATCTAAAATCTAAAATTTTCGCATTTTGTAATCACGTTCATTTTAATTTGTATTCCTAAATTTACCAAACGGTTGATCTCCTATTTTCTTCGACACCGAGACCAAGCATATTTATCAGATTAAAATCGACTTGCATGGTACTCTCGAACTTGATGTTCCTATGAACTAGACACGTACATAGTCGTGTAAAATCTTTGCTTCGCCTACGTTACATTTCCTTGGCGTATTACAACTGTTCACAGCTTCGTGCACCATACATATGTATGTATGCATTCCTTCACGAAAATTGGACTAATTCTTCGCGTACTCAGAAATTCGAGCTATTGTGAAAGTTTGCAGTTTAATTGGTTGAGTTTGCCGGTAGTCGGATTATAAGTTGCCGGAGCAATCAACTCGTCTTCTCCGAATACACTAAGACTCTTCGCTTTCTGCTAGGATTCCGCATAACAAGACCCCACTTGAGGAGAGGAACCTATTCATATCATTGGCGAAAGCTAGCGCACAATATATTCATATCCTGTTGTGTAGCATTGACTCAATTGCTTGTAAAAGATATTTCACTTGAGTGCGTCATTGTTGAGAATTATGCATTTACCATTGTCATATCGAAAATTCCAACATCATCCACATTTGGGGATTTATGGTTGCGCTCTCCAGATACCAGGAGAATCTCTGAGATGTTGCACGGATTATTCAGAGTTAATTGCTGTATAGCCTCGAGCAAGCATATGCAATGCTTGCGGTGAGAGAATTATGGAATAATTCCAGGAAAACGTTTAAAGACTGAATAGGAGTTCGTAGTAACAGACAAGGAAATTGAAAATTACTGTGTCTTCATAACTGACTTTTATTTTTGTTGAGAAACCTTGCAAACTGAGAAAACTCAAAAGTTGGTTTGAAACAACACTGGAAACATCCACATGCTATGAAACTGTGTATCTATTCGCTTACAAGGTAAGGAAATTAATAGATTCCACCTCCCTACTTTTCCCGTCTTCTGCCTTGATCGTTTAGTAAAATAATAGTCAAACCCGACCAGATCCTTCCAAGGCCACCCTGCCAATGCTAGGTTAGCCACTAAATCTTTCTACATAAAAACTTAATCCATTTCATACACATGTGCCATTATCCTAGGAGCTATGTACCCTTGCAGTAAAGCTGGTAATCGTGCTCACCCTATTAAGCAATATGGCTCGCCTTATAGTTCCCATCGCATTGAAAATGAAAAGGCGAATACTTATTGAGAAACTACACCACGTAGGATAATGTTCCATTTAGCGCTAATCCCAGCATCTGGATTTTAGGGTTACCGAACTTCCTCGATATCAGCTTTGGCGGGGTCTTCATATATCGTTCCAGTGGGTCTTCAATAAGAACATTTTAGGTATAACACTTCCAAAATCCGATTTAACATATTTCATCTCACAAAATTGACCTCTTCATTTCAGTGATGCACTGAGTTCTGTAGCCTAAAGTGACATATAAGCGATTGCAAACTGAAATTGTCTTCTATTGCGGATTTATATATCCTTGCAACACCTTCATTCTAAAATGGCCTTCCATTTCAAGAATCCGCAGAATTTGCTACCAACGACTCCTTATCCACCTGAGAATACCGATGAGCGATAATATACTGTAAGATAGCCAAACCGTGGTACAGAAGATGTGGGGCTCTGCGTATGTTCAATTCCTACTCCTGAATACTGAATTCAATTCTACGTAGACTCCTGGTGCGGTGCGACCCCATTATGTAAACAGCCATAAGACGGTATTAATATGGAGTGCTTCAGTTGCTCATGGACGCATTTTATCTTGCCAGCAAAGCCGTGCTGAGAGAAAAGTAGGACATTTAGAATCCCCTGTACAAGCCATTTTGCGTTCCAAAAAAATGTAATGTGCCCACGGTTTAGATGGCGAATATGGTCGCACTAGCATGTCATGCCGAATTGGCCACAATAATGATTTGAAAAAACATTTTTAAGGGCAGCACGAATGTAATAAATGAAATCAATTGCAGTGTTACTGGGAGGAATTTGAATCTGCTCAGGACTTATCGGTAAGGGAATCGTGGATTGGCATGCCTTGGGTGTCAGTATTCCACTTGATGATGATTCAATAACAACTGAATTAGTGAACGTGGGGTTTACATTTTTTTTTTGATTGAGCTAATTTTTAAAATTGAAATTCCTGTGAAAAAGAGAACAAATTTTTGGGAAAGTTCCTGCTTTCACCTAGATTCCACCTTGGCTGATATTCCGATGTATTATATACTGACACTGGAAGTTACATAAAAGGAATATATGGTATTATAATAGACAGGTAATCTGCTTTTGTTAATTACAAGAGCAGAGTCAAGTATGGTTACTAGGATTACACGAAATATACTCTGAAAATCCCCGAGAACCTCTTTTGCTACCTGTGGATTAAGAATGCACTAATAGTTTCCCAAGATAACAAGAAAATTCATCTTCACCAACGGCGCAACAACCGCCATTTGGTCTAGGCCTGCCTTAATAAGGAACTGCAGATATCGCAGTTTTGCACCGAGGTTAGGTGCGTTAGGTGCTTGCAGTCTGTTTTTACTGAAGCATCAACCTTTATTTCGAAACCGTAGAGAAGGATGGATTGAATTACATTCGTTAGCAAATGGTGGCAAGGGAATCCTATTGGAATCACATTCTAGCTGTAGGCTAATATTCCAAGTCCTTTCGAAAATCATGTATAATATGATGCCGAAATGTATAATATGAGACGACCAAAGCTACGGAGAATCGCTCTTCAGTTCTGCCGATCTGAAGTAAGTAGACTTGGCTTTGTCGTCTTGTATAATTGTTTGAAGTTCTTTCGTAGAGCTGCAATTTCAACCATCCACCATTTCATATGTGACTTCCTGTGGCAGAGTATCCTTTTGGGAGTCTATGCAGCGCAAGCTGTGGTGATAAGGCTCATTCTTGAGGTTACAAAAGATTCAATCGCAACTCTTCTATACGTTTCCGATCTTGTAGCTCACTTGCACCTTTCGGAAGTGTTCCGATGTACATCTTTGCAGATATTTGACGGAAGGACTTGTAAGGAAATGCACTGGTGATTGCTGAGCACCAAATATCCCAGTACTCTGTATTGCTGCATCGTTAATAATAAGGGCTGTACAGCGAAGATCATGTCAAAGTTAGTGCATCCCAAACAGGGCGAATGTCAGAGTGTTATCGATATTTAGAATAATAAAACCTGGCGGCCATATCCAAAATGTATGTACCCTAAGCGTTTGGGTGAATTCAAAGGCTTCAACAAAATGAACCCAAAAGAAAACTTTTTTTCTATCCATGGTACCGCATTTGAACTTCTATCTCGGTACTGGTCAGTAAGGAGCAACAGGTCAGGCTTTTGATCGTGCACCATCTATCCCTCAGTTGAATTCTTATACATGTTCGCTTTCAGGATTTGAATCACGGTGTTTGACCTTTCATTTTAAATATAACTTTTGTTGACAGACTTAGCATCGCTCGGAACCGGGAACACGCCGGCTGTGATCCTTGCAACGGGCCCAGCCTTTTCTGACGCACACTTTGTGCCCGGGCTCGCCAAACTTGCAATACAAATTTGTAATGAACTAATCTAAATTAGAGTGGTCAAACAACCATCCTGAATGGTCGCAGACGACCTAGAAGGAAGAGCTACCCCAAAAACCCAAAAAGTTAGCGAAATTGACGGTGAAGGTCCGCCTGCAAATACTGAAGCTCCATCGGGGCCCTCGGTCGGCACGTGCTTGCCCGCTTCTGTGCTAGCCGAGTCTGGCTAGCACAGAATGTGGGGAGTCATTTGAGCGCTACGATCCCTCACGTGTCATTATTCAAAATTCACGTGTCTCTACCAGTGCGTGGGACCTTGCAAATAACTACAGAAACATAAGAAGTCGGGTAACCCGAGCGTGTTGATATTCATGTTTATTTCTACAGATAAGGATAGAAATTAGTTAAGGTAGAAATTTATAATATCCAGAAACCTTTCGGTTGTTCCAATCCATGTACCAGACAGAAATAGGAAGGAAGGAAAAGTCAAATACTGATTCAATATTGGCGCAGATTCAAGGTCAAAAAGTTTGGTTTTCATGTAAATTCTACGGTGAAGAATAAACACCGCGGGGAACTGACGCTCACTGAACCGTACAGACCCAAAGGAAAATTCCTTAATTTTCTTGAAATTCTGTTCATGCACGCGATACTCGGGGGCAGCTCGATTACCGGACCGAGTGATAAGATTCCCAAATTATTGAGTGAACACTGAGTCACTTAAATCTTAAATATATTAACTGCAACCGGCCAATGATACAGTCCATCGAATAGTCCCTTGCGAACATTATTTCTTTGGAATCGTACAGCAATTCACAACAAATCGAAAGAAAAATCAACGAAATCACTTGGAGTCGAAACTAGCATAGCGCCTCCTCTACGTCGAACGCAAAACTCTTCCCAAACTATTTTTAGTAATTTCCCAAGCGTCTACCTTCGATGTCAATTTGAAGCGAAACTAACACAGGAAAGAAATTCAACACTGTAAATGGCCTTTTTGTGATTCAAATGTTCCACTCGACAAAGATAACAATTTTGTACTTTCCCAGGCTCGGTTGCTAACTATGCAAGTATTCAGGATATAAAATCCACCAAAATTCAGAAAAATAATTAGTCCTCCGAGTTAGAATCTCTTTAGATAAATTTCCTTGAATGAAAAAGGAAAGTCGCGGAAAACCAAAAGCAATCTTCCCGTTCGATGTGAAAAACTCACATTTTCTTTTCTATTGTGGCACCACTAGAATTCCGAGAGTTCAGCTTCACAAACGATGACGACCTAACTACTCCTTGGCGATCCTAAATGCATGTCTGCTTTTACAGCATTTTAACGGTTTCGATCCGCCCGTATAATGTTTATCTGAGCGGAAAATACCCTCCTCTGCCCATCAGCTGTCTCGCCATCAGCCTAGAACATCTCGAGTTCATGTTGCCAGTAGCGTTGACGAATGCGGCAAAGCATTCCCTCTATCGAGATCAATTCGCCCGAATGCATTCAATAATGTGCAATATGCAGCGAAATTTAAGAAAATCACTCACTAGAATGCATTCTTTGATCAAATTAATTCCGAAAAAATCGAATAAAATCCCGCTCCCGTTGCAAAGCCGCGGCCACTACAAATTGCTGTCTTGACCGTTGCAGGCCTCGACTAGATGTCCGTAGGCCAAGCATTTAAAAAAGCTGGTGGGAATTACCCGTCGCCTTATTTTGCAGATGATGCAACCGGTCAGACAGGTGCAGATTTCTCGAACAAACTGTGCGATAGATCTGCCTTCGTATGGCTTGACGGCCGTGGTTTACCCTCCTAGTTTCCTTTTCCACTGATGTAATCTTGGTAGTTGACCTCGACTTCGCTACAGTGGAGTCATTGCCGATATCTAACTTACGCTCTTGTTGTTGTTACATTCCCCTTCCACGCTGCTTGGTTCATTCGGTTACCACCTTGTGGAGTTGTTCTTCCTGCGTCATGGGTGGTTCTACGTTATTCTTCCATCAGCTCCTTTTATCAGTTGTCTGCTTCCCCCGGGACTTTGCTAACTGTTTGAGTCATCCTTTGCAGTAGGATAACTTGCTTTTCCACTAGCTGCCAAGTTCATCAATTTTCCTTTACGATAAGGGATGTGATTTTGCTGGGGCTTGCCATCTCCATCTTTGCGCGTGGTGATTTTTTCGGCCACCAGTTTGATGGCGTTTCTCTTTATTTTGGCCGCCAGAACTATTATCTTCCAGCGGGCTTCTTACTGCTTGCCTCCTTCACAAAATTGGCAACTATTTCGCCTGTCAACCTCTTCCTATTCTCCAACAGAGGTAGCATGAGGAACGCCACCAACAAGAACGATATTGACCGTAGAATGCAACCCAGTTTGAGTCTGCTTTGGACTTTAAATGCCTCAGATATTTTACGTGATAATAGGTACTGTTATCTCCGAAATATCCCTTCCTCGTAGAGCACTAGAAATACACTCCCTGTTCATGCTTCCCGAAATCGATCAAGGGCGGTGGAGTGGTGTTTCGCGATCGTAATCTGGTTGACTATTTCACAATATGCCGAAGGGTGTAAAAGTGGTGGATACGGGAAGATGCACAACAGAAATCAACCCGTTCTGTGCCGTATAGCTGTCTATATATAGTTCGTAGAATATATACCCGATATTCAAATCGATGTGGTGCTGATATTTTATCTTGTTGGAAGTAGTAATTTGACACAAAATTTGTTAATAATGGTACGATTTCCGCTAGTATGATGCATAATATAAAAGCCTATCTTACTCCAAAATTTTACGGATCTAGGATAAAAGGAGGAGTAAATTTTCAATGAGGAGGAACTGATGCCTAATGTTTGTGGTTTAAGATACAAATGCAGCTTTTTGTATAATATATAACACCGACCAAAGAGGATGTACTTATCTATTGAAATTAATCGATAAAAGTAGGTGTAGTGTTTACTTAAAATAATGAGGGCATGTTAAATAGTATATAGCATTTTCTCGCCGCTTTTTAGCGGATTGGTCTCGAAGGATGGGGGTATTTTTTAAATTTCCTGAAAAGGTGAGGGTTCTGTGGTAGCCGCGTCTCGGCGTTAATTTTCACCTCTGCTTTGTATGCGACGAGCCTCAGGAAGTTAAACTCAACATGCTCCGCATCCTACGGAATCTCCATATCGGACTGTCGTTACGATCGAAGCGATAAAGGTATGCACGGTACTAACTGTGACTAACTTTGTGACTCTTTGATGTATCGTTCGAATCGTAACACAATAGCCTCTCCCGAAGGAATTCTATGACCATACCTAATATAGCTAAAGTCGCAATTATTTCACTCCATTTTGCAGTACTGAAGGTATTAGTTTTCCAATACCGTTTAATTGGCATATAGGCCTCTAAGACAAAGGATCATCCAAAGTTCTTTTTTGGCTTCAGGATCGGCACAAGCTTCTCCTCGGCACCACCTTTCCGGAAAAATCTCTTCTTTGACGCATGTTCCTCGCCACCACCTTTCCGGAAAAATCCGTTCTTTGAAGCAGGTTGTATATATTTCAGAGAACAAACTTTGGAACTGTTTTGACGGCCACAACCAGAGCTTTAATCGGAATTTTCTGTTCGTCAGTTTGCCACACACACTTTTCTCAAAAGCGATTACACCTATTGATACGAAACTCGGTAGAAAGATTGGAACTGTGAACCCCCACGCATGCGATGAATTACATTCCTGTATGGTCCCTATAGGGGATACATTTATTTTCACCGAATATTTCCATATAAGGTGTCCAATGAAAGGTCTCGTAGAGTGTTTTTCGAAGCACGTCATTAGTTACAAAGGGAAGAGTACGGGGTTTCGAAAGGGGTCGGTTACTTCAAGAATCCGTTCTCAGAAAATACCCAAACAAAAAATCTGAAAAAGATTAGGGCGGGTTAGGCACATGGTATCTAGGCTGGGAAATATTTTCCGTTACGATATCTGCTTCAATAGTAACATATTATTATATTTCGAAGATTTACTGCGAACCCCCTTAAGTTCGTCCTAGATCCATATAGAACCAAAAACCAATGTTACAATCAGGCCATCTAGGCAGAAATTCACGAGGCCATGCGTTAATAACACCTATAGAAAGGAGAGTTGTATTGAATACATGCGAAGAGAATGTACATGGTTTATTAGAGTTTTTCCAAAAGGATTCCGGCATTGCCTTCTTTAACTCAAAACAGCATCTTCAAGTGTTTGTTGAGTATTGTGAGCAAGGGTCTTTGGCATCTGATAGTGTCAAAATAATTGGAAAAACTACTTCGAACATCCAGAAAACCAGTTGCGCCTATTTGGCGATGCTCACCATCAACAAAGAAACGTAACTGGTAAGAGTTTGGGAAGCTACGACATATACATTGGAGAAATGTTTCCTCGTAAACTACAGACATCGCGAAATATTTAGAAGTTGTGATGGTTTATAAGAGCTAAAGGTAAAGTTGACCATAAAAGCCAAAGCATGATAAATGCTTTAGTGATGTCTGACATAATTAAATCCAAACCTGCTTGCGGTTGAAGAGTTCGTAGACTCACCTCTAAATGGGCGGAAGAACCTTTCAACAAGAATATAGAAGGGGATTTATATGAATATCTTCACTGAACCAACTTTAGTATTTCTTTGTGGGACCCTACATTGTGACTTTTATAATGAACGAATATGTACATAGATCCTTGAAGCCAATGCATACAATGGCTTACAGATATCTCTTGTCTGCGCTTTCCCCCACAGTCCCCCAGAAGACTTGCAAAATGGAAGATCCATCTGGAAGTCTTTCGCATGAAAAGGGAATAAGAAACTCACATTGTATATTTTTAACGTCATCAAAACGTCCATACGTCCTTAAACGGATTCCATACAGCTCAAGTCTCCAATAATTTCCAAGGTGACTGTATATTCCACACAACTGTACACATTGTTATTAATACGTATGGAAGTGAGTTTATGGGCGAGCATAAATTTAACTTAATACGAGTATGCCGGATATGTAACCAGGCCACCTTTAGCTCGGGGATAATCCTCTCCGTGAATGGTTTGGATTTTCACATTGTTGCCATTCCATTGCTACATGTTCCTGGTCCCCTGTACGACTGGTCCGTATGTATTTGTACAGACACAAATCATAAATGGTACAATGCAAACTGCACCTGCACTTCCTTATCAGTATTTACTTTGTGCACTATTTGCATGCAGAGATAAATGCTCGGTTTTCCTCGTGAGCTTTGGTGTCTGGATATTTGACCCCATTTGTTAACATCAAAAACTGGAAACGCTACATTTGTCGAACGTTAGGAGTTTATGCTGCGTTTAGAGGTAATTTGCAGAAAACGTTGGATATGCAATACAATATTTCCGTGAGCTCCATTCGTAGGTGCAAAAAATATGATCTATGCTCGTTTGTGCGGTGGTCCATATTGAAAGCGTATTCAAAACATCTGGCAATAAATGCAATACATTCGAATTTATTTTCATCTTTTCAAAGATGAAGCAATTTTCATTCAAATTATATCCGGATATCGTCTCATACGGTTGGGCTTTCTTCGGGGCGGTTTTTGGTCAGGATGTATTTCGTAGAAGCATATTTTTTGCTTCATATTTAATTTTTTAATAAACCAACAAAAGTGCAGGCGATTTTGAATTTCCGAACTTCGACACCTGAGTTTCAGTCAATAAATTTCCGAAATTCAACGCGTATCTCGAAAAGGTAAGGAAGTCGTCGACGCTTTGTCACGATTTGCACGGGTCCTTTCACCGCCACCTTTCCTATATTTGGCTCAACGCCGATTATATACTGCCAAACTTTAGACAAGGGACCAGGGCCATATATTCGGGCTGATTTTCAGTAGTACCACGGGATTCAAGTTTTAGGACACCAGGACATCCAGACAATGAATAGAATAGTCTTCTTTTTCTTCAGCGTTTGTTTGGTTCACAAGCGGGGTCGGCTCATCGTGATTGGCCTCGCCATTTGACCATATCAAACGCCTGATCTGGTGTAATCTTGAGGCTTTAAAATCCCCATCCAGCGTATTAAGCTACCGTTGTATGTCGGCCTTTTGGTGGTTTACCATCGACTTCGATGTTCAGATCAATCTTGGCAAGCGAATTCTCGTTGGCGCGAATTACGATTCCATTCCATCGAAGACGCCTCCCTCACAGTTTTTTCACGATTGGTACAACTCCATATCGATCGCCAATATCCTCATTTCGAATGTGATCAAAACGTGTCACGCCGCTAGTATAAAGCAACATCTTCGTCCCCATTAACGCAAGACGTTGATCACAAAGAACACCAGTTGTGGAGCGCCAACTCATCCAGGTTGCGTTAATGAATGAAGCAATTTCATAATGCAGTTCTCCATTGGCAGATAGCGTTGATCCGAGGTATTTAAATCGCTCAGTTCTGGACAGGTTACTGCCACTGGCAGTAATTGTGCTTATTTCATGGAGTTCATCATCATCATCAACGGCGCAACAACCGGTATTCGGTCTAGCCCTGCCTTAATAAGGAACTCCAGACATCCCGGTTTTGCCAATTCTACCAATTCGATATCCCTAAAAGCTGTTTGGCGTTCTGACCTACGCCATTGCTCCATCTTAGGCAGGGTCTGCCTCGTCTTCTTTTTCCACCATAGATATTGCCCTTATAGACTTTCCGGGTGGGATCATCCTCATCCAAACCGGACGGTCAAGTTATCGCTCATAGATTTCGTCGGTATGTAGGCTACGGAATCGTCCATACTCATTCATGACGATCGGTCATCAAAAATTCAGTTTTATTCAAAGCGATTATTCCATTTTTGTACAAGTTACTCGAGATCATTTTTGCTATTAGATGCTAGGAAAACATCATCTGCATAAAGCAGTGTATAGGGCGCTGGACGTTGGATGTACATTGTAACGGTGCCCATAACAAGAGGGAAGAGCGGTCGTGAGAGGGCACTTCCTTGATAAACATGAACAGAGGCAGGAAGCGTTTTTGATACACCCGCCACACTCAGAAGCGCACGAGTTCTTCTGCCACTAAGTGTTAAAGTAGAGCATACCAGATGAGCTCGTACGGTACTCCGTCAAATGCTTTCTCTAGATCCACAAATGTAATGTAAAGAGAGTGTTGCCTCTCACGGTGTTTCTCCATGAGTAACCGCGTAGTATGTATTGCGTCAGAAGTACCGCAGTTCTTGACAAATCCGACTTGATTCACGGTTATTTCACCAATTTCGTGAATACGGTTGTCAAGAATGTATTCAAATCATCAAGGTATGGGATAGTAACCGGAACGGACGGTAATATGAACATTCTGCTGGACTACTTTTCTTTTTCCATATTGGAACGGTGGTGCTTTCCTGCCAGTCAGATGGTGTTCTACCTTCCTGAATACCCCGATCCGAGCTCTGCGCTTTCCAGAGTTCAAATGCCATGTCGTCAGGTCCTGTGGCTTTCCCCGATTTCATTCGTTTTATTTCCTCCTCGACTTCAGTTGCGCTGACAGTTCCATCTGTCAGCTCTGAATTTCGGCAATGATTGTGGAAGTGGAGGATGAGCAAATTCTTCAGTTGAAATCTGCTCGAAGTATTCTCGCCATCTGTCCGTCGCGGCTCGACAGTTGGTAAGCAAAGTCCCGTTCTTGTCATTAACGCAATAGAAATGTTCGATATCTTTGGTGCGTTCCTTTCGGCTTTTGGCAAGTCGATCTCTCTGGCCATCGCGAGTGTCCCGTTTATCGTAAAGATTTCTGTAATGGGCTGCTCGGGTGACAGCGATCGCTTTCTTTGCTTCCCGGTTGGTATTCTTATAAATTTGCCAATTGGCGAGCGTTTTATCATCGAGAAATTTGTGGTAGAGGCGTTTCTTTCTCGGTTAATGTACCTCTTACCCGGCTTGGTGACCCCGAGGGTTGCAGAGGCCGCTTTGTGGATAGTGTCTTTCATTTGGTTCCACGATTCTTCCACATTCATTATGGTCGGTAATCGTGTAAGTGAGATCTCTTCTTCTTTTTTCCCACCCCCCAAAATCGCGACCATTTAATACGCGGTGGGTTTTTAGAATTTAGTTGTTTTTTTTTCTCCACAGGACCGGAGTCCGTTCTGCTCCGTCGAGGTGGATGCCCTAGCATTTTTCCGAGGCCTGTTACTCGATCCGATCATCTTGTTTCTAACGACAATGCATGCATTTTCTTGGCCGGCCTGTCGCGGGGCCTGTCATCAAGAGAGATCAGCTAGGATTTAACGTAGTGGAATAAATCTAACTATATTTTATTTACAGTAGGATAGTACAAAGTACGTTGCCTCAAACCCTCCTCCTTTACCTGGGCTTGGGACAAGCATACTATATTAATAGCAGCGGAGTTAACGAGTGGAATAGTAACCACAAAGTATTTCTGGTCGTCCTGGAAAAAGGACATTAATTCTTGGGAAGAGCAGAAGCGCAAAATATGTGCGAAAAGAAGTAGGCGTATTCCTCGCTTCGCACAGTTTCAGTTATTGCCTCACAATTATCGATACGTTCACGCGATGGCCAGAGGCGATAGATACCTCTCAAAGAGATTTCAGCATAAACTTGAGCCAAGGCCCCTGTGCAGAGTGGATTCCGCACTTCTGTATGTTGGCTATCTTAATCAGGGACCAGCATTTACTTGAAGTTGGGCAAGTACCTCGACTTCAACCCCACGGGATAACTGCGCAGCACCCGCAGTCCAATTGATTGCTTAAAAAATGGCGCAGGAAGCTGGAAGCTGTTAAAATGGCCAAAGATTACTCTCCATGGTCGTAAACCCTGTCACTTGTCGCACTTCGTTTTCGGACAACCAATCGCGAGGAATTTGATGCAAGTCCAGCAGAGCTGGTATACGGGGAGAAGCTCCCCAGCGAGTACTCGATATTGGGTCACACTGCATGCTTTTCCGAAATTTTTCCCGGACGTGTGAAACGAACACCAGTGGTTTGCGAGCTATTTGAATTACTGTTGAAGATGATTATTACCAACCACGGGGCCAAAGCGCAGGCAAAGTGATGGATTTGGATCGATTTAGCACGCAGTTCAGCCGAAGTGCACACGCTAGTTATGTGATTAGCCCGAGCTAGGCAAAAAAGAGAAAGAAATTAAAGTGGATTCGATCGTAGACAACTTCTACAATTAAAACCACAGTGTTGTTAGTTATTTTTAATTATCTTTACTCGTTTGTACCCCTTGGCTATGTTTTCTCTCTTCAGATGCCACTTACGCGCTGACTTAATTCTCGTTCTTAAGATTACTTGGAGAACAATCTCAAGTAGCCAAGTGTCAGGTATCTATTACTTATTTATTATCTAAGAGAAATTATAGATAACGATCTACCGTCTAGACACTTTGAACATTGGACTTTGTGGACGGCATTTAGGTTACCTCTGAAGGTGTCCGTTTATACTTTTTATCATCAATGTAGTATAATCAACATGAACCTGTAGTATGGTTAAATCCTCCCTGTGTGGAGTTGCCAAATCTCCCATCAGGCGCGTCCCTTCGTGCGGATAAGGGAATGCTCGGCGAATGTGTCATGGCCATGCACATGCACGCATCCGGAGATGTGCGTGTATGGGCATGTTTATGCGCAGGCCGGGTAGGTGGGAAGTAAACGCCCACTCGTGGATAAAAATTGGCTATGGGAAGGATACCCAGAAATAAAACCAAACATGGAGGAGCAGAAGAAGAATGAAGTTACGGTGCAGGGCTTCGGAAACCCAGTGCCGGCGGTTTTTGGGAGTGAGCAAGCGGGCTCCCGGCCGTCGATATCCAACGACCGCAGTGCCTCAGTAGTGGGAACCTTGGCTACTGTGGCATCTAATGTTACAAGCGTACGGGAGGAACTTGAACTGGCTCCATTGATGGATCCGTTCAGAAGGAGCTCGATTTTTCGCAGATCCCCTCCCACACGGGCACAAGCCCCCACGATCGCTACCCCCAGTGGGAAGCGTATAGCGGGAGTCTTCGATGAGGAAGAATCGCTGACGCCGATTCACCCGAGCGATGTTTTGGGCAATGATCAGTCTGGAGCTGCCTTTACTGCCCTCGGTAAAAAGATCATGGAGCTGTGTGAGTTTATAAAGGAGCGCAGGAACATTCACCAAAAAAACGGGGCGAAGGGTCATACGCCGACATTCTCAGGAAAGTGATGGCAGACCCCGAACTCACCAATTTGGGAGACAACGTCAGCCGCATTAGACGGTCCCAGAAGGGAGATCTTATGTTGGAACTTAAGAAATCCAAGGATGTAACCGCGGGCAAATTCTTGAGCCAAATCGGGAAGACTTTAGAACAGGAAGCCGACATAAGAGCTAGCAGGCCGGAGATCACTATAATCTGCAAAGATATAGATGAAATCACGACGAAGGAGGAGGTTCGCGAAGCGTTGGAGAAACAGTTCGATCTTGCCGGACTACAAGAGTCAGCGGTGAAAACGCTAAGGAAAGCCTATGGGGGAACACAAACTGCCATCATCAGCCTACCAGTGGAGAACGCACTCAAACTGTTAGCAGCAGGGAGAGTGAGAATAGGCTGGGTAATGTGTCACCTTAGGGAACAGGTGGCGTTAAAACGGTGCTTTAGATGCCTTGGCTTTGGTCACATTGCGAAGTCATGCACTAACCCAAATGATAGGTCAAAGCAATGCAGGAGATGCGGAGTGGAAGGCCACATCAGCAAGGACTGCGGAGCTGACCCAAATTGTCTACTGTGCAAAGGAAAGGAGGGTGTGGACCATCGGCACATTGCAGGCAGCAGCAGGTGCCCGGAATACAGGAGAGCCCTTAGCACAAATCGCAGATGAGGTTAATACAAATCAACCTCAACCACTGCGAGGCGGCGCAGGATCTACTCGCGCAAACCATCCGCGAGAAAAACGTCGATGTGGCCATACTAAGTGAACCATACCGAAACCGCGGTGGTAGCGTTTGGGTCAAAGACCAAACGGGCCAAGCAGCGCTGTGGACTTGTGGAGAACAAGCCTTCCAGGAAATAATGGAGCACCCGGAGGAGGGCTTCATCAGAGCGAAGGTGAAGGGCATCCACATCTACAGCTGCTATGCTCCACCCAGCGCTACACTCGTCGAGTATGAGCGGATGCTTGCTGCTCTTGTTTTGGATGCAAGAGGACGTTGGCCGATCATAATAGGAGGCGATTTCAATGCGTGGGCTCTTGAATGGGGCAGCCGGATAACTAATGTGAGGGGACGTGTTCTCCTCGAAGCATTCGCGGAGCTGGACGTGGTACTGGCGAATGTTGGGTCTTCGTACACTTTCCGGGGAAGGGGCCTGGGGTCTATAGTGGACCTGACATACGTGAGTGCCACTTTAGCCAGTAGAATCGCTTGGCATGTCAGTGAGGACTATACTCACTGCGACCACCAGGCAATCTGCATAGAGATCAAGGGCGGATCGAGCTCGAAAAAGAGTTTTCGCAAAATGCCGGGTGGTATGCTTGGCTGGACAGTGAAAGCGTTCGAGGGGGACACGTTTTCCGCGGTGCTCAAATCCGACATATCCCTGAATGGTACGGCTGGAGAGAAAGCCACGCAGATCATTCGATGGGTGACGAAAGCATGCGATGTTATTATGCCCAGAAGGCGATTGCTCCCCAGTAGGCAACCCAACTACTGGTGGAACAATGAAATCGCAAGTTTGCGAGCCGCATGTTTTCGGGCAAGGAGGCTTTGCCAGAGGCTCAGGGGAAAACCCGGTGGCGACGGTCGAGAGGAGGCACACAAGCAATTGCGTGGCCGCCTAAAGGAAGCCATTCGGAGGAGCAAAAGAACTGCTTCAAACAGCTGTGCGACCATGCCGACATAAACCCTTGGGGCGAGGCTTACAGAGTGGTGATGAAAAAGCTGCGGAAATCACCCCAGGTCACCTGTCCGCGCCTCCTGAAACAGATTGTTACCACTCTGTTCCCGCACCACGAAAATAGGGGAAGGCAAGTTATTGTCCAGCCAAATGACGGCATAATACCGCCTGTAACTGTGGAGGAGCTGCGGGAAATATGTGGTAGGTTCGGTGATAACAAGGCCCCAGGTTTGGATGGCATCCCCAACCGAGCTTTGAAACTGGCAGTGAAGACTAGGCCCGACCTTTTCGCCAACACCTTCGAGTCGTGCCTAAAAGAAGGAATATTCCCTGCCCAGTGGAAAAAGCAAAAGTTGGTGTTGCTTCCGAAGCTTGGCAAGCAACCTGGAAACCCAGCGTCGTATCGTCCTATCTGCCTGTTGCATACAATGGGGAAGATGATGGAGAGAGTCATCTACAACAGACTCCTGCCCATCGTTGAAGCCAGCAATGGTTTTTCGGAACGCTAGTTTGGTTTCGAGACGCGCCCACTCTACGGTGGACGCAATTGGCATGGTGGTAAACCTGGCAAAAGGTGCACTGATTTCTGGCGGCTGCTCTGCCGTGGTGGCGTTGCATGTCAAAAACGCATTCAACTCGACCAACTGGAATATAATTAAACGGGCGTTGGCTGACATAGGTGTCCCCGGATACTTAGCGAATTTGGTGGAAAACTACCTCTCAGAGAGGACTCTCTGGTACGGGACGGATGAGGGCCCCAAAGAGTACATTGTCACAGCCGAGGTACCACAGGGATCGGTACTTGGTCCCCTGTTGTGGAATATCATGTATAATGGGGTGCTTGCTCTTCCCGTCCCAGAGGGGACTACGATTGTCGGCTTTGCTGATGACCTAGCTGTGGTTGTTGCTGCAAAACACCCTGAAGATGTGGAGGTTTACGCAACGGAAACAGTGAGAGCGGTAAAGTTCCGGCTAGAAAAGGCCGGGCTGACCTTGGCGGACGCGAAAACGGAAGCGGTCTTGATAACGAAACGCAGGAAAAATAATACTGTAAAAGTGGAGGTCGGTGGACATACGGTCGTATCAAAGCCGGCTATCAAATACCTGGGGGTAATAATTGATACCAAATTGAGTTTTAGGGAGCACCTAGAGTATGCATGCCAAAAGGCAGCCAGTGCCACCACGGCACTTGCAAAAATGTTGTCAAATATTGGTGGGCCGAAACATTGCCGGAGGTTGGTGCTAGCCGGAGTGGTGTGCTCCATCCTGCTCTACTCGTCGCCTGTGTGGGTAGAGGCGCTTGCAAACTCTCAGAGACGGAAGCAGGTGAACTCGGTTTACCGGCGGATGGCTTTGAGGGTTTGCAGTGCTTTTAGAACCACATCAGATGAGGCAGTATTGGTGGTGGCAGACATGATCCCGGTTGACATTCTGGCCAAAGAAATGAGTGTCCTGTACAATGCAAGACATATGGAGGGGCATGCACAGCGTAGAAATGCGGCAAGGTCAGAGTCGCTTGATCTCAGGCAACGCAGATGGAACGAGTCTGCGAAAGGTCGGTGGACGCACAGGCTCATTCCCAACATTAGGGTGTGGCTTGAGCGAAAACATGGGGATACCAACTACCACATTACCCAGTTCCTCACGGGACACGGTGGTTGCTACAGGCAGTATCTGCACCGCTTTGGGTTGGATGATTTTCCGAACTGTCCCCGATGCGATGGCATACCGGAGGATCCAGAGCATGTGATGTTTCACTGCCCACGATTTGCGATGGAGAGAAGGAGCTTAAACCAGGTGCTGGGCAGGAGCGGGACCCCGGAGAGCTTGGTTACTGAGATGCTGGAGTCCGAGGAGAAGGGGCTTGCGGTTAGCTCCACAATCATCCAAATGCAGGAGGAGTTGCTGAAAGACCAAAGGACGAAAGCTGCAAATAGGAGAAGGATGAGTGCCTACGAGCAAACCTACCCCGCGAAGTAATACCTCAATGGTAGTCCCGCGGGGCTGGGGCTGGAGAGACCGGGAGTGGTTTATAGTGGGTGTGAATCCCACACGTGCCCGCTGTTGTTCCGCCGTTCGGGCGGCGGACGTGTCTTTCTAAGATTTTCCACCTCCATGTACGCACAAAAAAAAAAAAAAAATAGTTAAATCCTCTGTACTTTAGTGCTTCATCCTTCATTAAGAAAAACCACGGACTAATGCCAGGTTGGGTATTATAATCTAAATTTCAGCCAGTATGGTGTTAAAATGGAAAAAACATAGACAGTTCGACTTTGCAATTAAAGCAGAAGAACTAGTTAACACGAAAATGCGATTGAATAAGGGAAAGATCCCATGACTGTTCACTTTATAATCTGATATCGGTTTTTGGATTGAGAGTTTTGGCGATGCAAACTGGACATTCTGAACATAAGCGAAGTGAGATGGATGGACCCTTGACAGAACACATATAGAAGGAGGCGTTCAAACGACACAACTACACGCAGTCCAGACAAGGTTCCTTGAGTGTGATATTTTGATCGTGATAGTTATCTGAATGAGAAGGACGGTTCTGACAATACTTTGCTCGGGAATGTATTGAGTAGGCATAGTTCTCGATGATCATAACAACAACGATGAAACGCCAACAAATTGCTAGCACTTTCACCATCTCGGTCATCAGTAACAACTTTTCCAGCATAATGCCCGCTATAAGATCAGTTAGATCTCGACTGACCGGTAGAGAACACTTAATCAGAGCAATCACATTGAAATCAGCCGTAGATATAGGTAGGAGTTGTTTTCTAAATGTGCGCAACAAAGGGGGTATCGGCCTCGAAAAACACCAGCATATGCTAGTCGCTTATTTTCGCTTGCAGACTGCAACCCTTAAATTCAAAACGGTCTGTTTCCGCGAAGCGACTATGGTCCAACAGTAAACGAAGTTTCTTCCTGGACAAACGATCGAAACTCTGAATAATCCACCCAAAAATATTGCTGATAACCGGATTGAAATGAAAAGTGTCCTTATTTCTGGTGCGAGTAAATTTCTCGCAGATCGATAAGTGAAAAGCTAAGACCTTTGTTGATAGATGCAGGCGGAGAGAAGCGCGACACGTTGGAGTTCCCTTACCGTGGAAAAATACAGAAATTGCAGCGTAGCGCATACCGTCGCAAAGTAATGCCACTATTTCCTTGGTGCGGAAGCTGAAGTTGCTACAAATATTCACGTTTTCGTTGCTGTATACTATATTACGAAAAGTGAAGTTTTATTTTATTTTATAGCCAAAGGCGAAATTATCTTGGTCATCATTGTCCACGCGGGGAATAAAGCCGCCGCTTGCACCCGTCAAGCCTCAACAGAGCTCCTAATCCCATCTATTTGTAATTCTTCAAAATTCGAGGTCTTCCTAGAAGGTGGAAAGTGGGTATGGTTAAAAAGAGCTAAATCGACAGGGAGTAGACTAGTAGATAAACGCCAGTAAAACCAAATTTCTTAGTCTGGCTGGGCATCACACTTTTCCGACCTGCATTGATGGGCAGAACATCGAAGGAGTAGATCAGTTTCTATATCTAAGAAGTATAGTTTCTGCAACGGTGGTATCGAACTTCCAAAGAGCGATGTCGCTTAACTCCATAACCGCCCTAGATTCGCCGTCACTGCATAAATCCTGGAAGTGCAAGTATCTCAACACTAAGATCAAGTTGAGATTGTTCTGCCCGAATATTTTTTCTCTGTTACTGTAATATATGTGAGTAGCATAGAAAGTGATGACCATTGTTACTTAAAGGCTCTAAGCAATCGTCAACACTTGTCTGCGATGCCGACGTGTCATCGAGTACTCGAGCCTGATACAATTTCATCATGATAAGTGACACAGATCACAGGTTCAAGGGTGAAAGCATGAGTTTTTATACAGGATCAAGCAGAAAATTCGGGAAAAGCCTGCTTTACCAACACCAACAGCTCTCCTACCAAATCCTATTTCCAGTTCTACATGATGATTGCTGGTAGTTCTTTTCTAGTTTTTCCTGCCTAAAAACTTGGCAAACTGTACCAACAGATCAGCAACTTCAGGTTGCGAATTATATAGGGCTCACATCTCCACACGGAAAATATTTGTTACGGAGCCACAGAAGGAATCCTGGATTGCAGGGGCAACATAACGACAGACGATTTGTGCATTTCCTCATGCAATGTGTGCTCGGAAAATATACACTGGACAGGGACCGGTTTCTTGGAGGAGGGCCACAATAAATTATGGCGGATATCTAGCAAACCATGTGCTTTGAGTAGGGTTCCTAGTCAGGGTAAAAATGAAACCCGTTGTAATCCGCTTTGAAAACTTAAGCGAATGGGTGTACACCCTGCGAATGCAAGTCTAACTATGATATATAATCTTCATTAACATTCACGCCCTTATATATAGGTCTTATTAATCTTCGCACCCCTACAGAAGAGGCAGAGGCAGAGAAACATACTTTCTACGATGCAGTGGAACGAACCCTGGGTGGTTCCTCAAGTATGATATGAAAATCATACTTAGAGATTTTAACAGCCAGGTAGGAACAGAGCCCATATTCGATATAACGGCTCCATAGGCTACATAAAAATACCCACGGACTGTTGATATTTTAACTAGCAGTGTCACTCTAAATGATCGTCATGGGAACCTAGTTTGCAAACAACGCGGGCACATGCAGAGATCTACCGCACAATTCAAATTCTCCCTTCCGTCACGGGGAAACGATTTCTCAGACAGAAAAAGAAGCCTAGGAATACCAATAGGTTTGTGAACTCGAAAAGTACAGGGGGCAACTAAACCAGACTCGTAAGTCTTACCAGCAAGTCAGTAGGGAGAAGTCATATTCACGCGGATGCTCGTCCTATTGAGACAAAGAGAGATGTCTGATTTCCGATTGTATGGGCACGTCTCACCGGTGGCGGTAGAACTTGTATCGTGATTTGACGTCGGATACCAATCGCAGCTGTGAATGAGTACCTGAGTCAAAATCAGGGTAATTATCTCGGGCGAGAGCAATGCTGACCACATTGCCTCCTACAGTCTACGGTAGTGTACCATTTCGGTTTTGAATGAAGTACTCTAACACACTTCAAGGCCCTGATCCAGTATGGATTTTTGTGCCAACGATTATTATTATTATTATGGGCACGTTGGAGCGATGGGTTGTGTGTGTCCAAGAACTGCTCAACAAACAGCTGCCCCAAATATTCTTCCTTCCCAGTCTGAAATATGTAGGGATAATAATGAATTCGTTTAAAACAAAGCAACTACAATATATTGCTTCCATTTACCCTTTGGTGTGGTATAGTGCGCTAGCTACTCATACGTGCCATCTTTCAGAGTTCGCTGAAATACGCTTCAGCACCCATCAGAATTTTCCGAGATGCCCACACTCTTCCTCTATTGTTGTACGTCAAGTGCTCCACCATTTGCATGCAAAACGATGTCATTAGTGTAGTCGAGATGTTTGAGTAAAGTCGAAGTCCTCCACATCCTCCGGACAAGACAGCCTGAAGAGCGTCGCCGGTTAAAAACAATTTCTCCTATATTTTACCTCGATGTCGCATGTCACATTTTGTGCCATCATATGTCAACCTAATCATTAGTTTCACCGAAATCCTGTATAACGCGTTTCAGATACAAGCCCTGTTCACCCTGTCAAACGCATTCTTGAAATCGATGAAGAGCAAGTGAATCTGAATCAGAATTTGAAAACAAACAATGTTGATGTGCTCTATCCAGGAGGATCCGGAGTGGAAAACACCCTTCACTCTCTCGATTAAGTCTTCGAGATGTTCTTTAATGTGTTCGAGGATTATTCTAGATTTCATCTTCACGACGGCAGAGGGCACGTCCTCCACTCCTCCAATTGCCATACTCAGAACGGGTGCCCTTCTTTGGAATTTTAACGATCATTCCGTTCTTCCACTCTCTTGAAAAGTTCTCGGCTTCCCAAGATTTTCGAATGAGTGGAAACAGCAGATGTTCAGCAATTGCATGTGTAGCGAAAAAACTCTGCGGGGAGACCATCAAGCCCAGCGGCTTTACTCCCATTCAATGCATTGATAGCGGAAATGATTTCTCTTCTGCTTGGAAGAACAGACTGTATCTAGCTTTCCATGCAAAAGAAACGAAACTTCACCGGATGTGATACGGTTAAGTACTGTGACGAAGTAAGGTCAATCGTTAAAGTCCTTCACAGAACTATCAAAAAATTTGCGATCACATGTAAATTCGTCCGTGAAAGTAATCACTGCGTTCTGCGGCATCTTCTGCTTCTCTGACCAGCGAGCTGAACTTATCGATATTCTGCTCGCCATTACTCGCAGTCCATTTGTCCATCGATCCGCTTCCATGATTTCGTAGTCAACCAAATCTTATGACGCCATTTCGGGACGCGGTAGATGACCTAAGTAGCACCAAAGAAAGAACGGGTCACCTAATCCGTATGGATGAAGATGATCCCGATCGGAAAGTCTATAAGGGTAATATCTATGGTAGAAAAAGAAGACGGGGCAGACCCTGCCTCAGATGGAGCGATGGTGTGCGTCAGACGCCAGACAGCTTTTAGCGATATTAAAATTGTGGACCTCGGCGCAAAACCGGGATATCTGGAGTTTCTTAATAAAGCAGGCCTAGACCGGATACCGGTTGTTGCGTTGGGTAGAGTTTCAAATTTGCAGGTAGCTAGCACGCAAATTTCTATCCCTTGTTTCAACTCGCAAGGCTGATAATATAATGAAAATAAATTTTGAAGCAGAGCAACTACGATAGAAAAAGAAAACTAACTAACTTCGAAACCCGAGTCACTACTAGAAGACAGAATTTCATTGTTCGCAATCCTATCTGTGCATCCAGATGCAAATTTTAGATTTAGATTTAAACAGTTTCAAGGAATTGATTCCCGGCACTCATTTACATCTTCGTTAATTTTGGTGCAAACAAGAGCACATAATTCCTAACTTTACAAAATTCTTAGGGTAGATTCTCATTTTTGTTTTAAAGTTATATTCATGTCACCAAATTCAGAGCGTTTAGCCTACAAACGATTTAACTTGACGATTTATTTTTTTTCTTTGGACTATAATGATCACTGGGCAGAACGGACATACAGTAAATACCGTTTGGAACAGAGGAAACTTGAAACCCGAAGGCATTGTTACTGGTATCATATTATAGTAGTAGAAGGAAAGGGTGAAGAAGGCTACATTCAAGGGAGAAACATCCCTCTTGGAGGTGTTATATGAAACGTTGCTACTCACGTGACTGTACCGAAATAGAAATGATCTATTTCCCATAAAATGTCCTTTACCGTGTGACCGCATTCTTGAGACTTTTAAAAGTAATTATATGTAATTTAGGTGAAGTGTTGGATGTCTTATTTTTTGGGCAATTTGCACAAATTTGGAGTTTGGAAGATTTAGGCAAACAAAATTAGTGCTTACAAAATAGCAACTACCTTGTCCTGCATTATGGAGTATTGGATTAACGTTCAAGTCCTAGGAGGTTAGTAGTATAAATATGTATGTTCTAATCCACTTTCATATAAAAATCTTGCGGTTTTGAGACGGCATGTATGTTCGAATCCAGTTTCATATGAAAATGTTGTGGTTAGGGGCGGCCGGTTTGGCGCGTGCCGGGGGCGACTTTTAGGGAAGCGTAGTTCGTAGGGCGTCGTCCGCGGGGGTTCGGGGAGCCTCGTTCCGGGGCGGGGCGGGGCGGCGTGCGTTTTTGTTGTTGTTGGATGTCATGTGCGTATTGCTTGGGTGATGGAGAATTGCTTATCAGGTTGACGTATTTGGGAGTGAATATTAGACCGTGGGTGAATATGTAGTAAGTTTGAAAATGATGGTTTTTTGTAGATTTTAAATGTACTTGGCTGATTTTGTTGTTGTTGCTGAGGTTGCTGATAAGAGGCGATCGTTTGGGTGCCATGTGCTAATTGTTTGGGTGACGGGAAATCGCTTATCAAGTTGATGTATATTAGGGACTGTATGAATATTAAACCGCAGGTGAATATATTGTAAGTTTGAAAGTGATGTTTGTCAGTTGTGAAGGAAGATTAGAAGTGTTAAGCGATAAGCCATGTTTTGGATTGAGCGGTTATCGCATAGAGATAAATATTGTATATGTGAACAAGTATGGAAGAGTTTTAAAATTATCAACGTGAAGATTGATTCGGGTTATCTGGAGGTTTATATGACACCTGAGGATGGTTCAAGGGTGCTTGTACTAAGCTTAAGGAATGGAGAGGATTGCAAACCTGGAAATTTCGATACGACATTTACATTTCAAATCTGGCAACATGTTAAGATTGAAGTATTTGGTGAGTGGGATGGTGATGAAGGGAATCCTGGTTTTTTATTGCAATTTTGGTGTTGTTGTTTCAGGTAATGGCGAAATTACTATAATGGGAAAAGTGTTGCCAGGTTTGACTAGATGTAAGACGAAAAGCCGATATCCGAAGGGTTGTCCGTTCAACGACATAGATGGTGGTGATGATGTTGAATGGGTGCAAAAATATGGAATAAATGAATTTGAAAAAGGGGAAGAGGAAAGAATGAAAGAGGTTCTTCGCCGAAATGGAAGTCATCATAATTATTATGGAGATGATATCATACGAATTCAGCGGGAGTTTGATCGATTGATTCGAAGAAAACAAAATAAAAAATTTTTATCGAGTAAAATTATTGCAAAAGAGGAGGGGGAGAATGGAAGATCTAAGAAAACGTTTCGCATAAGGAGTGGTTATCTGGAGGCTGTTGATGAGGGAAATCTTGAAGTCGATTTAGCTGAAAGAGAATTTTAAATAGTCAATGATAAATTTTGAAATGTGTGTATATCCAACCTGATTGTTTTTAAGGTTTTGTGTAAACACAAAACCTTATTAAAATCGGTTTACCGTCTGTCTGTCTGTCTGTCTGTCTGTCTGTCCGTCTGTCTGTCTGTCTGTCTGTCTGTCTGTCTGTCCGTCACACGCATTTTTCTCGGAGACGGTTATAGCGATTGACACCAAATTTGGTGGAAAGGTGGGAACTGTGAACGCTCACACATACAGTGAGTTACATCCTTTTACGTCGAATTTAAGGGGGGGTCCCCATACATGCAAAAGGGGATTGTAAATTTTTTTTTCATCAAATATAGTCATGTGGGGTATCAAATTAAAGGTCTCGATTAGTGCTTTTCGAAGCCGGTCTTAGTTTTGGCATCTCTTGGAAACGTAGGGAGTGCGGGGGGTTGAAAGTGATCATTTCTTTAAGGGGGCCATTCTCAGAAACTACCAGACCGAAAAATCTGAAAAAAATCAGGAGGCTGCCAGTATATGGTGCCTTGGCTCCGAAATACCTTTCATACCGATATCTGTTCAAAGAAAGTTAATAATAGTATATTACTGTAATTTTTTGTAATTGGCTGGAAACCCCCCTTAAATTCATCCTAGCGGCACGAAATTCTGCAGGGATGTAGGCTATAATGTAGAGCATAATCATACCAAGTTTGATGGAAATCTCACTATTACTAACAAATTTATAATACGTCGAAGTTGTTGCTTCTTTGAAAATTGAAGACTATGAATGTCAATATCACCCGAAAGTGAATACTCTCACATAATATATGGATATATTACGTGCTACGTACTAAGAAATACACAAAACCTTTCGTACCTGAAGCGTCCAGCTTCCGGTTTCCCGACTTGTTTTTTCTTGTAAATATTTGTTTATTGTTCATTCTTTTTCTTTATTATATAAGTTTGAAAGGCTTTCACTTGAGGATATTTATAGATGACATGACAATGTGGTTTTTGAACAAAACCATCGAGACTCCAAAATGATTTTCACATTTTAATATAAGAATGGATGTAAACTAGAATAAAACGATTCATATGATAATAATCACATCCAGTAGACCAGCAAAAAAAAGTTTTCTTTCTCTCTCTCTTTTTTATGGAATAGAAGCAGCCAAAAGGGTAGGTAATTTCAATCGTTCAGAGCCGTATAAATAGATCTCATGACGGTAAATATACAATTAGTTGGTTTTCGCAAATCGATTGGAATAGAATGGAGTTTTTAAATATACTTCTTGTGTTAGGTTTTGGTGTGCCGTTTCTTTTAGGTAGCCCATTGCCAGTGGTTAATCTTAATACCAACGAAAGTACAAACAATTTAGCGTTTAATCTCGTGCTACCTGATAACAATACAGCGCAAGTGACATTATCTTTTCGACTTATGACTGTTAGTACAGTTTCAACAGAAACGAACACGTCGTTTCAAAATGATGCCGATGTTGCTATTTCATCATCATCATGGATGATGTCGACGTCAACAACAACAACAACAACAACAGAACCGCCTAGAAGATATGTTACAGTCGATGAAGCAATAGAAGGATTTCGGCAAGCTTTGATTAAGAAGGAAATGGAAATAGCTGGAATTATCGAGAGCGAAAATATTTTTTACAGGCACTTTAAATTAGAGTTCGATGATGACAAAATTTTAACAGTTCGATGTACATATGATAGCAACTATTCCATGCGCTCACTGAAAATCCCATGTTATGAATACCATGAGTTCGAAACCGAAAGAATACTCAGTAATGGCGAGGTTGAGTATATAAAACAGGCAGATCCAGACTATAGGAGCAATATAGAATTTCTGGACTTGAAGAAAATGAAGCAAACCTATTCTATGAGTATTGCTTGAACCGCAAACCTGTGCACAACGAATTAAAAAAATGACGACGACGACGGCGAATAAAAACAACATCGATGTGGACGACGACCTTCAACGTTCTATTGAGGAGTTGAAACAATTTTTTTGTACCAACAGATTGCTAATTCTTACGGAGCACTTTAACCAATTTATAAGCAGCTATACGTTTTTGAAACCATACGCTGAAATGTCGCAGAAATTCAGCCAATTTGGAAAACATTACGTGAGCTGCCCGTGGGCATATGACGATGCAAAATGCGGACCAGACACTTGTGAATGTTATAGTGTTCGTAGGAGAATAAATGAAATGAAAAACCTTGTTCAGTTTTACAAAAGATTAGCTAATAAATAAATTTTATTCTTCAATCAAAATTACAGTGTTTCATTGTGAATCTTAATATATCATATCCTTGGTATTTATCCAGGAATTGTGTTTCGTTGAGAACCCTAGCCACTTCACAAACGCTTGGTTACCATTCCTTTTCAATATTTTTTCCACAAGATAAATTGACGGATGCTCAGCTTTCAATAGTTCAGGCTCATAAAAACCACCTTCAATTTTATTTCCTTCGTAATCTTCTAATAGATATGTAACGGGATTGGTAATACGAATTTCGCGAATTTTGAAAATTTCCGTGGTCCAATTGGGTGTGTAGCCCTTTTCAAATACATGCTTGTATTTACTGATTCGAACATGATCACCCACATTATATTTAAATGGACCCATCACCTTAATGTTGTTGTATACGGTAGACAGGAGTAATTTTTCATTGGAACTATTCACAGCAGACGGAGCCATTTTAATTGTTCGGTGTTTTTTATTATTGTAGGCGTCAACTATATCATCGACTTGATTGATCCACTTGTAGTTTCCATTCATACTAAACTCTTTCCACATCATATTCTTTAGGGTACGATTGAATCGTTCAACAATTGATGCCTTAAGTGGACTATACGTGGAATAATGGTTTATTTGATATTTTGTCATAACATTTTTAAAATGTTTGTTGTAGAATTCTTTTCCGTCGTCTGTTTGTAGGTTTTTAGGAATGCGTCCTCGTTGGAGAATCTGTTCAATTGCTATAGCAACTTCTTTGCCCGTTTTTGTTTTGATGGAAGCCGTCCACGCAAACTTGGAAAACGTGTCGATGATCGTAAGAAGGAAACGGAACCCCGTATTGTCGCTAACATATGCTCCCATTTCAACTAAATCGGCCTGCCACAAGTCATCCAAACCTTTAATTATGACTGGTCGTCGGTTAAAATTTTTTCGAGCTGACCTATGTAATTCGTTTACTACTTGCCGTTTGCTCATTTTAGAATGAACTGAATTTCGTAATATGATTGATAGTTGTATTTGTTGTTTTTAAGGTATGACTTTGAACTGTCATCATCATCATCATAGTTTTGTAAGTTCGTCGATTTCAAGTTGAATTTGTCTGTCTATATATTCTTTGAGTTTCTCAATGTTAATATCAACGTAGTTCTTTGTAGAAGCATCAGCATCCTCAACGGGTTCTCCAAGATTCTTGAGTTGTTTGAATTTGATGTTGTAATCACCGCTTTCCGTTTTATTAAATCCCGCACCATGCAAACCTTGTAGACCATCCTTACCAGGTTTTCCTTCCGGACCTCGGGGACCCGAGGGCCCCTGCTGACCTATAGGACCTTGGGGACCTTGAAGACCTGGGGGTCCTTGAAGTCCTTGCAAACCACGTTTTCCTCCTCCAGTATCGTTTGAAAATCGACCAAATTTATCAACACCCATTTAATAAATGATGTGAGCTGCGTGTTTATTCTATTATTTGTGATTCTTTCAATTCTTCAATGATTGATATAATTTCATTGTTATGATTATTGTGACCGGCTTGCTGTGACGCAATGAGTAACCGCAATCGACTTACTAGTTCATTGGGATCATCCCAATATATATAGTCAATTTGTTTGTTTGACGTTTCCATTAAATTAGGGTTTTTGCATTTAATATTAGGGGTTCGTGTTAACCCTTTTCCTTCTTTTCTATTTAACAATTTAGAAATTATTCTTGTATATTTAAAGCTTCGATTTCCATTGATTTGACTGCTACTGTCATAAGAACGCCTGTGGGCATTAGAGTGTAGAAGAATACTTTTATAATTCTCTAAATCATCGTCGGAATATATTGTTTCATCTGGATACTTCATAAAAAGTAGTTCATATAAACCCCGACTTCCAATGTAAGATTTTTCATCTACAATTATATGATTATCATCGATTGCGAAATCTGAATTTCCTATTTTCCACTGATTTCCATCATTGTCATCCCTATATACCCCATAAATACTGTCAATTACAGATGGTTGATTTACATAGATATCTAGATATTGCCTAGCAACATCTGAAAAATGATTCTGCTTCAGGTATTCTCCCAGATATTCTTGTCCTTCCGGAGTGGCAACATATTGGCGAACAGCTTTTGTAGAAGACTTAGGAGTTTCAAAAATGTGTTCATTTTCTTCATAGACACGATCTGTCTTTAATTCCTCATCTTTACATTTAATACGAGCTGATGAAGACTCTTCTTTAAACTCTTGTTTTTTTATGTCTTGTTCCTGCAATACTTTAGCTTTTTTAACAAATTCTTTGAGGGGTTCCGTGATGGGCTTAAATGTTTCTTCCAACTGAATCTCTGTTCCGGCTTTGTTAGCTTTCAGCTGTTGATATTTTTTCCTTATTGAATCGGTTGTCTTTACAATATCTCTGAGCAACTGTTTGTCAAGCTTTGTTCTTTTCATTGTTTATGGAATCAGCAACGGATGCAATTGGTCAAATTTCGAAATATATCTAAAATGTTTTGAAATATGCTTTCAATAGGTTTTAGTTTGATTTTGAACTGATTTTTGCAGCACCTAAATCGCTTTGTTTCTTTTTTGAATTGTTTGGAACTGTCCTCACTGTTGCTGCACTCAAACCGTATTGAACTGTTATCGAACTGTATTGAACAGCTATTGAGCTGCATCAAACTGATCCTTTGAACTGCTTTGAACTGTTCCTGAACTGATTTTAACTGCTTTGAACTGCTCCTGGACTGCTAAGTTGGTAATGATGCTTTTAATAGATGGGGGGTTCTTTCCATACTGTGGATTTGCTTTTATAGTATTATGAATATATCGAATCCCTTTCGATATCGACCCTTCTCTAAAGAACTGTCTTTATCAATTACACAGAATCCATATTTGTCATTCCAACATTCAGCACAAATGGTTCTAAACTGTTCGAAAGTCATGTCGGTGTTTACGTGATCATTGTAAATGTGTCTTAAATTCATATCATCCTGTTTGAATATAATCAAAAAATTTGCGTTATCTCGAATAAGGTGTTTCGGTATTCTTGTATATGTTTGACACAGATAAAAGCTATCAATATTATGATGTCGTCCCATACAGAAATATGATCGAATATTCTCTTGTTTCTCGCTGGCAATATCATCGAAAATGAAAACAGAGTCAGATTTGGCTTCTTCAGGCGAAATCACTTCACTATTATTTGAGAATGTATAGAAGCCCAATCCGGAAATAGCTTTAACAGCCTGCTTCAAATGTTCATATTTGGGTTGATGTAATGATTTCGAGTAGATGTAAATATTTTCAAATTTTATACCATTTGGATGCTTCAATAGAGAAAGCATAACGTTAGTTTTGCCGCAGTTAGAAGGACCCGTAATAATACCCCGAATATTATTAGGCAATAAATTGCTGTGTTTAGCTATACAGCTTTCATTTGTAATGTCAGTGTTTTCCACCACCAACCTTTGTTGTTGTTGTATAAACCGCATTATCAGTGCAACTAAACAACCAGACTGAAAGTAATTACGTTGTTGCAAAAAGTGTTATAGTCTGCGAGAGTTGTTGAACCGAGCAGGATTATACGCATACATAGACGCAAAGAGAACGGTCACTATAAAATGATTGATCATAAAAATAAATATACTAGTACAACACGAAAAGCGGTGAAAGGAAGAGGTGTGATTAATACCTTAATCAATAAACTTCCAATTGAACTGCATCTACCTGGTTATCAATACTGTGGTCCTGGTACAAAACTAAGCGAGCGGCTTGCTAGAGGTGATCCAGGAATAAACTTATTGGATCAAGCCTGTAAAGAGCATGATATTGGATATTCAAAATTTAAAGAAACGGCTGATCGTCATATATTAGATAAAATATTAGCTGAAAAGGCATGGCAACGAGTCAGATCAGCAGACGCAGGATTGTCAGAACGAGCTAACGCACTACTTGTAACCAACATGATGAAAGCTAAAGTAAAATTAGGAATGGGAATGCAGAATAAACTGAAATTTGGAACAATTGTTTCCAAAGTCCGAAGGATTGTCAAAAGAAAGAAACCCGACACAATGAAAGCGAGTATTAAAGTAGCCTTAGCTGCTGCAAAGAATATAACAAAGGGACGGAAGAAGACTCTCAAGACTCCAAGGATAATACCCATTCCTAAAGTTGGTGGAGTTCTACCTTTTCTAGTTCCTCTTTTCGCAGGATTATCTGCTATTGGTGCTCTATCAGGTGGAGCTGCGGGAATAGCGAAAGCTGTTAATGATGCTACCAATGCCAAAAAGACCTTAGAAGAAAAACAGCGTCATAACCAAAAAATGGAGGAGATAACATTAGGCCGAGGATTGCATTTAAAACCGTACAGAAAAGGTTTAGGGTTGTTTTTGAATCCTGCTTCAAAAAACTTTTAAAAACGCTACCCAAGAGAGCATTAAATGAGAATGATTTAATGAGATTCGCCAGATTCTTGTCAAACTTCAGAGGAGTTTTCATGCGAAATAATTTACCGAGGGGAGCTGGAAAGCAAAACGAATGTGGTATTGTAAATCTGGATAATATGCAGGGTTCTGGTACTCATTGGATAGCATACAAAAAACAGAGTCGATATGTGGAATACTTTGATAGTTTTGGAAATTTACCTCCACCGAAAGAGCTAATAGATTATCTAGGTTCTAATATAAAATACAACTACAATGCATATCAAAGCTACGACTCATATAACTGTGGACATTTATGTTTGAAATTTTTGTACAATCTTTTGTAAATATATATATAAATACTTTTAAAACTGAAAATCAATCATTGTTTTATATGCTGCCATGGCACTTACATTAACTCTAAGTGGAAATTCATCCATTCTTACAACTGAATATTTTCCACCAATCGATTTACAAGGTGGCTACGTATGCGGACTTGTTGATTTTCAAACATATAATTCTATACCTAACGTGGATGAAAAAAATAATTTATTTCACATTGGGAAGCACATTATAGAAATACCCATTGGATCGTACGAAATTGATGATATTGCCAACTATCTGTATAAAGAACTAGCGAAGATCAATGACAAAATAATTCTGTTAATACAGGCTAATAATAATACACTCAAAAGTGAAATAAAGTCAAATGCTCCAATTTACTTCAATGAAGAAAGATCCATTGGTCAATTGTTGGGATTCGCTAAACGAGAATTGAAAATCAATGAAAAACATACTTCTGATCTACCTGTGAGTATAAGTAAAGTGAACGTAATACGGATTGAGTGTAACATAGTTGGAAATTCTTACATCAATAATATTCCCTCACACACAATCCATGAATTCTCACCTGAAGTAGGACCAGGTTATAAAATAGTGGAGGTTCCTAGTAACGTCATTTATTTACCGGTAAGCCTTAAACGAATAAGCACGCTAACTCTTAAGCTGATTGATCAAAACGGAGATATAATAAACTTCAAGGGGGAAACAATAACGATTAGACTTCATTTGAAGCCTCAGGATGCTGCTATATAACGATGATAAATACCTGCCCGATAATGTAGATAGAACCAGTTCAATCAGAAAAATCGAACGAGCTAGACCGCGACTAACATTGCAAAATAAACAGTATCTAAAATTATTGGGATTCAAATTGAAACAAAAATAATGAGCGATATCCTGAACGTTACACGTAAAATCAGTTTTGATAATAGTATATCAAAAATCGAATACCATAGCTACTCTCCATTCTTATCATCATACAACTCCAGTGATGAAATCCGAATACCCATACAACAACAGGATTTGTGTATTTTGCCGAGTCAGAGTTTCATTTACATTGAAGGCGCCTTAACTAAAACAGATGGAACAATATCAGCACTAGCTAAATTGACGAATAATAGCGTAGCTTTCCTATTTGATGAGATAAGATATGAACTGAATGGAGTAGAAATCGATCGAAACAAAAATGTGGGAATAACATCGACGTTAAAAAATTATGTATCACTTAATGAAAACGAAAGTAAAATGCTTTATAATGCCGCTTGGTCACCGAACGAATCTATCACACCGTCAAGTGGTTACTTCAACTTTTCTATTCCGCTAAGAAAACTTTTGGGATTTGCCGAGGACTACAAGAAAATTATTGTAAACGCTAAACACGAGCTAATTTTGGTTCGCACAAGAAGCGATGAAAATGCATTTATTTCATCCACTGATAATGTACACATCAAAATTTTTAAACTACAGTGGAAGGTGCCCCATGTTAATCCCGATGGCGCTGAAAAATTGTCAATGTTGAAATATATTGAATCGGGACATCCGATTCAAATAAGCTTTCGAAATTGGGAACTGTACGAATATCCAGTTCTACCCACAACAACAGATCATGTGTGGAATGTAAAAACCACAGGTCAACTCGAAAAACCTCGATATGTTATTTTAGCTTTACAGACAAATCGAAAAAATATCAAAGACAAAGATGCCAGCAAATTTGATCACTGTGATTTAACAAATATCAAAATACATTTAAACTCCGAATCGTATCCTTATGACGATATGAATATTAAATTTTCCCGTGATCGATTCGCTCTTCTCTATGATATGTACTGCAATTTTCAACAATCTTATTACGGTGTACAACTTCAGCCACTACTTTCACGAAGCGAATATAAGGAATCTGCACCAATTATAGTAATTGATTGTTTACGTCAAAATGAATCCATGAAATCTGGCTCAGTGGACATAAGGTTAGACATGAAAACATCTGTAGATGTGCCTGCCTTAACAACAGCTTACTGCTTGCTCCTACATGATCGTGTGATAGAGTACAACCCACTCACTTCTTCAGTTCAAAAACTTGTATAAAAACTATGGAAACTATAAATGTTAATCCAGTATCACGTTTACATTCTGCACGCAAGCAAACTATACCATTTCATCACCATGACGACGATTTTCGTTATCGATATGCAAGGATTTAGAGGATACAACAATACTTTCATCATCAAAGAGTTAGCTGTCGTAAATGTAAACGAAAATTTTCATCGACACTTTATACTGAAACCTCCCTTCAGTTTTTCAACACTATCAAGAGAGCTGCAATCCCAGGCACACTGGGTATACGAAAATCATCATGGATTGAAATGGGAAGGTGGACTAACAACATTTTGGGAAGTGAAAGAATATTTACTTCTAAACATGAAAAATACAACCATCTACGTCAAAGGAACAGAGAAGAAAAAATGGCTTTATGATTTGCTGGGAAATATTGCACTAGTATTCAATGTGGAAGATCACAGCTGTCCGAATCTAAAATCACTGAAACAAAATTATCCCGACATGTTTCGCTGTAATGCCCACAGCGGATGTTGCGCGCTACAAAACGCATTCCTTCTGAAAAAATTTATAACTCAAAATAATAATAATCAAATGTAATAAAAAGAAGTTTTCATTGTAAATAATAAATTTTGTTTTTTTCTTTATTGTAAGTAATTTTTCTGTGAATAATAATAAATGTTCACATCTAAATCTACATTTTCATGGTTTATTATTATATATGAAGATGGAATTCCAAGTTTTTGGAATTGGCCGCACCGCTGCAACTCAAGGACAACTTCCCTGTATTGAAGTCGTCCAACACATTATCGCTACATTTACTATAGCGCGATGGTAAAAATAACCGCATAGTACCCTCCAAATCCACGACGATAGTCTGTCCATATCTATAGAAAAAGCAATGAAAAAAAAACTTGTTAGCAGAAGAAAAGTTTAATTTTAAATTCTAACTTACCGTGTTTCCATTCTCTCGCCTCCAGTGATGTGGTACCGCTTTCCCACTTCCAACTCTGACGTTTTAATATAAATGAGCGGCTTGCAACCCAATAATTCGTTAATCGAATCCATCCTCTACGGCAACTTTTCACTTATAACAAAATCTTTTCACAAATTCCACTATTTATATTAATTTGTCATCCAAACAATTAGCACATGGCGCTCAAACGATCACCTCTTATCACAACAACAACAAAATCAGCCAAGTAAATAAAATCTACAAAAAAAAAAAACCATCATTTTCAAACTTACTACATATTCACCCACGGTCTAATATTCACTCCCAAATACGTCAACCTGCCGCCCCTAACCACAACATTTTCATATGAAACTGGATTCGAACATACATGGCGTCTCAAAACCGCAAGATTTTTATATGAAAGTGGATTAGAACATACATATTTATACTACTGTAGGGAGTTCAAAACAACGGTCAACGAACCGACCAATACCTAAACAAAACCCGCCCCGGCCCGGAACGAGGCTCCCCGAACCCCCGCGGACGACGCCCTACGAACTACGCTTCCCTAAAAGTCGCCCCCGGCACGCGCCAAACCGGCCGCCCCTAACCACAACATTTTCATATGAAACTGGATTCGAACATACATGCCGTCTCAAAACCGCAAGATTTTTATATGAAAGTGGATTAGAACATACATATTTATACTACTGTAGGGAGTTCAAAACAACGGTCAACGAACCGACCAATACCTAAACAAAACCCGCCCCGGCCCGGAACGAGGCTCCCCGAACCCCCGCGGACGACGCCCTACGAACTACGCTTCCCTAAAAGTCGCCCCCGGCACGCGCCAAACCGGCCGCCCCTAACCACAACATTTTCATATGAAACTGGATTCGAACATACATGCCGTCTCAAAACCGCAAGATTTTTATATGAAAGTGGATTAGAACATACATATTTATACTACTGAGGTTCATGAACAGGAATAAATAGATTCACGTTTATATTAATTTGTACTATGGGCTACCGGAAAACCTTTATAGCATTCGCTGCAATCCCTCTTTTGGCCATTATAAAAGTGCCCCACTATCCCTCACCGGGAGCCAGACTACAACAGAACAGGCGAAATCAATTCCCCCGCTCCCAGAAGAGGAAACTTTCATTGCTGTAATGTAATTTTATCTTTTCTTATCGTGTTCAAAGGCGAGAAGGATTAAAAGACTTCAATATGACTTTATCAAAACGACATTAAGCCCTCGCATGGCGTGTATATACACACGGGCCAGAATATAAATACTCTCGTAGTACTCGACGGATGGAGGCAAGTGCAAAGAGGCTTCAAGAGAGATCGTTTCAAACACTTGGCCCAAGATAAAAACGGAAAACCTTTTCATTTTCCAGACGAGAAGGGTCAGAGGTCGCCCCGGATGCAAACACTTGATTAAAAGGCTTTAGGGGTTTTCCTTTTCATACTACTTTTTTCTTCCTCCTTTTTCGAACTCAAGGCTTTTGAGCCTTTCACTTATTTCGCTTAAAAATGAGTGTGAGAGCGAAGTGTTCTTGTTCTTTGTTTTATAAAATTATGCTTCCTTTATGATTTATAATGGATGTAAATGTATTTAAAAAATATGATGATGTTAAGCGTTTTTCAAGCATTTCACTATACCAGAGATGATTATGGCACGGCTGAGATGGTCTTTTGTCCTAAACTGTTTGCATTAAAAATTCTTCCTTTTCATTTTCGTTTCGAAGGAGCAAAGCACTCACTCGGGCCAGGCTGAAGGACAAAAGAGTTTTGCTCCGGGAAGAAATTTAATGTTTAATTATAATCAGAGACTTCCTTAGATCGATAGCTTCGGTGGTTGTCGTAGAGAAATTTTTAATGACCGGCGGCGCATAGGGCAGACACCCCAAAAAGCCAACACAATTAAAATCCTTTGTTCGGAGAGTGGACAAGAAAATAAAGACAAGTCACTTGCTTTGATAAAATCTGCAGATTAAAATTAAGTGGTATGACTAGGGTGCCCTGTTTTCTCAAAACTGGATTTATTATTCAATTCCTTATATCGGTTACAAGAAAATGAAATCAATGGAAATGAAAGAGATGTTGAACAACAACGGCGTAAGCAATAATTTAGCTCCTAATTTTCACCTGTTATATCGCTATGATAGTTGGCTTATCGTAAGTTCTCCGCATTACATCATCCGCCAGTGAATCAGTTTGATCCACGACGGTTGATCGTCAGCTGTTAGTCAACCACCACGACGGTAGAAGACCCGCTTAAATCTTAAAACCAGGGTCAACGCCAATATTGAGGTTCGATAGCCTCATAGTGACCGTTTTGCAAATATTAACGGTGATAAACTTGTCAATCTACTAAATGCCCCCACTATAAAATGAAATCGTTTGATAAACTATGTATTGACAAGCAGAAGGTCGCGAAGCTCGATAAAGTCGACTACACCGTCGCCACCCTCATTGCGTGCCCCTTCTCCCCATAGCACCTGCCGCCGCCTCCCTTTTTACCTAGATGACCAAAAAGATCACCTGCAATGACAATATAATATAGTAATCGATAGGCATTTTACAGAACGGCCGCCGGTCAGAAAGTATGTTTCTCTGTATTGGGTCCACCTGCCTTTTATATATGTGCAGTGAAGAAATGAATTGTGCGATTAGCTGATATAGTAGTGAGTTTTCTCAGCTAGCCATTAAATTGCCCGATTCCTTTAATAGCATCACGGAAATCCGCGATATCGACACCAAATTGCATGAATGGGCTGCATTTTTATTGCGTTTGCGTTCTATGTCATACCTTTCGACCCCCGTCATCGAGTTTCTTGTAGAACACAAATATCAATGTGTCTTTTGTTACGGGTTTTCTTGCCTCTTCAGTGAAGTGAATTTATTTCTTTGGTCCCTACTAGTTTACTTACGTCCTTAAACTGTGCATGTGTGAAGCATCGTTGTTAATTTCTTGATAGCATCGGGGTCCGTATTGCTTCGTCGACTGGAATGAATGCCTAACATTTCGATGAGACCTGTTGCTCAGGGTGGTCAACATGTCGAGGGACCTGTCACATCTTTGCATCTTTTTAGCCATTTATGACACCTTTTTGTAGTTTTTTGGATAATGTGCCACTGATCAGGAAGCATCAATCAATACTTTCCAAAAAGTATTAATTTCACGGGTATTTGCCAGAACTGTATTCAATAGTGAAAATTCTTTAAGTAATATGCGGCCTATTGCATTTGCTTCACCACAAATCTTGGCTCGGTTATTAAGGTTTCCAATTCCTGTCCAGCCCATGGCTCCAGCGTTTCCCTTCGCCCATCGATTGCATTCATGCCCGTACCTTTCTCGCCTCCTCTGACTCTCTTACTCTGCACTGAATCCGCTCTACAAAGTCGTTCAATGCATTCCAGCTCTCCTGGCATGCAAGCATTTTTCCAATTATATTTTCCGGTGCTAGTGTTCCTCCTAATGTCTCCTCTAGACTCTTTCTTTCTTTAGCGAATCTAGGATAATGGAAGAAAACATGCTCCAAGTCCTCCGGAATACCGTTGGGACAGTTAGGTGAGCTGTCCAGTTTAAACCTATAAGATTATTTACGGTAAACGCCATGTCACATGAGAAACTGCGTGATCTCATCATGGGTTTTCCGCGTCCAAACCTTGATGCTGGGAATCAATCTGTGGGTCCATCGACCCCTTTTCGCCTGTTCCCACCGTTGCTGCCACATGCTTAAGGATTCCTCCCTTTCGGCGTTTTCCATTTCCCGATCAGAGGAAAAATCGGGTCCATTTCATCGGCGAAAATGTCGATCTGCATCATTCCGGGTTCTGCAAAGGCCGCTTCATCCGAGATGGTTCTATAATCACAACACACTCTCAAGGCGGTCTTTCTATACACCGCGCTCATCTTTTGAGCATTGAATGCGGTATACGATGCAAAGCAGTATAGAAGTTAGTCTACGAGTGCATCGCGGACCTCCAACATTTGCCATTATAATTGCTGTGTGAATTACTGCTTGCTGCTTGAAATTCAGCTTCGCGTCTATCATCACTCCAGGGTATTTAATTGCTGGCTTTGAAGTGATGATATACTTCCCCATTCCTTACGCCGCTTCGTGATAAGCGCCGCCTGTCCTCCGCGAGTGCAAGATCTGCATTTTTCAACCACTTGTTTATTCTATTCTTTATTCTTTGGTTAAATTTTCTGTGTTGTACCGGAGCCTTCTATCTGTTAAGTAGTTGCCGACCAGCGCAGCTAAGTAACTTGGTACACCAATTGTCGCCACTGTCCTACTTATAAGGTTCCAACTGGCAGAGTTGAACGCATTTTGCACGTCAAGACTAATCACAGCACAATACTTGCTAGTGTCACCCGTTTCGCGCATCGCATTTTTAGCTAAACCAGTGAGCAGTTTGATGGCATCGACCGTTGATCTGGCCGTAAGGAAGCCGAATTGTGTTGACTTTCTACAGCCAGGAGCAATCCGTTGCAGATTATTCTCTTCAACAATTTCCCCATAGTGTCCACCAGGAGACTTACCAGGTTCAGGCAACAACATAAACCTTTGTTGTTTCCATGTCTCAGGAAAGATCCCATCGGCCAAGCATGCTTCAAAAAACTCTACGAATATGTCTGGCCTCGACTTGACGGCCAGGTTAAGGTGATCACTATGGGTGTACTGTTCACTGACATTCCAGGACATATCGCGAGCTAATGAATGATTAACAAAAGTCAGATCCGCAACCGAACCTCCTTTCCGGTAAGTATTATCCTGGCCATCGTTAGCCAATATAATATCTAACGGCGCGAAAGCCTCTAAGGGACAGCGTCCTCTTGTATTCGTCAGTGAACTTCCCCATTCTGTGGCCCATGCATTGAAATCACTGGCGATGACTTTTGGTTTCCGTCTTTTTGCATCCAGCACCAATCTGTCCAGCATACCGAATTCGGCCAACGTCAGGCTTGGAGGAGCATAGCAGCTGTATACCTCTATATACCCTCTATGTTTGCCCATACGAACCCACTTGGGGATTGCCTCATACATTCCTGTATGGCTTGGTCCCCTCATGCTCACAAGGCTGCCCCATGTGTTGGATCGGCTCCCCATACATGATTGTTAGGGATTCTTTAGGGTTCGCTTATTATAGTCACTTGCGTCTCTGATTCATGGGTGGTCTGCAAGAGCAGATCCTGCACGACCCTGCAATGATTGAGGTTGATTTTGAGAATGAGGTTGTATTTTCTCGCTGGACTTAGCGCCTTTTTGAACTCGGGACACTTGCCGCTTCCGGCAATATGCCCGCTGTCCAGGCCCTACTTTCCATCACACAACATGCATTTGGGATCTTTGTTGCAATCTCAAGCAATGTGACCTCACCACAACATGTGCATCGGCTAGACCGATCAGCCTCACTTGTGCACACGCTTACTAAGTGTCCTCATTAAAGACACTTGAAGCATCTCTTCAATGAGATTTGCTCTATAAGGCGACAAACTACCCATCCGATGCGGACCTTCCCGACAACCAGCGCACAGATTCTGTTGGCAGCCGGTTGGTCGCCGTCTATCTACCTCTTGCAAGTCGTGCAGCTTGAACTTCTCCGCTAAGGTAGTGCCTTAGAAGTGACCCCATCTAGATCCTTGCACTGCATAGCGATCTCATGAGCACTCACCGCAGCACTTTCTCCAAGTAAATTGCTGATTTGGGTGCCAAGCCAAGCCATTCCAGCATGAGATCTCCCTTTTGATACCTCCGGATCTTGCTTACATTCCCCCCAAGTCTTTGAGTTCAGGGTCAGCTTTCACTCTTCTTAGTATGTCTGCATAGGATATACTACCCGTGCTCGAAATAATGATTGCCTCAGGACGAAACCTCATTCTGTCCTTCTTCTTTTTTGGCCTCTTGGGCCCAACTAAGGTTGGATCTACCTCCGTCGACTGCGTCATCGTCGAATGAGTAATTTTAGGGCTCGCCTTCAAATTTTTCTCATCTTTCCGCGATTTGTTATATAGAACCCTGAAGGCTCTCTCCATCCAAACAAACAGTTTAGTGCACGTTGTGTTTATCTTTGATGAATTCTGACAACACAATAATTTTTGCTCCAAGCAAAGTGAAGGATGGCTCTTCTAGGTCGGACTTCTGTTCCAAAACCTCCATTCTTCTCTCCGCACATTTTCTAGCGTCGACGGGATCCTTGTGGCCCAGCTCCTTTTCCGGTTGGTGTCGGTAACGACCAACTTTGTCCCTTGGGCAAATCCTTCTGCACCTTTGCTACGGGTGTTCTAGGGAGCGATGTGCTTGGTTTAAACTCCTCCTTGCCTAAGCTGCTTTTAGCATTAATTGCCATGGTGGCCAAGCTGTATATCACCGAGGCAATGCAGTCGAGGGATATCGACGACCGGGAGCCTGCTTGCCCACTCCCAAAAACCGCCGGTACTGGTTTTCCGAACCCCTGTACCGTAACCTCATACACCTTATCTTCGCCCATATTGGTTTATTATTCTGGGTAACCTTCCGGCACACGCACTTTTCTCGGAGACGGTTATAGCCATTAACACCTACTTTGGTGGAAAGGTGGGAACTGTGAACGCTCACGCATTTAGTGAGTTACACTATTCTACGTTGAATATAAGGAAGGAGGGTGGGTGGGGGGGGGGTCTCCATACATGCAAAGAAGGGGTGAACTTTTTTTTTCACCAAATATAGTTATGTGGGGTATCAAATGAAAGGTCTCGATTAGTGGTTTCCGAAGTCGGTCTCAATTTTGATATTTGTTGGAAAGATGCTGAGTGCGGGGGGTCAAAAGTGATCATTTTTTTAACGTACGTTAATGTCCGTTGAGAGATTGAGTGAACTGTAGCTCTAAGAAGCACTCAAGCTTTTTATTATTATTACTGCCCCGCAAATATGCAATGTGATTCTGATTCTGCAAATTCTTGGGTGTGCAGGTTCTTCGTCGAAGAAGAGTTTCCGAAATATCTTCGCATAATGTCCGAGGAGATTGAGCGGTTTTCTATTAAAATCAGGGCCGTCTCCTCCTTCTCCTCAAATTACATATACCCAGTACCACCGCCCCCAATTTTCCAATGAGGCAATTTCCTGTTGAAAATACTTCTTATGTTCTTATGGCCACCATTCTAAGGGACAATAAACATATCGCCCTAGAGGTCTATGATTAATTCACAAAGGTCTTTACCTGCCGACAGGATCTCGAATTTCTCCATTCGCCTTTCTGGACCCTTGCAGCTTCACACTGCAGAATAGACTTGATAACGAATGGCCTAAACTCAAATATAGGTTATGGCCCAACATTGTGGAGTCAAACTAACGATATTCCAGTGATGTTTCGAAAGTTTCAAAACAAATTCGAATAGTGCGAACTTGTCCTTCTTGTGTTACCAACAAAATCTCCGCTGGCAAAATGGCCGCCTTTTTAAAAAAAATGCGACTGGTTCCATAGTCAGTTTTTCCAAAAACACTCCTCGGACCGATTCGCCTCCTATGACTCACCTGCTGCTGAAGATTTTTATGCCTGCAATCCCAAAAGATTCGTGACCATTTCTCCACTATTTTTCCCTTCTGGCATGTCTCCACAAAGCCAAATATAGAAAGCATATCACATGTGACATAGGCATTAGAGCCATTTAATTCATTCCCAACGTATTATTGGTCGTCTTTCTACTCGCCAAGAGTACTAAGCCTGCGTGGTTAGCTGCATTCCATGTCATCTCCAACTGAATGGTACCTAGTACAGGATAGGAGAGCTACCAGTGCAAATCCGCCATAGTTCGACCAAAGCTCGGCCGTAAGTGCTCTTCGTTCGTGAATGCACCGAAACGTGGGAGTAAATTGCTCTCCATATAGCTCAGTAGTTAGTGGTCGGTAGTTAGTACTCCACTGCAGCATGTGAAGTACCCAACTGATTAATAACGGATTTCACCTTTGATGAATGTGCACAGGGCATGTTTTTTTTCGAGTATGGCTTTCTTAATTTTTGCTGTGGCCGGGGATTTGCCTTTCTGTTAGGGATGGTACTTGCAGTAAAGAAACCAATGGAGAAATATCCCTTGCGAAATAGCAATCTTTTCAGCCATTTAAGTAGAATGGCAACTGAACTGTTCACTACTGCTAGGATAGTATTTAAGTCTCCACATTTCTATCTACAGCATTTATATCGCTCAACTCTTACCATTTTGCATTTCAAAGTTCATTGAGGACTGTATAGATAGTCTGCCATTTCTTTATCGCGTTTTGTGCACTTCTCGTTTCTCAACATAGATAATAAAGCTGTTGACTATGTTCTTTGTCAAATGCGATTCAATGTCAGAGTCGGGTCGGAGTAGTTAATTTCTGCACAAAGCATCGTCAAGACCATATAGCCGACCTTATGCTTTTCAGAGCCTCCTGGAGATCTTTGTATCGATTTCTTTCAACAGGTGAATCAAATTTCAGAGCGCGGTTGAGGTGTGCTGCTGCCATCCCCCTTTACCTTGCATTTAAAGTTGCACCATGATGTTTTACTACTGCCCTTATAGCATACCAAGTAGATAGCTCATTTCGAAAGTTTCTATGATTATAGTTATGGCATCTGGGTTGTGTCCCAAATTTCGGTAATGGTTTTGAAACGTCTTTCAAGGATCGTAACTCGGACACTTATCACTAGTTGGTTTCGTGCATCACGCAGCTGTTGGTGGTGATTCTATGGCCGTCGGGGCAGGAGATGCCACAGTAAGGTCGATGGTTTCTCGCCGGGGCGAATCCAGTAAAGTGGTTTCAGTATTCATTTTGAAGATCTGCAGATCCATTCCTACTAGACATTCTAACAGCTTGGATCCCTTCTTGTTGATATACAATCTGCTATACCGGAAAGGTCCAGGTCCCGGTTTTCGATTTACTTGCCTAAAAACTTATGCAAGGTATTCATTGAAACTTTCGTTTTCTCGAAATCTCTTCTGGTCAGTTCATCAATGTGGAATTTTATCGGGGAGTGACTGCTTATCGTTGGCACTTCTTCCATTCACTTATTGAAGGTGTGGACTGCTACTGCCGATGCAACTACTTGTACACACTTCTACTGCATACTACATGCGATTTTATGGTGACGGAAGGATCTCTTCCAAAGTAGTTTAAACGAAGCTCATACACAGCACTTTAAGCAGAACGATGGCAGAAGACGGTAAATATGACTAAAGACGAACAGCCGAAACTCCGAGGAGACTTTGAAGACACTCACCTCGGTTCATATGTTGGACTCCCGAAAAGCGATGAAAAAGATCTTACTTTAAAATTGTCGAGACACGTAGTAAACGTGTACACCTAAAATATGGTCAAATATTATAATGAGATTCCATTTTATTATGCATGTCGAATTTCAATACTGCACCCAACATTTCCTTTTGCGTCAATCTGTAGAGTCATCGTTTTACTACTAATAACATGTAATTAGTTGTTGCCCGAAAATAGAGCGTCATCAACAAATCTTTCCGATAAAATTAGCGACATGCCACAGACGAACTAATTCTCCAAGAATTCATCAAGGCAACTGTTCAGAGGCGTTTTGTCTCGACTCTGCCACTGTTTATTAATAGTTTCGTCAGTGCTCCTGTTCCATCAACGAACTCTGCAAAACTTAACTTCCTTGATGTATGGTATTCGACGTAAGCGTGAACGCAACTATTTCGCAAATTTCGCATGATACCATCAGAGCCTGCATGTTCAATCTTTCAGTTCATATTTGAGTTTCAGCAATTGTAACACCAATCCATATCGGCCGAGAAGAATGGAACGGTATAAATGTTAATTAGGTGCTTGTATTCGTTCATTTCTGCAAATTAATTAAAATTGTAATTAATTTTGAAAGTCTCAGTCCCGGACATTTTTGTTAGACGACATGACTGAAATAACACAAATAGGCGGACTACGGTTCGGAAAGGCGCTGGTTATTTCAGGAAATTCATTCGAGATACGAGCACAAGATGAGAACAATAGCATAAACACTAGGAAAATTTGAAGGAATAGATGAACTTTGGGACAAAAGATAGGATACTGTAACGTAATTGGCACAACTTCGGTGTGCCATAATATTTGTTAGATGCTAAATGGGGCGTATCGTGAAGTAAGTGATGGTAAAGCAATAAAGCAATGTGGTCGACCAACTTAGCCAGATTTATATTTAGTCACCTCTATTAAGAGTCATAAAATTTAATTTTTAAAGAATAAATCAGCGGAATTAAGAGTGCAAGCGTTAGAATATATTAACCAGATAATTCAGCTTGAGGTTTGCCCTTGGCACGATGCTGTTACGTTAATTATCTTTCAAAGTTACGAGTGCCACTGATTTCACCGTCTGCGTATCATCCGAGTTCTGTTGTCAAAGGACTTCATGCATTCCAGTCGCAATTGTGCCTCTAATGTATTTACTATCAAAACAGAGCCCGTCTCTAGTTCCACAAGCATATCTCAAATAATTCCATTAGCAATTTTCTCCTGCGACTTCCCTCCAGCTTCCATCCTTCTCGGCATAGTTAATCTCAACAATTGCTTCATACTTCTGTACTTGTTTCAATTCTATTTTTCGTGGCCCCTTTTATCTGGCTTCTTGGATCAAGAATCTTGCTCGTTCTTCAAAGATAATAACTTTAGTTTGGTCTCAATGAGAGCATCTATCTTAGGAAAGTTTTTTCTCCCTTCAGCAGAATGAAGAACTCGTTGCTAAAGTAAATTGCCGTCATACCCATCCTCTTCTTCCGCACCGTCCTTCGCGAGGTTCATTGAAGAAGGAAAGCAGAGTTAAAGTGATTTCCACAACAATACTGCAATCAAAGCTTGTTCGAGGTATTTGAAACCTTGATAAGGACTACTATGCCTATGACGTTGATTCATTGCCCAGTTAGAAACATCGTATAAAAACAACAATTGCCATCAAAATGTGTGATAACTGGGAATGAAGTGCTTTTGGATTACGGAGATATTCTCAGCAAATCCGACAAATTAAAATCCACTAGAAGGTGGAAATGGCATCTAGCATCTAAATGTCTATTAGAAATTCCTGCTATGTCCTTTAGCTTTAAGCTATTTTTATAAGTTTTAAAAAAAAGTTGGTAAGCTTCAGAAGGCTGAAAAAGGGTTTGGTGGAATTGAGAAGAAAACTTTTTAGCAGAAGGGTTGTAGTTTCCCAGTCAAGTTCACCTTCCGAAATCCTACAACTCATGCAAATGACAATAGCTCAAAGCTAAAAGGTTTTCGATATTCCTCCATTCTACTGCGGAACGTGTCATAGCTTCAGCTAGTTACAATATTGATCAAACGGTTCAAGATATTATCATAGTTCAACGACAGCTAAGTAGCACGCACAAAATTATGTAACTGAGATGGTTGGGTGCTTGAGTGAGGTACCCAAAATGGTTCAACGATTCAAAGCGGAGGAATATGCACCGTATCAACAATGAAAATGATGTTGAGAAACGGGAAGGCAAATCTGCGGAGGTGGAACATCTCACCTCATTCCTCAAGCGAGATCGGGTGAATTAATTAAAGCCCAATCGAAAAGATGGAATTAAAATAGAGTAAACTTTGACTGGGATTGGGGGTTAACGAGAGGATAACTACCAGTCCCATCAGAAACTTTGCATAAACTTGGTAAGAGTGGCAACCTCCGCAAATAAAACAAGTTATTTTATTAAATATGACAGCACGACGCTCAAAGGCTCATTCAAGTTGGCCGAAGTCAACTAATAAGGCAAGGCAACCTCAGAAACCTCGGCGGAATTGGCCGTAAATATCTGCTCATAAATAACACGGTGTTTAGTCACTTTATTCAAATTTTGAATTCAATGCATGCGACTGCATACAAAAAATTCGGGCTTGTCAAAGCGAAGCCGAAGAACTCGAAACCCGAATACAGGGATCGTGACGAATCCACGACGGATCACATTCTCAATCAATATCTCCCCTGGCTCAGATCTTAAGGCGATGCGATCTTCCTTGGCATCCCCTGACAATAAAAATGGAGAATGCCTCTTTATTTTGACGTGTAGCCCGCATTTTAAATGTCTGTAGGCCGCCGGAGCGTCTCAGGGGGTAAGTGAGGAAAATGCAGGAACTTTGTAGTATTGCAAATTACTCGCTGAGGGAGCTATCACCACATCATGCAACTGAGTATAAAATACAATTCTATTACAAAGAAACTAAGCGACGGGATTCGTCTAACTTGGTGACTGGATCAGGGTCTTGTAATGAACAGTACAGCGACAGAATTGCGGGCGGTTCGATGTTGTGTGTGGCGCCATGATGATCATGCTTCTGATCCACCTGAATTTCTTTAGCACAATCTGCGCATACGACAAAAAAATAACAACGGCGGAGGCTTTTACAATATCTCACAACGATTGCAGACCAGTACCGCTTCATTACTCTCAGCAATATTCACGGCCATCATCAGGGAGCGCGCTCGACTGCAGGTCATCGCGTTAACAGGTAACTTGTTGACAGAGGCGGCAACATCAACATCATCACGCCACTCTATGGGCAACTGTTTGAATAGACGTCGAAGAGCTTTTCTTCACAATCCGGCTAAAGTCTCTGTAGGGGTTCGGGATGAATTCCAAAGAGTGTGAATGGATCGGAAATGGATGATTTGCATAGACCAGCTATTTTAAAGTTCAACTCATTTTCAGCATATTCAAGAACTCTATCCCAAATCAGTGATGAAATTGAATCTCGACTACATGCTGACATGTTGCTGCAGTCACTTGTGTAGTGTGGTATAATTGCGGCTTAGTACGAATCCGCACGGGTTTTAACAATTTAAGTTACCGAAGAGATTTGCCTCAAAAAATTTCGGAAATGCCAGCGCGATCAATTAAGATGGGACATCGCTAAGCTGAAGCTGAAGTAAATGGGGTGTGGCAAAATTGCAAAGGTTGTACCGGTACCATTGAATACCATCTCCACTCTCAACTACTCTCCCCACTCAACCAAAAACTTTCTTTCGTAAGCAGTCGGTTGGAAAAGTATGGCGAGTAGAAACGTGTAACTCAAGACGTGTTCCGAATTTAAAGTCCGCCAGGAACCAGCGAATCCTAAAAGACCATCCAGGCAATGCAGTTTTCGGTAAAGGAGGCCAAAGAGTATTTGGGTGGACTTTGGGAGTTCCTCCTAGCATGCTGCCCATAGTGAGTGTATTATCGCCGAAGGCAAACGCCGTGCCACTATGCCAAAGAAGAAGATGAGCCATAGATAGCGAAACGAGAGAGGTTTTCTGGTCTGGATTGGTGCAGAATTTCTGACGGAAAAAGTTCGCCCATATGCATGGTTTATTCGCACATACCATAAATCAGATCATTAGTAAGCCGGAGGCAGCGGCAGCAGAAGAATGTCTGCGACAGAAATGGAGGGGTCGGACCATTCGAGTCTGTTCCGACAGTCGGGCGGCATTATCAGCGCTAAATGGCAATAACATATCAAGCAAATTGGTGTGGAGTTGTCATCAGGTGCTGCTGAAACTTGGCCGACTGAACGAAACATTCCTGATGTGGGTGCCGGGGCACTCTAACATCGCCGGCAATGAGGAGGCTGACAGACTAGCTCGCCGAGGGTCTGGATCCACAATGGTGGGGCCAGAACCAGCTCTTGGAATCCGACCATCTACTGTCAAGTCTACTCTGAAGAGTGAAATTGCAAGGATTCACGCAACCGAGTGGAAAAATTTGGACTCTTGCCGGCAAGCGAAAATCCTTGTGAAGGAGCCTAAGGCCACTAGAGCACCATTTTTGTTGTCTCTTAAGAAGTCGGACATGAAAACCCTAGTAGGGCTTTTGGCAAGGTTTTCTTCAATGAAGAATCTGCACACTCTCTGCCTCTGGAGAATGTTCTCAGATTCGCTAAAGCCTGCGAACACCGTAGGCGGGAAGCCATTGAATAGGCAACTAAGGGGATAGTACAATGGGCCTAATAATGGCGTGAGTGCTCGGGGCTGCGACTCCCCCCAGTTAACTAAACTAACTAAACTAACTAACTAAGCCGGAGGAATTTATACCCATCCTCACTGCGGGGAATAACTATCTTGTCTCGTTAACGGACACGGTTCAGAATGCATCAAATATTCATCAACCTTCTACAAATCCATAACGTCCATTAATAGTGGATCGGTCAGTGCGCACCTCGTGGCGAAGAGCATCCAGTCCTAAGAGCAAAACGTCAGCAGTTGGATCAAGGTGTTGCAAAGAGTAACTCACTATCCACGCGGCATTTGTAGATAGGTAACTATAGGTCACGGAAATCTCTTTTGGTTCTATATTGATTTCTGAGGCTTTTGAAAGTGTCCCGCACATCTGTATCACATTAATCGCAGATTAATAAAATTGCTGAATTTGGAAGTCACAGAAGGGTGGCATACACCCTCGTACATCTAAGGATACCACCGAAGAGCCTATCCGCATTCGGAGAGGCAGCCTCCAAGGGGATTTGTTAACCTCTCTTTGGTTCTGTATACCACTAAACCCTCGCATTTTCTTATGGCCAATGTATTAACTGCCAACTGACACAATTGATGTATATGCATGACATCAAATTGTAGTTAATTGTAATTGTTGCGAATGGTAGACAAATTTAGACGAAATATTCACAAGGGGCATCAGGTGCAGAATTCTGGAAAGTCTTCGAAGCATCCCTCAGTGACGTGGACCTTTTAAAACGACTGAAGCCACTCAGTCTTTCAAAACAAAATCAAATTAGAAGCTTCTTAGTGGAATATATACTACTGCATAAATTGACAATAAGATGGTTATGGAAGAAAGGAGATAAAGGAATCTGTATCGGTATCTTCTGGAGTGAGTTCTTTCCAAAAGTTGTGTTCACAATTTGAACGGTGGTTTAGGAAGAATTATTTGTTATTATTGCTGTCAAATGAAAATAAAAACGAAAAATCCGCTTTTCCCGGCTCTCGTTTTTCGCGCATGTTGTCTGTTCCGGAGGGTCACGTCATTTCGTTATATAATATTCTCAAACAAAAACCGAGACATTACCCTCAAAGTGCCTTTCTGCGCCACTATCAATTTCTAGTGGATCTACCCAACAGGTCTCTCATTGGCCGCACCACCCTTAGGTCATCAGAAAGAATCTGAACCTGCACACCCAACATCATTTCTATCGCTTCTGAAGACGTTGTCGATCGACATATTGGTGTTTTTCTTCAAAAATGAAACATCACTGCAGAGCGTAGTCTCTCTGAGCCCGTTAAATATCATGGTCAGTATCACATCAACATTACTGACTCCCCTATCTTTTCAAACCTGCGCCCATTGTCTCCGTAGAAGTTCGCAGTTCCACCGGAAAACAATGAAAACGCTACTTAAGCAGGGCATTTGCAGACCGTCAAACAACTGTTATTGTTCGCTTCTTCATATGGTCACTAAATCCCATGGCGAATGAAAACCTCGTAACGATTGCAGACATCTAAATGCTCAGATGATTCAAGGCGGAAACCCCATTCCACTCGTCTACGACCAGTGATGGCAAGCGTGACGAATTCCAACTCCGATAACGAGCGAAATACCGGGAAGTTCACACTTGTGGATAAAGTGGCTGGCCACCTTAACATGCGATTGACAACTGTTCCTCCAAACTGAAGAAAAATAGTTCGGCCGTCAATGCACCTCTAGTCTCTGCGTAGCTGCTACCACAGTAAATCTACTATAGGCAGTACCCTTACAAAAATGACCCCGCTTGCAAATGTGCTTGCAGAAGCTTATCAGAGACGCTAAACAAGGAAAAGGCATAATCTTCGTCAAATCGTATTGGTAAGAGAGAGATCGGTGAGCTTCTGCTATTCTGGTATTACGGCGTGCTCACCCATATAGCAAAAAATTGTTTCACGTATTCACTTATACATAAGCAAAAACTTGCCAATCTCACCAATACATTGGTAAGTCCGGGCGGTATGTCAAACACAGCTGATCGGGTTTTCGGTACATCTCGCTCATGCTCAAGGGCAAAAAAATTTGAAATCGTGTGTACTCGCACTGATTTCCCCCTTGAGGGGCAAGGGGGAGTGAGGTAGCTGTCTAGTATCTAACTGTGGCTGCTACTTCCACTATTGTGACGACTTTTCCAGAGAGTGGAAGAAGGTTATGATCGTAAAGATTTCAAAGAAGAGAATCATGTTGAGTGCGGCACTTGGATTGGTATCTGCGTGTACCCTGCGTAGCAAAGATAATAGTGAAAATAATCCTGGAACACATCAAAGAACAGATGAAAGTCTTGATTGATAGAAAGCAAGCTGGTTTCCGCTCCGGATCCTTCCGCATTGACCAAATCAGCACCTTGCCGAGTTTATATGTATCTTCGCTGTACGTGCAATTCATCGATTTCGAGAACGCTTTCGATAGTGTGGACAGGAAGTGTATCGGGCATGCTTTACACAAAAGCGGTATTCCGGAAAAAAATATACCTATTATCAGAACGACAGATGGTCCGAAACGTCACTTTCTTTTTCGAGGCGAAATGTCATTAGAAAACGAAGTTTGCCTGGCCTGCGTCTTGTCACCGATAGTATTTCATGTAAAAATATGAAACGTAACGTTTTCCATGCCGCCTTCTCCGGAGGACATAGAGGAGTTCAATGGGCTATGATATCTTTTTGAAAACAGCTCGAATACGCTGATGACATCTGTTTGCCCTCCCACGGGATCCTGGACCTTGGAGAAATGGCTATGAACTTGAAGAGAGAGACAAGTAGAATTCGACTGAAGATAAACACCAACAAAACTAAGCTTCACAGTACAGGGTATCGAAAGCGGTGGTCAATTTGTTTATCTAGGAGGCGTCATTTCTGTCGATGGTTGCACTGAACTGGATGTTGGCTACGCGATGCAGTGGAACCCATTTTCCCAGTATGCAAAGTGGGTCTCAAGAGTACTTGATACAGAACCGCAGAAGGAGGGGCGCGGGCTTCTCAGGAATCTTGGAAGGGATTACAACGCATTTCAACGAACCGTGAACGATGGCGATTAAGCATAGCTGACGCGCTTTGCTCCACCAAGTGGTGAATGGAAACTACCTATATGTGTATATGACTCATCTATCTAATTTGTTCTCACCCAAAGACAGCGATTGTATTCAGTCCTTCAAATTAAGTTTTCCGTCCTGCCATCTCTTTTAACTTAACTGGTTGCTGTGCAACATCTTTTATCATTGCTAGTTTTACATTCTTTATTTGATTATATTCTGGAAATTTGCTGGTCATACTGCGAATTTCTTAGATATAATTTACTTGCTGGATACTTTGGCCCGTTGGTGATGGATTGATGATGTAGAAGAGTCCTTCGATTTTATTTGACGATTTTGCAATTATTAAGAGTATTTGATGAAGGTACGGAGAATACTTGCTTTGAGGGCCCAAGTCGAATGTCTCGTAATCCGGATTGGGGCATTTATTAACCGTTTATGGTAGTTCCCTCCCATTGCTCTCTAATTTGAATAGGAGGATGCGTATCTAAATCTTTATATTGTTCATAGTTCATAGCCAACAAATTCAGTTCGCTATTTTGGTCAGTTATCCATTAAGAATAGAACTTTTCCTGTAGGTAGAAAGTTAGCGAAGTTGAAACTCGTTATATTTTCAAAGCTCTTTGGGAGCGGATAAGTTATTCCTTTACATTGGGTCATAAAATCTCCGCTTTTAGTACTCCATTTTCCGAAACCAAACTCCAGGTTGAGATAAGTTTGACATATATTATAATATTACAGTATCTAGTAAATAATATTTTAAATGAATGCTTTAAATGAATAAAATACGTTAAATTATGCCTCGAATTACAAACAAATCAATCTAATTCAAAAATACTTCAAGCTACTCCACAGTTGATACTTTTAGCACACGTTTATTTCCAGCAAGTAAGAAATTGTCCTTCAGGGGATTGTCATTAGCTTGCCTTGCAACCATTCTTAGATATTACGAAATAACGAACACTACACCAACCTACATACATCCATCCTTAAAACTTCTCCTTTTCGTGTTCGTCTTTCAAACGAAAGCGAAAAGAACAAGACGCTCTAGAGACATCTAAAAAAACTGGTAAAAACTCATGCAAAAAAGGGCAAGTTTTCCCATTTTTCTTTGGTTTTCATTTTTTCCTACATTCTGCAATTTCCACAGCTTCTCATAGCAAACTCAATTGCTAAATGTAATGACTTAGAGAGGGAGTACACAATCTCATTATTTTTATGTTCCTTAGTAGCGTCTCACAAAAGATGATGATTGCTGCAATAAATGTCGGGTGCCTGAACATAGTCTAGATGGTTTTTTAATTTCGCTTTCCCTTTTGAAATGTGTTAAATGTCGGATTATGCCATAATAGAGAATTGAGTTAGACTGGCATAGAGTCGACAGGGGGTAGTTTTACTTGAAGTAACATAGAATTAATATTCTCATGTCTCAGTTTGTCATAATGCAACGGGATAAATCACAAGATATTATTGATTCAGACGACCTGACCTCGCTACGAAATGATAAAAAGGCTGAGGATGGAAAAGACGAAGAAGTTTCAAAATCTTTAAAATAACACAGAAGGTAATGTAGAAAAGCAACGCGGATCAGGAAAAAAGGTTTCATCCCGGTTTGGACTTTATTGTAGGCTTTGCTATTTTGCTGTTTACTGTTTGCTATGTTTACCGCTACGGTTGTTAATCGAGACCTGCCTGTTTATTTTACCCTTTCATATCCTAAAAGTGTCCAATTGTCTTATCAGAGTACGTTTTATTGTTAGAGATGTGTCCTAATTGGTAAAAGAAAAAATTTTAAAAAATTGGGAAATTAGTTCTGAACCTATAGCTAATTTACTTAGAATCAGTATTTCTTAAAAGTGTGTATATAAATTTAAACTTAAATATAATAGGAAAATATTGCTCTCTTCTTAGCATAAAATTTAATTTATTCAAAAAAATATACAACATACATATACAATATATATCTTAAAGTTAATAAAATAAATAGTATTTGTATTTAAAGATATTGTAATGATAATAGTGGAGATAAGAGATCCAGTCGATCCCTTGAGTGGCCGATAACGACCTAGAGGGCAGAGCTAACCCAAAAAGCTAAACAATTTGGCAAAATTTGACCGTGAAGGTCCGCCCACGAAGATTGCAGCTCTATCAAAGCTCTCGGTCGACACGTTCTTGCACGCCTCTGTGCTAGCCAGGCTCGGGAATGTGGGGGGGTCCTTTGAGCGCTTTGATCCCTCACGCTTCATTACTAAAAACAACGTGTCTTTACCGGTGCGTGGGTCCGCACCGGATTTTAAAATCGAATTTTACGTAAGAATTCGCGACGGCCTATCGAATAAAACCGGAACGCGAGCTAAATTGGAAAATAAAAATAAAAAAAAAACGGCTCGACCGCGCGCGTGGAGCCGTTTGTCTCCGGACCCGAGTGCCGCGATCAAGTAGTGGAAAATCCACGACGGATCACCTTCCTGATTGCCGTCCCTTCCGCCTCAGATCTTGAACGAGGCGCGGCCGGTGAGGTTCCCACCCTTCCTCGACATCCTCCGGCCAGTTATTCTATTAGAGGATGTCCCTTCTGTAAGAATTCCGCGGGAGTAAGGAGGAACTAAGGGGAGGAAGTCCTCAAACTACCTTTGATTATTCACACATTAATGTACTTTTTCAAGCTTCAGAACATAATACAAAGAAAAAATTATTACAACCAAAAAGAAATTAAAATAAAGTTAACTAAAATGTAAGTTTAAGAAAAAGAAAATGAAAATAAAATAAGAGAAAAAAAAAACAATAAATAACCAAAGTGTAAAATTTACCAACGAGAATGGAAATAAACTAAAAATCAAAAAAAAAAAAAGAAAAGAAAAGAAAATAAACAAACCACTTACCCAAATGTCACTCCGAGCTCGGACCGATCCTTCGGGTACCTATTTCTTTTTTTTTTCTTTAAATTCAAACTAGTTATAACTACCAAATATATAGTCCTACAAAAAAAACTAACGTTAGTTCACTTCTTCTCTATAATTTCGTTCCTCATGCTTTTATGAGGTTGTTTTGTTTATACACAGCGCGGAAATTTCGTCACTAAACTTCAGCAATTAAATATTAATTTCTTTCCGTTGCTATTTCGCCTATTTCAATTGTTTTTCTCCTTTTTGCTTTAAAACTCTGTACATTGATCATTTGTTAACGATTAAACGATTTTAACTTATTCTCGGAATCTTCGTTTAAAATACACTTCAGTTAGCACGATGTGGTGTTAGTTTTCTTGGTCGGATTCTTTTATTTTGCTCGCGAAAATCTTCACACTTTCGGATGAATGATCCTCTTCTTTTTCCTCCGTCCTCACTCTTATCTTTCCTCTTCCTCGTTTTCTTTTCCCCCTCAGTACTCGCGGCACCTTCCTTCTCCAAGTCCACCAGACCTCCTCAAGATCAAAAACTTCCTCCTCCACCAAGAAGCTCTTCGAACCGCTGTCCTCCAGCTCTCCAACCAAACTCCCCGTTTTTCCTTCCCGCCAAAAACCTTCTCCCAGCAACATTCTCGCTGCCTTTGTTCGTGCACCGCTTCTATTCCCGCTACATAGCCTTTCTCACTCGCTAGGCAATGTTGCGGCAACATGCGCATGCGCCTGCGGATGCGGCAAATCATTCCCCTCCTGTCAAGATCAATTCGCTTGAATACATTGAATAATGTGCAATCTGCGGCGAACTTTAAGGCAATTGCACACTATTAAATGCATTGTTTAAGCAAATTGATTAAGAAAGAGCCGAATGAAATTCCGCTCCCGTCGCGCAGCCGCGGTCACTACAATATGGTTATGCTTATATTCTACAATTTTTTCTTCTTTTTTAATGAATGAACAACGAAATGCACACAATACAATATAATAGAATATCTAATTCATAACGACCGGAGGTGAGAGTAACACTCGAATAATATTAACATCATTTAGCTTACATAGTCCTACCATGATACAAATGGCAGAACTGAGAACGGACGCCACTAGTCGGCATCCCCAGTACCAGGATTTCTCCTTTTCACCCGCGTAACATCAGTTGTTCTCGCTCTGAAGTATCTCCAGTCGAATCCCGGAGCCCCCGCAGCCAAGGTCAATCTAATCTAATCTAACTTTGTCGATTCTCGGCACAGCAGCAGTTGCAAACATAATCTCATTAGTTACATAATGTTCATAATTTAACGAAGCAGTCCTGTTAAGCCCCAAGCAAGCACGCCGATATTTCCTTTCAAAGTCCTTATTTTCCAGATGGAGGTCTAGCGCTCAAGTTAAACCAAATAGGACATCCATAGGTGAGTACTGGTCTAACCAGAGTAAGGTAGCAAAAGAATTTAACCTTTCGGCTAAGGTGTGGAGTATAAAAGAGTGTTCGAAAAGATGAATGCCTTGCGAGCGCTTTCCAGCGCAACTTTAACCTGCTCGTTAAATTGAAGTCGTTCGTTAAGACGCACGCCTACATAGAGGGGTGCTCTCAGAACTATCCTTGTTCGCAACAATGTGGAAATCTGTCCATTTCCTTTTCAAGTTCCTACTGGCGTACGCCAAGGAATTTCGAAACAGAATCGTTCCACATTGTTGCGCGTTGAGTTTCATCTGCTTCATCAGCTGTTCGTGAAGAACTTAATGTCTTTGAACATCTTCTTAAGTTCAACTTGCACCTCACTTACCTTCTTATACGCCATGTAGGCTATCAAATCGTCAGGAAACGCAACGAACGATGTTTTCGAAGATTTATTGAACTCAGACAAGTTAAGTAATTCTTCGTCAAATACTATAAAAAGTGTAGGCCCAGTGACTATTCCTTGCCGCAATCCATTCAGAACATCAAATTCTCTATTAGTAGTGACATTTCCAACTGTGATGACAAAGTATTTACCGTACACCATGCCACACATCATCGCCTACCCCTCACTCGATATGAAATCAGCCTGCATCGCAGGATTGAACTGAAGAACTGTAGTGCCGTTTAGGTTGCTTTTGAAATCCGCTTCACGATTTCCGAAAGTTGTCCGTTGGTCCAAAGTCCGTTCTTGGCCGATACTCCGCTCAAAGTACTCTCCTGTAAACTCGAGTTCGAGAGCATCATCCATCATAATGTAATTGCCTTGCGCATCAGCAGTTACACTATTAGTGTCTATACCTCAGTCAATAAGGTATTGTATTTCGCTACTACCGACTTCGACTCTCGGCACAGTTACTCGTGACTTCTTCCGGAATAACATATTTATCTTTATAAACATGGCATCTGAATTACTTGGTAGAATACCCTTTAACTTCTCCCGCCATTGGTAGTTAACTTTATTTATGTAATATTGGCGGATCAGATACCGCACGATCTTAAGGAGTGATTTGAACTCATCCAATATGGAATGATGATAGTTCCCATGTCTCCGATAGATTTCGTTGACACGAATGAACAGAAGGCTTTTCACTTTTTTTAGCCATTTTATGGCTGCAGTTTCATATCCCTCCATATAATTCCGAGGCTTAATCTTAGGGACAATTGTGTTCATCGTCAAATTCTCCAACTTGAGAAGATTTCCTCGTTGTTTAAGTTCTTGGAAGAAGGCGAACTCTTCGTCCATCAAACAGATCATCAATAAGAATAGCGTTATTGTCGTTATCGTAATGAAGATTCTGTGGTTTCCGTTGAGGATTCCTAAAAGTTCAGGGGTATATCAGCAATGCACAAATCCAGATAGGAATTCGCCCTGGGCCAGGTTTACCCATATAATTCGTATTTATACTCTATCTGGTATTGCTCTATCCAAGGTTTGAAAAATACTGGCTAGCCAACCAAATCGCTGGCTATAATATTATAATTATGTAGCCTGTTCAGTTCGAGAATCGTAAATAGAGAATGAAATTCCTCCCGAAACTTGGCCCCATTGTTTTCCACTGAATAAACTGCCTGAATGTATAAATTCCCTCCTCTAGGCAGTGAAAACAGAATACAAGAGACTTCCATACATTCGAAGGTTTCAAATTCAGCCCTATTAATATGCCTGAAATGATAGGGGCGACCCACAAGTAACCTCATATGTGGAGGATCTCACTTTCATATTACGGTCTCACTTTCTTATTACGTTTTTTACTGAATATGAAACGCTATATCTGAAAAATATTTGACTTAATGGTATATGCATTCATCCTTTGGCAGAAGTGATTGAAAAGACTTTTGTGAATTTATAATGTTGCTGAGTGCTCGGAGTCGCCCAAGAAGGGAGAGCTATCCCAAAACCTACAAACTGTTAGCGAAATTGAAGTGTTCCGTCGAAACGTGATTGCCTGCCTCTAGGCTAACCAGCCAGCCCTTCGTCTTTTAATCGATGCTTGGGTTCGTATTTGACCGCGACAAACAACAGACCTTATCTCCACCTCCACGTGGTGACCGCAGGGAGTTCTTTCTTAACGAAAAGCTCCCTGCCCCAATACAGGGGCGCTGATGTATCAGCGTTGTAGAAACTGGGTTGGACAGGGACCGGTTTCCTGGAGAACAGTCACTATAACATATATTATTGTGGCCATCCAGTAAACCATGTGCTCCGAGTAGGTTTCCTAGTCAGCCAAAAAATAAAACCTGCTGTTATCGACTTTCAAAACATAAGCGAACGGCTGTGCACTCTGCGTTTCGAAATTTCGAAATATAAGCCTCATGAACGTTCACGCCCCTGCAGGGGGGACATCACAGAGAGATCACACTGGAGCTATCCACAACACAGTCCTCCGTAACACCTATAAGAGGAAAATGTATGCCGCAATATCCGCAGTCAACAGAGGTCAGTCAACGTTGAATGAACAAGCCACACCATTGATGGAAAAAGAAAGTTTGAGAGAATCAACAGGTCTGTGAACTCCAAAAGTGCAGGGAAGAATCGCACGAGACGCGGAAGTTTTACCAACAGTCAGCAGGATGAAGCCGATGTTCATTTAGGCTAGGTAAAGCGGGAAATCTGATTTTCGATTGAATTCGGTGGCCCAACGAAATTGGTAAGATTGACTAAGCTGACCTTGACCAATGTGCGAGGTAAGATAAAAGCAGCAGGGTTACTCTCGACACCATTGAAGATCAACAACGACCTAATTCAAGGGGATGTCCTATCATTTGTCCTCTTTAACGTGGCCCTGGAAAAATTGATCCATGATGCTGATTTATCTTTGAGGGGCACCATTATTTTCTAGTCGAACTATTGGTCTATGCTGACAATATCGACATCGTGAGAAGAACCACCTGAGACGTACAAACTGCCTTCATCCAGATCGAGCAGGCGGCGCGAGATCAGGGGCTGCACCGAAAAAGCAACCAACAATACCAAATCGCACTGTTCAAACGCGAATAATAAATATAGGAGACTACAACTTTGAGATGATAACAGATACGACGATGAAATCTGCGCACGGATTTTGGCTGCCAAACGAGCCCATTTCATCTTCCAAAAATGGTTCCGTTCGAAACGTTTGACCGTAGGGCCAAAACCCTTACAAAACAATGATCTTGCATGCAAAAAAAACTGCGCACTCTTGACCGCATTTGAGAGAAGAATCCTCCGAAGAATTGTTGACTCCCTACATGAGGATGCACAATTCCGTAGCTTACATAACAACGAAATCTCTGAGCGATACCAAAACCGTTTGATGTGGATAACATCAGGCTTAATAGGTTACGGTGGGCGGGTCATTTAATCCGTATGGATTAGGATGATCTAGCCCGAAAAGTCTATAAGGGCAATATCTATAGTAGAAATGGAAGACAACGGAAATCCTGCCTGAGATGGAGCGGTGACGTAGGCCGTAAGGCAGACCTTGACCGGATACCGGGTGTTGCGCCGTTGATGATGATGATTCTCTTTAGTGTGAAACTGACATTCAAAGTCTTAGAATTTTCACTGAAGCGGCAACTTGGATTTTTTATAGCTTTGTTGATAATAATGCGATTTCCACCAAACTGTAGTACTGCGTGTACGGTAAATAATATTAACTTTATGTGAACAGATATTTGTGTCGAGGGTATTTCGGTGCCCAGCTATCTTATAGTGGTAGCTTTGTGAGTTTTTCAAATTTTCGGCTTGGGTAGATTCAGAGAATGGGTCAATGAAAGAAATGACCATTTTCCAATTTTTTCCAATTTATTCCTCGGAAACTTGGGTTCTTAGCAAGAAAAATTGCGAACTCTTGGCCGCGTTCGAGAGAAGAATCCTCCGAAGAATTTTTGGCCCCCTACATGAGGATGGACGATTCCGTAGCCTACACAATGACGAAATCTATGAGCGATACCATAACCATGTGGATAAAATCCGGCTCAATAAGTTACGGTGGGCGGGTCACTTAATCCGTATGGATGAGGATGATCCCACCCGGAAAGTCTATAAGGGCAATATCTATGGTAGAAAAGAGGACGAGGTAGACCCTGCCTAAGATGGAGCGATGGCATAGGTCAGGACGCCAGACAGCTTTTAGGGATATCAAATTGGTGGACCTCGGCGCAAAACCGGGATGTCTGGAGTTCCTTATTAAGGCAGGCCTAGACCGGGTACTGGTTGTTGCGCCGTTAATGATGATAATGAACCAATGTAGATCTGAGCGGCTTTTGGTTTTCGCTTTGTAAAAAGTACCAACTTCGTTCGGCAACCTTCAGCCCGAAGTCTTCAAGCCAAAACTTGATCGTACATTTAGTCTCACTCACATAAATTACTACTTCGTCAGGGTGATTCGAGGTGATGAGCACTCCAACGTCATTTGCGAATCCGGCGATAGCAGCCTCCTTAGGTGCTGAACGCCATCATACATTATGTTCCATAGCAGAGGTCCCACAACAGGCCTACGAAACTGCTGCCGTTGTATCGTATGTCTTTGACTTTTCATCCGGATTGTAAATATACTAAATATATAATTTGGCGTTTGTGCCGCGCTGAGCGCTTCGATAATACGGCCCCATTTGGCGGAAATGAATGCGTTCTTGATGTCGAGAGTCACCAGGGTACAGCATTATCCTTCGTGCAAGGCTTTCCGGGCTAGTTCAAAAACCACTTTGATTGTATCGATTGCCGACTGAACCTTCGAGAAGCCAAATTGCCTATTTGATAAATAACCACCACTATCAGTTATAAGATATAACCGGTAATTTATTATCCTCTCGAGAATAGGCAAGGTTCGGTTCAGAAGACAGATAAGTTCATAGGATGTTAGCTAGCCTATTGGATCAGAATCAATTCAAGTTTTTGTAATGTCCAATCTGCGGGAAAGGATCCTTCTTTTCGACAGTCTGTGAATACCTATGCCAAAATTCTTGGTGTCATTCTCATTACACGTTTCAGCGCTTTGTCGGGGATTTAATCAACACGGGGGGCGGAGTTCTCCTGTACTGGTTTTACTCCATCAGAACTGTTACTGGAGATACATCTTCGGCACCTAATGCTAGGAAATGTATTTTTCGGATGTTAGGGAAACAGTGTCAACACGACCTCTGATAGCAAAATATTATCTAAAGCTGACTACATCTAACTACACCTGGGTAGGTAGGTAGGTATCAGTGGCCGCTCCGGGGAGCCCAATTAGCGCTTTGGTGCGCCGTTTTGATGCCACAAACTCCTTAGACCATGACTGTTGTTATAGGAACAGGGAAGCACAGTCCAGCTGGCTCGGATCTTCAGAGCCAGCCCGTAGCATTCACGAAGGAAAGCAGCTCTCCGACCCTGCAGCTAGAAATCTCACTGAGGTCCCCAAAGAATGATTTACCCAGTGTCCGCAGCCTGACTCGAGCCAGAGCTGTGCAATCGCAGAGAAAGTGCATGAGGGTTTCCCTTCCTTCTCCGCAGCTTCGGCAATGCGAGTTGTAGGGTAAGCTGAGCCTAGCGGCATGGTCCCCTATGGGCCAGTGCCCCGTGCAGACTGCCAAGAGCAGAGCCTTGCCTGGCCAATCCGTCAGCCCGCTCATTTTCCTCTATGTTCCTATGCCCGGGAACCCAGAGGAGAGTGATCTTGAGCGCGTCTCTGCACTGCTCCACCAACCGGGAAGATGTCGTCGTTGAGTACAAGGCCTTGATGATGGCCGCTTGGCTGTCGGTTAGAATGGCTATGTTACGCTTGGGGCTCGAATCACGCTCCAGCCATCGACAGACTTCCAATATCGCCAGTACTTCCGCCTGGAATACACTGGTGAAACCTGGGAGACCATACGACTTGGATACACCGTGTGTATTCGAGAAAACCCCCGCGCCGACTCCATAGGCCATCTTTGATCCGTCCGTAAAGAATACTGTGTGATAACCTTCCAACCCGCCGCCGGTCTTCCACTTTGCCCTGGTTGGAAAGTCCACAGCAAAGTTTCTCGTGAAGTTCAGCTTGCGTGTGACATAGTCCGTGGGGGATGCCCAGATTTCTCTAGGTATTTCATCTAAGATGTTGCTGCGGCCGTAGGACTTCGCTGCCCAGCATCCGGACTCACATAGTCTGACGGCACTGCACGCTGCAACATATTTGATGTGGAGGTCTAGGGGGAGGAGATGCAGGAGTACATTGAGAGCATCTGCCGGGCAGGACTGCAGAGCCCCCGTAGCACCTGCACACGCGTTTCTTTGAATCCTATTAAGCTTGGTTCTATTGTATTTCTTCTTCAAAGCCTGCCACCATACAATAGATTCGTACGTCAGGATCGGACGCTCTACAGCAGTGTACATCCAGAGAACCATCCTCGGCCGGTGACCCCATTTCTTTGCAAAGGTTCTCTTACAGGCATCGAAGGCTGTACAGGCCTTCTTAACCCTCAGTTCTATGTTCAACTTCCAATTTAGCTTAGGATCCAGGATTACACCCAGATACTTTACATTAGAGGAAAGAACCAATCTTTGTTCATTCAGCCATGGATGATGATGGAATTCAGGTATCCTTGTCTTGGTGGTGAACAGCATCAGTTGCGTTTTGGTTGGGTTTATGCTGAGTCCGCATCTTGCGGCCCATAGGCACACCTTTCGCAACGCTCCTTCCATGGTATCGCTCATAATGGACAGAAACATCCCTGATACTAATATCAGCAAGTCGTCGGCATACGCCACCACCTTCACCCCGCTGCTGTCCAATATACGTAAAATTTACTATTAACCAGAGCACCGGTGAGATAGCACCACCCTGGAGCGTGCCTCAGTTCACAGCTCTGGTCAAGTGGTTGCCTCCCAGATCGGACTGGATTATCCTGGTACTTAGCATGGATATAATCCAATGCTTGAGATACCCCTCCAATCCAATACCGGCCAAGGCTTCTGTTCTCTCCATAATCGTCCTTAAGTGAATGTCCAGGACGCGGTCTAGAGTCTTCAGCACGAAAGAGGTCAGGCTGATTGGCCGAAAGTCTTTCGCGGACTCATGACCGCGCCTACCCGCTTTCGGAATGAAAACCACCCGTGCGCGCCTCCAGGACTGCGGTACGTATCCTAAAGTGATGCAGCTCCGGTAAATCTCAACAAGCCGCGGCACAACCCTTTCCTGCTGCTTCTGTAGCATGACTGGCATTATGCCATCTGGGCCTGGAGATTTGTATGCGGAGAAACTGTTTATAGCCCAGCCGATCCTATCCCCGGTAATTACCGATTTGATAGTCTGGCACAGCTGGGGTTGCCGTAAACCCTCCAAGCGAGGTTCTAACTCACAGTCCTCCTCGCTGGAGGGAAGGTGCGTTTGCACTAGCAGCTCCAAGGTTTCGCCAGAAGATTCCGTCCAGGAGCCTTCCGACTTTTTAAGGAAGGATGGACTCTTATGTTCCTTGGACAGAATCTTACTGGGCCTCGCGGATTCACTAGTGCTTTCAATGTTCTGACAATAGTCTAGCCAAGACCGCCTCTTGGATGTCCTGATGGGCGACTTGTACTTCTTTAGGCAGTCCTTGTATGGCTGCCAGTATTTTTCTCTGTAGCAGATGTTGAAGATTTCTCTGGTCAGCTTCCTGAGACTAGAAAGATCTTTGTTCCACCACGGTGGCAGGGTCTTTTTGCTGTACTTAGCAGGGCACGAGACTTTGAAGGCGGTATCAAATGCCTTCTCCAGAGCCCCGACCTTTGACTCCAGTTCGTCTGTCGTGACAATCCTACCAATTCGCGCACCGGAGAGTTTGTTCTTAATTACCTGACCAAACTTTCTCCAGTCGATCCTCCTGGGGTCTCTAAAGGGCTTGGAGATCTCTGCGGCGAGATCTAGACTGAAGAGTATCCAACTGTGGTTAGAGAAGGGTCTCTGATCGGACACTCTCCAGTCCTCCACGCTAAGAACCCCGTTGTCGATTATTAGGGTGATATCAAGGACCTCCTCCCAACCGTCACAGTTCTCCGAGCAGGCGAAATAAAAGGTTCGTGTACTGCCCCTGTTACACACCGATAGATTTGAAGTAATAATAAAATCAAAGAATGACTCACCTCTTTCGTTGATTTCGGTGCTGCCCTAAAGCGAATGCCTTGCATTTGCGTCGCAGCCTATCAGCAGGTTGGCTTTCTTTGCTTTTATGGTGTTCGTCAGATGTTGTAGTTCTTCTAGCGGAGCTAATCGGTCGTGAGCCATGTACGCCGAGGAAATATACACGTTCTCTGCCCCCACCTGCTCCAGCTTGACCACAACTAGGTCACTGGAACTCAGGTCCGGGCACAGGAAAGCGTGCAGACTCTTCTTCGCAACAATACATGCTCTAGGTTTAGCCTGATCAGCGTCTCCTGTGCTGTGGAATAAATTAAAATATTTGCTTTGAAGCCCTTTGATGGTTCGGTCGCTTCCGACCAAGGGCTCCTGTATTAATTCGATGTCGATGTCTTCCTCTAAGAGGAAGACGAGCAGATTAGCCGAGGCGCACTTCGAGTGCTGCAGGTTTATCTGCGTTACCCTCAGCATGATCTGCTTGCGTGGGGGGTTTGTCAGCCCCCGTCGGACCGTCGATCGTCATCTCCTCCAACAGCTCGTTGGCGGCGTCGATTGGGTCAAGGTCGTCGTCCGGTTTTGCAGAGCGGAACACTTTTACTTTGGCATTCCTGACTTCAAACCACACTTTATAATCAGCCATTTTCAATGCCTCCGGGCACTCCTCGTTTATCCGGAGTAGTACGGGCTGGCTGTTTATCTGAGGTTCCTCCTCCTTTATAACAACCCAGTCGTCCATGGGAATCCCGGGGTTGTGAAGGCGCAGGAAATGGACGAGCTTGTCCTTCTCCATGCGGATCTTCGGCAACCAGATGCGAGCGACCGGTCTCCTGGGAATCTCGTCGTAAGGGATAATCTTGAGCTTAACGCCCTCCCAGGCGTCGCTGATCTTAGCGTCACACGAACCGACAAAGTCCTTAGAGAACTGGTCCATGCAAGCTATTACGTCGACAGCCTAGCCTCAACACTAGTCCACACCTCCAGCGTTAGCTTGCCGCTAGCAGAATTGCCATCCGCCAGCGCCACACGTAAGTGACTCCTGGCCACGTCGCTGAGGGGGGGGGGGCTTCGCAGTACGTGGCCCGCCGGCTGACGGTTGCTGTACAATTTCCTTCGTATGTTGCTTGGCGTCTGCGCTCTTGCCCACTCTGGTCCGCTTCTTATCTTGTTCGACCTCGTCTTGAGATCGGTTGCGTTTTAGAGCGATGGGCTTCGCCTTCTGCTCGTCAGTCCGGCGTTTGCTGTTGTATTCATCAACAATCGCCTGGTATTTAGCGAGGTCTTTTTCATCCCGCTCGTAGACAGTACCGGCCTCCTTATTCTTGGCAATTTTGCCGAGAATATACATGGCCTTCTGGTACTGGATGGACACCCGTGGACCTTCGCTTCTTAGCCGGTCTCCGGCGACCGACATTCTTGTCGGTTTTCGCTTTCGCGGGATCTCCCGACGCTGAGGACTTCGTTTCAGGAGTACTATGTCTGGTATTCGCTACACCCAGCTTGACGGCAGTGGGTTCCAGGCTGGAAGCCACTAGTCCATCTGACGCCTCGCTTCGGGAGATCCCTGCGGTTGGTTTCAGGTCAACGGTGCTACGGCTGGCACCGAGGGTACTGCTCTCGGCGGCTACTGTCTCCTAGCTGGAAGCCAGCAACTCGTCCTCCGATGATCGGCCTGGCATCATCGCCTCTTCTTCTATCGTCGTTTTAGTTTTTTTGTTAATTGAGTCCATGTCTTGGTCCCAGGAGTAGTCCGGGAAGAATGTCCACCCTGGCTGGCCCGGCGACCAGGGTAAGGGTCTTATTTGAAACTGAAGGTGCCCAAGGTATTCAGAGTTCGCATACTAAAGACCAAGCTCCCCATTGGCCACGCAGCCCTCGGCGTATGCTGTTCCACCTTGGCTTGGGGTCCTATTAGCACCTTCTCCGGTGCAGGGAGGACGATCCCCGGGCTGTTGCTTCAGTCCATCCCCCGCCAGATCTACTTACCCCTAACACATGACCAGCAGGCAAGCAGATCCTTGTCAGTTGGATGAGCCTACTCCCAGCCCGGCCCTACACACTCTTGGCCCGCCCGAAGATGGTTTCCAGGGGCCACCACGCGGAGGTCGTGTGAGGACGTGCCGAATTATGCAACTTTAACCTGAAGCACAATCAGACCGGGCCGCCAAAGTTAACTACACCTATTGACACGAAGTTTGGAGGGAAGGTTGGAACTGTGAACCCCCACACATGCAGTAAGTTAATCTTTCTACGTTGACTTTAAGGCGGGGGGAGGGTCCTCGTTCATGCAAAAGGGGGGTGTAATCAGTCATGTTGGGTATCAGATGAAAGGCCCTCGATTAGTACTTTTTAAAACCAGTCTTAGTTATCATATTTGCTGGGAAGGTCAGTATGGCGGTGGGTCGAAAGTGATGATTTCTTGAGCGGACCCATTCTCGGAAACTACCTAGCCGAAAAATCTAAAAAAAATGAAAAAGCTACCTCTACATGATGACCAGACCTCAAAATTCTCTCCATATCGATATTTACTCAAATTAACTTAATAGTAATATATGACTATGTTTTGGGAAATTGATTAGAAACCCGCTTAGGTTTATCCTAGAGTTATAAAAATCCAGTAATAATATGCAGTAATATAGACAATAGCAAGAGACGTGACACCCTCAAGTTTGATCAAAGTTGTATTATTACTGATAAAGTTACAGTAGCCCAAAGCTGCCTTTTCCAAGTAAATTTACTGCAACCCAAAATACTAAGTATCAATATCACAATAAAGTGATTAGTGTGGCATGCTAAATATACATATACATACCGGACTATGGGATATTTGTGTACTCAAATATACTTACATAAGGAACAAACAAAACCTTTCAAACCTGAAGCGCTGAGCTCTCATAGGGACATAGAAGCATGGATAACACGTGTCGGGGGCACACTTTGATGGAGCTTAAATATTTGTGGGTCGATCTTCACAGCCAATTTCGCCATCTTTTTAGGTTTTTGGAATGGTTCTTCCCTCTCGCTTGTCTGTGGCCATTCAAAATGGACCGTCGCCCCACCACATCTCAATCATTACACTATGCTATCATCTCTTAGTGGCAGACGAAGATTAAACCTTTAAAACTAACTATTTAAACGGGTAACGTCTGAATATATTTTTAATCTGTTCTAAACTTACAGCTTTGCACTGTCCTATTGAATTTGCATCTCTAATTTATCAGTAAATCTTTGAATATGCATATGTCGGTATTAAATCTTGTAGGAGAGCTGATATATCTCCCAAAACTATTTAAATCCCAAAGTAATCATCAAACTTATTCCTTGAAGAAATCCTCTTTAGCTCGGTCTACACAAATATTCTCTAAAATTGTTTTCAATTTCAATCCGTGTGTATTGTCTCTGCTTATGCTTAAAATTAAAACTAGTGTCAGAAATTTTAATCAATTCCTGAAAACAATTTCTATCACAATTTTCTTTTTGTTTGATGGCCCAAAATATCTTACTCAAAACTCATTGTTTCTTTGCCACAGCGAACGTTCATATGAGCGCTTATAATTGCATGTGGATGTTTGTTTAGTAACTTACGTGCTATGCACATGCTTTACTTCAGAACGAGCCCACAAAATACCACTGAAACAATAAATTGCTGATAGTATATTGTTACTTCGCTTGTTCAACTTATTCTTCACGGTGCCATGTTTTAGACAGGAATAGAAGCGACAACAATGTTCATGGTTGTCATCTTTTACACATCTTATTGTCGTATAAAATTTGCAATAAATCTGCCAAAAGGCTGATGAGCAATTTCGAAATTTGGCAAACGTCAACCCTTGAATTTTGAAATCAACCTTAAAAAACTGTTCAGAAATACATCAAATGCAACACAAATTATGTTTACTTTGGTGAAAGAACGTAGAAATTGGCTGTATTGGGTTTTGAGTCACAGGTTCTAGCCAATTATTATTTCGGGTACCGGAATTGCATTTATCCCAGTACCTTAATTTAATTACTCTAGCAAAGTAATATTTCTGAAAATATTTATTTGAAATATCGCTGTAGTGTCGTCAGAAAAAGGCACTAACTTTGGCTACCCTTATTTTGAAGAGCTGGCCGATTGACGCCTACTTTATGAATAATCTTCGTGGACAAAAGAAAGCAGTCCGAGGAAAAGCTGATTCAGTTCTCCCAAAAATTTGGTAGTGTAGATGTCTACTAATACAACTACCAAATTTTTGCAGTTTACATAACAGTGAGACGATCAACATACTCCACCGAACTATTCGTTGCATACCGCCTGGTCAAGTAGCAATTCAAATCTGCTTCAGTACTCTCAAATCTCTGCGTTAGTATAACAGCAATGTATCTACCATTTAACTAAGGTATCATCAACTCAGTTCACTATGGCAGTATTGTTGTAAAAAAACATATTATTGTCATAAATCACTTTAATATTGTCTTTCATATTTTACTTAAATCTAATTGTATAAACATTAATTCAAATGATGTGCAAAGTCCTGTGGTGAAGGAAGAAAAAACAATGGCCACTGACTGGCAAAATCTTAAAATTCTACAGTCACGGCCCTTTCCATTCTTCGCTACTCAAATTGCTCGGCAAACCACCGCCAGCTGAAACCAAGGGGGTTTCAGCGAGTAATTAGATAAATGGCCCTCTCACCTCGGATGCCGCAAGGCAAAGCCTACATATCATGCGCCCTTTTTCCAGGTTACATTACCTTCTAGAAAGGCTTTATTCGGACCAGAGAGGTCCTGTGTCCTTGAGTAGATGCAACAATTCGGGGGTATGTAGGACAAGTGGTAGGACTTGGAATCATGAACGGTCATCTTAGGTCAATATATCGGCTTTCAGCGTCCTACGCCATCTTTTGAACATCCCATTAGACTGTGAATGGTGCGTGGTGGTTCGGTGGCGTTTGAAACCGAGAAGTTTTCTAAGCTCGAGAAAAGGGAAAACTCGAACTGCCTTCCCTAGCCGGTGATTATAATCAAAAACAAACCGAACAGTAGAATCCACAAGACACAGTTTTCCGCAGAAATGTATTTCATAGATATCGCCGCAGCCCATCGCGTGAGCGTATCGATGATTGTAAAGCAATACCTGAAATCGCACGAATCTCGCAAAGGACCAATTAAATCCAGTTAGATCGTGTGATAGCGCTTGTGAACTAACGAAACAAGCCTATCTCTTTCCTCACATGTTTCGTAGCATTTCTGCATGAGATATACTATGTAGCCTCAGAGTTAGTATCCTTCTTCACGGTGGTCAGAAATATTTTGCGGCGACTAACCGATTCCTTATACAGATACCTGGATGCGCTAGAATCATAAACGACGTGAAATACTTCCTTTAGACCGCCATCCATGTATAGTTCGGCCTATTAGCTCCGCCGGAAGAGCCCGCGTGAACCCGGTCGCAAGATGAAGTAAAAGCACCATCCACGTAACGGCAAGCGTCATCTTGCGTTCAAGTGGGGACGTGGAAGGTCTTGAGATAACAGTCGGAGTTATTTTCGAGTACGAGCATTTATGAAAAATGTTCATTAGTGATAAAGATACCCATAAAATTCTCGCTCACAGCAGTTCGTTGTCTGAGTTCCCATAGTATATACTGGATGTTAAGAGGAGTTGATCTTGAGACTCTGAAGAACTGCGTCATTCTTCTGCATCTCCGCCATTGTCGGAAAACCAAGGATGTCAAGGGTATTGACCTCTGGAACACGTGATACAGCGCCGACAACTACGTTATCTCCTCCAGACACAAGCCGAATGTTGGAATTGCACTGGCTGTTAATGTTCAGATATTGAAGTTTTGAAAAGGACGTTTTGTCGGGCTTCTGTTTTAATGCAGAGGTGAGTGGGTTATGTTTCGTGAATACTGTGAACAGCCTGATGCTGCAGCTCCAATGAGCGGGGCTCATTTGCTTGGAAAAGAAACTCAATGGCTACCTTATAATGAGGAACAACCCCTACGGAGATGCTTGAGAAGTGCATTTCGCTGGAAGAACGCCAGAAGTTATTGCTTGGTGGCCTCAAACGCCTGGAAAACTTTTGCTTTTCGGCCTAGATAGGTAAGCGTTAAGGATCGGCTGACGCGCGCCTTGTGCAAGAAACGACGGTAGAAGTTTAATACTATTCAAAAATTTTGAGAGCCCAGAGTGGCCATTAGATTTAAGTTATTTTTGTTATTTTAAAAGATTGTTTTTTATTGTTCATTTTTCCAATCTATATACTATTGTTACCTATTTCTTAAAAATAAAAATGATTTTTAAAAACAAAAAACAAGTTTAATACTAATATAACATGTTTTCGCAAGCGAGAAGCTCTTACACGCTTGCACCTTGACTGGGTCTGGTTGGATGCTTTCATGTGTTATCACAAGAACAATCTCACATACACATGTTATTCAATTGGACGTGATACCGATATTTTATAATATCTATTAGCGAGTAGTTATTTGGCGCGAAATTAGCAACTTTCACCTACTATAACTTCGTTAATAGCAGAAGAATTTCCACCAAATTTTTCAGTAAATGCTTCCTACCAAAACACAACAACAATTTTGCGTATCTAGAACACCCTTAAGTAGCTTGCTCTACATTTTCAATGCAAAAAAATATGCTATTATATTATTAACTTTTTTGAACCGATACCATAAGTATTTTCAATAGTATTTTCACCATCATTTTTTTCAAACTTTTAGGATGGGTAATTTCTGGAATTGTCCCCTTTCAGACCTCCGTCCTCCTCTCCTTTGCTTGGAAAGTATTAATCGAAACTTTTCATTTGATACCCAACATTACTATATTTAGTGGAAAAAAAATATGCACCGTTTTTAGGTCTATGAGGACCTTCCTCCTCAAGTGCAACGTGCAGTAATGTGATTCACCACATACCACCCATCACAGTTTCCGCTTTCTCACCAAATTCCGTGCCAATCAGTAAGGTCGCTTCTAAGAAAAGTACATGCGACAGACAAGCAGTAAACTCATTTTAATTAGGTTTTGTGTTCAATAATCGTAAAGAGAGCGTCTACTTTTCAAGTGGAAAAAAGGGAAAGTAAATTTGAATAGCATGGTTTCGGGAAGTTAGTGAAAGGACTGGAAATTCAGGACGGCGCGAATCATAAAAATGCTTATGCTACAAGGAAAGAAGAGTATGTGGTACAGATGGATAAATCGCCAAGGGGATGTTAGAGTAAACCAATGGAAAGGGGATAAGACTCATTATAGCACCGAAAACTAAAAGAAAGTTGTATTTTCGCGTTGTCAAGAAGGCTCTACTAGGCTGTCGTACAGAAGTTCGCGGTTCAGATCTCATGGGGGCAGGGGGATTTGTATCATGGCTGGAGGTCGGATACCTGTCGAATTAGCTGCAAATTGGCACCTGAGTCAAATCAGGGTAATAATCACGGACTAGCGCAATGCTGACCACTTTTCCTCCTAAGGGGGACTGTAACCCTCGTGGTGTATCGTTACGGTCTTGATGAAAGTGCCCTCACAAGCGTCAAGGGATCCAATTCGGTTGTCGCCCCAACGGTTATTATTTATATATATATGCGACTGCTTTGTCCTCGCCAAAGGCTGAGATGTACTTCACCTCATCCAGAAGTATTTCACATCATCCACATACTCTCGGAAAGCTTGCTCGCTTCCTCAACTATTCACTGCGCTTCACAACCCACACATCAAATTTTCTTGGATAGTGCATTCCTTGCAATGAATTCACCGCCGATTTCCTTACTTGTAACTTGATACCTTTGCCTTTTACTTCACACCAGATGCGACAAAGTACTTCGTTTGATATTTGAGGGCACTATATTCAACTGGTGGCTTGTGAAAAATGACAGCAAAGACGGCTGTTTTGAGCAATTTCATATGGAAACGGCGAAAATCGCTCGTGGTGCTTACAAAATTGTAATCGTCCGATCAGGAACCCATCTTCACGAAATTCTTCTATGATCTCCTTTTGAAAATTATGGAATGGCAATTTTCCAATGAAGGACGATGTTTTATAAGCAATGGGGGTAAAACTGCAAACAATTTACAAAAGAATGAGTAATAGGGCATCAAATAAGGTCTTCTTCTTTCAGGGAATAAAGTCTGTATCTGTTCTTAGTTCTTCTTCTTTTTCTTTAACCTTTGTCCGGTTCACGAGCAGGGTCGACTCGTTATGATTCTATCAAATGACTGATTCGGATGAAGTCGTGAGGTTTCCAAGTCCCAATCCAGCATAGCAGACCACAATTATTTCGACCGGTCGCTTACCATCGACTCGGATGCTCAGACTAATCTTAGCAAGCGAATTCTCGTTGACACAAATTACATGACTATATCATCGAAAGACGCTTCTCTCGTAATTTTTGGATGATCAATGCAACCCCATAAACGTTCGATGATATGTCGATCAAACGCTAGTTGTGTACCCCCCACCTCATCCAAGTTGCACTAATGCGAGAAAAACATCATCTTGATAAAGTAGTGTATATGATAGCAGTGTATATGGACGTTGAATGTCCTGTGTGACAATATCAATAACAAGAACAAAGAAGAGTCGTGAGTGATGGTTCTTTGATGAACACCAACAGAGACACGAAGTGGTTTTGATTCACCCGCCAGACTTCGAAATCTATTCTTCGGATGGTGGTAGAACTCAACAAAGGAATTCTTTTGATACTAAGTCTTGTCGTAGAGCATACCAGATGTGCTTGTGTGGCACACGACTTTCCCCAGATTCAGAAACGCAATGTAGAGATGGAAATGCTTACCACGGTGTTCTCCCATGAGTAACCACGCAGCGAGTTTTGCGTCAGTAGTTCCGCAGTTCTTGTCAAATCCGGCTTGGTTCACGGTTGTTTCAACGACTTCACGAATATGCTTGTCAAGAATATACTAAATGATAAGGAAAAGAAGTCAATTCAAGGGAGCTAAAAATTTGAATGATTTGAACCCTGAATCCTTACTCTCCTTCATCAGGCTGCCTTCTTCAGGCAACGTTCGCAAGACCTTCGTATATGATATGTTGAATGATTTTTTAAATTTTCGATTGAATAGCGACTGAAAACGTGAGTTTCCATTTTTTTTGTTTTATGTTTTCTTCCCACCAGAGTATCCCTTTCACAAGATTAAGAGGTGCGGTATTTATGTTAGGGTTACCTCTTAGCCTCCCTCTTTCATCCGAATCTCAAAAATTGAAACATATCATTTTCCGTGCCCTCGGATGCAGCGGTGTATTCAGAAAAATCGTGAAAAGCGTCCAATTTCATACTTTCCATAATCACCATGTCGGTTGGAGATTTGGTTCTTCGTACTTTCGGCCGAGCTATCTGTCAATGTGCGGGATTAATGCATGGGTTATCAACCTTGGTCGAAATTATTCCACCATTACTGTCACCTCCTGTACAATTCGTTTTTTGGGGGTTTCCGAAAATCTGTATTCACCTTGGATAGATTCCACCTTTTGGTCTGGTAGAGAGACTAAGATTCATTTGCTGAAAGATCAAAGGGAATCATTCCCGCAATGACACTCACCGCCTCATCCGCTGCTGTCCGATTGACCGGTATGCCAAACCCACTCTACTCCAATTTACTGTATTGTCTGCGGTTCCCGCTCAGAAAATGGGATGGATTTTACTACTCGGTTATATTTTATATATTATAGCCTTATGATGTCTCTTGAGGCTTAACTTGACATCGATCATTACCCCAGGTATCTAATGGTCAATATTGAAACGACCTCGTGACCAGAGTATTTTTTTAATAAAGACCGCTTCCGATTTTCCACCCGCCAGATCATCCTGTTGAAACGTTGGCGAAGCCGTAAGAGCCGCGGATATATCACTTGGGGATTTTTGTCACTCTTTTGTGTTCCTTATAATCTTGTAAGCAATGCTCTACGGTTTCGTGTTTGCCTCAAGTCCCATCTGTCAACAGCAATTCCGTTTGCTTTCCCTTATGACCCTCTTCTAGCTACTATGAACATCTTGCACTGTTACTGCAGTGCCTGATATTTCGACGTGCCCTTTAGCAAAGTTAAGCCAAGCCAGGATGATTTTAATGTGGACATATCCCGATTTAATTGATTCCCACCCCCGCGGGATTGCATCCTCACATGACTCAGTTGCACGTTGATTATAATTATTCTGTTAAGGGAAAGTCGCACCGCGTCCTTGAAGAATTATTGTGCCCCTTTTACTGGTTATAGTGTACATGTTGATCATAGTATCTCAAGCAGGCCTGTAACCGTTAGGAACTTTAGTATGTTCCCCACTTCCAGAAGTTTCAGCTTTGCATCTGGTATTAAGTGTTCTCCCAGATGTATCGACCTACTTTGCACAAGTGCCGGACACTGTCCCAGGACGTGCATAGAGGTTTCGTCCTCCTCCTCACAGAACCTGCAGGCAGTGTCCGTAGATATCCCTAGCTTCCCTAGGTGGTAATTCAGCCGACAATGACCAGTGAGAATTCCCACTATGATTCGGAGGTTCTTTTTGGTGAGGTTTAAGCAATCCTTTGTGCGCATGGGTTCGTATCCCCCAATAAGCACCCTGGACTGCTCCATCCCTGGTAGGCCCGCCCAATATAGTTCCCTCAACCGTTTCTCTTCGTTTCTTAGATTCATAGCCATGAAACCGTTTCCGATTCCACAGAAGGGTTCTGGCCCGCGTAAAGGCATCCCTGCTCCCTTCTTGGCTAGTTCATCCGCTGCTCTTCCAACCCAGCATGGCCTAGAACCCAAAGTATCCAGACCTTGTTGGACGAAACGAGTGTATTCAGTCTCTCAAGGCACTCCCATACCAGTTTAGAGTTCACCTGGTTGGACCTAAGTGCCTTGATCGCTGCTTGGCTATCAGTGAGAATAGCTATGTTCTGCCCCCTGTAGTTCCTTTGCAGATTAAAGGAGGCACATTTGTCTATGGCGTAAATTTCCGCCTGGAATATGCTAGTGTACCTGCCCATTGGCTCAAAGTACATTTTCCTTGGACCAATGACACCGGCACCCGCTCCCTCTGCTTTGAGGGATCCGTCAGTGTACCAAGTAATCAGTTGCTGGTTTAAGCCGTATGTCGCAGCCACGCTCTCCCAGTTTGCCTTGTTACTCCAACGTGTTTCAAACTTCTTATCGAAGTGAAACCTCGCTGCCATGTTGTCCTTCGGTATCAGTAATTCGGGACACCGCCTAGAATATTGATCTTCTTGCCTGCATCTGTATGTGCAGATGGAGAGGGGTTAATCCCAGAAGGACCTCCAGGGATGCCGTTGGGCATGTTCTCATTGCCCCACTGATACACACGCAAGCCAGCCTTTGGAGCTTATGTAATTCCCTGGCCTGTGTCCTGAGTTGGGTTCTTTCTGCCCAGATTACCGCTCCATAGGTAATCATTGGCCTTACTATTGCAGTATATATCCAAAGTAGTATCTTCGGGCTGCAACCTCATTTTTTTCCTGCTATGGATCTGCAAGCCATCAGAGCCCTCGTGACTTTCCGACATGTGTCTTCCAGAGTAATTTTTGGTCTAGCGTGATTCCCAAATATTTGACCTCTGTTTCTCGTTTCACCTCCATATCATTTAATGTTATGGCTTTCAGGTGATCCAGCTTACGCCTCTTAGTGAATGGTACTATGGTGGTTTTGGTTGAGTTGATCCGCAGTCCCACCTTCCTGCACCACGCACTAGTAACCCTTAATCCAGTTTGGATTCTATCACATAGGGTATCTTCATATTTACACTTACAGATTAGAACAATGTCGTCCGCGTAGCCCTGGACTTGGACTGGTATTCCAGTATTAGTTAACACGTCCAGGAGTTCATCCACTACCATACTCCACATCAGCGGCGATAATACTCCGCCCTGTGGACAGCCTTGAGTGGTGTTCATGATAATAGAATTTGTACCTGTTTGTACCTCTATTTATCTGCTTTCTAGCATTTTGCCCATCCAGAGTGCCAGGGTGTTTCCCATTCCTTTGCGGCTCAGGGCATCCTGTATCTCTGTGTGCGATGTGTTGTCGAATGCTCCTTCGATATCCAAAAACGCGCACAGTGCAATTTCTTTTGTTTCTATGGCGTCCCGTAGTACCTCTGTCAGCTGATACAGAGCAGTTTCAGTTGACCTTCCTGCCCGGTAAGCGTGTTGACAGTGATGTAAGGGATTACGCTTTAGAACGTTAGTTCTAATATAGTTGTCTATGACCTTCTCCACCGTTTTGAGTACGAACGATGTTAGGCAGATTGGTCTGAAAGATTTAGGGTGAAAAGGATCCTTTTTACCCGCCTTCGGAATAAAGACCACTTTTGCCCGTCTCCATGCCCTTGGTATGTAACCCAGTGCTATGCTCCCCCTTACCACTCTCAGAAGAGACTCTAAGATAATTCCTAGGCCTCTCTGGATAAGTGCTAGGAAAATGCCATCTGCTCCGGGAGATTTCACTGGTTGAAAAGTTCCCACTGCCCATCTTAGCCTAGCTTCTGAGCATACCTCTTTTGTTAGTTTCCAGCTCTCTTTCCTTCCCCTTTTATTCGTTGTTGGGGTGTCAGGCAGATTATTGTCGCCTGCCGCCGAGGAGTAGGACCCCGGGAAATGAGTTCTGAGAAGCAGGTGTACCCTGTCCTCCTCATTCTCGGTGAATGTCTCATCTTCCTTTTTCAAGCAGACAGAGGATATTCCCCCGTTTTTGGCTACACCCTTGTACAGCCTGGTTGCTTCTGTGATCTGTTCAATCCCTTCACAGAATTCCCTAAAGCTGTTCCGTTTCGCTTCCCTGATGGCGTTGCTATACGCAGTCAGTGCATTTTTATACCTCCGCCAGTCCCCGGTTCGTTTTGCCCACGTTGCTTTGATTGCACGTTGATACAACTGGCACTTATTTTTCAGCACCATTGTTTCTTCTACAGGGGTGCCTAGAATACTCCTCCAATACCAACCTACTATCATTGTTTGTTCACTTCTATTGGGCCTTTGACTGTCGCTTTCCCCATTTTTAACGTCAATAAAGGTGACTTTGTGGTCACTGTGGATATAGTTTCCCACCTCTCGCCGAAGATCAAACTTAACCCATCTATCTCAGAAGGTGGGCACGCATCTAACGTTCGCTGGTACTACAACCTGGTCAGCGCAGGTTTCAAGTGGGATCTAGCCCCTATTTGTCATTCAGCTTTTCGGTTCCAAGACCCACGCGTTGAAATAATCATTCATCAACGTTGCATTATCACAGTTTTGGTTTGTTTCGCAGATTACAGTCGTGTCCATATTCGATTCTTGAATGCTTTGAAGAGTAGATGGTTCACGTGGTTTAGGTTCATTTGCATATAGTGAAGCAGCTCCTCCAATATGCCGGAAGCATTCCACGATCTACCCATTGTCCACTCCTCCTCCTTCGTTTGCCCAGCATGCATCTTAAGTACAATCTTTGATGGTCTGCGGTACTGATGGTGCATCCTGCTGTGAAACAGCCAAAATCGATTCATCAGACCCATTTTTTTAGAGGAATCCCCATGCTCCCTGCAGTATGCACACCTTTTTTGTCCTTTTTCCGCTTTTCGCTATCCACCTTTATATGGCTTACAAGCTCTCAATTCTTTCCCTTTTATTAATGTGGAAGCTTCAATTGAGGAACTACTAACTCCTTCCGGGAATTTTACCCGCCCAGGCTTTTTCTTCCTGAAGGGTTCACTAATACAGTTCCTACCCCGTTTCCCCGCTTGTTAGCCTACCTTATGTTGAGGGGATGCCACCTGTCAGAAAAATGAAAAACCCTACTCCCAGCCCTCACGCGTACATTTCCTAACACGCTGATATCCCATTATATATATGTGCAATGGCACGCGCCTAGTGGATGAACTCCATATAGGCTAAAAGATTCCTGCAGTTGCGTCTCAGCTAGGTGTCATCGAGAATTGTAGCACCATACTCGTATTTAAGAAAAGATATGAACAGAAATAGTTTATTCCCAGAATTTCTAAAATTTAACACGAAGTGAACAGAACAATTCCAATCACTTAAGTTAACTTAGAAAATTCAATCATTTAGACGTTGAATAGAAATTTCGAAAAGCATGTTATTTACGAGAGTATGTCCTCCTACGAGCTTTATTATAATAACGAATCTAATGGCGTAGACGAGAACGTTGCAGACAAATTACCAACCGAATTAAAAAGTCAAAAAATTTTGTAGGCGTAAATTGCACTCATAAATCTCGATCCACGGACCACTCGCACGACCCAAACGCAATTTCGCCACTACCACTCGCCGCCTTTTGAAATATACACTTTTTATTTGCCTCGTGAGAATATAAGATAATATATGACATCTTCATTTAAATATTTTCTCGTTATCCGTTATCACAACTTATACAAAGCAGCAGCAGGAATCGGATTTGATATTTCAATCTTTGTTATTGTCTACTAAGAGGAAAAGATACTATTAGCATATTAACGTTGGCTCGGTGCACACAGAATTGGAACGGGACCGAAAGGGTGAAAAAAGGGAAAATCCTACAAGAAATGCGTGGGCGAGATGAACGTGAATGTTGAAACGTACTTTAGAGGTCATGGCAGATTGCAAAAATATTTGGCAGCGAAACAGCTAAATAATTTAAATAGTCGCGCCACGGCACGCTGATATCTGACCATCATTAATCAAAGCAAAGTCTCCGCACTAGTGCGTCTAAGAGCGTGACGATGGGGCGGACATTGGAATGGCAAGTAGGAGAACTGTGATTCGCTTAATCTCGAAATTATGAATTCTTGCGTGGCAGCCTGACGTGATGAGCTCCCAGTTAATCCTAGGCTAACACCGTTCTATTTAGGGTTCTCGGCGTGAAAATGAATCTAGTGACAGTAGATATTTCACGTGATCGAGGGAGAGATACTAACAGAGATTTATTTCTGTTAATGTGAGGAATATATCTTGACAAAGGGCATGGGTGTCCTCTACTTCAGCTTGTATCTTAAAATAAATAATTTATCAGATCGCTGCCGTTCATCAGCATCCTGCCTCTGCTAATGAGCACTTCTGAAAAAGTTTCGGCTTGATATCTCTTGTGTAAAGCACGGATTAAACGAGAAAGTCAGTTCAAGGAGCTTGCAATTATTATTTGCTTTCGATCCCCATTTCATCGTCATTTTCATGGCAATAATTCTCTGGGCATTCTTAGCATTTTATTCAGATCGTAATAAAGATGGAAAGGACATAACTTCCAAGGACATTCTGCAGTCTTAGCCGTCTGTGGTCATAGCAACTATGATTCCAAGAAAATAATCAGATGGAATATTGCAAGCCCCGTAAACTGCATCCAGAGATTCATGTACAGCCCATTCACCGCAATAAGGAGGCGACGCTCTTCGGAGGAACGTCCCCACAGCAATTCAGTGAGACAAAGATTCCTATTTGTTTGGACAGATGGGCCAGCTGATTGCGCCCCGGATTCAAGTTATTTTCTGGACCAAATTCAGAAGCATCGTAAAGATACAGAATATTGATCGTAAAACGGTTGTTTTGAATACTCTCATCATATTCTGACCAGCCAGCCGTCATATTTTATTAATGGGTTTCGTTCGATTTATTTGTGTGATTATTTTCTAGCAAAATGTATACATAAATATCGTTTTATTTTTCGGATGAATGGTTTTTTGAAGAAAAACTTACATAAAGTGCGGAGTATTTGGAGAATTTCCCGCTTTTATTGCCAGATTTTGTGGTTGTGGACAAGTTGATTGTCGTTTGTGGATTTTTTTAGCATTTAATTATGGTGATTAAAATGCTTCATAACGATAAATGCGACTATAATGGAATTAAGAAGTTATGAAAAAAATTTAATTTAGCTTTTAGTATGCGTCTTAGAGGAATTTAGTGGAGGATTAAATTATCGGGTCGAATGCTCTCTCAATTTCAAACGGTAGCCTCAGGATGGTTTACAGAATCAGAACCCTATACTGGTAGCCACAGTTAACAAATAGATAAGGCAAGCGATGAATCGTTACAGTGTTCTTAAGGTACGTAAAATATCTGCAATTCGAATTTAATAAACCCATGAAATTTAAGCGTTGAGAATTTCGCGTTTCAACACGAATTACAACGCGTCAACAACTCTATTTTTGTGAGTAGCTAAGGATGAAGTCAAAAGTCCAAATCGTTGCATTTACGTATCATTCGGGGCAAGCGGGAGTTGAAGTAGTACAAAAGTTCCACCAATGGATCCTCAAAAGCATTTAAGGGGAGAAAAATTGTGTGATAACTTGTCAGACTATTATTGTATATTGGAGATTTTAATGGTCTCTATTAAGTTATTCCAAAGGTTGAAAGCACACATCCATTAATCGTGGATCTTCGAATTGTAGAGAGGAAGGCTAAGGGAAACCGAGCAATCAGAATAAGTACAATTGGGAAAATTGTTTTTAAAGTTTCGTTTTCAAGTGAATTCTACATTCTAGAAACCCAGTTCAGTACCTCCCACAATGAAGATTTAACAGAAGTTTGCTGTCAAAGGTTACACGAAGATGTCTGAAAAGTGTAATCACAATTGAAGGTTTTCCATGAAAGTAACCATCTAACGATGGCATATGTAAAAGACTTTTTTGGTCAACTTCCCACGACTGGATAGATCTTCATTAGTTCACATTGGCTGTGTTTTGTTTGTATTGTGCAACGAGATTTCAAAGACGGTTTCGAAAGCCTTTTTCAAAGCCTCGAACTTTCATTCTAGGTTGAAAGTTTGTTTCCTCCTGGAATCCTTGAAAGCATATGAGACCTTGTCACCAAGGTTTAGGTTGAAAAATTTCGAAATGTTATCGAAGAAGGACACCGGTCAGACACTCTCCAGTTCAACCCTAAAAGTTGCTTAGTAAGCTGGCATCAAGGAGCTTCGCACAACTGCCACGATACTCCGACCTGGGGAAATAAAAGGTTTTTCTACTGTCACTGTGATACTTCGATAGGTTTGTGTCAATAATAAAGTCAAATAAAGACTCACCACTTTCGTTGATTTGCAAACTATAGCGTTTACTTTGGAGACTTTTGATGGTTCGGTTTTCCCGAATATATCTTCCTCTCCTTGAGAGGCTACCAGATTAGCTGCGATGTTCTCATAGTGACTTTTGGAAATGTTTTTAGAGCATATTTCGTTGGTCGGCGATCGCCGCTTCGTATCCAACGAGGTCGCGACATCGACGATCGAGGTCTGTGGCTAGTATTCGGTACGCCGGGTTTGACATCCAATAGCTTCAAGGCCGAAAAGCGCTGATCATCTTCTTCTGTCATCAGTTTCTGTTTTGGTTTTTTTCAAGACTTATTTGAAACTGAAGGCACAAAAGATATTCAGAGTCCACTTACTAGAGACTGGTTTAACCAATCTCCTCCGGGCCACCCACTATACTATTCCACCTTGGCTTGGAGTCATATTAGGGCCATTTTCAGTACACGGAGCCCGGCATTGTACACTGTTTTGCCGTCTGACGACGCTTTCCAGCGGTTAAGGTGTCAGGCAACCTTAACCTGAAGGCCTAGTCGCTCCCTCCTTCAATAGACTCCATAACAGTATACATCTGAATTTGTTCACAATTGAATTCCGAATTCCGGTCCTTTATTGCAGTTACGTTTTGTCAATTATTGTCTTTTTTCAATATCCCAAATTCGAACCAAGCAACCGCTAACTAATGGCAAACTATTCAATTGACTGAAGTATGCTTTAGATACTACACTTTTCGCCAGAAAATTCTTCTCTATTGGGTTCAAAAGGACATCTAGGCACAGTATCAACATTTTCCTGACTTATCCCCGGAAAGTCTTTCTTCTTACGATTTGTCGCTCTGTACTTTTGAAGTGTAGCAGCCAGTACAGTGCAACATGGTCTAATGCGATTTGAAGTTACTGCCCTTATAGACGTTTCTGTGTTTTCAATTTTTTGTATCCATGGATTTTCTTTAAAAGAACCTCCAATTCCTACTTTAATGACATTAGAACTTTATATGATTAGTTCCTCACGAATACTACATACTAATATTTTGGTCCTTGTTTTGCCGTTTACCCTTATTTTCTGCCCTATTGTGTGAGTTTAGGTTGACTGCTTTTCGTCGGTCCATTTGAAACATGTCTTACTACATTTGAAAAATGTGCGAAATATTACATTCCTAGCTGCTGTAATACCGCATCACTTTCGGATAAAACTGATACAAAGTTATATCACAAACAATACCTTTTATTACCCCAACCTTCAATGTGATATTGTTATCACCGACATCACATATTAGTCTCGATAAGCGACATTATCAAATATTATTTGCCAGAATTTACCATATTCAACTGCTTTAAATAGAGACTTCCCCACACAAGTTTTATTAACTAGCTTATTTTTATTCGCCTTGAGTACCAATAACTTATTCCATGAAGGTTTTTCATTAATAGTTATACATTGAGGGGTAGCTAATTTCTTATAGCTTTTAGACAACCTGGGTAAGTCCTTTCTTAGTAGAGATGCTTCTATGTCAAATTCTTTCCAAAATAACGGTATATGCGAACAAACTAAATAACATTAGCAAAAACGCAAAAATCATCTAATTATTTCAAATAATTTAATAGCTAGAAGAACCGCGAGATTATACTTCGATAAACTTCGATTTTTTCGATTACTTTTAATTCCAAGCGGCTACATCTTTGTCATAACTCCGATGGATTGATTGCAAAAAGGCTACTTCGTTTCCACCTTCTTCACTTAGCATAGTCTATAAAATGTCGGCACGAGAAGTTATAATAGGTTAAGTTCTGATGGTTTATCGTGAGTATTCGTTGTTACGGTCTTCTTACCATAGAAATTGATTTTGTGACCACAATCGAAGCCCCACTATGACAAGGAACAACGGTACCAGTCTATACTGAGTCCTAGCTCAGCATTCAAGGCAAGGCCTACAAAAATTTCCACTGAAGCGCAACTCCACGTTTAAGGCCCGAAGGAGATTCCCACAAGGGGGCCAATAACCGGGCTGAAGGTACATACCCCAGAAATTCCCCCAAAACACATAAATTCAGAAAACTATCCCGTCCCCATGGTACCAGATTACCTCTAGTATGGTTTTTTGAACGAAGCCATTCAGATAAGTCTCCATGCACACTCCAGTTTGATCGTCGTAATTAAGCCTTGGAGTATTCGCCCACTGCATTATAAGCAGAAAGTTAAAGTGATTAAACTTTTTTCGACGTTTTCACGTGGACAGGACGACAGGGTTGCTGCCTCCTTGCCACCTCAGAGTACCAATCACATGAGGTGATAAACGTTCCCTTCCCTTTTCCGAATTGGATTTCGAATTGTAATTCGAACATGGTAAAACTTGTTGTGTTTGCCAAAAAGTGTCTTATTCTCAAGTTTTGGACCTTTCATGTTTCGTGCTTCATGACGACGCTTTTTGCCTATCTGAACTTCCACTTGCTAGGAAGGATCGCTAACTGCTACGTATCGATTGCAATTGTAATGGTAGGTTCATTATCCTTTGTTCCTGCACAATTTTGCTATAGGAACCATTATCAGCCTCCGATTCCATTGCGTTAATACCCACTTTTTCTTATTCAGGGGTTTTGAATTTTCTTGAAGCTGGTTTGGTAGATGGAGGATAGTAAGATTTGTTTGCAATGAACGTTTTTATAACTACTGCAACAAACCTCTTTCCAATTTCTTCTTTGCACCAAATGATGGACTTCTTCGAGATAGGCGTCAACGTGTTTTTAGGTAAGGTATATGCTAAGGCCTTTGCTTTGATTGTAGACTGTTGACAGTTACTGGCCTCAGTAAGGAACGGAAGCTAATAAGGAAAGGAGTTGGGCAACAGATCGGCCAGTAACATTTAGGGTACAGATTGGAATGGCCTAACCGTCTTCGATGACCTTTGATATGAAGCACCTCAATGGTAGTTCGAATTATATCCAAGCTTTGACTTGCAGTTGAGACCTGTATCTTGTAATTGTTTGACGCCTTTTAAGTGCAAATCTGACTGATCCTTAGCTTAAATAATTGAAGAGGCTGGAGACGCAGACTACAACAAAAACCAGGTATCCATTTTATTCTCGGAGTGGATATTTTTGGAAACAGTAGAGCCGCTAATCATATAAGGAAAGCCGTTAGTTCTCCAGAAGACTAGGTTAGGCTGGCTCCTTTCAGGAAGATTCCTATAATGCGAAGGGGAAGCATTTTGGAATTGCAAATCGCACTTAAAGCTTTTTCGACTTGCAAGGGATTTCAGACGGACACCATCTGTTAATGAGTGTGAAATCATTTGTGAGAGTACGGTCTGTCGCGAAGCGGATAGAAAATATGCATTTAGATTGCCTCTCAAAAATTATCAAGTATATCGTCATTAGGAAATTGGAGAAGCGGCTTCGCAAGGACAAGGAATTCCAAACGAATCAAAGGAGGGTCACATTAGGGCTACTGAGCAAGACTTACAGGCACGGAAGTCCACACTTTCAGAGTTGAAATTGAAAGGCGCCACACTCCTGACAGTGCTGATGAAAATATCAGTTTTCACGATGGAACTAAAGAAGCTAGCAGTATATTGTTAGTGTTACTGAACAATAATTTTGGAATGGTTTAGGAAAGATCCATCGAACCTGGATAAGATGTTAGCAAACATGACATGACAAACAAGGCTTGCTTAAGATAGGAGGCAGGATGCATAACGATTATATAACAAATGATCACAAGTAAACAAACTTGTTACTTCAGAGTCATCACGCTACATTCCTTATAATACGAGAGATTCATAAAAATACCGTGCATGGAGGGATTCCGATTGTCTAAAACTACTTGAGGATGTGATATTGGATCCTAAAAATGATGCCGAGTGAACCCCTTCACTGTCAGACTTATGTTCGATATGTGGAGTCAGCAAATCGTGATCGGTTGCGCCATTTTATTCTGTCATTTGCTTGATCTGCATGCAGTCGCAAGGCTTTCACATCAGCATCTAGCGTATCAAGCTACCGTTGCCTCGGCCAGTCTTTTCATCATTTACTGTCAACTTTGATGTTCACACTAATTTTGCATGACCATACCATGGAAGACGTCAATCACAAAGAACGCCAATACGTCCAGGTTTTGTTAATACGAAAAGCAATTTCATAATGCAGTTCTCCATTGGTTGATAGCATTAAGCTGAGATATTTAAATCGCTCAGTTCTGGGCCACTGGTAGTGATACTCTGATTTATGGGGATCCTGCATGCCTGGTTTATAGGGATCGGTCGACAAAAATATGTACTTATGATCGTACAAATTTCGTAGAAGCAAACAATCAATTAGAAAATGAGCATGACATGCAGATAGGCCGCAGCTATATTCACGAAAGACGTTATAACCTGGAAATTAATTTTAGCACGCTACACCTGGGAGGGCTTTATGAAGTTGCAGTCCACTGCAGACATCCAAAATGTGTACTTGACGAATTGACGAAGTGAAAATAATTCCAACATTTGTAGAATTTGCGACTGCCATGGCCATGTTGAGGACCTCTAATTCCAAACTCGAACAATCATGACGATGGTTAGGAAATTTTTCGGTGCAGTGACTATTGGTTACAATTCCGTAGGTTGCTAGGTCTCAACGGGGTTTGTATCGATGAGAGCATCTGGGTTAGTATTTATGGGTCATATCAAAATGGAATGACGGGGGTCCTAATGGAAAGGCAACTAGTTGCCGGTTTACCGCGTCTGTCTAATACAAAAACGCCACTTTGGAAATCTTTGTAAAATTCGCATATGATCGCTACGTCAATTTTATTTGCCAGTATGATTTGAGAGAGCAGGCCTTAAGCTACCTTTTAATGGTTTAAAATCATCTGTACGAACTTAATTTAAGAAAAGCTGAAATTGTATGTATTATGATCGATATTATTCGATATTATCATATATGTATTATGATCGATTTATTGTGTTTCTCTGCATTCAAGGCATTTGGGATTGGCATTGTACTTGCATCAACAGTTTTTTGCAATTTGTCAACGTTTCATGCACTTCAAACATCTGTTTGTCATCTGTCTGTCTATCATATGCACTTTACTTAAGAACATCTATTGACACTAAATTCGCCACGCTGAACCCGCTGGATTAGTAGTTTTCGATGCAGATAGTGACGGCCCTAAAGGGGTTAAAGACTTCAACGACCCGTTCTCCGAAACTAATCTTGCGAAAAGTTTGAAAAACCTCCTGGCGGTCTATGTACATGGTATGTAGGCCTCAAAATACCCTACGTTATGAAATCTGTTTAAATAGAGTGAATAAAAGTACATTATTATATTGAGAATTTACTGCAAACCCCTCTTGTTTTAACTTTTAATATAAACCATCATGCTGAACTTTGGTGGAAATCGTACTATTGTAACATAGCTCTGTATGTATAAACTAAACCATCCTGTACCTAAAGATTATTGATAATAATAATCGTTGGCGCAACAATCCAATTGGATCAGGGTCTTGAAGTGTGTTAGGGCACTTCATTCAAAACCCAAAGGTTGTTATATAAAAAATCCACAAATTTTTTCCTACCTGAAGCGCCGACCTTCCGCTTTCCGACTTATTCTTTCCAATAACGGCAGACACATGTATGTTATTGGGGTTGGACAGTATTTAATTCCTCTCATTGATGTAACCGAATGCGATGGCTGTTGATTTGAACCAGTCCCTTCCAAAATGTATTAAGGGTATGGATTTGATTAAAATTGAATTAAAAGCAGCCAAATAAACCATGTCGTCTGGGCAGGATAACAACCAATTAGACTGCATGGAAGGAGTTGATGGGACTGAAGTTGAATGGAAAGACAGCGGAATAATGAGGATAGCAACTCTGCTCCACGCTTCACTTCTATCGGTAGTATCCGCCAAACATGTTTTGGGTCGTCCTGATTTTAATGTCACTATAATTTCCAACAACTGCCATATTTTCAACTTAAAAGTCTGGCTGATTTGCGTTATAGAGGCTTTACAGTCCATGTCGGGTCTTGGTATTCAGGATATTCTTCCTCTAATCATTTCGATTCATTGATGTCTCCTCCAATTCCGAAATCTGAGCAGTGATGCGCTGTCCTCGACAAAAAAATCCACCTAGCCCTTTCGCGATTTTTCTAATGATATTCTTTCTTCTGTTTTCCCTTCAAATCCCTGTAGGTTACCAAGTGCCCGTACGTATAGTGTGGCTAGCCCATACCAGCTTACGAAATTTGATTATTTTGGAAACCTCAGTGTGTGACCACTTTTTCGGAAATTTATGTCTCATATGCGTAACATAGCACCGGTCTTATTATAGCTTTGTATATTCGGAGCTTTGCTTTCCCTTGAATACAATTGGCTTTCAAAATCGTCAGGATAGAGTAGAAGACGTCGTCGACTTCATTTCCATCTATCGTCGACGCTACAACAAGTTGTCTACATTTTCTCAGTCTTCATCAATCGGATATTTTGTCTGGTGCGGATCATTTTCCTCGTTTGCGTCACAATTTTCGTTAATACATAGATCACCTTCGTTTACTAGTTTCTTGAAGTTTATGAAAATTTCCTTTGGCTTTATGAAAGACCAAACCATGATATTTGTATCACCCACACATGCGACGTGCCTATTCACAGGCAACTTTCTGAGTCTTGGCCAATTAAAAAAGACAATGTCTCGTGGTAATGGGGACGAAGATGTTGCGTTGGACCAGGAGCATAAGGCGCTATGATCAGGTCCGAAATGATAATATTCCTTGTCGATATGGGGTTCGACCGATTGTGAAAAAATTGCGAAAGAGGCTTCTTCGATGGTATGGTCATGCAATTTGCATTAACAGGAGGTTACTTGCCAAAAATTGATTTAAACGTCGAAACCGATGGGAAATGATGCAAAGTCCATGGTGATTAAAAAGCCTTGCGGTTCTATCCAGATCAGGCCTTTTACAGGGAAATAATGTGCAACTCATCGAAATGAGCCAACCCCGCTTCTGAAAGGGATAAAGGCTGAGGAAGGAGAAGAGCAACTTTCTTACGATCTACCTTCCTTGCTTTAATTAGACGTTTGCCTCCAATTCATCTGTTAGGCTGTTGTTCATCTAACTTGCGTTGCTGTGTAGGATATTATAATTCTGAAAAGGTTTCCCAGTGTTGCTGGAACTTCCAAGCCAAGCATTACTTTATACAGTATAATTTAGTCAATACTGTTATATGTCTGCTTGAAGTCAACGAATACTTAAAGGACGTCGATGTTGATTGCCAGCACTTTTATAGCACCTCTTTGGGAATTTATATCAAAACCTTTAAATCTTTGTTGGAAAGCATTTTTTTGTTTTATTTAAGGCGCATTTAACAACGCTTCTTTGTTAGAATTGAATTGCTAGTTAATGGACTGGGTAGGTCGAATACCGCTTCTTCATCAGTCTCGTGGCCGCTCGCGCATTTTGTGATTGTTGGCGCTTCCATCCGTTGTTCTAAGTTCGCTATCCAGGAACAAAGGCTGATTGCGACAAAGTACAAAGTCTTGAGATACCTCCGTTATTGACGCACGTCAGCTTGTCGCCTTTTTGGGAAATCGGGTTCATAACACTTTTTGACCTCCCTTGCTGAATCTGTTCTTGATTTCAGATGGGGAGAACCAAATTATGGATAGCTTTTATGATCCATGGAAACCCTAATTTAATGAGTTCCGAGGGGATGTCATTTTTGTCCGGCGCTTTGCTCATTTCTTTACATTTGATTGCTGACTTCCGTTTTTGGTTTACAGAGGGTGGTTTTAGATTGATATCCACTCGTCAGGTTCTTCACTTCATTACTTTGCAGGCTTGTTTTGTGTTTGATTTTCTATAATTCCATCCGGCCTTCGTTATTAAACCTGCTGTTTTGATAGTGCGTTTTAGGTCACATCTGTCATGCATAGACTTCCCTCTGAAATTCAGAAGAAACTAATCGTACCTCAATTCTGGCAACCCCCGAACCTCAAATATTCAAAGTAAGTTGATGTTTATACCCCGAGTCTTCCAAATTCGCTCTGCAGACGCCTTGTAGTGGTTGGAGTCATAATTTACTCCTCGATATGATCTCACACTGACGATGCTGGATGACCATCTATTGGTAATAAGAACGGAATCTATCTGGTAGAGGGTAGTGCCATCTTAAAGCACCCATGTCGTTTTGCGAATGAACTTGTTTGGGAAACATATCGATTTTGTAATTAGATTTATGCTATTTGCGAAGTCAAAGAGGCGTTGGCCATTGTCATTTGATATATCGTGGCGACTATGTTCCCGGTCGCTTCCCGACGTGTACCCTTGTTCCAATCTTATCGATGAAATTACCGAACACGTTATTCGGAGGCAGTGAGTGGTATCTTCTTTCTAGACTACCGTAAAATTTTTCTTTGATTTCGTCATTTTTGTCTTCAGTTGAGACGTGTATGTTGAAGCGTCCCTACGTACGATGAAAACGATTCCAAACTCACGTTTCGCTGATACTTTCTCATTTGTGTGCAACCTTATGTTGGTTATATCGCAGTCATTCCACTTCGTTTCCTGGACTGCTTGAACACTGCGCTTATATTTGGTGGCCTGTCGGAGCAGGTATTTGACCGCAACGGACTTGTCTAGTGATCTTACATTCATTGCTCATTCTGTCTCTATAGATGATCTTTAGTTTTATGGTGGATAAGAGCCAACCGCTTCGATCCTAGAATCTGCAGGACCAGGTCAATTGATTTACATAAATTCCCTTAACGAAGCGTTATGATCAAATAGGATGCAGTATGGTGAAGTTATTCCAACTAATCTGTGTATAAACCTCTACTTTTTTCGCACTTTCCTCGATCACGGGTTTTTTACTGAGATGATACTTTGCCTCAAACCTCCTTCTTTACCTGAATTTATTACAAGCATTCTATACCATACATATAACATGTAAGAGTGGTTACTGGCTTTTAACATCGTATAAACTTGTTTACTGCCGTATATTTGAGTCGCATGACTAAATTTTTGGAATCTTGTCATGATTTCACCGGCAATGTCTTTGCCTACAAAGTTTTTGAGTGAATAGCACAACCTCGTTATAGGTTTCTTTTCAACTCGTGTATATAACCTATATGACATTCTACACCCAACCGTTACGTTTTTGTGTCACTGTTAATGTTAACTCTGTAATGTAATGCAGACTAAAGCTGACTTTATTTCAGACCTATTCAGCAGGAATCTTCCTTATTTTGACGGTCTTACTGAAGAGATATTCGTAATAGGAAGAAACTTAACCTAAATTATGTAGTTAGTGTAATGGCATACAAAACTTCACCCGCAGATATTTCTACAGGGATCCAGTTCAAGACAGACTTTCACGGCAAACATTCTGCACGTACTGTAGTTAGGTATGGCTCCACCCACAATATTCACAAAAACCCAACTTGAGGGTAGTCTCATAACCTGACCCCTCCTGCTCCTGGCTTAATAAAGTTATCAATCTGTACTGAGTAGGAGTGAAAGTTATTGACATTCATAACCTTACAAATTTTGTTTCAAAAGGATTGCAGTCTCAGATAGTTACTACTGGAAAACTGCCTACGTCTGTGCTGTATTTTTATCAAACGTTTGAAGGGGCCTGCTTACATAGGCATTCCTATAACATCTCTATTGCATTCTGTTAACTCCCTTCAGTCATTTCCATCCTACGCAAACCCTGGAAGGCCTTTTAGTTTTCAGACAGAATTTTACCTTGAAAAAATATTTCCATTCGTGAAATTCCATTCCATATGATTCTGAAAAATATGAAAATAAAATATAGAAATTTCATCTGAACCTTAGACTTCTAAATCGACGTTGACCTGTATTTTGAGCACTCATATGACTTGAGTCTATAGAAAATAAAAATCCTTACAGTTTCTGTATGATCGTTACCCATATTTTACAAATTTCTTTGAATCGTAAAATCCTTTAGAAAACAGAAAGTCTATGTAAACCAGGTCTGAATTTCTACAAACGTACCTTCCATAAAATTTACATACTCCTGTCTACATACTTTTCGGATTCTATGATTTCTGCATATGTTACTGGAATATCAAACCGAAATACACAACTCATATAAAAACAAATATGTACACATTCACCGAGTTCATGTTCATTTTCATTTACCCAAAACAGGAAAAAAGGAAAAAGGCAACCGAAGGAATAAGACCCAGAAACAGAATTTTCCCGTAGTTATTCGCTCCCCCTTTTGTTGTTAGTTAAGTTTATATTCGTTATAGGGGATGATGTCAAAAAATAACACAGAAAAGGGAAAATTTCCGAGCAAAATTGAATTGCAAATGAAGCAAGTTGTTAACGAGTTAAACCAATGTCTGAAGGGAATGAATGTTCGTTGCTATTCTGCTTAAGCTTTGGCATTCTTCCCTAGTCGGGCTCGAGGCACTCATACTCAGCTACTATAATTCGCATACTGACAATCAAAAGGATGATTTCGGGAATCCAAGAAACACGACAACGAAAATAATAAAAAAAGCAAAGGAAAAGAAAACTCAGAGGATTACTATTGTTCGCCATACATACAACAGCTCTAGTACTAGACAGAATCTTCCGTGGGAGAAACAGAAAGTTATCTGAAAGAACGCAACTGGAAAAACATTGGCTCCTATCAGAGCGACGCATCCATCCACCGTGAAAAGTCGGGAAAACTAGACGTTTTCCTCGTGCACTCGCTTACAGTCTTGCACTTCCAATGGACATGCGTCCTGCTACTTTGGTCCACATCTTTATCATTCTCGCATGAGAGAACTGATGCTCCAAACTAGCACATCCAAGCCTTGTGGTCACAACTTTCCCTTGGTATTCGTGGGAAAGTTTTGCAGCCATTTTGAACTCAGAATTTTTCCTGCTTTGCTTGTATGCACACGTGGCACGCTCTCTAAAGTCACTATAACTTGGAGATAGTGCGGAGAAAGAGAAAACCAACACACGAATTCGTCAAGCATTACAACTTACAGAACTTACAATCGCTCAAAGAAGAACCCAAGGAACAATGCTGCGTTTTCACGTGGGAAATTCTGAAAGAAGTATTACAACACAACACAACAAGATCTTGTTTTAAAGAAGATTTCTCTCATTTTTCTGAATAATTACAGCTTCGTATGTAGTGTTGAGAGTGAAAAAGACATTGGCGTAGGTAGATGAGAGCAATTGATTTGTTTTATTCGGGAAATGAAATCAGCACGTGTTACCTACAATTTTAGGTTGGTGATAATGAAAACATGCCGACATCACAAACGCTATTACTTGAGAGATAAAAAGTTCTAAGGAGGCATGTATGTACTAGGATATATTTCCAAAAAACATTTTTTTCGAATTGCCTAACAGCTAATATTCATTTCGCCATATAAAAGTGGACAAATTGGATGTGGGCCTCAGATACTTTAGTCAGTTCATATCATCACGCACTCGTTTAGAAAATCCTCTCAATTATAATTAAATATATTAAATTATCATCCATTGAACATTTTTTCGTAACTGTAGAAAACTAAGGAACCAATTTTAATCTAATCTATTCTTTAAATATATGGGAAAATGCTTTAAAGGGTACATTAGCTTGAACGCAAGAAATCGAGGGTCATTTTCTATGATTCATAAAGGAAAAACGAATTAATTTTTTTAGTTCTGTTTCTTGTTAATGTGTATGAGAAACGATTATTTCTACATTAGTTTAAAACAAAATGGCGCCGCAATAGCCGATTCAATGAAGCCCTTTTTTAAATTACCTCCATGGATAAAAGAGGTCTAATTTTTTTTTTATCTAGAGCAAAAAACCAAAATTCTTCCTAAAGTAGACATAAAAGCTTAGTGAATTACATAGAATTTTTTGAAAATGATGATTTTTAACAAAATTGCGTCACCTTGAAGTAAGAATTAGAAAAAATGATCTGAAATCGGTCATAAAATAATCAAATTTTTGTCAATCAGAAAAACCTACGTACTTCAACACACTATTGAATGGATTCGGGCGAATTGATTGTGACAAAGGTGAATGATCTGCTGCATCCGTCAACGCTACTACGTATGTTGCTGGCAACATGAACTCTAGAAGTTCAAGGCCGATCGTAGCGGCATCACCACCTGTCCGTGGTAGACAGCTGATTAATGGCCGGTGAACTGTCAACTTCACGACCGAGGAGTGGAAGGTGACAGTAATCTTTCGGAGTTCCGCACATTTGTGAAAAAGGAAGTCAGAAAAAGTAGCAACAGGTCCAATGAAAGCGGAACATTGTGGAGATTGCAGTGCCAAATATGGTAAAGGTGCTATTGGTTTTCTGCTACCTATCTTTCCTCAGCGCGAGACACGGGGCGTGAGGCGGATATTTAAGAGATGAGATCGCTGCCTCTGGTCGACGGGCTGGCGGAGACAGTGGCTTGCTACCGGAGGTGAAATTCAGGTGAGCTTTTCACGTCGGGTTTTCTTGTGGAGTCGCTCGGCATTTACCTACTATATGAACATATCTAATCGAACCGCCAAATACTTCCAAACTGAGAATTAATAAGTGCTAATTCTAAAAAAAAGCGAGGATCGTGTGACATCTCCCCAATAATTCAGATTCAATGGTAATGATGGCTCGGCGAAGCCATACCTAGCTATATACCGGCCATTTCATTTGTAACAACCTAATACATCCCCTTCCAATATCTGAACAAATAAAGTTAATAATAGCATATTACCATATTTTAAAAATTTAGACGGGAACCCCTTTACGTTCATGCTAGAACCACACTTGGCATTGATATAAGAAATAACATAAGGCATAACTTTGGGCAGTTCGAAGGAAATCCAACTATTAGTAACATAGTTACGGAAGATGAAACTTTTACATTTTATCTTAATTTTGTACATTCTAAAACGTGCATGACGTTATCATAACATATCAATTCGTCTATACCACAACCAAATGAACGCATATGAATGGGGGTCGCAGGGTAACATTTCGTTTTAAGTTTTTACTCATTTATATATCAATATCAATTACTCGAGACAGAAATACATATGTGTTCATTTCATTTGTTGAAGTGCTAATTTCATTTGTTTAAGTATTAATTTCATTAATAAGAGCGTTAATTTGACTTGTAAAGGGGTATATATCAATATCAATTACTCGAGACAATAATGATTTTGGGGAAATTTTCTTGGGAAACAAATTGTGATCACCAGAGCTCTGGGCGAGGGATTCCTTAATTTGCTAACATATTTGCATGAGTGTTCATTTGTTTGTTAATTTGATTTTGAATGAATATACTTAATATAATGAATTAACTCTCTTGTCAGTTTAAGCACTTCCTTCTTTTCTCCTCCTCCTCAACCCCCTAAAACTTTAACTTGGGGACATCCTCCAGAATAATGGCCTGATGATGTCAACAAAAGAAGGGGAATTTAGAGGCCGTACCTCAATAACCATCTGAGGCAGGAGAAACATGGATGAAAACTGTGATCAGTCGTGGAGCTCCCCTCGTTGCTTCATTTTTCAGGTTTTAGCTCGCGTTTTGGTTTATCTCGATAGACTTACGCGAATCCCCTTTGTTTGTTTGAACATTTGCAATTTACGGTGCAGACCCACGCATCCGTATAGACACGTGAATTTTGTAGAATGCCACGTGAGGGATCGAAGTGCTGAAAGGAACCCCCCCCCCCCCCCTCCATCATATTCCCGAGCCCGAGCACGTATGTGGACAGAGCGTTTTGATGGAGCTTCAGGTTTTGGGAGTAGACCTTCAGGGTCAACTTAGCCAATTTCTTTTAGGTTGGTTTCTAGGTTGTTCTCGGCCACTCAGTTTTTTGATATCACATTTAGTTCATTACAGAGTATAGATGATATTGGGGCTTCTCGTTCTTAGAAATTTTGGGATAAGTGTGAGTCAAATAGGTTTTTCTCATATCTTCAATTAAACTGCTGTTTCCACGTATAGTTCCACTTATTTATATATTACAATATATGGTTGATGAAACCAATTTCAATTTGATTGCGAAAAGCACAGTTACTCACGACACAACCTCTCGTATATATGGATATTGAACTGATCATTTCTTCACTCCAAATACAAGAAATCGTGAGAATTGGGAAGTATATAATGAAAGGAACAGAAGAATTCGAGGTTGCAATGCATTATAGAGTGAAGTCCGGTACGCGGGATTGAACCGTACTTTATAAAATTTGTAACGATTTTCTTAAATATTCATATACTCCTATCTAGGGTCGAAAATCATAACCGATAACAGTTACGATGATGAAATCCGCGCACGGTTGTTGGCAGCCAATAGAGCCTATTTCAGCTTACAAAAACTGTTCCACTCGAAATGCCTCACCATAGGATCAAAGCTCTTACTGTACAAGGCAAATGATCTTTCCAGTCCTCCAGAATTGCGAACTCTTGGCGCGTTCGAGGGAAGAATCCGCCGAAGAATTTTCGGCCCCCTACATGAGGATGGACGATACTATGAGCGATACCATGATCGTCAGGTTGAGGATAAAATTCGGCTCAATAGGTTGCGGTGGGAATGAGGATAATCTAGCCCGAAAAACCTATAAGGACAATACCTATGTTAGAAAAAAAAGAAGTAGTACGAAAGAAGTTGGAAGAAGGTAAGTTTTATTTAATCAGGAAGGACCCTGTCCCAGGCTTCCTTAACAGAGTGGTAAAGGCTCCCACGGGATGGGAACCCATTATTAAGAATGCGTCCGGATTCAGAATGCCTAACCCATCTCTGCCTAGAATCAAATGGTTGAGCGTAAAGGTAGGAAAACAGTTAGTGGAGAACAGGAAGAAAGTCGTCCCCAGACTCACCGAGACCGGGGACGGGGAAGGATACGGAATGGCGAAACACTGGTATCCTTCGATGTAAAAGCGCTGTTCTCAAGTGTGCCGATGAAGAAAGCCCTATACTTGTTCGAAGAAAGGATCACGACACATAAAAGCTCGATCGAATGGAGAAAAAATCATAAGTCGCCAGGAGCCGATGGAATTATAGCCGAATTGGTTAAATATGGAGGCGTGCTCAAGGTATGGGACAGCGAATCAATGCCTGACGATTGGCAACGAGGCATAATCTGTCTCATACATAAAAAGGGAGATATCACACAGTGCAGCAATTATAGAGGTATCACGTTGCTGAGTACCATCTATAAGATATTCTCCACTATCTTGCTGGGCCGGATAGCCCCATACGCCCAGAACATCATTGGCCCATACCAAAGAGGCTTCACTCCAGGCAAATCAGCAACAGATCAGATTTTCTCTGTGCGGCAAGCGATGGAAAAACTGTTGGAATATGGACAACAGTTGCACCATCTGTTCATCGACTTTAAAGCCGCCTATGATAGCATAGCCAGGGTAAAACTGTACAGGGCCATGAGAGAATTCGGTATCCCGACGAAATTAATAAGACTGACTAGGCTGACCCTGACCAATGTGCGAGGCCAGATAAAAGCAGCAGGATCACTCTCAAGACCATTTGACATCAACAACGGTCTACGACAAGGGGATGCCCTATCATGCGTCCTCTTTAACCTGGCACTCGAGAAAGCGATCCGTGATGCTGAGGTAAATTCAAGAGGTACGATCCTCTTGAAGTCCACCCAACTACTGGCCTATGCTGACGATATCGACATCATAGGAAGAACCACCCGAGACGTACAAACTGCTTTCATTCAGATCGAGCAGGCGGCGCGAGATCTTGGGCTGCACATCAATGAAGGCAAGACAAAATATATGGTGGCAACGTCAGCATCAAAAACCAAACAACCAACAACATCAAACCGCACTGGTCAAACAGAAAGAATGAGGATAGGAGAATACAACTTTGAGACCGTTGACAATTTCTCCTATCTAGGGTCGAAAATCACAACCGATAACAGGTACGATGATGAAATCCGCGCACGGTTGTTGTCAGCCAACAGAGCCTATTTCAGCTTACAAAGACTGTTCCGCTCGAAACGTCTCACCATAGGGTCAAAGCTCTTACTGTACAAGACTATGATCTTGCCAGTCTTCATGTATTCCTCGGAAACTTGGGTTCTTAGCAAAGAAAAATTGCAAACTCTTGGCCGCGTTCGAGAGAAGAATCCTCTGAATAATTTTTGGCCCCCTACATGAGGATGGACGATTCCGCAGCCTACACAATGACGAAATGTATGAGCGATACCATGACCGGCTCAATAGGTTATGGTGGCCGGGTCACTTAATCCGTAGGGATGAAGATGATCCCGCCGGTAAAGTCTATAAGGGCAAAATCTATGGTACGAAAAGAAGACGAGGCAAACCCTACCTAAGATGGAGCGATGACGTGGGTCAGGACGCCAGACAGCTTTTAGGGATATCGAATTGGTGGACCTTGGCGCAAAACCATGATGTCTGGAGTTCCTTATTAAGGCAGGCCTAGACCGTATACCAGTTGTTGCGCCGTTGATGATGATGAATGGAGGAGGAAGGTAATACTGTATAGGACGCTTGCTCTCGAAAGCATTCGTGAGTCCTATTTCATATTCAGAAATAAGTTTTATAAAACTATCACCGGGGCAGCAATGGGCAATCTGCTCTCCCCGCTGCTAATTGAAGTATTTATGGAAAATCTGGAGAATGAATTCGCAGAGACTGTTTCACTCCCGAGATTCTGGATCACATATGTGGAGAATGTTCTAGCAATCATCAAATGGGAAATAACAGGAACGATCTTCGAGAAACTCAACAGGATACAGGAAAACATCGAACTCACCATTGAAATCGAAAAGGAAGATTTAAAAATAATCCGGGAACGAGCGCACTTTGAATACAACATTCACAGGAAACCGTCTCAACCACAACGGATCATCACATACACATCAAACCACGATCTCCATCACTAAATAACTGAACAGTCGTACGGAAAATTGCGGTTCAAATCCCACTGGGGGCAGTGGGAGTTGTATCCTGATTTGACGTCGGATACCATTCGATTCAACAGTGAATGAGTACCTGAGTTAAATCAGGGAAATAATATCGGGCCAGCGCAATGCTGACCATATTGCCTCCTATAGGATGCAGTAATCTTGTAGTGCACCGTTACGGTCTTGAACGAAGTACTTTCGTCGTTCATTTCAAGGCACTGATCCAATATGGATTGTTGCACCAACGATTAGTACTATTTTTATAATTTTATGATCCACAGGATGGTCACAACACGGCTCAATGAGGAGAAAAGAAAAAAGGGAACGAACTACATCCTAGAAACAACCATTAAAAAACGGGTACAACAGGAATATCACCATAAATCGGCTCAAAAAAAAATAACCTAGGCCTTAAGAGAACAATTTTTGATATTCCTCCAGGAGCCAAATACATAACCAAGAAAATGTGTAACATTAACATTAATTTGGATTTGATATTGAGTAGTGAAAGCTGTTGCTGGGTAAATTGTTCCTTGGATTTGTGGATCACGTAGTTGGGTAGGAACTCTTCCTTCGGTTTCTCTGTTGCCTGCATCGCCAAACTCATTGAGGCTGGGGGGACACAAAATGATGAAATACTGGTATTCTTCGATGTAAAAGCGCTAGTCCCAAGCGTGCCGACGAAGAAAGCCCTATATTTGTTCGAAGAATGGATGACAACTTGAACAAATGCGGTGGGTGTTGTTACCTTTTTCATCCTACAGCGATTTGCTTTGAAATCATTTTTCTTCGATTATGTTGCTGGTTTTCTTGTATTTCGTGTGAACACCGCTCCAAATGTAAATCACATGTACCATTAAACGCCAACTTATCCCCACACACTACGATTTAGGAATACCAACGCCGGAAGCCTGCTTGTTCAATTCCAAAAGCCGCTGGTACGGGGATTCCAAGCCCTCGCACCGTAAGTTTAATCCTTATTTCTGGCTGTCCTTCCCATAATTGCTACTGCAAAGTGATACCGGGAAAACTGACAAATTACCGCCATGAAAGGTAGGCTGACATTTGTAGAGAACGGACGTGTCTACAAATTGATATTATTAATAAAAAATAATTTAAAATTGAAATTAAATTAACTTTTATCAAGAATATAAAAAGATACTTAAATTACCTAATTAATAATATATAATTTAAAACTTAATTGAAACTAATTTACTTTTGAGTTGTTATCTAAGTTACTTTTCCTTAAAAAGTTTTGAGAAAAAATTCGTTTTTTTTGGCTTGGCGGGAATGAGCGGCGAGCCGCCGGCGGGTGCCGGACCAGACCGGCCCCCCACCATAAGGCCTAGGGGCACTCGGATCGGTCGTGGAGTCCGCAACGAGGAGGATCCAGACTTGAAAATAGCCACAGTGAGAATAGCCAATCTTGAAAGAAGAAATGGCGAGCTGGCGAAGACACTCGAAGATTTCAAAAAGCAAATGACAATGTTGATAAAAAAAAATGGAAAACTTACAGAGCAGCTAATGGCTGGGGAGGCGGGCCCGCCGTCTCCAAAGGTAGCCAGAAAAAAGGTTAAGCTTTCCTCGACTACTTTTGCAGTCATGGAGGAACCGGGCTGCCTTGAGGGCGAACAAGTTCTCGACAGCGAATCTGTCCGTATGGAGGACATAGAGAGCAGTAAAGCAGACGATACGAGAGTCAGCGACAACGGTGGCGATGGAAATGTGCCAGAAGAGGATGCTAACCAGGCAAGTTGCAGTAGTAAAGATGGAAAATTGGGTGAGTTTTTGCTCTATGTTTCCAAAAAATTAAAGAAAAAAAAAACAAAACTCAAGAAAAAATGTTAAATAATGTAAAAAATAATGCAATTACGAGTGAAAATTTAAAAAATAATGCAAGTACGAGTGAAAATTTAAAAAATGGTCCGACTGGGGATACAATTAGCACCCGAAATAAAGAAAAGGGGGAAAGGGTGCCCCCCATTAATGTTTATAAATTAGGTGGTAGAGATTTAGCCACTCTACTTAATAGGAGCGCGGGGCTCTCAAATTTTATTATTAAAAAGACGGGGGCCGAGAGAGCCAAGTCAAATGTAATAAAATTGCAGACTACAAAAAAGCACGGGAGGTCCTCGAGCGAGTGAAGGCTCCTCATTTCACCTACACTCCAAAGGAAGAGAAGGTGCAAACCTTCCTTCTGAAAGGCTTGGATGCGGAGGAAGAGCCCGATGAGGTGCCCAAAATGCTCCGGGAGACGGGAACTGAGGTCAAGTTCCTCTCAGTATCACGGTTTAATACGAGGAGATCCGTTTTGGAAAAGCGAATCCTGCCGCATTTCCTCGTGCAGATAAGCCCGGAGAGCCGGGGAAGCGATCTGATCGGCATCAGGTCGCTTAATTACCAGGCGCTCAAAGCGCCTGCTAAGGGGCGAAATAGTCCAGTGTCGAAGATGCCAGCGCTATGGTCACTCGGCAGTGAACTGTCAAATGACCTTACGATGTGTAAAGTGCGGGAAAGACCATACCGCAGCTGAATGTTCGCTGACTGAAGCAGATGGCAATGAAAAAACTTTCTGTGTTAACTGCGGAAGCGGAGGGCATCCGGCTTCGTACCGTGGATGTCCTGCATACCGCAATGTTAAGGTCACAAGGCAGCAGGCTCCGAGATCGGCCCAAAGAACGAAGGTGTCAGCGGCGTTGGACAGTACCGTCCCTTCGGCACCAATCGTCTCGGGGGTCCCATTTGCAGAAGTAGTTCGACAAGGGGGAGCTAAGAAGCGCCAACAAGATGCAAGTGGCGGGATGAACACTATCCTCAATAAAATACTAACCATGTGTGAAAACATGCAGCATACGCTACACGTACACAATACAAAAATAAATAGCATAACAGAATATTTACACAAACAGCATGCCCGCTGCTAGGTTTGCAGTCACAGCGGTACCACTGGATGGTCTCCGGATCATCGCGATTAATGTGAATTCCATCGTAGGAATCCATCGAAGAGCGGAGCTCCTTGATTTCGCTGCCAGACAACAGCCTGACATAGTCTTGATTTCAGAAACCCACCTCAATCCGAGGCATTCGATAACATTCAAGGATTTTGAATTCGTGAGGAACGATAGACGAAATTGTGATGGGGGAGGTGGTACCGGAATACTTGTGGGTCGCCATTATCGTTTCAGACATATTAATAGGCCTGAATTCGAAACCTTTGAGGGTATCGAAGTCTCATGTATTCTTTTTTCACTGCCTAGAGGAGGGAATTTATACATTCTGTCAGTCTATGCAGTGGGAAACAACCGAGCCAATTCCATTCTCTGTTTACGATACTCGAACTGAATAGGCTGCATAATTACTATATTATAGTTGGCGACTTGAATGCTAAGCATACCTCGTGGCTAAACGCCACAAACAATCCCAGAGGGGTATTCCTCAAATCTTGGATAGAGCAATACCAGATAGAGTATAAATGCGAATTATATGAGTCAGAGAGTCCAACCTGGCCCAGGGCAAATTCCTATCTGGATTTGTGCATTGCTGACGCGCGCTTGAACTTTAATTTTAGGAATCCTCAACGGAAACTACAGACTCTTCCTTACGATAGCGACCATAACGCTATTCTTATTGAAGTTCTGTTTGATGGACGAAGAGTTCGCCTTCTGCCGATGGACAGTGGCGTCCACAGGCTGAACTTTAAACAAACAAATTGGAAGAAATTCCAAGAGAGGTTTATTCGGGGATATCGAGAGGAATGCCCACCTCTTGATGGGGAAAATTATAGTACAATTGCACCAGGTGACAGGAACTTGAGCAACGAGGAAATACTTCAGTATCTTCTCAAGCTGGAGAACTTGACGCTGGAAACAATTGAACAAGTCGTCCCTAAAATTAAACCTCGCAATAATATGGAAGGATATGAAACTGCAGCCATAAAACGGTTGAAAAAAGTGAAAAGCCTTCTGCTCACTCGCGTCAACAAAATCTATCGGAGATATGGGGACTATCATCATCCCATATTGGTTGAGTTCAAATCACTTCTAAAGATCGCGCGGGATCTTATCCGTCAAGATTACGTAAATGAAGTGAACTCCCAGTGGCGGGAGAAGTTAAAGGGTATTTCACCAAGCGACCCAGATTCCATGTTTACTAAGATAAATACGTTATTCCGGAAGAAGTCACGAATAACTGTGCCGAGAATTAAAGTTGGTGGCAGCGAGATACAACACCTTATTGACTCAGGTATAGACACGAATAGTGTAACTGCTGATGCGCAAGGCAATTACATCGTGATGGATGATGCTCTGAAACTCGAACTTATAGGGGAGCACTTTGAATCGGTGCATCGGCCCAGAACGGACTTAGAGCCAACGCGACTTTCGGAAATTGTAGAACGAGATGTCCACAATTTCAAATATAGCCTGAACGGCACCACAGTTCTCCAATTTAGCTCTGCGTTGCAGGCTGATCTCATACCGAGTGATAATCTGCTTGATTACTTTGTCTCATGTGTAGAGTTAACTTCCATATTCATAAGAGTAAACAATAAGAGATCATCCGGTATGGATGGCATTCCCAACGTGGTCCTCAGGCATTTACCAGACATTGCCATTCGTAATTATTGCATTTTGTTCAATAATTTATTGAACAATTCCTTCTTTCCAGGACAGTGGAAGAAAGCCCGAGTATTCCCGATTTTAAAGAGAGGGAAGGATTCATCCAGCCCTCAAAGCTACCGCCCAATCAGTTTGCCGCCTAACATCAGCAAGGTGTTTGAGGTTTTGGTATTGAAAGCCTGGAACGGGCATATCAAGAGGAAGGAATTATTGTCGAATGCGCAATTCGGATTTCGATCTGGACATTGGACAATACATGCAATAACGAAGCAACGAAGCAATAACGTCTGATATTTGCTGGCGGATTAACAATGGGGAGTGCGTGTAGGCGCTTGCCTTATAGACATGGAGAAAGCCTTTGATACCGTCTGGTTGGATGGACTGATTTTCAGGCTTCTAAAGAATGAGTTTCCCAGCCACCTCGTAGCGATGATGTGTAGTATGCTGTATGGCAAGTGCTTTGTCATTACGGACGGAAATCTCACTACTAACAGAGAATTTCATGTTCTGAATGGATTACAGCAAGGGACAGTGACTGCGCCTACACTTTTTGCGGTATTTGCCGGCGAATTGCTCAATTCTTTCGATTTTAATAAATCTCCTTAAAGGTCGTTGGTTGCCTTTGCTGACGATCTGATAGCCTACACGGCGCAAAAGAAGGTAACTGAGGTGCAAGTTGAACTTCAGAAGATGTTCAATGATATTAAGTTTTTCACGAACAGTTGGCGGATGAAAATCAATGCGCAAAAGTGTGAAACGATTCTGTTTCAAAATTCCTTGGCGTACGTCAGTAGGAACTTGAAAAGGAATTGGAGAGATTTCCACATTGTCGCGAACGAGGATAGTTCTGAGCGCATTCCTCATAAGAAGTGCTTTAGATACCTGGGTGTGCGTTTTGACGAGCGTCTCCAATTTAACGAGCACGTTAAAGTCGCGCTAGAGAGCGCTCGCAAGGCATTCATGTCTCTCCGAAGACTCTTTTATGCTCCACATCTTAGCCGGAAGGTTAAGATTATTTGCTATCTTACTTTGGTTAGACCGGTGCTCACCTACGGGTGTGCTATCTGGTTTAATTTGAGTGCTAGCCAAATGGAGAAAATAAGGATCTTTGAAAGGAAATGTCTGCGTGCTTGCACGGGGCTTAATAGGACTGCTTCGTCAAACTATGAGCACTATGTAACTAATGAAGTGATGTATGCAGCTGCTGCTGTGCCAAGAATCGACACAGTTATCGTCAGATTGATTCGGAATCATATAGTGCGATCTGCTTTGCATGGTGAGAACCCTTGGGTTTCGCAGCCGTTCTACCCAAATGATGGGTATTTCGAGAAAACTCTCACGACAGGCTTCATTCCTTCCGAAGCGTTCGTGTATCTTGACAGGAATGGTCTAATTCTTGATTCTGCCGGTGATCCGGTTATGTATCATATACATAGACGGGCCACGGACAAAAGGATAGAATACCCCCCGAATTTGACAGTGGGGGCTCCGTGATTCGACTGGAGATACTCCAGAGCGAGAGCAATTGATATTAAGCGGGATGAAAAAGAGAAATCTTGGTACTGGTGGCTGCGGGATGCCGGTTAGCGGTGGCCGTGCTCATTTTGTCTCCAGCTGTAACTTATAAATACATACGTTATTATTCTTTGTTTTTTTGTATGGATGTTATTGTAGAAAAAAAGAAAAAATGTGTAATATAAAATATATAATAATGATAGTTTTAAGAACAATAATTTAAGTTAAAAGTTTTTTTTGAAGGGATCGAATATTTATTATTACTTTTATATTTCTTTATTTGCCACTAACGCCAAGTGAATTCTGTCGGGTTTTTGACCATTTCCCGACAACTTATTGTAAAATTAGATTTTTATTTCTTACTGTTCTCTCTGTCTGTAAATTGTTATTCGAAAACTTTGAGAGCCCACAGTGGCCATTAGATTTAAGTTATTTTTGTTATTTTAAAGGATTGTTTTTTATTGTTCATTTTTCCAATCTATATACTATTGTTACCTATTTCTTAAAAATAAAAGTGATTTAAAAAAAAAAAAGTGATACCGGGGTTGTAAAGTTTTCATTTCTTTTACGAACCCATTCAACAAAAAATTCTGAAAAAATCATTAAGCTGCCTCTATTCCGGTATCCAGCCCTAAAAATCCTGCTATGCCGATATGTGCTGAAATTAAGTTAATAATAGTAGAATATATTACTATGTTTTTGGAAAGTTGGCTAGAGATCTCTTCAAGTTTATCTTAGAATTATAACCGGCAGCTTAGTGTAAGTGGAACAGTTCTTAAATATTTTTACATGCCTTTCATATCTGAAGCTCTGAACATCCGTTTTCGAAACTTAGTTGCTTTTTGGAATAAAAGCGAATTTATGATAATGTCTAATCAAGAATTCATTGAAAATATTTAGCCAGAAAAGGAGGCGTTTTCTATAAATACACATTGATACATAGATAGGCTAATAAATGGAATTTATATTTAATGGGGATAGTGAACAACGCCAATTTTCTAAACCAAGCCTCCGGTTTGAACATATGAAGATTATATCAGTTTATACGATTTACTGGAGTCCGGGAGATTTTCTACCTCTTCAATAAACTACACCAAAGCACCATTTCGCCTAAGAATAATTTGATCCTTCTAAAGCTTCTACTCCACTGTTCTTCAATCTCATTTTCCTCTTCATCGTCTTCTTCCATGGCTTCATAAACAAGAGAAATGGGGAATCTTCCTTATTATCCAAACTGACATTACTCCAAGCTTTTCGGCACGTGAACTTCAACGTTGAGAGAGCAAAAGGAAAACAAATGGAAATTGGTCCACTCACAGCATCCACACACCACATCGAAATGCGAGAGCGAAGCTTTGAATTTTCCAACGGAATATTTACGTCTAGAATACAAGGCGATAGGAGCGTATGCGTATTCCATTCATATCTATACACAGTAAAATCGAGTTTTCCCGAAAAATACGTTGTATTGTGGTGTTGAGGAGATCTCAGTGTGTTAGTGAAAGTTAGCAAAGATTTTCATCATCTCCTGTCGCTGGCGATGTCATGTAGTGTTTGATCATAGTTGGCTCGCATGCACACACAACATACAAAATTTTTCGCACAGCGCGTTTTACTTTTATCAAAAAGAAATAAATAAAAATAAACAAAAAATAAATAAATCGGCTATTTTAAATCCGTCAAAAATTCTTTAAAAATTCTTTTCGATTGTTAGAAATATTTTCGACGTGCTTTCGAACATTTCCATGAATTTCAGTTCGTTTTGAAGATTTGCTTACTAGACCCTGTACGTGAGCTTTTCTGCCGTTGACTAGTGAAAACTCGTGTTCTGGACCTGCATCCCTTTTGAAATTTCCTGTCATCTGTTTATATTCTGTTTTAATTCTAATCCTGTGAATTATTTCTGGTAAAGTGTCTATAGCTTCCTGTTAGTTGTCCCATAGTTCTTCGAAAAAAATCCGAATAAGGTTCACGGTAAACAGGTGTTTGAAAACGTGTTTGGAATGAAGTTCTGCAGTGCCGTCGGATAATCCAATAGAGAAAAGTTCAGTGGAATGAATTCGTGTGAAAATAGTTTGTATGGAATAAATCCTTCAGAAATATTTTAAATTTAGTGCAAAGGAAGCATAGTGAATCGGGAATAAAGGCAAATAGTGTGTATTGGTTTCGTGGTTGATTTTCGCTTCCCACTGAGTGAATTTTAAATTGAAGAAACCTCGACCGCTCATCATTACAAGGATTAATGATTGTGAGGGGTTTTGGAAGATCTGCGAAATATCTTGGATTTTATAGCTTTGCTGATGCTTGGTTCGATTGCCGACGGAAATGGTGTTCTGTTTGCAAATTGTTGTGTGTGCTTTGTAAGTGGCAAATGAACACCTTGACAGAGATTTACTCGTAATTGCGGAGGAGGTTTTAAACGTAAGTTAATGTTTTAGAGTTTGAAGGTATCATGAACGGCGAATCGCAAAAAAAAAATTGCTTTCATGAAGAACGAAAGATTTGAAAATACTTCTCAATTAAGGTTGCTCCGTTACTATCTGAAATTCCCTGAAATCTGAATGTTTTCTTACCTGCTTGTTTAAGGTAACACTACCGAAGTTTCAAGATAAAGAAGAGGCTTCTAAGCTGCTTTTAACCGATTCCATCGATATTGCTTTATAAACAAAAATGCGTTAATAGCAGAAATCTTTGGAAACAGATAAACATGAGCTTAAAGTGCTATAAAGCAAATCTATGGAAAAATACTTGCTCCCGGTAGAAAATAGTTCAAGATAAAAACAAGGAAGTTACTAATTGAGCGACGAACATAATGTGATTAGTGTGCATATTTGGGGAAATAGTGCAATATTTAGGTTATCCTACGACTACTTCCGGTTGAGAATCTCGGAAAACTGTTAAAATGTTGATGGGCTGTCTTACTTAAGAGTCCTCAAATATATAAGCGCTACTTTGTTTGCTATCTTATCCGGAGTAGTTTCTGACGAGAATATGTATGTGCGATGCATTTAAAATACAGTAAATTACAATATTTCAAATCTCCCAAAAGGTCTGCCATTAAATCAACTTCGTCTGAAACAATTTAGAAACTGATATAATGTGCGTCGCTCCAAATAAAGTTTCATAAAATTGAATGCAACCTTTTCCTCGGTTTATTATTTCACTGATTTACAGACTCCAGCAACCACAAAATCTACCCTAGCAACAGACTGCATAAGCCGAGTTATCTAATAAGTCCCCATCGTATAGAAAATCTGGAACAAATTTGCATGCTGTCGTACCTCGGCATGCATCCAGTTCACATATCCCAATTACACGTTCATCATCCCAACTTACTTTTCAAGTACATTACTTTTGGATGAATTTTCCATGTAGACACGTTAGTGTCCCGGATTTGATGAATAAGACATTGCTAGAACCATGAAATCATAGAGATATCCGTCAGTTGCCTTATCTCCGCACAGGATAATATTGATTTTCTAAAATGTTCATCCGATGCTTGTGATGCATTCATAAAGGAGCGTACCAGAGCGATGATGACGACAACGACCGAACAACAAAAAGGCAGTAAAAGTGCCAAGAATGGAACGTGTTAATGGGACACTCTATTTATTATGGGTCTCTAGTGTCCTCTTCATGATGAAACACCTCTCCACTCTGGAAAATGCTCAGCTGTAATTTGCAAGATAGATTTATATGTACGATGCCAGATAAGGAAGATAAGGTAGGGACGCGGCTAAAGGTGGAAGTGCGGAATGTTGAATATGCTTTGGGATCCCAGCAACCCTCTAACGATGGTGTAAAAGTGTTGCATGCAGCCCTTTGTGTGCATAAAATGCATTCTTTCATCATTGTTGCAAATTGATTTTGAAACATTGTCAATTTCGTTGCAACTTCAAAAGAACTAACTTGAAAGGTGGTTTTAACTTTAGTGCAGAGCTTTTCACGTAGATAAAATTTAATTTTTGTCATTTAATATGGTTTTATAAGCATTTCGTCCTTCCGCATTCTTTTTGGAGGTAGTTATTCAGGAAAGGTACTGAGGAATACTTTTTGGCAATATTTGTTTACTATTCGCCTCAAGGTAGTGAAAGCCCTAAACTAAGCAAATAAAGTTTTGTGATAGATCTATTTTTTGTGCAGAAGAGAACTTTTCCAGCATAAAAATTGGGACAATTTTCAAGAAAAAATTTAATGTTTGATGGTATATACATTAAATTAAAAGGATTCTGCCCTTTCACCATAAATATCTATTCTTCATCAAAACTCTACACTGCTGCAAATAGCTTTAGCTCCGTCCCTATGTATAATTTTTCGGGAACCAAAAGACCAAATTTAATGAAGTTTTCAGAATTCTGAAAACGTAAAAAAGGAGAAACCCAAAATTTGCTTTATTGTTTGAAAAGAAACTTTCGGTCTAAATTATCCATTTTAAGGGTGTTAAGGCTTTTAGCCCCATTAGCCAAAATTCACAGTTCATCAAGTTTTCTAAAGCAGGAACACATATAGTGGCAATTTCAATAATTAGTGGGGTTTCTCCTTTTTCACATGATTTTTTACTACTATATTGACGTTCCACGCATTGGTGATCACGGTTTAAATCTCCTCAATGAATCGATATTGCTTTTTACCTGGATACATACGACAGACCATTATACCGCAAAATGTACTCCATCGGGTTGAGATTCAGATTCCACGCAGGCCGGTCGAGCATAAATAAACTTACGTCCTTCAACTTACATGGGCCGATGCGCTGTCCTGTTGAAATGTGAGGTTAATACGTCGGAAGCGTTAAAAAAAGCAGTAGTCACTCCGTAAGTATGCCTACACATTGCACCACGTCCATTTTGGTTGATGGGAGTACTAACTAGATCTTGCCCCAAACCAGTCTTCTTTCCGTTTAGTGAGAACTTGTTTTGGTCGCTGAATAAGATCTGAAGCAATTGAAGGTAGACTATATACATATAGTAAAACGATTGGCAACTGTGAATGTCCATACATTCAGTGAGTTACGTCGTTCTATGTAGAATTTAAAGAGATAAATACATGTAGAGAGACAGTTTACATTTTTTTTCACCGAATATAGTCGTAGTACTTTGCAATACTGCTCTCAGTTCTAATATTTAATCCACAAGGGGGAGGAGGAGGGGGGTTTGAAAAGTGGCGATTTACTGCACGGACCCATTCTCTGAACCTACCCGCCCGAAAAAAAAACTGAAACAAATCACCAAGATACCACTATACTCTGCCTAGGCTCTGAAATACCCCTAATAGCGAAATTTCCCTAAATAAAACTAACAATGATATATTACTATAATTTTTAGTACTTGGCTGTAAAATCCTCTTAGGTTCATGCTAGAATCATGAAATTTTTCAGCAATACAGACTATAATATAACCATCGTACCAAGCTTGGTGGAAATTATACTCCTACTAACAAACAATGGCGAAAAAAGTAGTAGTCTGTATGTTATATGTATTATTTTGTTATATTATTTTGTAACAAATGAACTGATGTACAATTTGAATTGTTGAAAAAAGTTGTCATAAATTAATTATTTTTACTACTGCCATTTTTGTCAAATTTTTAGGTAAAAAAAAGTGCTCCAAGTAATTTTTCCATCGGGTTTAAGCAAAAAAAAAGCGTAATCAAAGTAATTTGATTGCTTGATTTTTAAAGTGGTACAAAAAGGCCCTATTGCTATGGAATTTAGTATCTTGCAGTCCAGTTTCGTAACACGAACTCCCTTCCAAGTAACGGACATCCGAGGAAATCAATTGAGACCCGGGACCGTCTGCTTGTCCGTCATGTTAAATTTTGCGTCTTTATGTCGCAGATTAGGCCGACGGCTCGTGTAAATTGGGATTCACGACAAGTACGGTTAAAGATATTCCGCAGTTGACAATGAAATTTGTTCCTTTTTATGTTTTATTTATGCTAAATTACATTGTTTTATGTTTAGGTTTGCAAATCCAACTGCTTTCCGAACCACTCGAAAGAAATTGACACTGGGAAAACTGTTACACAAGATTATGATTCGCGAACTAGCACTTTGTCAAAGGCTAGACCGTCGTATTTAGTTCGGCTAATGAAAATGTGCTCCCATTACGACAGAAAAGACCAGTCTTGTTCGATTACCTTTCGGAAAACGTTAGGACGTTAAATACCAAGTGTCGGCAGGCAAGCATGGAGACGGATCTATGATGGTACGGTCGTATTTATTTCGTGATTCAGAAAATATCTAGAAGGTCAAAATGTGATTTGGTTTTTTCCCTTGTCTGAACCACGAAAATCTGTCAAGATTATTGTATTGTATTGTTTTCAAATTTCAAATTATTATCATCAAAGTGAAATACATATGAGCTAATTTTGTAATTTGATATTATGATAGAGATGCAAAGAATTGAATGCAACACCTGGTAAAAACTAGAGTTTTCTTGTACATATAACATATTTACTACATGTAAGCTGCCTACTACATTTTACTCCAAATCTCCTCTCTGCTAACCGTTCTCTTCCTCATGATGCTGAAGAACGAATGCCGAAGCCCCCTACTATGTTACAAGGTATACCAGACTCAGACAAAAGTGAAGTACAACCTCAGAACGCTTAGAGCTCAAGCTCCGACTTTGAAAGTGACATTGTTCTTCCAAGAAGAGATAAATGATTTGGTGAGGGATCCCCTTAAAGATGCTGCTGAGTTGCTTGGATTGCTTTCCTACTACCTTGAGTGTCTTCTTCTTGTTTCCGACATTGTGAAAAGAATTTTTTACTCACCTTCACCTAACAAAAAAATTTACCATAGTTTATTATAGTGACGCTCGCTGACCCGGGTAGACGTTGTTTTGCCCAGATATATTTGCAAAAACTGCGGAAGTAAACAAATCAGATGGTAAACTTATCCCTATATTTTGTCCCCAAGTAATCAAGGAGGGCAATTACACCTAAGTCTACAATAGGACTCATCGGGAGTGCCTATTGCCACAAAGTTAACCGGAGTTTATCTGGTACCATCGAAACCGGGATAGCCATCTGAAGATTATGTTCCAGAAGAATTCTTGAGAGATATGCTCCCGGCCCTATTATTTGCGGTTGGCAGAGCTCCTTGTGGACTATAGTGTACAACTAAGGCACTGTGCCAATTTCAGCGGGACTCTGATTTATTATTCCTAACCAATTCATATCTGGAGCGGATCGTGAGATTATTCTTATATGAAATGCATTCACATTAAAACCTCTGGACCATCATGTCCTTGCAACTCTAATCTGGGTGAGAATTTATCATATGATACATTGCAATATTCCTCCCTCTAAATGATGTCATTTGAAAGCATGTTTTCCATTCCTTCATATACTGTTAATAGTATTTGGATTGTGAGTAGTTCCTACAATACGATTTAGAAATTAATCTTTTGGCTCAGTCAGTGGTGGCAAATTGGCCTTCCCGGTAGAACCACACATGTCAGGCATTTTCTACAGAAACTTGAAAACACTTCGGAAATCGCATCAAGTAGACACTTTAGTTCAAAGATTTGTAACTCGTACACTATATTGTAGAAATATTTGATAGCTCTTCAAATGGAAGTTCAAAGTCGCATGTTGTCAGACATGCATCTCGCTTGTTCCAAGAGCTCTTGAAATAGAAGCTCAGATCCGGTCATATTTTCGGCGTAGGTGTTATTCTTCTCATGTTTCAGCTGCTCTTAAAGTAGAGGTTATAAGGATTAAAAATACATTCGTTCTTGAACGAAACACATCTTTAGAAACTTTGAGCTCGTCTTATTCTGGCAACGTAGGCAAAGTTGTCGCTTCAGTGCAAATTCTGAGACTTTGAATGCTAGCAGCACGCGGAAGTGCATATTCTGACATAATATATGCACATATATTACGTGCTAGGTACTAATGAGACAAACGTCCACCCAAATGTATTATGTAAGAAATACACAAAGCCTTTCATATCTGAAGTGTCCAGCTTCTGGTTTCGCCACTAGTTAATGGAATGTCTTTAGATGCGGTGCAGATTTCGGTTTTGCGGAACAAAGATGCATTTGAGCAGAATTTATTTGACAGATGCGACTAGGAATTTCGAGAATCTTTAGATCTTCCACAATGGATTGGAAGCTAGAGGACAGATTCGACAAATAGCAGTCGTAGTTGACCAGCTTGTGATTTGGGTCGAGTTGCGTTGCAATGCAGCGACTACACTTCCCACCTATTTTAAGCGCGTCAGTGATAGTTTTTTCGTAATCAGATAATGCAATAGTACATGACATAATAACTGAAACCCGTATGCTCATTAACAAGTATGAAAACGCCAACCAATTGCAACAAAATCTTTAAAGCACGTTAAATCGCTGATAAAGCTAAAAACATTATTACTCTTAAAATAACAATTTTAGGCAAAAGCTTGCTATATATAAAGCAGTAAGGCCAATTTTCCTTGGAAACACTTCTCATTCGATGTTCTGATGAATTTGAAAATTTCATAGAACTTGATTTATTGGTTTCTGAGAAATGGTGAAAAATGAAGGTGGAGCTGAAAGTATTCCCAGCAGTGTATATTCGAATCAGAGAGAGCAGCTACTGTTAACAATTATTTTACAAAGAAACATCTGCAATAATATTGTACAAGTACAATGAGGTGCTCACCAACAATATATTTTATCTCCGCTACGTTGTAATTTACGCTCTGAACAAATCTTCAAGAAGGCACCAATCGAGGTAACGGAAGATACAACCAATAATGCAGTTGTTGTCACTAAACTTAGATATGTAAATGATACCTTTCCAATAGTTCACAGGGGCGATTTTCATACTTTATGGAATAAAACAAGAACAGCGAAGAATATTGCCTATCTCTGAAGACAATATGTAATAAGGAATACGTTTTCTGGGTATTGTCTTCATTAAATAAATAAATATTATGATAATCTCAATGTCTACCTGTAATATTATTATAGTAGGAAAGGTTACATAAAAATTCATGGTAAGATGACAGCCACATGAGTGTCTCTAAAGAATTATCACAATGTGCTGCTTATAATTCCAGGACGAAAAGTTAAGACTATCCTAGTGTAAAAGCTCGCAATTTTTTGAAGAAAAGGCATTGCTAAGAAAATTTACACAAAAAAAAATCTGCCGATACCATAAAAAAATTATACTAGTAGCTCTACAGTTTGAATGTGTGTGACTGACATATAAATTTATTTCTTGTACGATCAACTAGGCTTTTTGAGAAATATTGATTGAAATATTCGTCAAAATGGTGAAGTTGAAAAAAAACCTTCAAACGTGCTGTAGAGCTGAGAAACCGGAAACTGAACGCTTCAGGTATGAAAGAATTGGTATCTGACCTCGTCCAGTTTGTTCATATAAATAAACTTGTTTAAGATATGCTGTCAAAATCTGGAGGAGGAGCAAATCTGAAAAATATCATTTCGAGAAAAACGCATTTTAAATTTAAATTGCAAATTAATAAATCCTCTGCTGCTATTGCAGGAGGTATTATATCAATTATCTAATTGTAAAGATAAGAGAGAGCAGTCAAAACCACTTTGAAATTCCTTTATAATTATTAATTTGAATTTGAAACATGAGTTGGTACATAATATAGAGACTTCAGTTATGCAATCTATTGGAGTCAAAGGAAGACTCTATTCGGGTGCTGATTTGCAAATCGTTGCTGCTTATTTTCTACGCGGTAACAATAGTAACAATATTAACGGTATCAAAAAAATTTCTCCAACAATGATTTACAAAAATTAGATTACTTAAAGTAGATTCTTTTAATTGGTGGAGATCTTATTTTCTGCAAAAGCAATAGCTGAGATAACATCTTAAAAGGCTTTCAGTTCAGTCACCCTATCACCATCTTATTCGCATCACCATCAATTTTAGATTTAGCCATTTGTAATATTCATATTTCAGCATATGTATTTGTTCTAATTTAGTAATGAGAAATGAGTTAAACCCGGACTAGTTACGGACAACGAATTTTTCTTTAATTTTAAAGGAGCGAATTGGTCTAGGGATCAATAGAAATTGATTTTGATTTAGCTACTATTTCACAATCAAAGATTATATCTACATATAACCGACAATCTGCTGACATCATTAGAGCATTTCCGGAATAGAACTATTAACACCTATGTTCCCAAAACTACTTATAATCAATGTGGAAATTTTCGTTTTCTACCTGAATTATTGCTCAGAGAAATGCCTGTAGAAGGAATTGGTAGAGGGATAGGGATGCTAACTCGAAAGTTAGGTGAAAGCAAATGAATGTCCTTATGCAAGAAATGCTCACTATCTTCAGGAATAAAAGATGGAATATAATGTAAACTGAACTGGAGGAAGGAACCAACCCATTCTAGAACATTGCATAAAATCTAAAAAAAAAAAACAGAAGTAAAAATATGCCTCTTGTAACAGATAAAAATGTACCATTTAGCAGACAGTTTTGCTGAAAACTTTGGTGTTAATGAAGAACTTCATAGTGCTGCAATAGAAATAAATGTTGAAAATATGAAGAGAGAAGGAGATTAAAAGATTAAAATAAAATTGGCTATTATTAAACTGCGTTGAAGTCTGCAAAAGTCACACCAATCCTAAAACCTCAAAAGCAATCTCATCTTACTAATAGTTAAAGGTCTTTAAGTATCCTCAGTAACATTTAAAAATATTTCAATAGGTGATCCATCAGCGCTAACAGCGTACGTTGATAGTATTATCAATAATTAAATGCAAATGAACAATTTGGTTTTAGGTCAAAAATTAAATCAACGTTCAGCCAAGGCTATGGTATCTTTTGAACATTGAAAAAATCCTCAGAGAGAGAGAGTTTGGCCTAAGAGTTGGTTTTACAAACTTATTAAAGCTAATTTCCCGTGGTTTCTCATTGATACTGTCAAGAGTTTCCTTAGCGAGAGATCATTTAAGATATCCATTAATTCCTGGAGCTCAAGAACATTGAGGCTGGAGGTCCATATGGAACAGCCCTAGCTCTTTTGCTATACCTCATTTATACTCACGATGATTTGCTAGTCGGTAATTTTGTATGTGGCGCAATTCTTGCCACCTGCGATAAGTCGCATATTCACAAATTACACAAAATAAAGTGTTGAAATTGATATTAAATCATCTAAAATTCTTCCGCACAAAGACACGTTACTCTTTAGCCCAGATCGACTTAGTTGAGGCAAAATTAAAAAAGATTAAAAAGACTTCTTTTAGCAATCAGTTGATATCTGTATAGTAGGATAAACTAGGAAAAAGTCTAAATTTAAGAGAATTTTAAGAGGTTTTACTTTGCTATTTTCCTCTATTAGTAGCTAATGTATCTACATTTGTATACTTAGAAATAAAGAAAAATTATGCAAGCAGGCTAAATCTATAATTATGGATAAGATGTATCAGTTACAAATTTCTCAACCCTTGGACTCTTTTTTTTACTATTATTGAAATTGTACATAATGAATTATTGTCAATAAATCGTATATCATGAAATTTAAATTACTAATATTTGCCACCATCACCAATCGCTATTCCGTTGCAACTTATCTTCCACTTCTTCAAAAAGAATCTGCTGGTTTACAAAACCTTTTCTTCATATTGTGCGAGCCTCTTGTGAACCCTGGTTGCTTTACCAGTTTGCTTGATAAACTCTGTGGTTATCTTTATTCTTAGCATATCGATTTGCAAAAGGATCAATTGTCACTATCATTATCCGTTGCAATAATTACTTTTAAAACCGTCATTTAAGATTGGAACAGGAGAAAATTTAGCTAGTTGGACGGTTTTTGAATCATTATGGAGGCATTTTGAAGGGAAGTTCCATAGCTATTCTAAAAAGGAAGGCAATACCTTTGTTAATTAATATTAATTCATTAATTATTCTACACATCCGTGTGTTCTGGTTCGAACCATGATTACGCATTTTCTTATTTTTATTCTAAATTTTCAGTGAAAAATTGGCCCGATTTTTGAAGAGTAAACCATTTTAATATTTTTGAAATTTATTTCCGAGCATCAACACTGGTCCATTGCAGATTGGGGCCGCCATTTTTGGTGTAACAGGGGGTAAATTCAATTTGTTCCCCAGCGATGTTAGATGCATACAAAGGATAAGCGAGCTCATCAGAAGTGCCAAGTGCTATAGTTAACTGCAAAGCAAGTAGTGTAATCATTTGGCTATGACTTAAATAATTCATTCATTTTCTCATTTGTTCAATATGTGTTTCGCACCATAAAGTTATTTTTTAACGTTAGTTGGGGACATTTTAACAGTCCAAACTTACTATCATATTTTTGGACAAAATATTAGATATTTCAAGATGATCATTGTTAAAAAAACGTTTATTTAATTAGGTTAATCGTAAGATTGAGCCAAACAAAATTTATCCGAATGACTGTTCCAAAAATCCGCTCTAAACAATTGGGAATCTTTGGGAAATATTTAATCGACTTTTTGAGTTCAGGTATTTTCTGAAGCGGCGGATTTATCGTTTGAATGACAGGAAGATTGGACAAACACGCCGATTGACGTCCTGATTAACCTTGTAAACTCGATGGCCCCCAAATCCGCCCCAGAGATAAACGCGAAGGGCCATGCTACCATATAGTAATAACAAAAATGCTCTAAAGTTTGGAATTTGTTGTCTATGTGGCTTTAATAAATTTGTTTCCATTTTTTAACCCCTAAACTTTCGACTAATTTTACGAAAGAACTAGACATTTTTTTTGGTATTATAAATTGAAAACTTTTTACAATTTCAATCAAGAACATCATTATCCACAAACTATTTTGTTTCCATTTTCTTGATCCCTACTGTATATGTAGCGTATTGTGTTAAACATTGATGGAAGTCTTTTATTAATGATGCTAAATGTCCAGCAATTTGCATTTGGAGCAGGGTAGAGTCGAATGAAGGGATCCAAACGAGTTTCTTTATATGACGGGACTTCATCAGGCTCTGGTAATAAGTCACATTCCTTATTGGCTAAGCTCGATGAGATACATGTAGGTATCAGAAATTGAGGCTACAAGAGTTCATTCCAAATCTAGGGCTTGAAACGTGTTAAAACATTTCATTTCAAAAGAGTGATGGTACGGCAGGGGGCAATATGCCCCCGCTTGGGGTTATTATAATATTTTATATCTTTTCTATGATACAAATCTCTCAATTTTAATCATGATCCTCCATTCTGAAAACTTAGTACTCAAACTTCTAAGGTAGTCAAATACAATGCCAGCAATTAATTTGCTCGCAGATAATTTAGGATGAAAAACTCAATTGGGACCACAACAGACAGCGTTCATTGCCCTTTATAGTCAGCTGACACTGAGAGCCATAGAGGGCGGCAGGGCGAACAACATTGTGGTAAATTTTAGATTTGAGATGTACCAGTTGTGGGACACCACTTCATGCAGATTGTGCTAACCCGTGAAGCAATTCCACAATACGGTTCTTCATTGGCTGATAGCATACATCCGGGATATTCTATTCGCTCAGTTCTGGTAGGTCACTGCTACTGGCAATGATAGTGCGTGTTCCATGGGTATTGTTCGACAGAAATTCAGTTTTATTCAGATTCAATCTGAAACCGTATTCCTCACTCCATTTTCGGTCAATGTAGATATTTTTACAAACCACCATTCATTTACTTGATACAGTACATGGAAAGCGAATAAACATTCACACCTTAGATACTAGACGCAAATTGCATTTCTTATTAATAAAAAGGAATTCCATTTTATCAAATAAATAGCAAGTCTATCGTCACACAAATTTGCGCGGTCTAACCGATTTCACCTATAATTTTTAGTTTACGACGAAATGATTTTTGTCCATTATATACAAACGTAGCAAGAGAAGTACATAACATTTTCTTTCCATATGTCAATTTTCGCAAAAGCGTTGAACTTAAAAAAAAAATTTCTGAGTGAAACTTGTTAGCACTGATTAAGGGAATAAGTGGTTCCCGAAATATCGGTATTTGCAAGAATAAATATCCACACCAACGAAAAAGAAACAACAAGTTTTTATTATTTCAATTAAAACAAATTTGTAACCAAACTGGTGCGAAAATTATTTATTAAAAAAACTATGTAAGGTAACACAAAAATCTTGTGTACATCCATATAAATTCACAGTTAAAATTTCAAGTCAATCGGTCAAGATTTGCTTGAAATATGAGTTCCATGCAGATTTAAGAAAAACGAGAAAAATGTCGTTTCGAGAAAAACTCGTCAAAATATAAATAAAATCTTGCCCCCTTTAATTTTCTGAGTATGTCATTTTCAAGTTGTTTGGGCATTCATTTAGTCAAAAAAGAACAATGGATTTTTTAAAATTGCTACTGTAACCTAACTCCTTCATATCAGGTCTAAGGTATAAAGGAAAACTATTTTCAACTAATTTTAAAGCAAAATTGCGGGACAATAGCAGATGAAAAAACTTCTCCTTTTTGGAATAATTTTCATCTGCGAAAACCTGCAAGACGACGTCTGTCTGTCACACCCCATTTACTCAGAAACGGCTGAACCGATTATTACGAAATTTGGTGAGAATATGTGATCTATCTGTCCCTTCACATGTAGCGAGTGGCACCATTTTGTCTTGAATTTTAAAGGGGGCTCCCCATACATACGAAAGGAGGAGGTAAATTGTTTTTCGCATAGTATGGTCATGTGATTTTTCTGATATTGGGGGAAACCCAGGGGAGGTAGGGCACAAAATGTGTGCCCCTAAAAGTGAAACAGGTCTCGTTCTCAGAACCTACCGAACCGAAAAATCTGAAAAAATCACAGTGATGCAAATATATGAAATCTAGGCCTAAAAATACACCCGGTTCCGATATCTCCACAAATTAAGCTAATAATAGTATATTACCATGTTTTGGAAATTTACCGGGAAGCCGCCCTTGAATTCATCTCAGAAGTACAAAATCAGCAGTGATATCAGCATAGAAGATAATGAAGGACATAATCCTGAAAAGTTTGAAGGCAATCGGACTATTATTTACAAAGTTTCGCATTTCAGGTGAATTTATGGCACCCTAGCCATGTATGACGTCATCATAATATAAAGTGAACTTATACGAACAGGGGGGTTGTGGGAACGTTCTAGTTTTCCTTTTTTGACTTTTTTTTAATTATTTGCATTTCAGTGTCAATCACTCTAGCTTGCCGGTAGTAACCAATATAATAGACATGTGTGTTCTGGTTACCAGCGGTTTTTAATTTATGTGCCTAACATATATGTATATGTATGCTTTTATGCACGGAGTAAAGCGGAAATGCGTGAAGATGCGCTACATCAATTTAGATGCGCACATATATATGCCTGCATCGTCATAAATAATAATATATAATAATAAACAATGTTTATTTATTTAGGGTGAACATATTATTTATGTCGGTGATTTGTGTGTACATATGTGTATTATGAGGTTTGGCAAAATATGACGGAATGTTTTGTATTATTAGCTATGTACGAATGAAAAATCATGCATCGTGATTTTTTACATAAGATGAACACAAAACCTTTGTACCCGGCTGTTGTTTCAGACTTGATCCAACTTCTCTTGCTTTTTTGAACAAACCGTGAAAAGGAAGCGGCGGACGGGATTGGTTGAATAGAATTTTGGTCCCTTTTAAAAAATTAAATTTTAAAATCGCTCCCGATTTCTTACAGAAAACACCGAGCATCGGGCCATGTTACGAGTATTGCAATCATTTTAATAAAAAATTGTTAAAATCAACCCAGTATTTCCTGAGATAAATGAGGAGAAGATTTTGAAGATAAACGCGTAAAATGTTTCAGAAGATCTTTATTACGTTCGGAATGAATTTTTTTTTAAAGTTTAAATGCAGTTTTTTAAAGGTACGTCTAGAAAATAATATAAAAAATAAGAATCAAGCCAATCGGATAATAAATGGCCGAACAATATCAAAAAGTATCTGTAAAAAGTGTTACAAATACGATTCGTATGCAAAATGTGCTGTTTTGTGTCTTCTTGTTGGTTAGTGACTTCTATGAAATTTCCTGACTTGCCTTTACAAAAAAAAATTCAAAAAAAGCTATTGCGAGTTTCTAGTTGAAACTGGGAGGAATGGTTTTTGAGTCTATCAAATTAGTAAATAAAAGAAAATTAAAAAATATGCTGAATGAAAAATCAAATGCATTTACCGGCGAATCAACTAATTTCAAGCCCAACGTCGCCTCAATCAATCTTTTCTACAACAAAAGTCAGACAGACCTATCCATGCTAACAACACCCTCAATTTCCATGTAATGAATGCCCGTCAACTCTTCACAGTCCTTCGAAATATTTGTAGGAATATGAATACAAGTCATTAATATAATAAAATAAGAAGGAAAGTATTATATTCTAATCCTGCCGCTGCATGATAATTGACTTGGAGAGTCCCTAAAGCGTGGAACAATTGCTTGCAGTAGGCGATGAAAAAGATTGGAAACCCCTTTGCCCTGGTCATTATCATCCCAACGTCCTTTATAATTTTCACTTGATTTGCCTGATATCAACCAGTACAAATAACAAACGGGTCCTTGCTTTGTTTCTTGCAAGTGGGAAGTCTACTCGATGCTTTTGTTTCTGGATTGGGTACCAGGATTTCTTTTTGAATTTCATTCCATTTTGTTTATTGTAATTTCCAAGCAACTTCTTTGAAAAGTCAGTTCTATTAGAATCATAGGGGAGTTTACATAGTTGTTACGACGGCTTTGAGACTGCATATACGAGTATACAGCTTTCTAATACCCTTAACAAGCAAAGATTTGGTAATTTATGGTATATGATAGTTTCCCATAGTTTGAAGACTGATAGAGTGAATAAAAATTTTCAGTAGTTCCACGCGCACAACTCCTAAGCTAAGAAAGTTTCCAATTCTAACCAGTTTTTTATTTTCATCAGCTTTATTAATAATATCACAGCTTGTACACTACTTTATCCAGGTTTGGCACCTGGGATCAAATCATCAAATGCATAAACCATGATTAGCTTTACTCAAGAAGAAATCCGTATAATAGTACTGATCGGTCTTGAGGATGGTCTTATAGTTTTAGATTCTTCAGTTAGAGAGTTAATGAGATTGAATCCTACAATGAGCGCCAATACTTGGCTACGGTCAAAAACCTTCCCGAGCTCGCTTTTGCAAACCACATGTCAGAGCTGTTAGATACGTCAGGAAATTGCTTGCTGCCTATCGGACCTTGTGTGTAATTTACTTTTCTGTGTAAGTGTTACAAGGTTTTTATTTTACTATTTACAAGCTTAATTATAACTTAATATACTTAAAATTTTTATAAGATACATAAAATTCTATATAAATACAATCACATATCATACTAACATATGCTTATGCTCTATGTACCCCTACCAAACCAGGAAGATCAAACAAGAAAAGCATGGAGGGTTTTAGGTTATTATTCACAATTTGCAGGGCCCAAGAAACATGGTCACTGAGGATGTGCTACCCTGTTGGTAGATTTGTCGAATTAGTAGATTTCGGTGGTATTTCGTATTTTCAAAAAAACCTTTTCATCAATTTAAGAAAATTCTCACGGTGGTTTCACTTTTACTCGCCCATATTTTTCGGTGTTTTTTCGCATGTTTCTAGTCTTCTAGTTACAAGATACACCGGTGCAATAACTTTGTATTCGGCGTTCAAATTCTTCGCACTTAGTTATGATAGAGTTGGAGCAGGTGCTCCATAAAAAATCAGGGTCTTATAGAGAATCAGTTTGACTTTGGTAATAAGACCTATTTTCTTGCAAGAAGATCTTATTACTAACTGCACCGCGTTCCTTACTGATAGCGAACGCCAAGTGCGGATTAAACTTGAGGAGTTAGTGAAACTTAACTCCCAGATATTTGACGGTTAATGGATTACTCACTGTTATGCTTCTGATTTCAATTTTGAAGCGTTTTCATTTATTCTAATGCCCCAATAGCGGAAGTATTTGCAGAGAAGTATAAAGTATTTCTTTATTACTCTGGCGGTGCTGTTGGGGCGGAGGTTTAACGCGAAGATAAGGGCTAGTCGGTATATTGGATAATGTCAGTGATGGTCTCAGAAGTCGGATTGTTAACGGCGAAAACATTATGTAAGATAGGGCCTGATCCTTCCAGTCATCTTGTTGTGACTGGCAACAGATCGACAAATTCATTTCCGACGTTGACATAGAACAGGCTGTCTTAAGGCAGATTGGTGTGTAACTGTCGTGGATCTATTTATTTTTTTACAGGTGCGCCTTGAGTTCAAACCGCCATTGAAGGTAAAATACTTGAATTTTAACTGGAGATTCCCCCAGGATTTGAAGTCATAGCCCAGTTGTTCAGTTAAGGATTTACATTTGAAATAAACAGAAATTACGGCCTAGACCGGCGGTTGTTGATGGGGATGACGATGAATTTTAATTTTGTTGTTATTTGTTGGAGGAAGAAGTAAAAAGATGTGGGGTCGCAATTTTAGGGATGGTCCCCTACCGACGTAAGCGTAAGAAAAACCCTGTTTGACCCTACTTTGCAATTGTTCGTATCACTTGGCATATTTTTTTTCATTTGGCCAGCTTCCCTACTAGTACAATTAAAGCATCCGTTTACGATAGAACAGTTTTAGCAATGTGTCTGAATTTCTGGTAGTCAAAATATTGCGCAATCCAACCATGTCAGGACATTTATTACACCCGCTTAGATCACCATCTGGGATGATGTATACAGTAGCGTACTATTTAGATCCACTGGCGTCTTTTGAATTGTCGACTCCCGGGAGATTATAAATAATGTACCTTGCTTTAACCTAGAGCCTGTGCCGAAACATTTTGTTACTTGGCTTTATACCTTCATTTGAGCGCTAGATTGAGTTGTTGTCATTCTGATGTACCTAATCAGTTACGTTGGAACTTCAAATTCACACTATATTCTGTACAGTACCGATCGATCAATACTGTAATATGCCGGTTTGAAATTTAATGACGTATTCCCAGCATTTGTTTCATTGAAAATATGTGATCAATCGATCGGTATTCAAATTTCCTTCAGAAGGATTCGAGCCTCCTTTCGATTATTTTTGACAGCCATTTTTAAGATGTACACTCTAAAAATATCCTATATAGTTCTCGCAAGACAGTTTATCATCCTTTTTAAGGTTTTGTGTGAAACAAAACCTTATTAGAATCGAGACGGTGTCTGTCTGTCCGTCTGTCTGTCTGTCTGTCTGTCTTTTTTTTTTTTTTTTTTTTTTTTCCCGATGGAAGGTGGAAAGCTTCAAAAGCTACCGCAGGCTCCTGCCACACGGTTATGTGGGACTCTTACCCACTAAAACCACCTCCTTCTCCTTCCACTCTCCCCGCGGGACTCCCATTTGGTATTACGTCGCGGGGCTGGATCAGAATTTATTCTGCGCTCATGTCAACATTCGTGTTCCTCTCGCGTTCATTCTTTCGGATGACTTCCTCCTACCTAAGCTTCTTTCCGATGGCTGTAATAACTTTTTCAACTTCGGTCCATATCCCCTTGGCTTTCACCATAAGCTCCATGATATTTTCAGGTGTAAAGTGCTCCCCGGTTGTAGCTTCTAATGTAGCCCCTTGGGTTTCGAATCTGGGGCAGTGAAAAAAGACATGTTCTGCGTCCTCTGGAATGTTTGCACACTGTGGGCAATATGGCGAATCATCACGACCAAATCGATACAGATATGCTCGATAGCCTCCGTGTCCCCTCAAGAATTGAGTTAGGTCGAAACCTACTTCGCCGTGAGGTCGTTCGATCCATTTCCGGATATCCCATATGATTTTGTGAGTCCAACGGCCTTTTTCTGACTCGTCCCACTTCTCTTGCCATTCCGCGACAGTTTCACCTCGTGCGAACTGTCGCCGACGGGCAGGAGATTCTCCGGTGAGGTACGTTCGATCGTAAAGTCGTTGTATTTCTTTCGCCAGAATCTCAATCGGGATCATTCCTGCTATCACGCAAGCTGCTTCATTAGAAATTGTTCTGTAAGCGCAACATGTTCGGAGTACACTTATGCGATACGCAGCTCCAATCTTTTTCTTATTTATTGTATTTTCCAGTGCATCTGCCCATACTGGGGCTGCATACAGTAGGATCGAACTGACCACCCTTGAAATAAGGAGTCGACGGCTCGGCCTTGGGCCACCTATATTTGGTAACATTCTCGCAACCAGCGCTCCGATGTTATATGCCTTGGTTGCTGCACCCTCCACATGCAATCTGAAATTCAACCTCTGGTCAATCATTACACCTAAGTACTTAAGTGCAGGCTTGGAATAAATTGTTTGCGTTCCAACTTTGATCTTCTTCTGTCTGTCTGTCTGTCTGTCTGCCTGTCTGTCTGTCACACCCGATTTATTCGGAAACGGCTAGACCGATTGTCACGAAAATTGGTGAGAGTATGTAATCTCGTATTCCCTTTACATGCAGTGGCGCCATCTTGTGTTACGTTTAAGGGGGGCTCCCCATACATGTGAATGGAGGGTGCAAATTTTTTTTTCATAGAGTGTTGCCATGTGGGGTATCAAATGAAAGGTCTCAATTAGTACTTTTCGAAACTGGTTCCATATTTGATATTGGGTGAAACATAGGGGAGTGAGGGCTCAAAATATGACCCCCAAAAAGTGTAACAGGTTTCGTTCTCAGAACCTATCCAACCGAAAAATCTGAAAAAAATCACAGCAGTGGATCTCTACGAAATCTAGGCCTCAAAATATATCCGGTTCCGATATCTGCACAAATAAAGTTAATAATAGTATATTTACACATTTTAGAAAATTACCCGGCAACCCCCCTTATATCCAATTATTACTAATAAAGTTATGGGGGTAAAACTTTACCATTTTTTGTGAATTTCATGCACTCTACAACCTGCATGACGTCATCATCACATATCATTTCGTCAATACCACAACGAAATGAGTTGTTATGGATGGGGACGTAAAAAATTATTTTGTTTTAGTTTTTTAATCATTTGTATGTGAATATCAATTACTCCAACCAGACATGTGTGTATGTAGGTATATAGTATATGCGTGCTAATGAACTTTGCAGGTAGTACCCAATTCAGATAGATATAAGAAGTAAATCGGAAATATGGGTACGATCAATTGATATACGTGCATATATGTGTACAGTATTCGGAAATAGGCAGTTTGTTTGTTTAGGGTGAGCGTAATATGTACGTACGTCTCGTAGTTTGGAAAAATATAAAGGATTATGTTGGATTTGTAGCTATATACGGATAGAAAAATGTGGGTTGAAATTTCTTACATAAGATGAACACAAAACCTTTATACCCGAAGCGCGAGCTTCCGGTATTCCGACTTGTTTTGTTTATTGTAATTGACATATTTGCGTCAATCTTCCTCTACAGTTTAGTTATTCCAAATAGCATATTTTGTGCTGTTAGTAGCTACGGAGGCATTCTATACTTTACCGGCACTTAGTTGTTTCTTTACGTTTTCCTTATATTCTTGACTTCTTCTAGTGTAAATGGTGGGACAGGTGCTTGTGTAGCCTCTATTTCTGTGTTGTGCGGAAATTGAGCATCAAGTAGCTTTTGAAAATATTGAACCCATTAACAAGATTGCCAGCAGTGCTTATGAAAAATGTATTTTTAGGATGAAATCCTACTTTTATTCGTATCGTACATTTGTAGGAGGATCTTAAAACATGCCAAGTTATCATTCAATCCGCAAATCGCCTTTTTTAAAGCTTTCATTTCTTCGTTCTGCAAATTCTGGAAGCGGTAAGTATCAATTCTACGTATTTCTCTTCATTTGGTTGGATTGCTCTTGATATTGTTAATATTCCGCATTTTTGTCATCGATTGCCAGCTACTACTTTTTGTCAAACTATTCGTCCCTTTCCGCCACCGATCGTATTTGATCCCTGCAACAGTCTTAATTACGTCTTCTAACTTACTTCACTTTCAATCTATACTATCGCTGTTCTGGCTGGTATCGCTTCAGTTTGCAGAATTTGTTGTTCTAACATTCCGACATGTTTCGACGCTATCTATGCGTCCTTTGGCTTCACAATTTGGAAGCTTATAGCTAAACGGAGTACCCCCATTATATATTATCAGGCATCGATATGTTGCTCTGGTTAGCATCTACTTTCGCAATTTGCTCTGTAAATGAGCGTACGTCAAGAGTACTAAATGCATCACGTTTTTCAGTGAGGACGTGATCAAACTGGTTGACCGTCGTTCTATCTGGGGATCTGGGGTAAGATTCTCATATTTCTGCTACAAGTGAATTCTATGAACCTGCTATGGGACTATGGCCCCCAATAATTCCAAAGTGAACCAGTTCCCTTTTCATCTTTGCGTCCGAGTCGCTGAGAACTCTTCGTGTCGTTCGAGATCAATCAATGAAATATTGAATCAAGGTGGCTATAGAATTCATCTCTTACTGGGTCATCCTTGCCTTCGGTTCGAGTCATTCTGGTAAGTTTTGCCAATTTTGCTTGAATGAATTCCCAAATAAGGCATTACTTTGTTTATTATATTTGGATCAATACTGTCAAATTGCTGCTTGAAGTCCACGAAAATTTGATGGGCGTCGATGTTACATTCCCAGCATTTCTCTATCACCTGTTTCACTGTACATAATTAGGTGCTCAATTGTCGATCTTCCAGTCCGAATGGTAACCACCAATCTTATCAATTATTTTGTGAAGATTTTGTAGGACGTACAAAGTAGTAAAATGCCTCCGTAATTTTAATTTGTCACCTTTTCTGTGGATGGGACATATCACACTTTTTGATTACTCTTGCGGGATCTGTTTTTGCTTCGAGATGAACAGAATCAAGTTATGGATAGGTTTCGTGATACATGGACTGCGTGAGTTGATGAGTTCAGTGCGGATGTCATCTATGTCCAGCATCGTGTTGATTTTTTTGAGATTTGATTGCTGACTATTTCCAATGTTGGAGGTTTATATTCCTAGTATTCACGACCATAATTGTTGTAAGTTCTGGTGGTTGATTTGTGGGACAAATGCATACTCAAATCTCTTTATAAAAGAAATACACAAAACCTTTCATCCCTGAAGGCTCTAACTTCCGGTTTCGCGTTTTAGTTTGTAGACATCAAATTTTTCGTGAGGGTTGGTTCTTATTCCGCGGGTCTTTGAAGTTTGGTACTGTAGACGCTTTTTACCATGTAGAAGTTGGAATCGCCGCTCGCTCCTCGGTAAGATCTCATCGATGATGCTGGATGACTATCTTTTGGTGATGAAACTCATATTCTTTTGTGGATACGCTTGTCTGGAAAGCATGTCGATTTTATAATTCAATTTCTGTTACTGGCAAAGTCACGTTATTCGCTTTCGTCTCCGATGATTGTTCGGTTTTTTTTACAAAGGGTTGTTTTAGGCTCTTCACTATTTTATAGGCTTGTCTTGTGTTCTTGCTTGCAATGTTGTCGTATTCTTCAAATCTTCGTCGAAATGTTTTCGCATCTTTGGCCTTAATATTTTATTTGCTACTCGTCGGAGAATTTTAATTATCTCCTCTGTATTCCATCCTATATGTGGTTTTTCTTAGTAAGCGGTTCCAGGAATTCATTGTTAAATCAATCGTTTCACCGGCGCTGGGATTCTTATCGAACCAGTTCTCCTGCCCCTGTTTTGATTGCTTTTGGTCATACCAGGTATCATATATAGGCTTTCCCGTAAGATTCTGGAGAATAAAACCTAATCATCAATCTATAAGGCTAAAATTCCTATCAGAAAATCTTGCAAACTGGTTTTCTACTGCTAAATAACTCTGATTGACTTGCTGCATATATAAAAAAATATAGGTGAATGCAACCAACTCCAGAGCAACTTTTCTGCCATATCTTGTGTTGTTCATGCGTATAACACTCAATATAATGTTTGAAAATGAATTGAATGAAAATTAAGCAATTTTGGGGTAAATATCCAAATCATTACTGACCTAATTTCTTGACCCAAACACCATAGAACTCTATACCAAATTACCAATTGAAAATGTAACCGGCAGAGGGCAGATGTGCAATTAAATTATTCGTAGAAAAGTATGTGGGAGTTGAGGATGCTTTCCACGTGGAAAGTAAGAACCTTTCGACCTACAAATTTAAAGCAAGGAATGTTCTAAAAGAAAATTGATTTGAATGTAAATCCAGCCGGGATTAAGAGGGCATCCTCTTTAAGGCATTGAAATAAAGCCTGATTACTTTAAATTGTAATTCATCCTATCAGCTTTCTCTGGCGGAATATCCTGAAAAGGCAATCCGTATTGTGGAATTCAAGAATCTGCTCACACAAAACCCTAATGGAATCTCCTGAATATTCGCTTGCTTCCCGGGGATTTAAATGTTAACAATAGTTTCAATTTAACATGAAGAAAGGGATGAGGAAGGAAAGACTATCAAATTAAGTGAATTATCTAAATGACAACGCCAGTGATTCCCTGTAAATCATAATTGAAGGAGGACATTTGCGTAAAGAAGTCCAGATGGAAGCCTAAAATTATGGCATATAGGCCTGTAATGCAACTGGAGACTGTCCATTTAAGCTACACAGAAAACAAACTTTTCTAAACTGTCGTTGTAGACATATCATAACGCACATTTACCCCATTGATCCGGCTATAATGCAAAGGACTTAGTGTGACTCTCATCCAAAACGACTCGTCATTGTCACATAAACATAAAATAACATTTATTAGAGCAGGAGCAGTATTCCTTGTAAAGTAAGATTAAAGTTCCACTTTTCTCATCCAATCAACTCTTGACAGCATTTCTTACGATCTGTTGACTAGCAATGCACATAGCAATACAATGCATTCCCATGAAAACTTTCCTCCTTGCTGCCATTGTTATAGTCATGAAAGTAGCTTCCACGGCACAAATGCATCCCTGACAACACCGCTACGTACAAACGCACTCGCTCCGACATTTAGCTTGCCTTCCGCCGGGTTGGGGGGTCCAGTTCGCATTCAACTTTAATTAGAAATAATACTACAAAAACAGGGAAGTTGCTCATTTATTTCACTTTTTTTCGATTTCGAACTCTTTCACTAGAAAAACGAAAAAAAAACACAACTCAAACGAATTTTCTTTTTGAAAGTTTCAAATCCGAGGTGGCTGCACTCCGGTTTGCATGGTAAGCGAACTAACAAGCTACAATATTTTCCAATGCAACTTTTTTCCCTCGCGCCAAAGAGAAACTTTTCAGTTGTATAATTATTGTAAAACTATGGAAAAGTTTAATTGCAATTTCGTAATTAAGAATTTATTTACTCTCAATGATGATTTTGAGTTTTAGCACTGATACACCAGCGAACAAGGGCAATGTTTGCCACTGAGTTTTCATAATGTAAAATGTTGTGCAATGTAAGGTTTATGTATTTAAGGCGCTTTTGTATATATTGATAACGCCCTGTGGGTTGGAGTCCAACAAAGGATCTGCTTGAAAAGAGCGATTTAAGCTAGAAGTATTCCCCAGGGGTGAGCAATTTCGCATTTAAAGCTATTCATAATATTTGAAAAAGTTCTCTAATTTTTGAATTTTAAAACTTAAATTTTCCGAGACTAAATAAAAAATTGTTTTGTTTACTCATTTGCTTCTCCCACGACTCCGTTATTTATTCAACTTTCCGAAATTCGTAATTTTTTATTAATCAACCTTCTTTTTCTTAGGAATACTTTTCACAGTGGTCTGACAGAATTTTATTAGATTCTTCTTTTAGGAAACCCTACTAGATATTATTCTTGTTATTCCTTGGAAGTGAAAATAGTCAATTATCCAAGATTCTCTGTTAGCTTTCTACTCCCCTAGTAGAAGTGCTGACTGTTGTGATCATTATTATGTCGTTATCGTCGCCCAAATTAAGAGTCTGAAATAACTATGGATAACGACGAGAGCAGAGCTATCCCTAGAAAGCAGAGGAAGTGCCAAAAGTGGACTGTCAAGGTTGTGGGGGAAGCTACGGAAAACAAAACAAAAGTACCGACACGGTCGTTGTGCGTGTGGGGTCAAATTTACGATGGATTACATCTTCATCGAGTGACTCTTTTGCCTCAAATGTAGGCCGCGTTATGAGGTTCCCCTACTGCTTCGGCATCTTTTGGTCAGGGGTTTCCGGGAGTTAGGAGGAGTGAGGTAGAAACGACCTCAAGTTTAAGAAGTCAAGAATCGGAATTCATTATTGAATTTTTATGATTTAAATAAATAAACCAATCGGAATATCGGAAGACGGACGCTCCGGATATAAAGGTATTGTGTTCATCATGTGTTAGAAATTTCCTACTAACGTTTTCCCATTTGTTGATACCTCCAATTCAAAATATTGCTTGATATACATATCTATTTCTAAACTCCAACTTCGCCCCTCATTTGAGTTCATTTTATATGAATGACGTCATCAGTGCGTTTTGCAGTGCAATAAAATCACGTGAAATACTCAATTTGGACCTTTTCTGACTTTGTTAAAAATAATTGGTTTTTTGTCAAACTTTCCAAAATTATGCATTATGTTATCACTTATACCCGCACCAAATTATGTACTTCTAGGATGACTTAACGGGGCACTCTATAAAAAAATCATGATCTGGTGGGATTTAATTTTTTTTGTACAGAACCCACAAATTTGTTTGAAATAAGTTATAACTAATGTTTATAAAGGATAATAAATGTATTGTAAGTTACTTATTGCAGAGAAAATATATATGTAAGTATGTTATTCATTTGTTGTTGGCAGGAGCAGCATTATGCATCCAGGCTAAATTTGACATTTATTTCTTTTCGGAATTCACCTTAAGCTTGGTAAGTAGGGACTAGCTGATATTAAAAGTCTATTTAGGAGACCTGTGTTGGTATAAACTCGCGAGATTTTTCTCGTGGATTTACGATAGTATGCATTATTTTTTCTGGGCCCTTGGGTTTTCTTTAAATATTTAGAAGAATACAATACGAAATCACAGGTATATTCTGTCAAGAATATTCTTGAAGGTACAGTTTCCTACCATCTATCGTGTAAAGATGAAAACGATTCGAATCAATCATAAAACTGGACTCGAAGGTTTTTCAAATCATATGAAATGGGTGTATCGAGAACTTTCCTAACAACTAGACCAGACTTGTTTATTTTCAATGGTTTTTTTTATAATGTATAATAACTTCAAGACGAATATGGCCTGCAGAATCCTTTGAGAACGGGGCCAAATTATTCCATACTATAATATTCCCTCTTTCGGCAATGTGTGTGCAATGCTAGTGAGGACGATGGAATATTGTTTTTAACTCCACAAAAACTCCCAGAAACCTTATTTGGCTGTTCCGATTGGAAATTTTTGGAAGAAGTGGATCGTCGTCGTCCGACAGCATAGACAGCTCCCAGCGACCTATGAACGACACGGCAATACCGCCAGTCACCAGTGACAAGCTGCTGGAAATCTGCGCTAGGTTAGGAGATAACAAAGCTCCGGGTCTGGATGGCGTTCCGAATAGGGCCCTTAAGCTTGCCGTGAAATCCAGACCGGACATCGCTGACTTCGTGCATGTCCGAGGGGATATTTCCTGCATCATGGAAACAACAGAAGTTGGTGCTACTGCCTAAGACTGGCAAACCTCCAGGTGAGCCAACCTCCTACACACCTATTTGTTTTTGGACACTGTGGGCAAAATGCTAGACCGAGTAATCTATAATAGATTACTACTGGTTGTTGAGAACCAGGGAGGTCTCTCAGATGGGCAGTATGGGTTCAGTCAAGCCAAATCAACCATTGATGCCATCAAAATAGTTACTGGCTTGGCCGAAGATGCAATCCACGGAAAGGGCAGTATTAGCAAATATTGCATAGTAGTCACCCTGGATATGAGAAATGCATTCAGTTCGGCCAATTGGAACCTAATACGGGAATCTCTGGCGAAGATTGGTATTACCGCTTATTTTGCAGCTATTGTCAATAGCTATTTATAAGAACGGAGGCTTTGGTATAGGAGGAGTACAATGTCTCCGCGGGAACATCATGTACAACGATGTTTTTAATCTTCCCCTTCCAGATGAAGCCACGATGGTGGGCTACACCGACGATATAGGGCTGGTTGTTGTCGCAAAGCATCTCGAGGATGCTGAGTTATACTCATGCAAAGCGATCAGTGCTTTTAAGGGTTAGCTAGAGACTTCTGATCTAACCCTTCCGGAGGAACAAACGGAAGCGGTCCTCATCACCAAGCGCCATAAAAGAAATTTTGCCTGTATTCAAATTGGGAATCATATCATCGCTTCTAAGCCTGCCATCAAATACTTGGGAGTGATGATAGACGGGAAGCTTAGCTTTAAGCAACACGTCCAGTATGTTTATGATAAAGCATCCACTGCAAGTGTGGCCCTGGCAAGGATGATGCCGAACGTCGGAGGGCCATGGCATGCTTCCAGGTTGCTTATAGCTAGGGTAGTGTATTCGATCTTGCTCTATGCAGCTTCAGTTTGGGGAAAGGCATTGCAGGTTGCATTTAACACTAACAAACTGAGTTCAGTCTACAGAACAACAATCCTAAGGGTGTGCTCGGCATTCAGGACTGTCTCAGATGATGCAGCATTCGTCACCTCTGGAATGATGTCCATTGACATCTTGGCAGATGAGATGACGAATATATATAGTGCGAAGTCTCTTTCTCCTTTATCGCAGGCGAAGAACATCGAAAGGAAGAGATCTCTAAATAGATGGCAAGAGCATTGGGAACGTTCGGGAAAGGGTAGGTGGACGCTCAAGCTCATCCCTGCCATCAAGGAGTGGTTGGAGAGACGGCACGGTGAGATTAATTATAATCTTACTCAGTTCCTCAGGGGGCATGGAGGATATCACCAGTACCTGTTCAGGTTTAAACAAGATACCTCACTCGATTGTCCAAACTGCGATGGACTCCCAGAGGACCAAGTGCTTGTATTCTTCCACTGTTCAAGGTTTGTGGAGAAAAGGAAGAACCTAGAGGAGACTCTTGGAGAGGTGCTCGTACCAGAAAATCTGGTGCGAAGAATGTTAGCATGTCAGGAAGACTGGGATGCGATCAACTCCATGGTCGTATCTATCCAGAGCAAACTGCGAAAGGCAGAGGAGAATAGAAAAGCGCAGTTACGTGCGCCGCGTAGAGACGAAAGGGGACCAAGCTCAAATGAGCTGACTCCGCCCCGTGATGTAATACCGTACGGTGATGCCACGGGGCTTGGGAGGAGTCAGGGGTGGTTTTAGTGGATAAGAATCCCACACGCCCTCCTCAAAAAAAAAAAACAAGACAGACGCCGACTCGATTCTAATAAGGTATCAGCATCACAAAAGTGCACAAAAATTTCCGTTCTATCTGGTACTTAACACTCCAAGCTTTATTATGATTGCATACATTTTATGGAATAATGCGAAATAACTTGGTTTTAGCTCCATTGGTTTATTTACATACATTATTTACTACAAGTTTAACAAAGTGTATCGTGTTACGTCTAAGACTCAATAACAACAACAAATGAAGTAGACAATACTAATGTTGATAGACCAGTAGCTTAATCCAAACTACAATTTTATTTTATTATGTATATATAGCTAGCTTTGTACTCATGAAGGGAGTAAGTTGCTCCCGAAATATATATATACATAATAAAATAAAATTGTAGTTTGGATTAAGCTACTGGTCTATCAATTTTAGACTTAACTACAAGCAGAAGGCAATATCTAACATTTTAGAAATACTAATGTGTTACTATCCACTTCATAATCGTATTAATAATTCAAATAAATGTATTTTGGGTCCTAGATGCCGTATGAATACATCATTGTGATTTTTTCAAATTTTCCTCACTCGACCATATTCTGTGGAAAAAAAATTTAAAAAATTAAATTTACCTCCTTAAACCCAGAATAAAATGACGCCACCCGTTGGGTGTAAAGAATTTACAGACCATATGTTCCCACCAAATTTAATGCAATTGTTTTAGCCATTTCCGAGTAAATCGGGTGTGACAGAGTGACAGACAGATAGATATCGGATCGATTCTAATCAGGTTTTGTTTTGATAGTTTCTGAGAATATAGGCAAGAAAAATGTTTACACCCTCCCTCTGCCTATATGGGGTGCTACCTTTTAAACTCCATGTAAAGTTATGCGATTCACTGTATGCGTGACATTTCATGGTTCCCATATGTTCACCAAATTTCGTTTGGATCGATGTAGCTGTTTTGGAGAAAGGTGCGTGTGATCGACAGACAGACAAACAGTGAATTGATTTTAGTAAGGTTTTGTAAAAATAAAAACAACAATTTAAAAGATGTGGTAATATACTATTATTAGATTTATATATCGGAACGGATTGTATTTTGAGACCCAGATTTCATATAGGCGGAACACTCTGAATTGTTTCAGATTTCCGGTTTGGTTAGTTTCCGAAAACGAGTCCTGTCTCACTTTAAATTTGCATTTTTATACCCTTATTCCCTTTTTCGCCCCGAAACTAAAATTTGCTCGTGAAAGTATTACATCAGGGGGAAAAAGTTACATCTCCTTTGCATCTAGGGGCAACCACATTTAAACTGCATGCAAAGTTGTGCCACTAACACATAATGAAACTCATTGTTTTTATATAAGATATACAACTATACAAAAATGTATAAGAATTGAAATGGAATCAAATAGTTGTCCAGTTGTGGATGGATAACTTCAGTTGAAAAGGCTCTTGCAAACGCGGAAAAAATGTATGCACTTTGTGGGTTTGGGAATTACAGTCACCACTCTTGGCAGTTCGAAAAAAAATGCGTCCCCATTAAATGCCATTTCATCAGGTTCGTTTAGGCAGCGGATGAAATAAGTAGAGAAAATAAATCTGGGCATGGTGATAAACCCAACTAAAGAGACAGGAACTCCTACAGATACAACGCAGAAAGAATAATCGCGTGCTCGAATTGAGGTAATGTGGAAATTGGTGACCAAGAGTCGAAGGGGCAGGGATGGCATCCAAAACACATTGCCACACCGCAAGAGTTTCGGTATTCGTTGAAGTTCTCGTCTTTACCGTCAATTTGAAGTCTCCGCTGAGGTTCGCGATGAATTTCAAAGAGCGTGCATAAAATTTTCGAAAATGAATCATTTGCATAGACCAAGTATTCTCAGGCTTCAATGTTGACAATCAATCAGAATGCTTGTCTACTATGTCGCTACTGGAATCAAGTCAGTTAAGTCTTGGTGGTGAGCACCCGCAGCGTCGGCCTAACCTCACGGTCCTCTTCAGACAGGTATTATTTGGAGACCACAAAAAGATTTCCGCTGTGACTAGTACAACGGTAACCAGTATGAACTGGTAGGTATAGGCTCAGCATTCATACTGGTGGATACAAGGAACCCACAAGGGGACAAGCAGACATAATCGGAACAAGAACACATCTCCTAGAAATCCTCCTGGGACTAATGTATCAACTTCCATATCGTCTAGTGAGGCTTTGTGACCGAAGCGACTTCAGACAAATCTCCTTGTAAACTCGGATCTGATCGCACAATGCCTTGGGTCACTGGATCACGACCTGCAAGTCAATATGAATACAGCGTTTCCCGATACCACCAGTTGGAGGAGGTTCTTCCTAGCCACTTAGTCTTGGTTCGGTCCACAGGGTTGCTACCTCATTCACTTCTGCGACACCTTAGAGTCACTTGTTTATTGGAGTGCACTTGCGACCGTTCGGTTGCACGATGAGAACATTCGTTTGCATAATGGATAATGGACATTACTACGCGGGTTCAAATCAGCACTGACTGGACTGCACTTTTGTACCCCAGTGAAATACCCTTAGTTGAAAGTCTCGATATTGAGCGGAAATATGTATCAGGTGCAAGGTATTACACTTAAATTGCTCACCACTTCCCTAAACACGAGATGGTTTGGGACTCTCATATAGTTTGGTTCAAATCATGCAAATGTACATCCCTTTGCAGACGTGCAAATCTCCAGGGTCGCCTCTATATGTTTGTGGTGTAAGAGCAATGCATTAATGTTGATAAAATCTGTGGTTCTGGATAAGTAAAAGGGGCGAGAAGCCTCTACGATGAAAGGTCTACAAATACGATTCTGCTGCGATCATCTTACAATACCAGATTAGTAGGAAGAGCACACGTCATGGTTCTCCCTGCGACTACTTCTGTCCTACGCCGACAAAAGGCGCACTACACAACTTCAACCACTGTAAATATACATATATCGAGAATACTGCAATGATAGCAGCTCATAGACGAAAGAGGCACATAATTGTGTAGGAGTTTTTTGAAGAACTGAACCCTGTAATGGATTTGCAATTCTTGGCTCCCCACATATTTTTAAGTCTATCTCAACCTTAAAAAAAAAGGGATGAACCAGAAGAATGCAAAGGAGGCTACACTGAGGTCTTCTAGATCGATGGCTCAAAAATAGGACAAATTTCTGGGGCAGAGGTTTACCTCTCAGATTAGAAGAAAAAGTGGACATTTTGTTCCGAACAGTATATAACGGCATTGTATATATTACAGGACTAACAATCTGAGTCATTGATGGGCAAGCACAACGCGATCTGCCACGACAATCAATCCGCTCTAAGGGCGTGAGGCAATCTCTTGATCACATTTCTCAGAATAAAACAAAGATACTGCGAATTTTATCCTGTCGAAAAGTTGTCTTTATTTTGACTGACTAACCCCCACCAGTTCGACATTTGTTCAGGATAGGAGTATGAGAAAATTAGACATGTCCATCTCTTAACAGGAAATGAAATTCACTGAACGTTCCTTGTATGAATGTCATCTCATCGATTCCGTAGCCTACACAATGACGAAATCTATGAGCGATACCATGACCGTCCGGTTGTGGATAAAATCCGGCTCAATAGGTTACGGTGGGCGGGTCACTTAATCCGTATGGATGAGAATGATCCCACCCAGAAAGTCTATAAGGGCAATATCTATGGTAGAAAAAGAAGACGAGGCAGACCCTGCCTAAGATGGAGCGATGGCGTAGGTCAGGCCGCCAGACAGCTTTTAGGGATATCGAATTGATGGACCTCGGCCCAAAACCGGGATGTCTGGAGTTCCTTATTAAGGCAGGCCTAGAACGGATGCCGCTTGTTGCGCCGTTGATGATGATGTACTCCATTTGCAGAGGATGGCATTACATCCACCAATGGAAATCCGGTGATATATCCGGCGATATTCGGGACCTATACATATACTCAATATCTTATTTATTGTTTAACTTCGATTGTCATAATGTATATTGAGGGCATTTTGGTTAATTCCTAGAAAGCCATAAAAATCCTGATGAACCAATGCCGATGAGAATTACTGCGTCAGTGACAGCTACAAGTGACCGAATAACGACTTCATCAGCAAATGTCAAGTGGAAATGATGTCCTGCGTGATGGTGTTTCTAAATAATAGGAATAAGGGCTATTCTGGCATCTAAATCCTACAGAAAAATCGCATCAAGGTTCCACCCCAGCATTTTAGTGCGGCGACTGCAGTTATCAGTCATGGGATCAATAACTGCCAGATATTCAGGTACCTCATATGAGAACCCTGGGTTGTTAGTGTGGAAGTCAAGGGCTTAAACTTCCAACATGCTGACCTGTTGTATGCTAATAGAACGACTTCCACGCTAACAAACCAATTACAAAAAGCGAGCAGCGAGATAAACAGATTCTATGGCGCTCTGTATATTTCCTCTAGGACGCAGAATATGTTAGGGAAGTTCTAAAACCAACGTGAGAGGATCGAGACTATTAGAGTAACTATTAGGGCCCAATCTGCAGGTCTTAAATTTTGGTAATGAGTCCAATTTGTTCAACATGTCGGAGAGTGGATAGTAATAAATAATATTACACTCTCCGATCACAGACGCATTCTTTTCGTTATAAGCATGGATATATCTCCAACCAATCCATTCCGGAATCCGCGCAGCACAGGCATGTATGATAGTTTGGGCGACGTATACAATAGAACTCAGCGCTCGAGTTACAATCTCTGGGAGACACATCAAATCCATTGCTAAAATTGAGAAAATAACCCAAGTGATCACAACTGGCATGAGAGGAGCTGTCGAAAAGAGGTGTTTACTTAAGACACCAAAGAAGAGGTAAAACACCATGTCCACCATGACAAGGGCGCTCCTCAGTTTGGTTCAAAGAGCCTCAGAAAGCCCCAAACAAGAGCATAATATCAGCTAAACAATTATCGTGGAGATGCTCTTGCGAAGAAAGTAACCCTCTTGATGCAACTTTGAAGCTGAAGTGGATTCTTGTCAAAGAACGTAGCTGAGTTATCTACGTTTACTGAACGGAAGGTATCCAGAAATCGATGAAGAAACGGCAAACCATTTGCCTGAAATGTACTTCCCAGGCAGTATCCTAAATCTCATCTTGGGACCCGCAGGAGCATGCAGGCCTCAACCGAAAGACTGGCATCTGAAACGAATAAAATAAGCAGCTAAGTCGTTCCATAGATACCAATTTGTGCTTCCGAGCGGTAATATTCCTGTCCTACTAATTGAAGAAATCGATGTCTTGGGTCTACATATTCAGAATATATATCGTACATACCTAGCACACGCTTATATTCCAATTAACTGGCGTGAAGGTTTCGACCGCTCAGTCTAACTTTCTATTTAAAGGAACTGGAATAGCTAATAGATCACTATAGGCAACATGCCTACCACAAAGGCAAGTCCACGGTTGCCTAAGTAATACTGGAGGGATGAGTACTACGCCGACGGCAGTACTCAAAGCTACCCTTAATCATACGGTCATGCTTCCAACTGGAGATTTCTTGATATGGTTTCTTTAGAAACATACTCCGCCGTAACCACCAAAAAGAAGAATGGTCGATAAATTTCCGCCGGTGAAAATAGTCATAAAAGACAGATCGGGCACGGGGAAAAACCGGTCTGCTCCAACCCCTCCGAAAAATAGCGCAGATATACACATATGTTATTTCATTGGCAGCAGACGAATGCTTGTAACAAAAATAGTGAGGTCGCACTATTCGAATCCATCGGGGAGCACCAAACAGTTACAAAAATCAAACCAGTTGGCGTGGAGTTGCCACCAGTTGCTGCTGAAACTTTGTCGACTAAACGTAGCATTCCTGGTATGGGCACCAGGGCACACAAACATCCTTCGAAATATGAAAGCTAATAGACTAGCTAGGTTCAGGATCTACAATAGTGGGACCAGAGCTACCTGGCATCCAGCCATCAGCTGCCAAGTCTACTCCGAAGGGTGAAATTGCAAGGATTCACGCCACCGAGAGGCGTGATTTGAGTATCTCTTGCCGGCAAGCGAAAATTTTTATGAAAGAATACGGGGCTGCCAGCACGGCGTTTTTATTGTCCTTTAAGAAGTCGAACGTCCTTAAACTACTATGAGGAAAAAAAGACGTGGTGGTCTTGTCTATATGCAGCAAATGTGAGGAGGTGGAGGAGACGGCCTTGCATGTTATATGCAGCTGTCCGGCTTCTTCATATTTCAGGCGAAGACATTTCGAGGTGATTTTTGTCAACAAAGAATCTGCACACTCTCCGCCTATGGAGAATGCTCTCAGACGCACAAAAGCCTTAGAACGCCGCAGGCGGGAGCCCATTGAATAAGCGATTTTCGGAGATTGTACAATGGGTCTAACTTTGGCCTGAATGCTTGAAGCTGCAGCTCCCTCCACTAAACTAAACTAAGGTACCATCTTACTGAATTTACCATGTACCACGCCTTTCGTAAAATATTTTAACTACCCTGGTGACATCTACTTGCTCTTATTGAGCTTGATCAACTGGCTTAGCATTTGGAGGTGAAGACAAGCGGAATCGCAGTCTAGCAAGTGAACGTACTCTTTCTATTTGTATTGGTAGGTACAACATTGATTAATCTGTATATCTAATAAGCGCTTTTTCGCACTTGATGACGTTCGAAAAGTACCGGAGAGCAGTGGAGGAAGTGTGCATCCTTCTGGGTAAATAGTCCCCTGAGTTGAAGCAAATTAGCAGAAACTGGCAGCGATGGTAAATATGCGTTGCTGATGGACGCTGTGTTACTATAGGGAGTTATGGCACACGATATTTAACACTTCACTGGAAAAAACATGGATGCAATAATTTCCTAGGAGCACGGATAAGTTAAAGCTGCTGAACTACCGTAAGATTATTCTTTCCTCGACCTGACCTCGATTACATTTGCCTTTTTTCTCTTGCTTTGTAATTAATTCCCATACTAAGAGCGTAGCGCTAATAGTGCTTGATAATAGCACAATGTGCCATTATCATAACTTTCATTTCCATCACGAGCACCTAAGAGCCCCTAAAACATAGTCCTTATAACTATCCTCCATCGCTAATTAATTTCTTCGCTAAGCTTTCCACTGAATTCATTTTAATGAGAACTTCCACAAAACTTGCGGATTACGCGTACATTTCATGAATAAGAGAACAGTCAATTTTCTAGAATTATGCGAAATACCGCCCACACCTAATTTCGGTGGAAAAGCTCACAGGGATTTCGAAAGAGTTTTAATGGATGTCTGCCTCTGAATTTTTCAATTTAAAATCAGGTTTGCAATCGACGTGGAGTAGTAAAGTGCTTTAATTCGGCTTGAATCGGATATTCTTGCTGGAAGTTTCTCTCTCCGGAGGGTGGACTTTTGGATGCAGGGAAAACGTTTATTTATCCTCAATACATATTTCATTGTTTTATCAGTAAAAAACACATAATGCAAAAGCGCTTAATTTAAACGATCCAAAGTAGTAGCGAGGAGCTTATGGCTCGGGGCTCCATTGAATGAAGATTGAAGAAATAGCCTGAAGCCCGGCATATATCCTTTGTTAAAGAGACATACACTTCCCTATGTAGAGATCTATTGTCTCTCGCATTCCCAAATTGAAGTTGATTTTGATAGAATTATTTTCACACGAAAACTACATCGAGGTAGGTAGAATGTGCAATTGGGAGGCCCTCTAACATCAAAGTGAAGGTTTGAAATTACTGGTATCATTTATCATTTACGGTTCCTTTCTATGCTCTGGATATATTTGCCTGAGGAGTTGTAACTAAGTAAGCAGATATACATACATTCAAGTTCACAGAGGTGCTTTTCTCAGAAAATTTAATTAATCAAAAACATGAGGCATTACTACTCCATCTTCTTGCTAGGGTCGTTGGTTGAAACAATATAAACAAATACCTTTGCCACCGAAATATTTCTTCATTTCACGGTCATCTTTCCGTCGCACGTGTTGATAATATCCTGCCGCCATCACGGGTTTAATGAACTTGCTTCTAGGAAAAAAATTCAAGCCCAAATTAAGCATCAAAAGTATTAAGGAATATCGTAGTTGCTGGCAAGCTTATATTGTACCTGTCTGTAATGCTATAAGAGCTCTCCCCTGTAAGATGCTTATCCGAAGCCTAAATGAAAGGGAGGAATGGTGTACTACGCTGAAATTATATTTCTTCATAATGAGATTCTTAGCTGGCGAATTCAGTGAGTAAGTGCCAAGAAATAGCGTGTAGGTCTAAGATAACACAAGTAAAGAAAGATGTGATGAAATTTAGATTTGGAGAAAAATGAAGCCAGTTTAATTCCGTCAAATGCTCAAAATATCGCTTGTGGCATTTGTAATATGAAGCAGAAACTATTAGCGGAAATTGGCGGATCTTATAGTCATTTAAGTTAAAGAAAATGAATGGTTGAAAGGAATTATCGCTACTTAGTATTGCAAGAAAATAAGACTGCAATTAAAACACCAAAAAATCATATGAAAACGAATGTTCTTTCTAGACGAATTGAATATACATCCATCTTCGCTACTTTGTTTAAAATCTAGAAATTCAAATATCTTAGCGCAAAGGATAAGTTGAAACTCTTTCGTGCCAATGTTCTTTCTGTATGGGAGTAGCACATGGAAAGTTACCTCCACTACTCTGGCCTGACAAAATTTTGAAAGGGAAACTTCTTCGTTGTACGGAGAAGTTAAAAGCTGGCTTGGCCGTACAATGAATGCATGATTCTCGGCAAGTGCTGGAGAGAACTGAAAGACATTTCAGCAAAAGCGCCAACGATGGCAAGTATGTATGATTGACGCGCTATTTCCCATTTAGTGGTAGCTTTAATACATATGTTACATAAGGCTGAAAAGCAAGTCGGTGAAATTCAGAAGAAAAAGTTGGATTTTACAGTAACGATTTCAGTTTCGAAGATCATGTCCAACATCCATCAGTCTGTATCACACGAAAGTCACAATAGCCCAGAAGTTTTGATGTTCCTCGATCTTACTCCAAAGCGTGTCTGAGCTTCAGCTAGTTGGACTATTGGTCAAGTCCGTAATGATAGTGTAACAATAGCTAGGTGGCACACAAATTAAATAACTGAGATCGTAAGACAGCCGGGCTGCAATCGACTATAGCTTAAATACAAATATGTCCACAATGCTAGAACAATTGAAAAGTGATATGCAGAAAATGAGATGGATGGTAGAGTAAGGGCGTTAAGAAGAGCTCTTCAGGAAGTTTAGATATAATATCGGCATCCTTGTGACTCAAGAAGCGAAGTCGATTGCACGATTTGCATATTATTAAACATTTTACTAGACACTGCAAACCCATCAGCAATTCTAAAATTACAATTCTTCAGTATGTGCCAGTATGTACCCTAGAACGGGATATGATTTATCCATTTAGTTAATGGCGGGCCGCACTAATTTGAGGAGCAATTCACTTCCTGGGCTAGGTGCACGTATTACTCTTTTCTTGGGTATGTGGTCAATACTTTCCACAAACTGCTGTTGCTGGTCAACTTTGATCACATGGCAGAGGCGATTTCGTCAGACGCTGGTTGGTGTCTCTACCCTGTGACTGACTGAAAGGCTGAAACCAGTCAATTCATACCCTTATTGGGTTTTGAATTAAACATGAAGGGAGCAGATAACACCAGTAGCCACTTTCGGCCACTCCGCATGGTAGGGGCATAAGACAGCATCTGATCAGATCGCCTCTGCCCTGCGACCAAACCGATCAGCCACAACATTTTTTCAAATAACCAAAATCGTCTGCTTTTGATTAACTTCGCTACCAATAATATCATCATCATCATCATCAACGGCGCAACAACCGGTATCCGGTCTAGGCCTGCCTTAATAAGGAACTCCAGACATCCCGGTTTTGCGCCGAGGGCCACCAATTCGATATCTCTAAAAGCTGTCTGGCGTCCTGGCAAACGCCATCGCTCCATCTTAGGCAGGGTCTGCCTCGTCTTCTTTTCCTACCATAGATATTGCCCTTATAGACTCTCCGGGTGGGATCATCTTCATCCATACGGATTAAGTGACCCGGCCACCGTAACCTATTGAGCCCGATTTTATCCACAACCGGACGGTCATGGTATCGCTCATAGATTTCGTCATTGTGTAGGCTACGGAATCGTCCATCCTCATGTAGGGGGCCAAAAATTCTTCGGAGGATTCTTCTCTCGAACGCGGCCAAGAGTTCGCAATTTTTCTTGCTAAGAACCCAAATTTCTGAGGAATACATGAGGACTGGCAAGATCATAGTCTTGTACAGTAAGAGCTTTGACCCTATGGTGAGACGTTTCGAGCGGAACAGTCTTTGTAAGCTGAATTAGGCTCTGTTGGCTGACAACAACCGTGCGCGGATTTCATCATCGTAGTTGTTATCGGTTGTGATTTTCGACCCTAGATAGGAGAAATTGTCAACGGTCTCAAAGTTGTATTCTCCAATCCTTATTCTTCTTCGTGTTTGTGTTTGACCAGTGCGGTTTGATGTTGTTGGTTGATTCGTCTTCGGTGCTGACGTTACCACCATATATTTTGTCTTGCCTTCATTAATGTGCAGCCCAAGATCTCGCGCCACCTGCTCGATCTGGATGAAGGCAGTTTGTACGTCTCGGGTGGTTCTTCCCATGATGTCGATATCGTCAGCATAGGCCAGTAGTTGGGGGGACTTGAAGAGGATCGTACCTCTTGCATTCACCTCAGCATCACGGATCACTTTCTCCAGGGCCAGGTTAAAGAGGACGCATGATAGCGCATCCCCTTGTCGTAAACCGTTGTTGATGTCGAATGGTCTTGATAGTGATCCTGCTGCTTTTATCTGGCCTCGCACATTGGTCAGGGTCAGCCTAGTCAGTCTTATTAATTTCGTCGGGATACCGAATTCTCTCATGGCCGTGTACAGTTTTACCCTGGCTATGCTATCATAGGCGGCTTTAAAGTCGATGAACAGATGGTGCAACTGTTGTCCATATTCCAACAGTTTTTCCATCGCTTGCCGCAGAGAGAAAATCTGATCTGTTGCTGATTTGCCTGGAGTGAAGCCTCTTTGGTATGGGCCAATGATGTTCTGGGCGTATGGGGCTATCCGGCCTAGCAAGATAGTGGAGAATATCTTATAGATGGTACTCAGCAACGTGATACCTCTATAATTGCTGCACTGTGTGATATCTCCCTTTTTATGTATGAGACAGATTATGCCTCGTTGCCAATCGTCAGGCATTGATTCGCTGTCCCATACCTTGAGCACAAGTTGATGAACCACTTGGTGTAGCTGGTCGCCTCCATATTTAACCAATTCGGCTGTACTTCCATCGGCTCCTGGCGACTTATGGTTTTTTAGCCGATGAATTGCACGGACTGTTTCTCCTAAACTTGGTGGTGGCAGTATTTGTCCGTCGTCTTCAAATGGCGGGACCTCCAACTCGCCGATGTTCTGGTTGTTTAGTAGCTCATCAAAGTACTCAACCCATCGCTCTAATATGCCCATTCTGTCGGAAATCAGATTTCCCTCTTTGTTTCGGCAGGATGAGCATCGAAGTGTATAAGGCTTCATCCTGCTGACTTGTTGGTAAAACTTGCGCGCCTGGTGCGGTTGCTCCCTGTACTTTTCTAGTTCACAGACTTGTTGGTTCTCCCAGGCTTCCTTTTTCCGTCTGTGAAGTCGCTTCTCCGCTCGACGGAGTTCGTGATAAGGCTCTGCGCGTGCCCGCGTTCTTTGAGAATGCAACATTACTCGGTATGCGGCATTCTTCCGTTCCGTTGCTAACTTACATTCATCGTCAAACCAGCCGTTCCGACTCCTTTTGCGGCTGGGGCCAAGTATATTTGTGGCCGTATCCATGATAACGTTCTTCAGGTGGTTGTGAAGATCACTAGTTGATGCTTCATCTCCAGGTCCTCTGTTCACTGCGGTTATTGCGGCATCCATTTCCCTCTTATAGGTGTCGCGGAGGGTTGCGTTGTGGATGGCTTCAGTGTTCACTCTCACCTGATTGTCAGAGGGAATTCTAGGTGGTATTGTTTTTCGAGCTCGGAGCACCATGCCAACGAGATAGTGATCCGAGTCTATATTGGCCCCCCTATATGTTCTGACATTCATCAAGGTTGAGAGGTGGCGGCGTTCGATCAATACGTGGTCAATTTGGTTGAAAGTGGTCCCGTCTGGAGAGGCCCACGTATGTTTGTGGACCGCTTTCCGCGCAAACCAGGTACTTCCAACAACCATTTCGTGTGACCCTGCTAATTGAATAGTCCGCAATCCGTTATCATTTGTTTTTTCGTGTAAACTATGGGAGCCAACGTATCGCCTGAATACGGGCTCCTTCCCTACTTGGCTGTTAAAATCCCCAAGTATGATTTTGATATCATATCCGGGACAGGCTTCGAGGGTTCTTTCTACTGCCTCGTAGAAGGTATCCTTCTCCGACTCTGCAGTCTCCTCTGTAGGGGCGTGAACGTTTATGAGGCTTATATTTCTAAACTTGCCTCGCAAGCGCAGTGTGCATAGCCGTTCGCTTATGCTTTCAAAGCCGATAACAGCAGGTTTCATTTTTTGGCTGACTAAGCAACCTACTCCGAGCACATGGTTTACTGGATGACCGCTATAATATATGGTGTAGTGGCTCTTCTCCAGGAAACCGGTCCCTGTCCATCGCATCTCTTGCAACGCTGTTACATCAACCCTATATTGGGACAGGGTATCGGCTAGCTGCTTATCAGCTTCATCTCTGTACAGAGAGCGCACGTTCCATGAGAAAATGCGCAAATCGTTGTTCCTTTGTCGTTGCCGGGTCCGTCGTTTTAAAATCCGTCCTATCCGAGGCTCCTGTTGTGGCTTCGTAACAGGTTGTTTTCCGTGTAGGGTTGTCAGCCCTACCCAACCCCCAACCTGGAGGACCAGTTGGTACAATTTGTCCCGTTTTTAGGCGCGGGAGACTAACCTTCATCCTTCTCCGTCTGCAGCTTTTCGTCAAGAAAGAGCTCCCAGCGGTCACCACGTGGAGGTGGAGATAACCTTTCTTTAAGTACACTATTAAGCAATGTGGTTAGCATTGCACTCACTCGTGATTATCATTCCTATTTGACTTGGGTCAAACCAGGGTATTAATAAAGAGCAAACGCAATACTGACCATATTGCCTTCTACAATGTAGTCCTATAGTGTACCATTACGGTCTTGAATGAAGGAATGGTGCAACCTTGAAGTGGCCCTAATCCCATTGGATTGCCGCGAACGATTATTTGGCTCAGCTACTCATTTACAACTGAGTCAACTGGTCAACTGGTATCCAACATCCAGTCGCAATACAAATATCAATTTTTCTTCAATCTTCCATTATCTAAAGCTGTAACCACTAAGCCATCCTATTCTGATTAGAGTCCCCTTAGTGACTTTAGTACGAGCTTTTTTAAACACTCTTTGTATATCCCACCGCTTAATTGTGCTAATTGTCTCGTGAGTAGAGGTTTCTTTGAATTTGCCCTTGAGCTAGAGACGCTTCTTCTTTTTCTTCAGCCTTTGTCCCGTTCACAAGCGGGGTCGGCTCGTCGTGATCGGCATCGCCATTTGGCTCTATCGAATGCCTGATCTGGGTGCAATCTCGAGGCTTTGAAATCCCCATCCAGCGTATCAAGCCACCGTTGCTTAGGTCTGCCTTTTGGTCGTTTACCATCGACTTCGATGTTCAGACCAATCTTTGCAAGTGAATTCTAGAGATGCTAAAATTTGATAAAGGGTCTCCCCTTCATAATCCTCTCTAAGCGGATATCCCTTCTAGGCTTTTCAACACGTAAGAAGTGTGGATGATTATCCGAAAGTTTTTCTCAGACTCATTCCTGCGCCTGTCAGACCAAGATAACCAAGCGAGCACCTCAAATAATGGAGTACACATTTGAGAGATATAGATAGATGCAGTAAATGTTTAGAAGCCACAGCACAGTCTTTTCCAGGAGCCTTCCGACTTTTTACGAAAGGATGTGCTCCTGTGTTTCGCGGTCTTCCTGGCAATCCTGCTTTCTGGCAGTCTAGATGGCTAGATGGGGTGTATCTCTTCTGGCAGTCCTTGTATGGCTGCGAGTATTTGCGTCTGTAGCAGATCTTGAGAAACTCCCACCACGGTTGCTATGTGTTTTGTGTCTAATAGCGGTTTGGAAGAGCCTGGATTTTTGACTCTAATTCGTCTGCCATGCCAATATTTTCAGCACTGTGAAGATTGTGCTTGCTAGCTTGACAAAACTGCTCAATCGCAGTATGTCAACAGGTTGTCCTTCTTCGCTGAGTTGATGGACCTCAGATGTTGTACTTGCAGATTTATCTGCACTACTCATAGTTCGGTAGATATTTAGGTAATTCTTGCATCCACCAGTATGAATGCTAAGCCATGCACTTGGTATAGACTGGTACCGTTGTTGCTTGTCTCAGCGGGGCTCTGATTGTGGTCACAAAATCAATCCATGTCTGAAGAGGACCGTAGGATTAAGTCTCACGACAGGTGCCTGCATAAAACACCATGGGCTTCACGGCACTACCCATTGCATGATTAGCTTCCGTTGGGCCAGCCTCTAAGAACTAGTTGGTTTCACCGACTGGTACCAAATTGTCGCCCGGTTTAGTGAAGCGAAACACTTGAATCTCTGCGTTCCTGACTCACACCGTGTTTTTTAGCCTGCCACGAGGCACTCTTCTTTTATGCGAACCAAAAAGCGTCGGCTGCTCACCGAGGGCTCACAACCCAGTCATCCATGGGGATAGTTGGGTGTGTGCTGGCTGCGGGTAACTGACATTCCCCTCGTTAGTGCCTTCCATGCTGTAAACTGCTATTTTGTCTGACATTTCGCATCTGTTTTCGATTCAAGTATAGCAGTTCTAGAGCTCCACATCGTCTACATAGTCTCCTGCGTGAATGTCAGCGGTTCGTCCTATGATGATGCGACTGGAATCAACACTTCTTCTTCTTCTATCGTCAATTTTTGAGGTTTTGTGAGGTAAATTGTGTTTTGGGGACTTAAGGGGGTCCATTCCAGGGCTCATTATCACAAAATACCCAATCGAAAATCTGAACAAAAATATGGTTGTTTGTGTGTAAGATATCTAAGCCGTAATGTAGAGTTTACGATAAAAAATAGACTCCACGTTACAATATCGGCAGAAGTAAAGTTAATAATAATATGTTTGTATATTTTGTAAATTCACTCCGAACCATTCTAGATTCATAAAATATTGCAGTAATATAGCTCCAAGTATGGATCACCATAGCTTGGTGGAAATCCTACTATTATTAGCAAAGTTGTACTCGTTCAAAGTTGTCCCTTTCATGTTAAAATCCTGCTCCCTAAGAGATAAAACGTCAGTAACATATCAAGCTGCATGTCGGACATATTCAATGCATATAAATACAGGGTATATGTAAGAAAAAACATCTTTTGCCCAAATATTCTTACATAAAAATTCTAGAAAACCTTGCATAAGCTGAACTCCCGGGTTTCGACTTTTTTGTTTCTTAAAAATATCCACCCTGGCTAGACCAGTCACCGGGGTAATAGTCTTCTTTGAACTGAAAGTGCTCACGGTATTCAAAGTCTGCATACTAGAAATCATGCTTCTTCTTGACCACGTAGCCTTCGGCATTTGTTGTTTCAGCTTCGGATGAGGTTTTGATGGCAACTTCCCCGTGCTTAGAGAGCCATTCGTTCGTGGAACTTGATCAATTTATTTAAAGTTTTCAAACAAGTTAAACCTTTCCAATATTTTCGATTGAATGGTGATGAATGCCTTAGCAGAAATCAAATTACTTATTTATAATATGATAAATGATATAATTTTATGTTTTTCTTTTTTTTCAGGTTATTGGAGCCATCTATGAGAAAAACAAAGTTGAAATCTGCAAAACCCACGAGTGATAATTTTCATAGTACTTACCCTAATTTGAACAAAAAGAACTGCAGAAATGTAATGTAAATAGAACTATTATAATTTAACGAGAACTATAAATAGGTAATAAAGTATAAAGTAGAATTACCAGAATATCTTATTTATAACAACTAGCAATACTTTGTGTAACTTATTACGTATAAATAATATGTTAAATACCAATAAATAGGTTTGCTCCTTGATAGGTACAATCGGTAATGCAACACTTTTTACTTTTCTAAAGCGGAAACAAGGGCAAAGTCACAAGATCTATGCTAATTTCTGGTTTGACCAGAGAACGATGCAGAAAGTGTAATTTCTATGGTTGTGTAATTTTTATTCATGCTCAATTTATCGACAAAATTAAAAGCAGAAATCAAACTCAAGCACACACAAATGAATCAAAATTTTTCAAAAACTAATCTTTTACCACCCTTAATATTGTTAATAAAAGTAAATAATAAATAAATTTAAAACACAAATAAATATATTTTCTAAATAATCCAAACAAATTGTATAAATCATTTCCGAATCTCTCGAGTGGTTGTGAAAAATAAATAAATAATGAGAAGCTCTTTTCAAACAAAATACACGTAATCAGAAGATAAAATCTTTAATTTTACTGGCACTGTCACCCTTAAAGGAAACTTCTTTTTAAACGAAACCTAGCTAAATGAAACTATTTTAAATAAAATGTAATAAACATTACAACAACCGTCCTCTATAAACGTTAAAAACAAATATATAAAGTAATAAGCTAATGATAAACTATAAAAAATCACTTAGCTCAAAGTAAGAATCTACACCCTAGAGAATATCTAGAAAAGTCGGTGAAGTCAGCAAATAAATAGTCGTACGAATTACTAAATGATATAATTTAAACAGATACTCGAACATCACAAAGTGGGCGAATCAAAATAATTACGGAGTGAGTAAAACATTGTAAATAAACTTTTACTTAATTCTACGATGTGTTTATTACGTGAAATTAAATAAATATTTATGTAGCCCGTGTTCATGTGCCCGAGGCCCGCCTATCATTCGTTGCTGAAACTAAATCAAAACACATTAATTCGCTAGCAGTCAATAAACGCAGGCGAAAAAGAACTATTTTTTTTCAAATCCTCGGAAAAAAATATCAATTGTGTTTCGAATTAATTCAAATTACAAATGCTTACGTCATAAAGAAAAATTCATTGAACATCAGTGAGTCAGCCCAATCGGAAGCTGCAATATTATTTCTGCCGTTTTACGTAAGGAGCCAGTTGGAGCGGTTCAAGCGAGAAAAGCAAAAAATCGCGGAAAACTGTTGGGAAAATAAAAAATTTCCACACAATATTCCAAGGGAGAGATTATGTAGAAACTTACGGCAAATTAATTTTTGCGGTGAATGGATCATAAATTTGAATTATTACCACGTGATCGAAATATTTGGAGTGATACTGAAGGTAAGTGGAAGCTCTCTTAGTTTTCTGGTATCAATTTTTGTTGGTGAATTTAAAGTTTATCTCATGTTTGTTCGCTTTTTGAAATATCTGTTGATGGATTCCATCCATTAAGGTGAAATATTGTGGATAAACTGCTTTTAGATTGACTTTCTGATGGATTTACAATTCCATTTGATATTAAGGCGTATCACAAATTAATGCCACGAACTAAATAAATTGGACAATTGACGAAAGCTGTATTTTATGGGAGATAGAAATTTTGCAAGATTTTATGAATGACTGAAGCCATGCAATCGGTCTTGGCCTACTGGATAATTTACGATGGTAGTTCGGTTCTAACTGTAAAGTAATAGGTAAACTAACCTTCTATCCAGATCGTGTTGCCACGAAAACAAACCTTGGGATGCTTCGAAGTAATAAAAAAGCCAACATTATTTAGCTTTAATGTATGAAATCCTTATACTTGAAGCATTGAAAACTTACCTTGTTCAGATTCCGCAAAATAGATGAGATTTCCAGCAATCTGAGGAATGGTACTGACTATCTGCTACTCCTCTAATAGTCAATAGTCTGACAAGTTTTTCTCAATCGTGCAGTAGCTAGCTAAGTTTCCCAAATGGAAATTTCAGGGGTACCTTGATCCTTCGACTGTCTTCTTCAACTCAAAATTACTGGTCTTACGATAGATAGATCATATTCCAAAATCATCCAGGAATGCCGTACCTATTCTCCACAATCGCAGAAGCGCGCAGCACATCAATATTCTTGCCTAGCAAGTGTAATAAATTTTTCTCGATGTGATGCTGGAAGTCAGTTCTTGCTATTTGGCGGTTGTTGTAATAAAGAGGTAGAAGAACATCCCCTCTTTCATTTCACTATATTTATCGAGCTTCTGGCGAACACTACATCACAATCCTGCCTGTCCCCGCATTCGGGGACTTAAATTACGAGGGCAGTGAATAAATCGTCTATATTGTTCATGTCAGGGTGTTTGCTCAACAAATAAAGCAGTGGACTATAGCAGTTTTATAGCGCTTGCTTCTGTGTACAAATTATATACTTCCTTGAGGGGGCACATGAAATTTCAGGAATTAACACGCTCATGGGCCTGGAAAGCGCTGTCATGAATCTGGAGACTAAACAACTCGTTGAAACCAAGCGATTCTAAATAGATCCTAGCTCGGTCACTTGACAGTAGACGCAGGATATTGTTGCAGCTTCAGAAAATTTTTTGAAAAGATGGAACAAACTGCAGATCATCTAGTCTACACAAAGCTATAGTCAAGGGTAGAACAATGCCGTCTATCTGCTTGAAAGTGGAAGATAGCTCATTTGCCGGGAATGAACAGGACAGGGAACATCTCTTTCTCGAAATTCTTCTGAGTCCTTTAAACCAATGCAGTCACTCGGAGTTTATGCAATTTTGGGAATTTTCTCGGCACAACTTCAGAGGCGCTAAGAAATTATTATAGGATTCCTTCCAAGGGCGATAACGGATAGTGTTGCCAAAGCATACATACCAAAGCCATGAAGAAGGATATTTACTCCTCTTTACTCCGAAAGAGAGCAAAAAAAGTTCTTTATAACCTAAATTATTCAGAACGTTTGTGCTGAAAACAGTAGATATATACAGAGCAACATACCTACTGTGAAGAATTGACAACTCAATCTGCTCTGTATCAGCTACCGCATGTTTTAAGCGATGTTATAAAAACTAAAGAAATATCACGGTGAGCATTTCTGGATGACGAAGGGGCTTTCGACAATAATTAAAATATTTGGGAATTATAAGCTGCAGGCGATTTGATCATTTGCAGGTCCATAGCAGGAGGGAAATGGCGCACTCTAGGGTGTTTATGGAAGGATATGAGCCCAAACGCTTGTAGGACTATTTAAACCTCACCAAGAACAGCCTTAAGATTATAGTAGGAATGCTCACCGCTGAAGTTAGGGATATTTGCGAGCACTGTCTGTAGATACTGCGGGGAGAGATAATGTTTCAGCACTTCTGCAAAGTTGGTTAAGGCACCTGAGAGAATACTTAATACCAGACGTCAGGCTAAAACGCTGTTGTTCTAATATACGCCTTCACCAACAATAGCCTTATACTTGACCTTGCCCCACCTGCCTCTTTGATTAAAGCTTCAAGCCTTTAAGTTCTTTGCGACATTGCCAAAAAATAAAACACTCGGTACTGATGTATCGTTATGACCCCCGCGGACTTGTTTGTTTTAAGCTTTTGATTTTGGGTGCTACGACTGAAGTGCATTTTATCTGACCCCGTAGGCAATCCAGAAATCTAATTGCATGCCCACTGTGAAAAGTATTGATTATAGCTATAGTTTTTCCTTGAGCATTTGTAAGTACCCCTCTAGTGTAGTTTCCTATCTTTTTCCCTTCCAGTTGTTTGCTGCTTGTCTCTTTTTTGATGCTTAGGTTGCTATCATCTTTATCCTCTTTCGATGCGAATGGATTTGTACATCTAGATTTGTTCTTGTCATAATGGTTATATTACTAGGATAGACAGCAGACTTCAAGACGGCGGTGCCTCTCGCATATGCGTCAGCATCACAGATCACTTTTTTCAGGACAGGTTGGAAAGGACGCCTCCGTTTGTCTTAAACATTTCTTGATGGAGAATGGTCTCGAGTGTGATCTGCTGCTTTTATCTGGCCTCGCATAGTCGCAGGATCAATGTAGCCAGTCTTATAAGTTTAGTCGGCTTACTTTGAAATATAACTAAAATTTGGCTAGAGTGATTGTTTTCGACAACTTTCATCTCATTTCACAAATTTTTATCCAGTGGATTTTCCAAATGTTCATGAAAGGCAGATTTTCCAATTGTGATCGGAGATAGGCTTCTTCCAGGACACGTCTGCCTCGTCTTCTTTTTCTGCCATAGATATTGCCCTTATAGACTTTCCGGGCTGGATAATCCTCATCCATACGGATTAAGTGACCCACCCAACGTTATCTATTGAGCTGGATTTTAATCACAACCTGACGGTCATAGTAGCGCTCATAGATTTCGTCATTGTGTAGGCTACGCAATGGTCCATCCTCATGTAAGGGACCAAAAATTCTTCGGAGGGTTCTGTTTTCGAACGCAGCCAAGAGTTCGCAGTTTTTTGCTAAGAACCCAAGTCTCCGAGGAATACATAAGGACTGGAAAGATCATAGTCTTTTACAGTAAGAGCTTTGACCCTATGGTGAGACGTTTCGAGTGAAAAAGTTTTTGTAAGCTGAAATAGGCTCTATTGGCTGCCAACAACCGTGCGCGGATTTCATCGTCATAGTTGTTATCGGTTGTGATTTTCGACCCTAGATAGGAGAAATTGTCAATGGTCTCAAAGTTGTATTCTCCTCTCCATTGTTTTCGTTTGACCAGTGCGATTCGATGTTGTTCATTCTTTTGGTTTTGGCGCTGACATTGTCACCATGTATTTCGTCTTGCCTTCATTAATGTGCAGCCCAAGATCTCGTGCCGCCTGCTCGATCTGGATGAAGGTAGACTATACATCGCGGATTGTTCTTCCCATGATGTCGATATCGTCAGCATTGGCCAGTATTTGGAAGGACTTGAAGAGGATGTTGCCTCCCGCATTTACATCCGCATCGCGAATAAGGGCCTGGTTGAAGAGGACGCATGATAGGGTATCCCCTTGTTTTAGAGCGGGAAAGATCACTTCAGTAAAAATAAAGATAATTAAATTAGTTGAGGCGGTTCCTAAGTTTCTTACTCCAGGTAAGTGTATGAAAATAATTAACACCGCCACAATCTGAATTCTTGATTCTTAACTTCGAACGGACGAGTGGAAACATCTTAGGTTGACTTGTATCTTAGGAGGGTGATCCACTTGCTCTTTGACTATGATCTCCAAGTCCGTGCCTCTAACTTGATCCAGATCTTCGCGTTAGTTTTTGTTTGGCGGATTTCTTATTCACCAACCTTCTTTCTGGATGACTTCCGGGAACCTTGCTAAAAAGTTTCATGATGTTGCCGTACCTGTTGCTGCTTCTTTGCAAACTTGGCATCAGAAGCGGATTTCTTAACAGATGTGTTATGTTTGACCAGTTGCTGTCATTTTAACGTAACCCAATCTTGTTTCTCAACAATCGCCTGTCCAATATGTTCCAGTCACCAGTAATTCTTGCTTTCAAGCGCTATTCAATGTAGCTATGAATGTAGATAATTTTCCGGTATTTCGGTATTAATTTTCCATCACAACCTCGCAGACTTTGTTTAGGCTTCGAGATAAGCGGCTCGTCAAACCCCAAATAACATTTCGCAGGACCCAGGTACAAGTGCATTACGGCAGCTACTCAATATGTCTATTTTTGTGATCAGTTTCATTATTACTATCACTTTTCTATAGTTGTTTTTGTCATATGTTTGGACCTTTGTTTCATGGATGGTGCATTTGACGAGTGAGACCACGTGGGGGAGTGCCTGTTATGCAGCCTTAATCTGAAGCTTCATTTAATCTTGCCGCTTTCTATTACACCACGTACAGAAAGCTATGAGCAATGTTTAAAGCGCTCTTTTTTTATCATTTTCATACTACACGCTATGCAAGTTATAAACCTAGAGTGGTAGGTAATAAGCGCAAACGAACACAAACATCTACGACGGACCACGGTTTGAACCCGCTTTCCGAAGACACATAAATCCACATTCCTTAAGGGGGAAACCACATTAGGGGATTTTCAAAATGAAATACTTTTTTATTGCATAGATCATTAACTGAGCGAAATTCATGTTCCCTTAGATTTTATGAGAGTACATTGGAACCATTATCGGGTACAGGGTCAGACTGGGTGTTCCAGTTGTTGCTTTGCGTCCTCACGTAATCTAGTATGAATTTGTAAATAATGTATGTATAAATATTTGACGTCAGCCCCTTCTACGAGTGTGTTTATTTTTTTTTGAACTGCGTTTTATTTGCGATTACAAGTAAGAAATGCCTTATCCGCCGAATTTTCCAGCAATTTTTTTTCAAACGCGTTTTTCTCAAAACGACATTTTTGACATTTTCTGTGATTCTGAATCAAGAAGTAATGAACCGATCGTCATGAAATTTGGAGGTATGATTCCAACCAACTTTTGGGACAATATTGTATTTTTAAGTGTACTCTTTTTGCATTATATGTAAAACAAAGTGGTGAAAATTTAAAATTTTTTTTCTTTCCGCAGCTGTTCAATTTTTGATTTTGATTATTTCCATCGGCGTTCAGGTTCATATAATTAGGAAATAAGTTAGCAATTTATTTATTTATTTATTCAATGAGGACAATACACAGAAAGCAAATTTCTTATTACATATTGTCCTCAGAGGGAGGAGCAAGTAAATGGCATATTTTGCACTTAAAGCTAAAGAGGGACATAGAGTCAAAGGAACCAAGCTGTAGGGCATTGTAGGACCGGCAAAACCTCGGGATCGGAGAGTGAAAGTAAATCTCGAGCTCGGCGAAGGGTATATCAAAAATGTACGCATTACGTGTGTTATGAGACGAGGTGATACGGAAAGTAATATCCGAGTCAGCGGAGCAATCCATCAGACCATTGCAGAATTTGAAATGGGTACATATATCAAGGAAGATACGGCGTTGCTGTAGGGAGGGGAGATTGAGGGTGCGGAGCCGTGGCGGATAATCAACCCGTGGAAGGTTCTTTTTATAAAAGAGGGACCGGGTGAATTTGCGTTGTACAGCTTCAAGAGCGCGGCCGTCACGGATGCGGTAGGGGGAATAGACTACACAGCATATTCAAGGATGTTTTTGACAAGGGAATTGGAGAGTGTTAAGGAGGGCTGGATTGAGATAAAGTCGGACGAGGAACGTAGGATAAAACCAGACATTTTGGGAGCTCTATTGATGATGTCAACGAAGTGGGAATTGAAACGAAGTTTATCGTCGAATATTACACCCAGGTCTTTGAAGGAGGTCAGTAGTGAAAGGGGTTGACCACTGAGAGAATAGGAAAAGGATGATGGGGAGGGTTTAAGAGAATATTGCGTCCAGTGGCATTTGTTGACATTCAGCGTTAGCTTGTTGACCGAACACGAACGGGCTAAATTATCAAGGGTGGATTGTAAGAGAGCACAGTCCAATGGAGAGGAAACAGAGGCAAACAATTTAAGGTCGTCTGCGTAAAGCAAATACGGACAGGTGAAGATGGAGGCGAGGTCAATGATAAAAAACAGGAAGAGTAGGGGGCCAAGTGTAGTGCCTTGGGGAACACCAGAGGAAGGAGAGAAGGAACTAGATGAGCGACTATGAAAAGAAACTTTGCAGGAACGGTATGAGAGATAGGAGGAAAGCCAGGAGATGACTGAGGGAGGGAAGTCTAGCAAAGAAAGTTTAGAGAGGAGAATGTTATGGTCAACGGCGTCAAAGGCTTTGGAGAAATCAGTATAAACAGCATGTACCTCTTGTCGTGAATTCAAGCGTTTAGCAACAAAGTTGGTAAAGACCAGAAGATTTGAAGCCGTTGATCTATGTTTCACGAAACCATGCTGCTCTTTGACAATGAGGTGACCGAAGTGCGCGGTCAACCAGTCGTTGACGTATCTTTCTAGGATTTTAGAGCAAGAGGAGAGAAGAGAGTTCACAGCAAGAGAAGGGCCTCCGCTCTTGAGGATAGGAATGATAAGGGCCTCTTTCCAGAGACGGGGAAAGTAGCATTCGTCTAGACTTTTATTGGAGATTATACACAGGGGGAGGGAAATGTGTTTTCCACAGTTAAGGAGGAAGAGATTAGGAAGCCCATCGGGGCCAGGTCCGACATTGGGGTCAAGGTTACCAATGAGGAACTCAACCAAGGAAGGCGTAAGGAGAGGAATGGCTAGTGATTCGGAGGAGTCTGTGGTTATGAAAGGTGTAGAGGGTGAAGGGCTCGAGGGAGAAAACACTGAAGAGAAGTAGGTGCAGAGAAGGTCGCAGGATTATTGTGGGGAGTTGGCAGCAATGTAAAATCCAAAGCCTGTTGGTTTCAGATAAATAATTTTTTTAATTTTGGCTTTAATTTTTCAAAAAATTTTTAAAAAAGTTCTTCTAAATATGATTCATATAATATCTAAAATCCCAGAAATATATTCGAAAATAGGCATCCTGATGTGGTTTCACCCTTTAAAAATATCTAATCACACCTGACAAAGGGACAAACCCCCAAGAAATTAACATTACAGACAGCTTGTGGAAGTGTTTAGAACATGAATTGTAAAGTTCATATCCTTATGCCGCTGCAAACCCTCACGCTACGCTGAGTCGTTGCTAATTCTCTGTCTCACATTTAATTTCACGTTGTCTTCGAAACTTGCATTTCTGTTCAAAGTTTCGGCATTCGCGCTAAGAAGCCAGACATAACAAATTTGCCTACAATTGATAGTAGTCTTTTGGCCTTCAACGTTGTCATATAATCAATTTATTTATAATTTTCTATTTTATTCGCCTAGGTGATTGGCATGCATAATTATTGAAATAGTCACACACTCCATATCGTTCACGCTGAAACATGGAAAGATGATTCCCAAGCTCATGAAAAACATCTCAACCTATAAATTTCGAGCAGGTTTATCTAAAAATAATGCAATTCGAATGTCAATTTATGCCAACTAATTACATACCGCAACAACCTAGTCATTAACTGAAGCTGAACGGATATTTCGTCGCATACAAACGTGCGCGTGGATATTTCGAATCTGGGAAAACATTTGGAATAGCAGCGTTTTCCCCGACGTACACAGATGCCATCGAGAACTGATCGTGCATTTTTCACGGTCTCCTGAGTGAAAATAAGAAAAGACCACGTAGAGGAAAATCTATCGTCTGAAGTTTACACGTGAAGGCATAATTTTCCGAAAAATGTATCATTGCAAAAGGAAATGGCCCGGCCTGAATTCGTTTTGAGGAGGGAGAGTAAAGGCCGAAAAAATAGAAACGGGAGTAATGTACATGTACTTTGGTCCATTAGACAGCGCCTGGTAACGCACATGTCAAGCATTTCCGCGCATTAACGTTAAAATTACCTGGATTTCGAAATGTGTTGTTTTGTAAATATTTATGGTACACATTCCTGAATATATGGAAATAGTTGTGAAAGTTGGATGTAATGGAAAACAGATTGGGAATGGTCTTTCTACGGAACCGGCCTACAATTTCGAATTGATGGCTTTCGAAAAATCCAGTCGATATGCATTAAAATCGATTAGGAAACAAAAAGGAAGGCAATTTCATTATGCAATTCTTCTCTAACTGAACCTGTGAATTTCAGAGTTTAAAAATCATTTATATATCCAGATGGTATTGGTCTATCATTAATGAGTTTGAGTCGATCAAAACTAAGAGTGTAAATTAGTGAAAAATGTATGTTCTGATCTTAGAGGGTAAGATAATATTCTACATTTTATGGTGTATTTCTTCAAGCGTTATCAACTACTTCCAAAGTTAACTTCTAATGTTGCTTGAACTGTACGCTTGAAATCATATACAGAAACACATATCACTAGTTTTCTCAAACCTGTACAGCTACCAATACAAATTGATGACATTCTTCTTCCATACTGATGACAAAATAGACCTTCCCCAAGAGTGCTGTGAATTTAAATATTTATGAATAAACATATTTCTCTGAAAAAAATACAACACGGTCGAGATCAACACATTTCTCACAACCTGACCCAATTCATCCTGACTAGATTGCATCGATTATTGATACATCAGATGGGACTTTTCAGTATTTTCATGTGACCCAAATCAAAACCAACTTTCCGGAATCCCCAATGTTTGTAATTTATTTCCTTGAAGTGATATTGAAGCATATGCACATATTTACTGTGGATGTACTTGTATCCATCCTTGTGTTCATAGTATCTTTTATATATGTACATACATAGTGTACATAAATAGATAGAATTCATATACACCCATGAGCAGGTAGAAGTTCAATTTCTTGTACAGGCGGAATAAATTTTTTGGTGTGCTTGTTGCAACATTCACCTTGGAAATGTTCTCGTAGATTTTCAAAATATGTGCATATCCTTGGATACAAGATGTCGCTAGCGAAAGCATCATAAGCTTCCAGATTGTGAAATCGACTTTCAAATCGGCACTTCTTCACTTCACTGGTAGATGAATGCATGTGTGACTTTCAAGCGTTTAATTATGCATTGGAATGACAACCCAACTAGCCAATTAGTTTATTTGGGGGGAGAGGGGAGTTGGGGGTTGTTGGGAGTTGAATTGTTGGAGTTGTATGAAATAAGCCAGAGTAAGCTGCATATAAGGCCGATTTCCTTCAAAACTCAAGCCTTGTCAAGAAGCATCCAGTCGTCAGCCTATAGTGCTCACTAGTCTGCGTTTTTTTGTTTCTCCTTTACTTGTTCTACATTCATTTCAAGATATAATTCCAAAAACATTTGCAGTTCCTGAAGCCAGTAAGTCCCATCGTCTCATAAAAATATTTCCTCATTTTTAAGGTTTTGTGTAAACACACCTTATTAAAATCGGTTTACTGCCTGTCTGTCTGTCCGTCACACGCATTTTTCTCCGAGACATAGCGATTGACACCAAATTTGGTACAAAGGGGGTAACTGTGAACGCTCACGCATATAGTGAGTTACATCCTTTTACGATGAATTTAAGGGGGGGTCCCCATATATGCAAAAGGGGGGTGTACATTTTTTTTTCATCAAATATAGTTATGTGGGGTATCAAATTAAAGGTCTCGGTTAGTACTTTTCGAAACCGTTCTTAGTTTTGACTTTCGTTGAAAAGGTGGGGAGTGCGGGGGGTTGAAAGTGGTCATTTTTTTAACGAACCCATTGTTAGGAACTACCGAACCGAAAAATCTGGAAAAATATCAGGAGGCTGCCACTATATGGTGCCTAGACTCCGAAATACTCTCCATATCGATACCTGTTCAAATAAAGTTAATAATAGGATATTACTATATTTTTTAGTAATTGACGGGAAAAGCCACCTTAAGTTCACCCTAGAATCACAAGATTTTACAATGTAGGCTACAGTATAGAACATGATCCTGCCGAATTTGGTGAAAATCGCACTACTACTAACAAATTTATACTAGGTCAAATCTATCGCTCCTCTGCAAATTCAAGACTATGAATGTCAATATCACTTGAAAGTGGCTATTTGTATATTTTACGTGCTACATGCTAATGGGACAAATGCAAACCCAAATCTCTTTATAAAAAATAATACACAAAACCTTTCATACCTGAAGCATCTAGCTTCCGGTTTCCCGACTTGTTTTTTCTATTTTTGTGCGATTGCTGGCATTAAAGGGGTAATTTCGTGTGAAGGCCGTTTTTTTTTTGGCTTTTTTTTAGAAATTTTTTGTGAAGAACTAGATAAAGACAAAAATACGATTTTTTCACCATAGATTTATTAATATCTTTAGCGTGAATAGTAATTTTTCCAGCCCGATCGCATAGTTCGTTATTGAAATACAGAGCAATTTATACACTCATCTCCAAAAAAAGGTTTTTTTTTGCTACCGCGCTAGATGGCGCTGCGAGCACCTTGAAGACGAAAGGTAAACGGCGTTCTAACGTACAGACTTAACTACAGTCCCCAAACTAGGATACATAAAAAATATTAATAACTACATTTTTGCCGCCGTGTTAAACTTTTTTCAATGAATTTTGGTGGTTTTTTAAGGCTTCTTGAATGAATAAAGAAAAACTACTGGGTCAATCGCAATTATCCTAGTTTGCGGAAACATGTTCTGAATAAGTCGTGAAAATTTCAAAGAATTTCATTAGACAGATTTCGGGTTATGGTAGCAGCGCAACGCATTTTGAAAAGTAGAATGTGATTTTTAGCCATAATGCCTTAACTGACTATTCATCTGCTATACCTAATCCATAAACCTTATGTTTCTTCAAGAATCACATGTACAGGAGTCATTTCAACGTCATTCGGACCGATAAATATGCGCTTTATTATGGCGATCGACATAAATCTGGCTTGTGACTTATCACGTGTTTAACACTACAATTTCCCAACAACTCCGAATATCAAAAAATCACTTTGCCCATATATTCTATACTACATATATCTAGATACAATTGATGCCAAAAAAATGGATTCCACGGATCCGACACACGGGATGACCCCCTTAAGCTCAGACAAATGGACTATTCGAACATTTAGTCAACTTAGTCGTTGGAACGACCCTGAGGATGGTCAAGTGTGGGGTAAAATAACAAGGGTTACTCATCAAAACTCATATTAATCGACTATATATTGGCTTCAAGCCTCAAACCCTTCATCCATTTCAAATTTTTCGTATGTTTATTTTCTGCGGTGTGCTGTGGGATTGCAAGATTTATGTGTTGTTTTCTCCCCCGTTTTACCAATTCAGTTTTCTTTAAATGCTCCTTAACACGACTGGTATCTAAACGTTTTGTTTGTCCTATGTAGGCGTATATCCAATTCGTAATAAATGCCGCTTTCTTTTGCCTGGCTTTTAGTGTGGTTTTCAATACCTACTAACATTCCATTGCATTCTACCACCTCAATTCCTTGTGTGGCCATGGCGCGCCCCAAGAGACATAATGTTTCCGTCAAGTATGTTTCAAATTTTTGTTTGAATAAGGTTATCAGGCGATTGTGTTCCACCATTCCCTGTTTCCATCTTGTTAGAAAACGAATCATAGTCAGTCATTCACAGTTTAATGCCGTGACAGGCTCTGGTGTGACACGCATGTAATGCCTAATGTTAAGTTTGATGACCGAAGCTCCAAATTTCCAAAAATTCTGTTAATGAATCAATTCACACCGACTACCTTTACCCTGACACTGATTAGCCTTACCCTGGAGGTGCTGCAGTTAAGTGGTTGCCCTTCCAACCCGAACCCTGTAGTTTGGTAAATGAGATCACAGTCCTTCAAGTTATTCAGTAAACCATAATAGAAAAGAAAGTGTACTCTGACATTTTTTCATGTCATATTTGCAATAAAGAATAACCAAGAAAGCTTCCATCGGAGTTCAAAATTCAATGCCAACATTGTTCGCCCCCGTACTGGTGAGGTCACTCACCGCCAATAGAGACTGCTCAAGAAGTTTATCGGTGAGCGAAATATTCCCAGTGATAATAACTAATACCTGATGTTGGAATTGAGCGTTTACGAGAGGCTATCAATCTGAGCTTCCCATGATGTAAAAACTGGGCACGGCGCATTTAGTTTGTTTGAATTCCCGTTAGCGAGGTTTGGCTTGCGCAATGCTGTGCAAACTTTCCAACGATTTATTGACGAGATCCCCATCAAACAATCTATGATATTATAGAATAAGTAAAAATTTAGTTTTCTCGTTTAGATCTAAATTTTCAGTTTTTCCACATTTTTGGAGCCAATTAGGTCATCTGGTAAATTGTCATGATGTCAAATCACCCTGGGAGAGCGTCACAGCGCCCGCCAAAACCTTTGGAATTACCATCTTGAAATAGTCCATTACAGGATAAACGAAAAGACAATGACATCATCTGCTGCATCTGTCAGGGCATGTTTTGATTCCGCGATTCACGCGTCGCTACAACAGTCAATCATCTGTGAACGGAAGCCTTTGGGTTTTTTAACTTAGTTTTCCCATTCAAACAAAAATTAGAAAAAGCACGACATACTTCACGGAATGTAAGCTTCTTCATTGAACTTTTTACTGATATTAAACACAGATCTGATAAAGACAGCTTTTTAGTTAATGCACGTGACGCTACCATCGTCAAAAAAAGAAGGCGAAAACGGTCGATTCGTTACTCAAAAAAATCCAATCTCCTGCGACATCTCAGAGGCATCCAACCCAGAGCTATACAAGCCGATCAACACCCTTAATGTTCTGTCCATTAATGTAGGAAGACTGCGATGACCCGTCAGACTGGTATTCTTGATTTTTGAGTCTTTATCATTAGTCCAACTCTATTTGCCTCCTATCTTAATACACTTCGACCTCAAATTTCTCAGAGATTCTACTTTGATGCCGCACGTGATATTTTGCGCCATCATATGTCACTCTGATAATAGCTACTAGTTCCAACGATATAACTCTCCTGCGTACGGCACGTGGGTTATACTCCCTGTTCACACTTTCAAAATGGTCCACAGCGTGTTGATGTGTTCAATGCAGGGGGATCTAGAGTAGAAACCACGCTGCTCTCCACCCAACAAGCTTTTGATATGTTTCTTGATGCATTCCGCGATTATATTAACTATCACTTTTGAAACAACAGGGAGCCCACAGACACCCCTCCAGATATCGCATTCGACATGGATGCCCTTATCTAGAATCTTCCACCCTTCGAAAAAGGTTTCTGATTTCCAGGATTCCCGTATGAATGGAAATAACAGATCTGTAGAAGCAAGTGAAGCTGCAATCAAAAGGCGGATGCTTGCGTACTAGATGGCCGTGATGATTTCCCTTCAGTTTTAAGAAGCTGTCCGTATTCGCATATTACGGTGATTAGTCATTTCATCCGTAAGGGGTGGAACTTCAGCTGATGTGATACGGTTAGGAACCATGTTGAAGCAAAACACAACAACAACACAACGAATCCGCCCACAGTTTGGACCAAAACTTGGCCGAAGCTAGACACTTTTTTGGGAATTGAGGAGTTCTAAGTACTAAGAGAGCAACTTGCTCAAACTCTTTATGGTTCACGGACTCTCTCTTGCTCCGGCTAAGCTTTGGTCCGAACTGTGGGTGGATTTACGCTGGTAATAATTCGTGACCTTGTCGTGTTTTGCGAATTATAAAACGGAGCGTATAACATCTGCGAGCCGCTTCGGTCACGCTGCTCCCAGGGGAGAGATGACGCAGCGTCTGATGGGTTGCCTCTGTCCTGGTACGAAACCTTAGCCGGCTTCGTCCCCCTTTTACTTGTTTAACCTTGGATGTTAATCTCAGCATGAGGAGTCCGTGGACCATAAAGAGTGGGAGCAACTTGCCCTCCATTTGGTCCGGTCCGCCATCGAATGGATGTGGGCTAAGGACTCCCAACTCCCAAAAAAGAAAACATGGTGAAGTGTTCCTAAAGCCTCTTCAGCTGGTGGTCATTGGATTAGGAGTCGACTATTAACGCCTCTCATAGCACCATCGATAATTTTACGATCAAATCTTCCGTGTCGTGTTATCTGGGGCAGATTGCATTTCCCTGACCGGTGTAATAACGAATTATTTTTGGTCACGGCGAACACTATTTTAAACTTTTCAGGATTTCGATTCCGCAGCGACAACAAAAACTTCGATCTCCTCCATTCATTGATCTGCTTCCATGATTCTGCAGCCAATCAGATCTCGTGACGACCTGTAGAGCATCCGAGAAGAGATAATTTTTGATGCCTTTCCAGTGTGAATCAATATAATCAAGCGGATTACTCAGGGTATCTGCCGTCCAATCATCGAGAGAGCTCTCCCACTGTCGAGCGGTAGCTTGAACATATAAGTGGGCCGATGGTAAACTTGGGGTCTGGCAGTTCTCCACACCTGCAGAAATTGGCGGAAGCTACACGGCCCGATTTCATCGCTGCCTGTTTCTCGTGGTTATCGCAAAGTGGTCAATCTAATTCGCTTCATGGTGTCGATCAGCTGAAACCCAATTTATCCTATGGTAAGCTCTACACTCGAATAATGTGCCGCCAATGTAGAATGGTGAAACTGCAGAAATTCACAAAGTTCCAACCATTATCATTTCGGTTATCAAGATCTGTTATCTGAGGCATAGCTGACGTTTCAGTAGCAGTAAAATTTTCTGATGACTTGTCCGCAAATTTCTATTTCTTTTAGTTGCCTTTTATGGCAATCAAGGAAGACCCCGTCCCACAGGGTGGCAGTTCTTGACTGTTTCGGAAGTAACGAAAATAGCAAAAATAAAAGCAAATGGAATGATTTTGCTAAGTTCTCTTAACGTAGAAAATGACTCCTAAAAGGTATTTTTACAAGAAGACGGGGACTATGTGTTAATAACCTTTTTATCAAATTTTCTCATAGAGAAAATGACTCATAATTTGTCAAAAATTGGAAGCTTTTAGTACCTGCGAGTGAGAAATTTAAAATTACTTCAAATATATGTTGGTCTTCTGGTAATTGTAAGAAATTAGTAAAAATTATAATGCCATTTTTTTCACGGATGACTATTCAAGCTTGTCCACCAGCATCGTGGCTGCCCGCTTTCTTTCCAACCGTCGGCGTGCATCGCTCTGTTACAGTTTCATCGACAACTCAGGGGAGTCATTCGATGCAACCAAACAGATACTTTGTCTGAGATTTTAATAGCCGTTCTCATGAGCAGTCATGCAGCATTCATCAATATCGGCCGAATTGGTTTATGACGAATTTTTAAATTGACCAGCAGACGTGTTACTAAATTAAAACCATTTTATCTAGAAGCTGTGGCGACAGTTCCAACAGCTTCACCCATCACCGGTCAAACGTCACAGGCAAAATAAAATATTCGTTTCGAGGACCTTACAAGTTCTGAACATATATTTTTCCGACAAGATGCTATAAGAAATTCACTCCATATGCCTTCACGAATGCCATTCAATGTTATTAGCAGAGGAGACAAGGAGAGGAGAGACAAGGCAAACACAGCATAATGTCAATCGACCATGTGATACCCACTTATTTATCGGCAGAATAAGTATGACCTCACATATCTTATGCTCCAGCTTCCAGCTTAACTGGATGATTCGGAACCATAGCCACCACTGGGGATAGAAAATCAGGCTCCGGCGCTTTTTCCACTTCCACTTTCGTTGAAAGATGCCAAATTCAACTAATGCAAGTTTTTATTGCGACTTCACCACTGACAGGCGAAAACTGTACCAACCGACCAAAACAGATCGTAACCATAGAGTGCTGGAGTGTTGATCCTTGTTTACATTTGTAATTAAAGTTACCTAACTGGTGACAATTCATTGTCGGATGTTTCGCATAAACTATTTTTCCAGATGCTCGATTCAGAATTTATCGATTTTCTATCATCACAGAATTATATCAATCCATAACCGATTCTGCCATCAATAAGCTTAATATTAAATTTTTTTCTATATCTGTAATTATTTCTAATCTGGTGCATTCACTCTCCAATCGAATAAATAGTGCAAGCAACCCTCAAAATTCAGTTAGATGAGAATGTCAAAGATATGTCAAGACCTGGTATGGAGGCGATGAGAGTAAAAAAAAATAATAAAAATAAATAAAATAAATAGACCTATTTTTTAGTATTTTTTTGGAAATTATATTAAATATCTTTCTTTTGTTGGTATTAGGTATTGAAATATTAATTGATTGTTTTACACATGCATGGCGAATTTAGCCAATCGACTAGGATGGTGTCACGCTATAAATTAACAACTTTGTTCTACCTTGGAAAAAACTCAGAGCCTGCAAAGGCAATTGAAAAGTCGTTGAAAAACCAAGTGGATGAAACTTATATCTTTGGAAATTCTATAAAACTATTTCAAATACACCGCTTGTTCTGGAAGAAGCATCGCAAGTGTGTGTTTGCTCAAGATGGAGCCTAAAACGATTCAAAAGGCTATTTCCACCAAATTATTTCCAGAAATCAATCTAAGCCTACATCCTTCTAGAATCTACCGAAAAAATTATCTGGTGATTGATTATTCTTTGCCTTGGGTTATGTCAGTATTGCGGTGACTTAAAACTCCTTTCTTCCCGGAGAACACCTAATGCCCGGAGAGAAACAGTCAAAGTCTCGAAGGCACATTAATCAAATGTGGAATACACTCAATACCCATCATTTACCATTCCGAAATTCACATTGAACATTGCTCGAAACAAGCTCCATGTACGCCGGAAAAGAAGCCAAAATGGGTGAATGAATTGAAACTCCACAGAAGTACTTTCGGCCCATTGTTGCCAAACAATTATTCCAATTTGAGATAAATGAGGTCATCGAAGTAGAAACTGTTGAGCCAATTTCAAATGAAAAGCTTGGAAATGGCCTAACATTCCATAATAGGCGTCCTGTGCAGTACTCCGTCGAGCCGGGGCTATACTTATCCTGGGAATGCCCTGAAATTAAGTTGCCGTTTCCCCCTTGGTAAGGATAGGTGCTATAAATTTCCAGTATAGTGCTTTGAATGGTTTAAAAAGGTTTTCGGGTTGCCGCTCCCCCTCCATTCGCGCCTTCGTTACAAATAATGAGACGCAATGAAGGTTTCAGGATGAAAAGACCGAAACAAAATCTAACCAATTTCGGGTCTTAAGTACAATACCGTCACAGGTCAAAAACTACTCTAAAGGCTCATCTGAAGCCATTTCAGACCATTGAGAACCAGCTCGGTCTCGGGTTACATGTTTTTAATGACTCACTTAAAAATTTATGTTGGCATATCGAAACCATTAATTTCCCTTTTATTGTATCTTTATAGTCTTCATCTATTAATATAGCATTCTAGTTTTCGATTAAGAAAAAACGTCATAAAATCAAATATTATATTTTCTGTGGAATTTCCACTTTAAGGTGGGTGATGCTGGCGGGAAATTGCGGAAAAGTATGACTATATATTTGAATTTGTCGTTCACTTACCTCGAATAGCGATTTTAAAGCCGTTTCTCTTTCCACTATGTAACTATTGACCCTCATAAAGGGATTTGAAGATAAAATTTGGAGGGTTGACATTTATTACATCTCCATCGGAGAGTCAAGCAGAATATCGAAATACTCGTACCTGGCCGCCTCAAAATCACGTGAAAGCTCATTCGATATCTGCACGCGCAATTACTGAGAAATGGTCAATTTTTATTTCAAAATAAAATGGAAAGCAGGAATGAAAACAAATACACCCGAGCTCGCTTCCCAATAAATCATTGGTTAATGAAGCATATAATAAATATGCTTTTTTATTGCTCTGAAGAGTTTTTAATCCAAATGCAATGACCGAATGTTTTCATTCTCCCACGAAGGGACTTTCATTGAAAACAGAATATCCCAAGCTTTGAAGTATGGAAAAAATATAATGGAGTGGGAGGGGAAGGGGTGGATTAAATTTTATTGCTTTTTATTTTTACTACTTTCACGAGATGAATTTTTATTCATTCTATTCAGACCTGACCGATAATAATTTCGCTGATCGGTTGAAAGAAAAAGAAAAAAGTGTAGGCAATATTAATGACCCTATAAAACAGGCTTTGAGAAAAAGTGGCTTTATTTGCTTCTGGGAATTTGGTTTTTTTTTATTTAATTTTTTATCTATATTTCTACTGTTCAGTATTCCCCAGTGGAGAAATCAGCCGGTGATTGATTTAAGAAATATGCGCACCGCTTTATGCTTTCATACTCAGCATGCTTTCATAAATTCCGTAATTTCATAATCCGTAATACGAAATATTCTTATTGTATAAAGTTGTATAAGTTGATTCTTGAAGAGAGCCTTAAAATTCGAAAATTAAGATAACAATATTGAATAAAAGGGAAGGTAATATGCGTGTGTTTGTGTGTATGGTGGGGGGGGGGAGAAGCTACAGCTTCTGAGCACTTAAGCCGTGTTGGCCCATTTTACTCGCCACCCCCCGTCTAACGGAATATTCCGAATTTGTTAACGTGTTGCAGGATTTCCGTTAGGGGATGTGATGCTACCCGTCGCAATTGGAGAACATCGGCACCAAAGATCTGATGCCTGATGCGTCCATAGGCGGGGCATTCACATAGGAAATGCTCCGTGGATTCCGCTTCCTCATTACAGGAGCGACATGTATCATCTTGAGTAACTCCTATTCTGAACATATACCCAGCTAGTGAATTATGGCCTGTCAGAATGCCCACAATACACCTGCAAGTCCTCCTGCTCTTCGACATTTCCCTCTACGCCTCAGTGACCAGGTACCCACAGTAGTTCCACCGTATTGAATCTAGAGATAGAGTTCAAACGGTTTCTGCATTCTTGAACGATTTTCGAGGTGATCAAAGGACTACTCAACGCCCTCAATGCAGCTTGGCTGTCACTGCAGATTGCGATGCGCCTGCCCTTCAATCGCACGCCAAACTTCGGCTTGAAAAACCGTTGCATATTGTCCCAAATGAAAGGCCCACTTCTCGTTTTTATTCGAGAGGTAGACTCCGGCTCCAGAACCCGCTTCTGTTTTTGAGCCATCGGTGCAGAAGACTTCCGTATATCCCGCCACGGATTCTTCAGGGTCTTTCAGTCCTCTCTACGCTTCAGAGTAACTTCATATCTTCTACCAAACAGATGTATGGGGACATGAGAATCGGAAGGCATTCTAAGAACTGGATTCAGTCCTCCACCCCCATCGCGTACTCACCATTCAAAGTTGCAACCTCTATCTTTGTGACCAAAGAATGAAGAGCAGATTCACAGGACTTTCCACGTTGGTAATCATGTTGGTTTTCACTACGTGGGTGTGATCTAAGTGCGTTTCCACGTATGTGAGGCTCCACCAGTCTGTCCAAACCTTTCAGCAAGAATGAAGTCAAGCTAATCTGTCTGAAGTTCTTTGGATTAGAATAATCATCTTTCCGAAGTTCCGTTATGAAGACTAGCTTAACCTGTTGCCAAGAGGAAGGCACGCAGCCCAGAGCAAGACATCCTCGAAAAATATTTCTTAGAGGTCGCTCTAAATGCTCCATACCCTCCTTTAGCATTGCCGGATAGATGCCATCCAAGCCAGGTGTTTTGAAATGTTCAAAGGACAGTATGGCAGCTCTCACCTTTTCAGAGGTAACAACCGCTTTCGCATTGTTCGAGTTCCTCTTGCACCATTTGCGTGTTGAAGGGGTTGCAAGAACCGTCAACTTTTCCCCTGCCGCTTCTCTCATCGGGTCTCCCGGGTGATGTACTTCTAGGAGGGTCTGTACTAAATCCAGTCTGGAGCTCGTGAAAGTACCGTCGGGTTTTCTAAGAGAATCCAACTTACCCGACTTATCCCTTTTGAGGACTCTGCACAGCCTTGAAATCTCTCTTTCGCCTTCTGTAATATGCAATCACAACGGTATCAAGGTAGGTTGTACTGTATCCTAAATGAAGTACTAGGCCTTTAATGGGTATAGTAGAGCTTTAGGATTTTTACTTACCACCCAAGAAATCGTCGTCTTAGCATTTTATTTTTTGAAGTTTGGATGCTAAGCTCAAAAAAAGGGGTTCGTGTACCAAAAAAGAGGGAGTAAAAATCCGACATCAAGTGGATGAGGACTTAGGATCCCCTCAAACCTGGCGTAGAGGGTTAATTCAGCACCCTACAATTCGTGATCAGTCCAGTTATTGGAATATTTTTTGGGGTTATGTTTAGTAATTTTTGAGTGTGACCGAACTCTGAGCAGATTCGTTTTACCAGATAAATTATATTCAATTTGGTAGCGCATTCATCAGTGCATCTGGTAAATAGCAAGAAGAAAAGGGAGTTGTCCTTCATTGCTTCTTTCTAGTCAATATGTGTTCGCGGGATTTCTAACGAAGAGGTTAAAGGTGTGAAACGCAACATCATCTCCGTCGCTCCCGATGCCTTCTATTTGAGAAATACTGATATTTCGGGAAGAACTTGTTCCATTCTTCATTGCCGGGTGTCTTTCTAGTAATGTGTCTGTGCCGGCTAATACAAAAAGTTCGCACAGAATGCATGGAAACCCTCAAGTTAGGTTTAGGTTAGGTTAGGAAAATGAGAAAAACCATGGTGTCAAGTATAGTGCGTCTTTTCAGCTAAATATCTGTAAGGCTGGTTATAGACTTTTGCAAATCTTACAATGTCTTTTACAGGCACATAAAGTGTAGATTATTTTCAGTTTTCTTGTTTATTAGTCCCCGTAGAGATCATCATTTTATTTGTTACGAAAATGAACGCCCCACAACAAGAATATGTTGAGGTTACAGCCTTAGGATGCAAGTCTCCCAACGTTGACTGTAGCCTACCCGAAACTTCAAACTATGCTGTAGAATGAAGCCCTCCTACTAGAGAGCACAATACCATGCGTTCGATTGAACGTTAACTACAACCATCATCAGTGCAGCTGAATAAATGGGTTGTATGGAACAGAGGAAGATAACCATCAAATCAAAGTAATATTTGTGTACGTCCGGAAGGGTAGGGATGCTTTTCACTGAATGAGACTTTACGTATACGCTCGAGACCAAGCAGGATTTTAGCAAATAGTTGTTAATTTGAAAAAAACCAAAGAATTGGATTGAAGATTATTATCTTTATTTTATCTTCCAACAAAACCAACGTTCTTAGTTTGCCTGGTCGTCGCACTTTTCCTATCTACGTTAATGGGCCGTTTGTGTACCACGCAAGTATTGAGAGAATAGCCAATAAAGAGGGGGTTGGCGTATGGATTGGGTACCCGTCGACATGTTGATGGGAAAGCGAAAGTAGCAGTGGATTAGAAATAATAATCGTTGGCGCATCAATCCATTTTGGCCTTGAAGTGTTTTAAAGTACTCCATTTAAGACCGTAACGGTACACTACAGGATAGCATGTAGAAGGCAATGTGGTCAGTATTGAGCTCGCCCGAGATTACCGCCACGATTTGACTCAGGAACTCATTCACAGCTGAGTCGACTGGTGCCCGACATCCAGTCACGATAACAAATCATCAAATTTTATTCTTAGCAGGTTGTGATAAATGTCCGAAGGCTCATGCCAAATGTCCAGAGAGGAAAGTCCCACTTTAGACTATCCCCTGCAAACTGGGTCCAGGTGCCATAAATGGAGTTGGCCCTCGGGTTAATTTGTAAAAAAAAATTAAATCTGTGTTGAAAGAATGGACTGACCCGAGCGCAGATCTCAATGCCTATTATACCTCACTGAATATTCCAGAAAGCTAAGGCCATATTTTGCTAGAAAACTACTTTGAAGTCGGAACTTGTTGTAGACAGTCGAGCCATTTATTGATAACTTTTTTAACTAAATATTCACTGTACTACCGTATTCAATTTTTGTGTCTTTTCTGGTTATTATTGCTGCGAATTTTAACTAACACACATACATATTTTTCCACGGTCATCTTCGACACAATATTTTGTGTTTGTCATTTAGGAGTTAGGAATGGGGGACAATTGTATAGATTTGTTGTCAGGGGCTAAAAATACATTAAAATCATAGAAGATTTAGTTTGAGAATAAAAAATTTGTGCAAACGCTATGTGGTCCTTTTCAGAAGTTCGAGGTCACAATAACATCACACGATATTGGAAATGGGGACAATGGAAATGTCTTTAAACTGCTCAAAACATTTATTTGTATCTATTTTCTAATTTCTGCACATATGTATGCCTGTCTATTCCCCAATCTTTTCCCAAAACAGCTTCAATTGTCTTTAAACTAAAGTTGCTTACATCACATACTTGAAAAACATTTCAAACAAATATGAGTATCCAGAACTATACTGGATGATTGGCGTAAATTTAATGTGATGAAAGACAACATTCCGCATTAGTGATAGAGTGCGAAAAACCGTATGAAGTATAACACACATATAATATTTCTATGATTGACAGGCCGATGATCGAGGAATGTCACAGCCCCATGTTTCTGTTCTCATGTGCACATTCAGGCAATATTCGAAATTGAAGATGAAAGCCTTGTTTGAAGTAAGAGTAAGCAGTCAAGTTGAGAATTTCTGCCGGAAATAAATTAGATTTGAAAAGTATTTAGGGAGAATTATTATAGACGTTTGAAATTGAACTTCACATACGTTACGCCTTTTTGGCAAATGAATGCACTGAGTGTGTTCTAGAGTTTAAATGCACTTCAAGAGGATATTAAAAATAGATAGATATCTATCTATGAATTGTAAAGCCGGCAATTCACTGTAATATTGCACAGATTTCGACATACTTCGAATGGTCAACTAAAGAATTGAATACTATATTTGTATTTAGACAATCATTTCCATTATTATTATTATTCTGTTAAGGGAAAGTCGCACCGCGTCCTTGAAGAACTATTGTGCCCCTTTTACTGGTTATAGTGTACCTGTTGATCATAGTATCTCAAGTAGGCCTGTTAACGTTAGGAACTTTAGTATGTTCCCCACTTCCAGAAGTTTCAGCTTTGCATCTGGTATTAAGTGTTCTCCCAGATGTATCGACCTACTTTGCACAAGTGCCGGACACTGTCCCAGGACGTGCATAGCGGTTTCGTCCTCCTCCTCACAGAATCCGCAGGCAATGTCCGTAGATATCCCTAGCTTCCCTAGGTGATAGTTCAGCCGACAATGACCAGTGAGAATTCCCACTATGATTCGGAGGTTCTTTTTGGTGAGGTTTAAGCAATCCTTTGTGCGCATGGGTTCGTATCCCCCAATAAGCAATCTGGACTGCTCCATCCCTGGTAGGCCCGCCCAATATAGTTCCCTCAACCGTTTCTCTTCGTTTCTTAGATTCATAGCCATGAAACCGTTTCCGATTCCACAGAAGGGTTCTGGCCCGCGTAAAGGCATCCCTGCTCCCTTCTTGGCTAGTTCATCCGCTGCTCTTCCAACCCAGCATGGCCTAGAACCCAAAATATCCAGACCTTGTTGGCCGAGCCAAGTGTATTCAGTCTCTCAAGGCATTCCCATACCAATTTAGAGTTCACCTGGTTGGACCTAAGTGCCTTGATCGCTGCTTGGCTATCGGTGAGAATAGCTATGTTCTGCCCCTGTAGTTCCTTTGCAGATTAAAGGAGGCACATTTGTCTATGGCGTCAATTTCCGCCTGGAATATGCTAGTGTACCTGCCCATTGGCTCAAAGTACATTTTCCTTGGACCAATGACACCGGCACCCGCTCCCTCTGCTGTGAGGGATCCGTCAGTGTACCAAGTAATCAGTTGCTGGTTTAAACCATATGTCGCAGCCACGCTCTCCCAGTTTGCCTTGTTACTCCAACGTGTTTCAAACTTCTTATCGAAGTGAAACCTCGCTGTCATGTTGTCCTTCGGTATCAATAATTCGGGATACCGCCTAGAAAGGATATCAATCTTCCTTCGATTTAGGCAGCTCCCCGGCTCACTCATACTACCGGCCATCCTGAATATTGATCTCCTTGCCTGCATCTGTATGTGCAGATGGAGAGGGGTTAATCCCAGAAGGACCTCCAGGGATGCCGTTGGGCATGTCCTCATTGCCCCACTGATACACACGCAAGCCAGCCTTTGGAGCTTATGTAATTCCCTGGCTTCTGTGCTGAGCTGGGTTCTTTCTGCCCAGATTACCGCCCCATAGGTAATCATTGGCCTTACTATTGCAGTATATATCCAAAGTATTATCTTCGGGCTGCAACTCCATTTTTTTCCTGCTATGGATCTGCAAGTCATCGGAGCCCTCGTGGCTTTTCGACAAGTGTTTCCGACATGTGTCTTCCAGAGTAATTTTTGGTCTAGCGTGATTCCCAAATATTTGACCTCTGTTTCTCGTTTCACCCCCATATCATGTAATGTTATGGCTTTCAGGTGATCCAGCTTACGCCTCCTAGTGAATGGTACTATGGTGGTTTTGGTTGAGTTGATCCGCAGTCCCACCTTCCTGCACCAGGCACTAGCAACCCTTAATCCAGTTTGGATTCTATCACATAGGGTATCTTCATATTTGCCCCTACAGATTAGAACAATGTCGTCCGCGTAGCCCTGGACTTGTATTCCAGTATTAGTTAGCACGTCCAGGAGTTCATCCACTACCATACTCCACATCAGCGGCGATAATACTCCACCCTGTGGACAGCCTTGAGTGGTGTTCATGATAATAGAATTTGTACCTGTTTGTACCTCAATTTGTCTGCTTTCTAGCATTTTGCCCATCCAGAGTGCCAGGGTGTTTCCCACTCCTTTGCGGCTAGGGCATCCTGTATCTCTGTGTGCGATGTGTTGTCGAATGCTGCTTCGATATCCAAAAACGCGCACAGTGCAATTTCTTTTTTTTCTATGGCGTCCCGTAGTACCTCTGTCAGCAGATACAGAGCAGTTTCAGTTGACCGTCCTGCCCGGTAAGCGTGTTGACAGTGATGTAGGGGATTACACTTTAGAACGTTAGTCCTAATATAGTTGTCTATGACCTTCTCCACCGTTTTGACTACGAACGATGTTAGGCAGATTGGTCTGAAAGATTTAGGGTGAAAAGGATCCTTTTTACCCGCTTTCGGAATAAAGACCACTTTTGCCCGTCTCCATGCCCTTGGTATGTAACCCAGTGCTATGCTCCCTCTTACCACCCTCAGAAGAAACTCTAAGATAATTCCTCTCTGGATAAGTGCTGGGAAAATGCCATCTACTCCGGGAGATTTCATTGGTTGAAAAGTTCCCACTGCCCATCTTAGCCTAGCTTCTGAGCATACCTCTTTTGCTAGTTTCCAGCTCTCTTTCCTTCCCCTTTTATTCGTTGTTGGGGTGTCAGGCAAATTATTGTCGCCTGCCGCCGAAGGGTAGGACCCCGGGAAATGAGTTCTGAGAAGCAGGTGTACCCTGTCCTCCTCATTCTCGGTGAATGTCCCATCTTCCTTTTTCAAGCAGACAGAGGATATTCCCCCGTCTTTGGCTACAGCCTTGTACAGCCTGGTTGCTTCTGTGATCTGTTCAATCCCTTTACAGAATTCCCTAAAGCTGTTCCGTTTCGCTTTCCTGATCGCGTTGCTATACGCAGTCAGTGCATTTTTATACCTCCGCCAGTCCCCGGTTTGTTTTGCCCGGTTAAAGAGTTTTCGTACCTCCGTTCTCATTCTGGCTAAGTTCCTGTTCCGCCATGGTACATCCCCTGATGACTTGACTGTCTTGGCCGGACAGCGGGCCTCATATTTGTCAATGACGATTGTGTTGAGGTCTTCCACCACCGTTTCTAATTCCAATTCGCTCCTGATGTCACCGCCCCCTTGAAGGTGGGCAATGTTGTTGCTCAGGTGCGTTGTGTAGGATTCCCAATCCGTTCTCTTGGAATTCCTTATTATTCTTTTTATTTCGGAGTTACCCTCAATGTCGAATCTGATTATCCTGTGATCAGACATTGAGGGTTCATCCGACACCCTCGACATCCCGTTCATTAGGGTATTTCCTAGAGTTATATCTAGTACCTCTTGTCTGGTGCTGGTCACAAATGTAGGAGTGTTTCCTACGTTGTATATTTCTAACTTATTACTAAGAATAAATTCGAGAAGGTACTCACCTCTACGATTAATGTCGCTGCTTCCCCATACTTCGTGGTGGGCGTTGGCATCGCAGCCGAGAAGAAGTGGTAACGCCCTCTCCTCACAATACTCCGTCAGCTTTGCGACTTGTTCCGGTGGAGCCCGGCTCTCGTCTCCTGGGAAGTATCCCGATGCTACAACTACCTCTCGAGTGCTCCTCCCGGCTTCCAATGAGACTTGGATAGCCACAAGGTCCCCGGTTAAGAACTCTGAAAGACATATGTATTTTAAATTACGTTTGAGAATTATGCAAGCTCTTGGTTTTTCACAAGAGGAGTCCCAAATTACCTGCATGTTTCCTCCTTGCAGACCGCGAATCTGCCCCCGGTACACCCGGGCTCCTGAGCCAGCACTATTCCAATGTTCTCCTTAGAATTTGCCCTTGCAATCACTGCAGATGCAGCTCTCGCATGGTGGAGAGTGCTGGCCATTGGCTCCGTTATTGTTTGGAGCTCTTCTCCACTGTCGGAGTGTCACCCTCCTCCTCCGACATGGCGCTTTCCTGCGCGTCGCTGTCCACCCCGAGCCCTAGGAGTCCTAGGTCTAGGTCGTCCAGCTCCTGTTCTTCACTGGGCAGCAGGTCTATTTCCCTGGTTGATCCAGTTCTTTCCGCCTCTATGGCTTCCGCGACTTCTTCAGGGACCTCGGTAAGTTTTCCACCCGATGCCTCCTCCGAGGTCTCTTTCCTTGGCTTTTCCTTGTGTACATGCACGGGTATGTTGCCAAATCGGTAGTTGATATGACAACTCCGACGTTTAATTGCCTCTAGGGATCGGTCATCTACCCCGATCGTGAGGAGTTTACCCTTTCCCTCTACCTTGCTTCTGAAGACTCTCCATAGTCGAGTATGGAGATCTTCATTCTGAGCAATTAGGAGTCTCATAAGGTCTTCTGTTTCTATTGCCGCGGCCTTTGGCAGAAAAACTGTCACCATGTGGGCTCCTGGTATATCATCTCCAGCACATGTTGACAGTTCTACCCCTTCCCAGCCTGGCAATCTGGAAATTATGGTTCTAACCCATTCTGCGGTGCCTTCCGTCGCGCAGTCCACCAGTATAAGGCCTGGTCGAAAGCGTATCCCGGTGAACACCAGTTTCGACGTCCAACCCTTGATCATCTGCTTGACGACAAGTTCCTCGATGATTTCCTGTTCCTCCCAAGTGAGTATTTGCTCGGGAAACCTTTTTGGCAGCATGGCCAGTCGAATGCCCTTGACCGCACTAGCATAGCTAATGCCGGGCATCCTGGGTCCTGCCTTCACTCCTGACCTGCCCGGGTTTTCTCCTCCCGTGGGTTCAGGTCTGGGTCTTTTGGGAGCATTCCCTTCATGCGGGCTGATCTCTGCTGCTCCCCGCTTTCTCGGCTCCGGTAGAGATGGCTTAGATCTGTCCTGAGCCTTCTTAAGGGCCTCTTCTGGTTTCAGGCCTTCCTTCAGATAGCGCAGGTACCATTTAACCTCGGCGCCACTGAGACCTGTCTCCTTCCTGACGTCTGTTATATTTATCTCAGACGTGCTTTTGCTGGTCCCTGCTCTTTGAGCAGTGGTGTTCGTTGGCTGTAGTCCACGCAGTATACCAATGCTCACCTTGGATCCACTGCTTGACGTTCCAACTTCTCCCTTCTTGGGTATAGTCACCTGGCTTTCAGTAATTCGGAGACGTGCCTCCGCCTGATTAACCAGTTTTGGTGCGGTACGGGGCCCCGCTTTTTTGGTTTTTGTTTTCTTTTCTAGCTTTGAACTCATTTGATTCCCACGAGTATGGGGGTTAAGAGGTCCGCCGTGCCATAGCCCCCCGTAGCACGGTAAGGTCTAACTTACTCACTGAGACGACCAGGTATCAGTGAGGCTCCGTTTGAATACAGTCAGTTACCCCCGACTGCAAACTATCCAATGGGCACGGTTCGCATGACACCCTGGATTGGGGGAGGTGTTTTTCGACTCCCCAGTCTAGATCCGTAGCGTTTTGTTAATAGTAGGGTCACCTCGTACAGGGTGTGGCTATCACCACTCACTAACGGTCTTGGTAGACGAGAGGCTTGGCCTCTGAAAAGGCACACACCGTCCCAGAGGAGAGACAACTCATCCTTGGAGAGAGATAGGTTTGCCTCAGGGAGCTATGTTCCGCATCAGTCTATCCTGCAGTGCACTGCTTGACCCTATCATTTCCATTACAATTGCTTACTCATGGAGGACCACACTTTTCTTTAAATGTGCATTAAATGAACTAAAGTATTGTCGCCTCAGTGTATCGGACAACTTGTAGCAAAATAAACGTTGCCCCGTGTTGCACCCCCTTGAGTCATGAATGTCTGTGGCCATTTCTATGCTCTCCCGCTGCTGTAAACTTGTTACATACACAATATTCAGTATAATGATAATGAAAATAGGGCACGATCCTATCAAACAAACTGTAAACCTATCAAACAAAATTACTCTGCATTTACATACCCACACATACCCATTCATAACATACAAATTAATTTTACTCAATTCTTAGAATGTGAATTCTTGTCCTTGTTAAGTATGACTTATGCCGTCTCAAGCCATAGAAATGTTAAAACTACGACAAAACGAATATTCTGGACACGGATGTTACGCATAACAAACTTAAACGCTTCTGTACTATATTTGTCAGGATTCTCTCCGCCACTTCGAGCTCCTTGGACAAATTTAGAATGTAGATTTTTTGAATTAGCCCCGAAATTTTGACATATAATTGTGTAATTTACCGAAACTGAATTAGAGGCGCTCTTCCTTGTAGCAGCACCATGATCGACAATGAAACAAAAGAGCTTACATTTCGGAAATTGAATTTCAATCAAAAATTTTGAATGCATTCTCGACAAGTGAGTTTTCTAATGTTTTCATAATTATATATATATATCAATCAAAAGGCGATCAGGCAAAGACTAAAAGCTCAGAATGGTCTTCTCCTTACAAAAGATGAGGCATAGTTCTACGCAATGTAGACGACGTTCTTATAAAGAATAGAAATTGCTTTACAATACATATTCGATAGTGCTACAGCCCAAATTGAGCCTTGGCCTCCCAGATGCGTCACCTCCAATTATCTGAATCCAAAGACCGCGTCCTCCAGTTAGAAAATTTTAGAATTGACCTGCAATCTGGGTCCACTGTGTCCAGCCAACGTTTCCTTGACTTCCCTTTTGGCCGATTACCATCGGCTTTGCCTTTCTGTGCTCGTCTCGTTTCCTCGTCTATCCGTTCGATGTGGCCAGCCCATTGTAATTTTCGGATTTTGACTCGTGTTTATGCTAATGGATCGTCAAATAATTCATACAATTCAGGCTTATATCTGATTAGTCAGGCATCCTCTGCCTTTATTTCTTCGAAAATCTTTCTCAGGACTTTTTTTCGAAGATATCGATCTGTTTGTCCGACATTTACGTCATGATCCATGTATCACATCCATACAGTCTCACGGGATATATATGACTATCTTATAGATGCGTAGTTAATTATCTCTATGTCATTTTCTTGAGGACCGGATAAAATGCTGTATGAGCGGTAGTAATCCGCCTTCCGATTTCATGTTTTTCGTTTCCGCCGTTCGAGAGTGGAGCTCCTAGGTAGAAGAATTGGTCCACCTGTTCGAAATATGCTCGCCCATTGTAATGTTCCGCATACTAGCTGCCGTCTTTCGAGTTTCGGTCGTGTATTTTATTTTGATCGATCGGGCAAGAATATCCATATCATCCGCGTATGCCACCAATTGTGCGGATATCACCAGCAACGTACCTCAGATATCAATTGAGACCGCCTTCCTGACGACATAATCTACCACCAAGTTAAAGAAGGTGGGAGCGCTTTGGAAAACTTTGTGTCAGTTCATTTTGGATTTTCGCCTGGCCTTCGTCGTTAATCATTATGGCTTTCACTAGCTGGACTGTCATCGGTGGGCTTTTTAGCTCAATCATTATTCTATACGGAGCAGTACGATTTACGCTATCGTACGCTTGATAGAAGCCAACGACCAGTTCGCTGCTCTCATCTACTGATCTGCTTAGCACATCATCTTTGTTGGTGATACTTGCATTCTTTGGCTCAGGTTCGCCTTTCGATTAGTAGTCAATAAGCTTCGTTTTTCTTGTTAATCGGTTCCAGTCAGGCATCATCTATCCATTCGTTACAGTTTTCTACATGCTCAATGATATTTTTAGTTGCGTCAGGACCAGCATGAGCTAGGGCGTCGATCTCACTCACTTCAATTTTTCCTAATGATTTTAGGAGTCCAGTTCCTGTGACTGTTTTGGCTATTCGGCAAAGCTGTTTCTCTCTAACCAGGAAATAGTCAGAGTCGTAGTTGACACCTCGAGGTGTCCTCACGACCAATATGTTTGAGTTATCTTCCTTTCCGACGAGAACGTGGTCGAATTGATTGAATGTGCCGGCCTTGTGATGGTCACGTCATTTCATGTACGTTCTTATGAGAAAAGTAAGTGGATCCTATGAAATTTTTGCTGCTGGCAAGTCAAAGGGTCTTTGACCATTATTGTTTGTTTCATTACAGAAGCTCTGCCCTCCTGTTAAACCTCTATGGAACATTTCGTTCCCAATTCTAGCGTTGAAGTCATCTCTTGATAATACCTCGATATCATTGGAGGGCAACCCGTCAAAAATTCTGTTCAGTCGAGTATAGAATTCGTCTTTAATGACATCATATTTGTCCTCCGTAAGTGAGTGGCAGTTGACACACCCCACATTGAGAATCTTCATCTTGAAGCGGTTTAATCAGATTAGTTTATTAATCGGTTTGAAATCAGTTACCAGCTGCCTAAATGTGTTGTTTATGATAATGGCGAAATTCTCTCGCCGCACCTCGCAACTAGTGTCGGTATTAAAATACACGAGACGTTTCACAGGACTGGTGAGAGTCGTGTACCAGATCCTAACTATCGTTTGGCCACATACTATATCGAATTATCATATCCAATCATTGTAAGTTTTCGTAGTACACTGCATGGAGTTCCAGCAAGTTACTTCCATAGGTTTTTATTATTTCTTCTGATGACCTGCTTCTTCTTCTTAACATGTATCGCATACAATGGCAGGATCGGTTCATCTAGATTAAGTGTACCACTCACCATCTGGGCCATCTGGATAGAATCTAAAGCTTCTTAAGTTACCAACTAGCGTACCAAGCCATTGGTGTTGCGATCGGGTTTGGATAATTTTCCATCCACTTCGACGGTTAGAACAATCTTAGCAAGTAAGTTCCCGTTTACGCGAATTAATACTGCATACTATTAAAGTCGAATATCTCGAAATTTTTGCATTTTATCATTTCCGGAGTGATTATTATGTTTTACACTAGAGGTCAAACATGACATCATTGTCTACATTCTCGTTAGACGCTGTTCATTGTCTTCTATAGTCGGCCAACACTCAGAACCGGCCATCGGGGCGGACGACATTGCAGTATATTTTGGGTTTGATATGTTCCTTAATGCGCCGATTAGAATGAAAATCAGTTGCATTATGCTCGGATCTCGGCCTTTTACAAATCCATTCAGATCTCCCTCACTGTTGTGTCTTGTTTATGATAAAGATCTTTGTTATGTAATGGTTTTGCAGGCCGTGGTTTGCGAGCCAAATTTCAAAAAAACCAGCCTCATTGATGTTCATGTCTCTTCATAAAAGACTACAGACTCGGAGAAGGATATGTTTTACGAGGCAATGGAGCGAATCCTCGATGCCTGCCCCCGGTATACTATCAAAATTATATATGAAAATTTTAACAGCCAAGTAAAGATGGAGCCAATTTCCATGCGACTCTTTGGTGGATTATTTAACTAGCAGTGTCACGTGAAATAGTCGTTGGAAATACTTGTTTTGCGTGAAAAGCGGTCCAGAAGCAAACCTAAGTAAGTCCTAGATATGAAGCATCGAATCACAATCATCTGAATAGGTTTGTCTTCTTTTATTGTTACAGACAAAAACATATTCGATCATAGTGGCACGAAAGTCAGAATGATTGGTCCTATGATCATTGTAAGCTAGGAATGGAATAGCAGAATGTTTCAGAACGGGCAATGCAACAATCTCAAAAAAATGCCATCATGTGCAAGCTTAGCGCCAGCTTCATCAAGCCGAGACGTGGTTTCGCAGACAAAAATAGAAAGCTTGGGAAAACCAACAGGTCCGCGACCTCGGGCAGTAGTGAAGGCAATTGCACCGGTCGCGGTACAATAAGTCAGCAGGATGAAGTCATACATACCTCGATGTTCTTTCCTGTCGAGACAAAGAGGAAAATCTGATTCCCGATCGTACGAAATTGTTAGAGTGATGGACTTCTTATTTTGATGGACTATTGAACGACGAGAATATCAACGAGTTGGAGATTCCGCCAGCTGAAGCCGACGGACAAACAGTGCCGCCACAAATAATAGAGAAAACGAGTCCGCACACTTCATTAGCTTAAGAGTCATAAGTTACCAGGAGGCGATGAAATTACAGGCGAAAGGAATATATATAGGGGAGACTTAATCATCAATTTGTGCTCAAGGTTTGGGACAGTGATTGGAAGCCTATTCACTTCTCAGAACATCATTGGCCATATCAAAGAGGCCTAACAACAGGCAAATCAATATGGATAGAAAACTGTTGAATTATTTTTCCATCGACTTCAAAGCACCTATGATAGGATTGGTAGGGTAAAACTGTACACCACGATGAGAATGAATGAATGAATTCGGTATCCTGAAAAACTAACAGGACTGCCAATGGTGTCCCTGACCAAGTGTAAATCCACATGACAGGAACAGGTTCACCACACCTTTCACCATCAACAGCACTCATAAATAAACGGGTACTTTATCATTAATACTTTTTAATTGGTCTCTGGAAAAGGATCGGTGGTATCGATGTAACTGTAAAGTGTACTCAAATGATGATCTACTCTGACTATATCAACGTTATGGGAAGAATAACCCGTGATATTCAAACTGCTTTCATCCAGATGGAGCAGGAGATGATTGGCGTGAGATCTTTGGCGATATATTAACGAAAACAATGTGAAATATGTACATGGTGGAAATATCAGCTCCAAGAACGGAAGCAACACCATCACCTAATTGGACCGGTCAACGGAAAACAATGAAGTCCTCATTTATTCCTCGAAGAATCGGGTTCTTAGCAAGAAATATAGTGAGCTCTTAGCCGCTTTCGAGAGAAGAGTCCTTCGAAAAATTATTGGTCCCCTACAGGAGGATGCATGTTTCTGTAGCCCATATAACTATGGATTTATGAGAAATATCACGACTGCTTGCTCGTGGATAAAATTAGGCGGGTCATCCACTTTGGCAAGGAAAGTCTATAAAAGCAATCTGTGGATTTTTCCTTCGAAAGTTTTTCTTTACGTAAGGCTGGTTATGCCTACATTTTGATACCTTATAAATCTGTCTTACAACTGATCAGAAGGAGCTCGAACACATTCCCCAAAAATTTCTGCCAGAAAAACACGGGTTCCGCCGTTCAATTTTTGTTTCAATGGAATAACTTCACGATGGTTGCAATGAACGCTAAAGTTGAGGGGAATGTTTAAATGATCATCCGAGATAACTACTGTCAACTAAGAGGGTGGATACGAACGGTCAGTCTTCTAACTTTCAGCGAGGCTGTCATTTGATCATTTGGTGATCCCCAATTCAAACATTTCCAACGCTTCAAACTTCTGATCCCATCAAATATAGGACAAAGTAGTGGCTGCTCTCGTTCTTTCCGAATCGAAAATATGTGTTTACAATAAATTTAGACTGAACCCTGAGGGTAGGGTACGCGTTAATAGTTAATGCAAATAAATTGGCGGAACAGGGTAAGGAGCAAAATGATAATGGAGTATTAAACCTGAAGGCTACTTTTTTGTACATCTTCGAAGGGTTAAAGGTAGGAATTTAGGTATAGGTAAAATATAGCAAGATCAGATCGAAATTTTTATTTAGAAATTGACCACTTACATAGTCTTCGAAAACGGATTTCTAAGTTTTTCAAATCATTCATTATCTCAAAATAAAATTGAACTCATACAAGTGAAGAAAATTACTTTCGGGTTATTGATGAATTCAGACAAAAAAGTGAATGATGTGCTTCAGTAGATAAAATCTTGCGGAATTCTCTCTTAAATGACAACGACAGGTGTCTGTTATTAAGTCACTTTTCTTGTAGAGTAGCATTTTTGTATATATGTGGATAAGTATAGTTAGGTATATGTGTGCAACGTGCATGAACATCGCTTTCATGTTTGCAATCAGAGAAAGTTATTTTTAGTCCTTTCTTTCACTTAATAGCTGTGCGCTTGGTGAAAATTCTAGAGCAAACAACGGATTTCTCAAGGCAGACTTATTAACACTATTCAAGCGTGTACTTGAAATTTCGTTTGAAATTAGCTAATTACAGTTTTTAGGAAGAAGTAAGTTAGATGTGAATGCGTGGATATGACAATTCACTTGAAGTCTTAGAATCAGAGAATTTGATATCAGAGATATTTTTACTTTGAGTTTAATTTGCTCCATCCACAGCCGCATGCTTTGTGCAAGATAACGAACTGTTACAATTAAGTACAACTTTCTCTAGTTAGGTAAAATTTCGCGACAGGTTATTTCTTTCTCTAATCATTCTATCCCAAATGGTTGTACTCTTTCATCACGTATTTAAAATCTGGAAAATCTGAACTTCCATCAGAGAGATCAAAAGAACCTACATTCTACAAAAAATAAGCATACGTTCAGTACAGAATCAACTAACCTAAATTAAAAAAGATCTATGTTCCAGACCAAAATCATAAAATATTAATATGAGGGCTTTCCTTAGTTTTCAACTCTGATGTTCGGTAAGACTCCTCGGTTATAAAGCGGATAGGACGAGTTGCGAAAAGCGGGAATTACTTTTTTGAATAAAATTCGAAAACGAAATGAGACTGCACCCTTGGGAGGTTCAGGTGCAGCATCCAATTTCAAAAGTCCGTTAGCCATTCAGACATTGCTTACCCTTCCGTTCTTTATTAGCACAAGAACAAGATTAATACAAAACCGGGACAAAGTTCTATCTCATCAATCGACAAATCTAATATTTGCTACTTGAAGTTTGGAAGCTAACTGGGGACGAAGTGTTAGCGGCAGCCCCATATAGCATACTTTCAGATTCAATCTAGTACTTATCCCCAATCACCCTTATCCTACGAGCAATGAAGAAAGTTTCCCTCAGGTCAGCCATGATCAGCGAGATGCGAATGTTTACTCCTCCATGTTTGATAACGGCGCGATGGTTGACGGGGTAGAGCATCAGCCTCCCAATCTCACTGCTCTGGGTTCGAATCTCAGTCGTCATGGGTGTCTTTGTTCGTTTCGTGTTTGTCACGCTGCTGTGAACTTATCACTTGCACAGCGCTAAGTTTGGTGGTAGTGAAACTGAAGCAGATTCTGACTGTGTTAATGCCCTATACTTCATCAAGGAGTGAACAGGAAGCCATGTGTTTGACATCTGAAAACGGCAAAAGGACCATCTATTGAAGACAACCAGACTTACATTGCATATTGCAATGAACCTACATTCTACCTTACATTCGCTTACTTTGTTTCTTCAACCCAAGAAGAAGAGAAGTTTTATTTTCATAATTCTGTCTTCATTGGATCGAGAAGACCCACCAAAACTGGAATAATGGGAACGACCAGGGATAGTGTCTTATTAACGTCCTCCCTTGCCAATCTATTCCCCAGTTACAACCAATCTCTTCTTCCCGACAGAAAAGTATCGATAACTGTGTGCAGTTTAATCTGTGCATCACGATTCTTGATTTCAGTCACGTGAGATACAATTTCAGAGCAGGAGGAAATAAGGAGGAAGCCCAACCCAGTTTACAGAACTAGCTAGTAAAAGGCAAGCTCGAGACGATTGATCCGTTTCAGTTGGCTTTGTGTCAGTGAATTGGAGTGGTCGAAAATTGACCACGTTTTCAGTTTGTTGATAGGGAATCTTAACCAATTTGGATGCTGATTTTGGCCAACCCAACTTACTGAGTAATTATACCAAGGTGAGCCTGTTTCGTAAAAATGGTTATTAAATTTGTTATTAAATCTTTGTTGAAGGACATTGCATCATCTTTCTACACGAATGCTTCACATAATGTAAGATAGAGAACGAGATGAAAACAAGGGTCAAATAAGGATTAGCGATTTCATTCAAATAGCAATTTATGTTACTAGCTAAGCGGGCAATCCTAGGTCACTAGGAAGTAGAGTAGCCGAAATAATCCTAGAAACTCTGAAGGCAAACAAAATCTATAAGAACCCGAAATTGACTTCTGCACACTCGAAAATTTAAGTAAATGATTGGGGAAGAGTTTGGGTTATCCGTTCTATTCAATTTTTTTTGCTGAAGCATTTTTCCCCCCCCCCAAGTAGTGCGGAAAAATCTAGATCTGTCCCACAATTGCGTCATTCATAGGGTGTGCTACTCAATTCAAATATGCTGTTCCACTTAAAGTCTAATCGGTTGTTTCATTCAGAACTAAACTTTCCATTCGGGTCTACCTTTATGCTGAGGAAATGGAAGAAAACATTTTGTTTATGATCCATAAATTTGTATGTACTTCTGTGTTAAATTTGGTCATCTACCAAAATATGGAACTATTCAACGTGGGTACGGCAAAAAATTTATTTTGGCTAGCAGTCTCGCAAAACCTTAATTCAGTCTGAAACCATATTTAACGACTACATACGATTTATAAAATTGTCTAAACTCTGCAGCAAAAAATATAACTAGAAGGAACCAAATATATGTTGTAATCCCCCCGTTGATGTGCTCGAATAAATGCAACGCGAAAATAAGCTGCAAGTCGGCCAGGCTTTGCAAAACAGAACCTTATTAAAATCGTTTCAATGTCGGTCAGTCTGTCTGCCACACTCACGCTTCTTAGAAACAGCTATACCGATTGATACGAAATTTTTTGAAAATGTAGCAACTAAGAACGCCCAGACATGCAGTGAGTGATATCTTTCTACGTTGCGATTTAGGAGGGGGGGTCCCCATACATGCAAAAGAGGGGTGTAAATTTCTTTTCTATGAATATAGTCATGTCAGGTATCAAATGAAAGGTCTTGATTGGTACTTTTCGATGACGGTTTTAGTTTTCCCATTTGCTGGAAAGGCGGAGAGTCGGAGGAGTCGAAAGCGCTGATTTCTTTAATGAACCCATTTTCAGAAACCTCCAAACCGAAAAATATGAAAGAAACTATGAACCTGCCTTTATACCGTGTCCAGGTCTCAAAATACTCTCCATATCGATATCTGCCAAAATGAATTAATAATACTATATTACTATATTCTTGCAGAAGTTTATCTTAGAGTTGTGGTAATATAAATTATATTATAGTATGAAGGATGTTATCCTCAGGTTTGATCAAAATCATACTAGTACTAACAAAGTTGCAGTAATTCAAAATTGACCTTAAAAATTTAAATTTAAATACCAATATCACACTAATGTGAATAGTCTCACATGCTAAATGCAAATACATAACGGGCTACGTACAAATGGGATAGTTTTGCACACAAATATTTGAACACAAGAAATAAATAAAACCTTTCATACCTGAAGCGCCGACCTTCCAGTTTTCCGACTTGTTTAAGATTCACCCGTCGCTATAGAACGATGGACGATGACAAAAGCGTCAAAAAAAGTCGATTGACGTCTTTGAAAAATATTTGGTACCAAATAAAGGAAAGTGTGGTGAATAGGTTATTACGACATGAGGCTAGTGGCTATACATTCAAACTATTGCAATTACTATTAACGCGGTATTGGTGTCCAAGGGAGGAGTACAATAATCACACCATAGAGCATTTTTTTAATAAAGCAACCATTCCGCTAATTTGATCCGGTTACATATGTGACAATTGGTGTCACTTTTGGACTGTAAACGCGAACGAGATCAAGGGCAAAGCCGCTTGCGTCTGAATGAATTCATTGAGTGAGCCTGATGTTTGATTGCGGATAACTCCGTTCATAACTTTTCAATTACGTAACTAATTGTTGTATTTATTCCCGGGTTGTCCGATGTGTTGCTTGATGATTTATGTATAGATTGATGGCTGAGCATCCGCCCTGCCGTTGAGCGAAAAATTAATTGTCGTTGCTATTCGTCGACTACAATAGTAAAACGTTGTATTCCTGGTTGAGAAACTGAAAAATTCAGAATGCTGGTATGCCTCACTTGATGCTTCCGCAAATTTATTTCTGTTTGTGAAATCCCCTTGTTCCCTTGTTTTATATTCTGGAACTGCTTCTTTTGTCGGTATACTTGTCCTTACTGCCCCCACATGTGTATCAATGATATTGCTCACAGTTTGCCAATTAAAAATGTTCGGGAGTTTTTGCCGTTAATGCATTCATTCGTTTTGACAATAGCGTTATTAGCCTTGATTTTAAAATTGCTTCGACTTCGATTTCCGTTTCTTTATATGTGAGTGACGTCGTCGGTATGCTTTCCAGGACCAAATCATTTGTGGACATCGGGTTTTGAAAAGAATCTAGACAGAGATTAGTACTTTTCAAGGCAAATATTAGTTTTGACATTGGTTAAAAAGCGAGGAGCCCAGGAGTCCGAAAGCGGTCAATTATTTAAAGGCGCTCTTCTCGGAAACAACCAAACCGAAAACTGTGGAAAAAGTGTGGTAGTCCATCCATATAATATCTAGGTCTCGAAATGCGATATCTCCTCAAATTAAGTTATGAACATACTACTCACAATTATGTTTTAAAAATTTACTGCGTACCCTACTTAAGTTCTTCGAAGAACCGTAAACTTTTGCAATAATATAGCCTCTAGTATGAGTAAAATTCTACTATTATTAAAAAGTTATAGTGGATTAAAGTTGCCTCTTTCCGGTCAAATTATTACTACCTAAGAGATAAAATGTGATTAACACATCGAATTGCATATCAGGTAGATTCCGCGTATATACACTACGTGCTATATATAAATGGAACCAAAGTGTACCCAAACATTCTCATTTAAAAAATCAACAAAACCTTTCATACCTGAAACACCTGCCTTCCGGTTTCCAACTTGTTTTACTTCTAGTGTACGGACTCCTGCAGTTAATTTCAGGATTCAGTATATCCAGTGTGACTTCGAAATTGAGGTTTGTTTCATCATCATCAACGGGGCAACAGCCGGTATCCGGTCTAAGCCTGCCTTAATAAGGAACTCCAGACATCCCGGTTTTGCGCCGAGGTCCACCAATTCGATATCCCTAAAAGCTGCCTGGCGTCCTAGCCTACGCCATCACACCATCTTAGGAAGGGTCTGCCTCGTCTTCTTTTTCCACCATAGATATTGCCCTTATAGACTTTCCGGGCTGGATGACCCTCATCCATACCGATTAGGTGACCCGCCCACCGTAACCTATTTAGCCGGATTTTATCCACAACGGGACGGTAATGGTATCGCTCATAGATTTCGTCATTGCGTAGGCTACGGAATCGTCCATCCTCATGTAGGGGGCCATGTTTGGCTACCAATGCAACTGACAAGCGGGATATCGAATAAGAATTTATCTAATTGTTGTAGTTCCCGTGGTTTACCAAGTGCTTGTTCCTTCATGGTTTCACCAGCACTCGCAGTATGATAGGGTTTCATCCGTCCAGACTTGCCAACAATTTGTTGGTAATATCATGCAGCTTGTTGATGATAATGGATGAGTCTGTTGTTGTCGTCGTTTGTTGTGTCAGCTTATCCAGTAGTAATGTAAAGTAATACCGACACTGTTATATGAGGTAGCTTTGCTATGGGTTGCGGTCTTCTAACGCATCCTTCTGTGGTTTTCACCATTATACTTCGATTCTAAAATAGTCACTGACAGTAGATCCATTACAGTATGGATAATAGCGATTACATTAGAATCGAAATATCAGTTATATTATCCATACTCAAATAGATTGCCTGCCAGGTTAGCTGATGACCTTGCCGTAGCTGCTACCAAACTTTAGAAAGCATCGTGGTCTTTATTTGACAGTATGCGTGGATGCTATAAGCAGTTGTACGAATCCTGCGTTGTTGTTGCGTAATCAATGCCGTGACACCATGCGAAGATATTGCTCACTTGAGAATAGCTGACGTGGCAACTTCTGTGTTGTTCTAATTCCCTGCATTTAATGATATGGTTATAGGGAATAATGTCTTTGAAGTACCCTCGGAACTGTGAAGAACCATTTACTTATAGTGTTCTTTCATTTGACGCACTCACGCCGCCGCATCGAAGAAGCGCCTCATGAAGTACGAATAATTGGGGATGAAGATGGTTCAGCTCTTTAATCTTATGATTTCCATCTCCAATCTTTTTCTCTGCAGAATTCTTCGGATAGTTGCCGATAAGATGCTGCATTTCTTGGCCGGCCATATCCTCAAGCTGAGTCCTAAAGTTCCTCCATTACTGTTTGCAATGAATTTAGCTCGGAGTCATTAAGTCTAAGTTGTGCGTTACTGTTTTATTAAGTTACTCGTCATAAAGCCAGGACATGATTACTAAGAAAATTGATTGTACATCGATGGCTTAAACCCACATATCCATGGGTCACTGCCAAGCCGGCAGTTGATATTGACCGGAGGAAAACTTAATACTAAAATTACAATTTCCGCCCGGCAATAAAGGTGAAGGCCTGGACTATATACGTGCATCGCCGTGAGTTCTTGCCAATATGTTTCCACTTCCTTCCATCCCCCTTCCTGCACTATTCCTCTTTTCAATACGTGACCTATGACGCTTCTAATTACGAAATAAGTAAAGTTAAAGAAGTAAATGTTATATTTGATATCGGGTGAAACATAGGGGAGTGGGGGATGAAAATATGACCCCCCCCCAAAAAGTGTATCAGGTCTCGTTCTCAGAACCTATCCAACCGAGAAATCTAAAAAAAATCACAGTAGTGCATCTCTACAAAATCGAGACCTGAAAATACATCCGGTTCCGATATCTGCACAAATAAAGTTAATAGTAGTACATTTGCACATTTTAGATTTTACCCGGCAACTCCCCTCGTCACCATCCCAGAAGCACAAAATGTCGGGGTATGGGGATAAGGGATAATATAATACACAATTTGGTCAAGTTTGAAAAAAAATACAACATTAACAAAGTTATAGGGGATGAAACATTGCCATTTTGTGTGAATTTGGTGTATTCTAGAACGTGTATGACGTCAACCTCACATTTCAATACGTCAATACTGCAACAAAGTAAGTTCATATGAATGGGGTCGTAGAGAATTATTTTTAGTTTTTTAGTTATTTGTATATGCATAACAATTACTCTAAACAGACATGTGTGTATGTAGGTATATAGTATATGCTTGCTAATGAAGTTTGCGGGTATCGTCTAATTCAGATAGATATATTCGTACATTAAACCAACCGTATTTAATATACGTGCTATATATGTACATATGTATGCATATTTGTGCACGAAGTAAATCGGAAATATGGGTACGAGTTCATATACGTGCATATAAATGTATAGTATTCGGAAATAGGTAGTTTGTTTGTTTAGGGTGAGCATAATATCTATGGCTGTAATATGTACGTATGTTTTGTAGTTTGAAAAAATATGAAGGAATAGGTTGGATTTGTAGCTATATACGGATAGATAAATGTGCGTTGAAGTTTTTTATATAAGATGAACACAAGAACGCGAAGCGCGAGCTTCCGGTATTCCGACTTGTTTTATTCTTTCATATTTCAAGTGAGCTGTAGCTTAGTTTCGGTAGGTTTAATAACAAATGTGACTGGAAATTAGCCCTCCTTCACACGCATTTTAGCTTAAAAATACCACAAAATTATGCATTTCTAATTCATGTCCCATCTCGTAGCTGCAATTCTGTCACTAAATTTCCCTATAGTATTTTAATTGTATAATTTTAGTGTAATCAATATGCGGATTGAATGGTAGCGAATTGGTTCCATTAGAGTCTAATGTTTCCTCAAAATTCTCACCAAAAAATATCATCAGATCGAGTTCCTCGTCCTTCGAGTGTTAAAAACGGTGTAGCTGTCCAATCGCATTTAAATTCAACTCGAGAACTATGCCAATATTATTTTGTAAAATTCGTGTGCCACTCGTGTTGAATGTGCCATTGTTTTTCTATTTTATTTTAGTCGTTCCGCAACTCTAGACAAAAATCTAATAAACTAAATTGTATGAGTGTATTGGATTGAACCTAACAAGCGAGCGAAATGCGCTACAATGATTTCGACATCGAAATTTGGCGCATTTCAATATGTTGTACATTTTGCTCTTTAGTCTTTGGGATTGCACTTGAGGCTGTTTCAATCAATCACAATTGAAATCTGGTAGGCAAACAGATACACTTACGCACTGATGTATGCAGTTCTCTAGAAGGATTGATTTTGGTTTTGCGTAAACACAATTCGATACTTTTTCGAAAGTGGATGCTTTGGAGGTGAGTCTTTGGACTGCTTCTTGATTTATTGTTAGGTATTGAGATACTAGAAAATAAGAGCAGTGCTCATAAGACCAGCATTTTGGAAGCGAAATGGTCCATTTTTTGGAAACGCAACGCCCCCGCATTTCCCGGTTTGTGATCACAATTTTAGAAATATTTGTACCCCCGTGAAATCACAATACGGGAGATATCAGAGGTCATGAGTAGAATAAACAAGATAATTCTGGGAAGAATTCTGGGAGTGGAAAACCTCATAAATTTGAAAAGTGTCAAACAACTTTCGGCTAATATTCATATGAATCACCAATGGCCTCGAAGCTCAGCTCTATTTGAAATTAGGAAAATATGTAGTAACTATTATATTAAAATAACGCCAAGGAAAGTGAACATCTTAACTTCGTTTTATGGAACAAAGTTTTCTTGACCATTTCAGGGAATTTTATATTGGGGCACATCGCTTCTTGCTATTCCTTCCTACTGAATATGGCGAAAATATTTGATATGCAATATGTAAGAAATTTGCTGATTATTAGGATGAGTGACTACGCTCTACTACTAATCGCTTTATATCAAAATTGTCCCAACGAGGAGTTCCTTTAATAAGTTGAACTCAATCTCATTCCAAAATAAACAACAGACATAGGCGACAGTTGCCACCCTTCCCTGAATACGTCGTACGAGAACAAATATTATAAAAGATTTTGGGGATTCTTCGTGAAACATTGAGAACAATTTGTTTTTCGGTTTCAGTGCACATTGTTGTTTGGATGGAACATAGCAAACTATATATGATAACTTGGTGGTCTTATATGGGAAATATCTCTCACTCTTTCGCTGGTATGATTTTTGGAAGGGCATCATTCTTAACGATCTGAAAGATCCTAAAGCGCGTTTCCAAGGTGACATCATTTGCATATCTGTTTCCTTTGTTTGTTTGTTCCGCCGGATGCCATTCTCTGTCAAAATGAACCTCCCAAGAATTGAAACAATTTTCACAGATATAAAGTGGTTCCATGTGTAGAATGCAATGCGAACTTCTATTTGATTTATAATTTCGCGAAAAAGGTAGTGTCGCGACAAATTTGTTACTTTTTCAGCTGTAAATTTGTCATCAGGTTGGATAAATGAACGAATGATTACAATGTTATTCAAAACGAACGGTAGTTGCATTTGACGATGGTAATTTCACATTTCTCATCAATTTGAATTGATGAAACTACTGATATAAAGGCAAAATACTTGTACGAATTTCCACTGGGATACGCGGAATGGCGCATATGCGCAATGATTTTCTTCTACCATACCAGGTCAAGCGCGGAGCTTTTATGATGCCGTACCTGATACGCTCCGTGCTGGATACGGAACGACTGCTGCTGGATAGTATAAACAGTGCGTTAGTAAATGTGTGGAAGAATTCCTTTAGGTGCTGGACACTCTGCCTGCTGGATCCTGCGAATAGAATTTAATTCGGCAGTGTTTTCATTCTCCATTACAGGGGCATATTGTAGCGACATGTGAACATCCCCCTGCTAACGTAGCGCGCTCGAGCTTCGATACTATGAAAAATTGCGAGAATCACAACTTTTTGGAAGTCGCGATAGAAAATAACTTACTAGTGCATTGATCAGAGAAGCAGAGGTTCCCGCAAATAATACCGATTTCGCTGTTGTAGCCTGCATCACGATAAAGCTTGCAAGCGGTCGAAAATCCTCCTATGGTCCTAATGGTCCGCGTGTCACGATGATGAGTATGTAAGTTTCGTTCTCAACCGTATAACATTCACTGAATTTCAATGTCTTATGGACTAACTGGTTAGTGACCGTAACATATGAATATGGACTGGATTAAAAATATTTCCCCCATCATTGCGCTCAAGCGGCGTAATACCAGCAGCACTGAGGGCATGGAATTGTTCATCGCGGCCCCTGCAGTTTCAACAAAGAGGCTGTTTCAATTTAGCATAGTCAAGGTTTCCTCCTTTAACTATAACAACACCCCGTAGTCAATTTAGGAATTTATCTTTATTTACTAGTCCAAAGCGAAGTCCACTAGGGCGACATTATTGGTGGTAACGGTCTTCATGCCGCCTTGCCCGGAACTTCGATATCGTTCCTATAACACCTCGACTATACTGATGTCACCTCCTTGCTCTTTCATCAAGTGGTGGATCTTGGCCAAATGGCTCTGGATTTGAAGAAGAAGCGAATAGATTCCTTGAGACAGACATCAACAAACCAAGGTTTCTCACCTGACGTCACCCTCTTCCTATCTACGTTAAAGTGGAGAACGTTGTTCAGGTTGTGAAGGAGCAGTATTTCTATAGAGGATAGTGGCACAAAATTTGTTCCATCTACGCGTAAAATTTGGAAATGTTGCTATTTTATGATTCATTGTATTTGCTTTGCATCTTTCCTAAAGCAAGTGCATCTCAATTTTTGCAAATTATTTTTATGCTAACGCCCACTGACTCACAGAATGATGATCATTTCGATCAGGAAACCCTCACAGTGGGATGAACTCACTTCCATCCGGTGGTGCTGGCCAATGTCCCCCTCAAGACTGGCGCCGCATAGAGTAATTACGAACAACTTGCAACCACTTCTAGATCTTCAGATGTTAGATTTCATCGTTGCTAAGTTTTAGCTCGTACCTATTTCGTTCATCCAGAGATCATCCAAACAACGATCATCGTCATCGTCAACGATAATAATATACTATATATTGGCCCGGATTTTATCGACAACTAGACGGTGGTGGTGTCACTCAAAGATTTCGCCGTTATATAGGTTCCTTTTGTAGGGGGCCAAAAATTCTTCGTAGAATTCAGCGTTTGGAAGCAAAATAGGTTCTGTTGGCTGGCAACAATCATGCGCGGATTTTTGCGTCATAGCTGTTATTGGTGTTGATTTTCCACCCTAGGGAGGAGAAATTATCGACTTTCTCAAAATTGTAGTCTCGTATCTTTATTATTTTCATTTGACTAATGCAATTTGATGCTGTCACTTCTTCGTTTTTTAATGCTAACAGTGCCACCAAATACTTCGTCTTGCCTTCATTAATATACAACCCAAGTTCCCCCGTCGTCTGCTCGATATTGATGAAGGCAGTTTGTACATCTCTGGTTACGCCCATGATATCAATATCGTCAGCGTACGCCAGCAGTTGAGTGGACTTGAAGAGGATAGTACCCGGCGCTTATACATCAGCATCAGGGATCACTTCTCCAGTGATAGGTATAAAAGGACACAATGCCTTAGACTGTTGTTAATGTTAAATAGTCTCGAGAGCTACTGCGTTTACCTGGTCTCGAACACTAGTCAGGGTCGGAGTAGCCATCGTATAAATTTAGTGGGGATACTGCATTTTCTGACATCTGTGCACAGTTTTGTACTGGCTACGCTATCACAGACAGCCTTGAAGTTAATGATAACATCTAGCAAGTTAGGGGAGAATATCTTATAGACGGTACTCAACAACGTGATACCTTTACAATTCCTGAATTGGACGACATTCCCCTTTTTATGTATGTCCCTACTTCGATAATGTCGTGGTATGTCTCTGCGCGTCCTCGCGTTCTTTGTGAGTACAGCGTTGCGTGGTATGCAGCGTTCTTCCGTTCTGTTGCTAGCTCACATTTATCGTCGAACCAGTTCTCGATTTTTTCTTTTGGGATTGGGGTGGCGGTAGTGTTGTGTAGTGATAACGTTCTTGAGGTGGTTGTGAAGGTCATTTCAAGATGCTTAACCTTCAGGACCTCTGTCAACTGTTGTAATCACGCATCCATTTCTACTGGTCTTATGGTCTAGTTATTTATGCCAAAGATTAGCACGTGGGTCAATTTGGTTGAAAGTGGTTCCGTCTAGAGAGGCCCACGTTTGCTTACAGACCACTTTCCGCACAAATCAGGTGCTACCATTTCGTATGACATTGCCAACTGAATAATCCGCAGTCCGTTATCATTGATGTTTTCGTTCCTACTTGGCTGTTTAAAACTCAAAGTATGATTTTAACATCATACCATTCTATTGCCTTCTCCGACGCTGCAGTCTTCTCCGTAGGAACGTGAACGTGAATGAGGCTTATATTTCTAAATTTGTTCCGCAAGCGCGATGACCGCAAGTTTTCTTTTTGGGCGGACTAAGAAACATGCTCTGAGCACATAGTTTACTGAATGGCCATAATAATGATATGGCGCAGAGGCACTGCTCATCTTTTGTAACGCTGTTACGTCAGCTTTATTTTGGGACAGGGCATCGGCTATCTGCTGGGCAGCATTCTATTTGTACAGGAAGCACACGTTCGATGAGAAAATGCGCAAATCGTTCTTCCATTTTCGTTGCCGGGTTCGTTGCGGTAATACCCATCCAATCCGAGGCTCCTGTTGTGGCTTCGTAACAAGTTGTTTTCCAAGTAGGTTTGGTAACCCTCCCCAATCGCCAACCTGCAGGATCATTTGGTACAATTTGTCCCCTTTTAGGCGTGAGGAACTTTCCTTCGATCTTCTCCGTCTGCAGTTTTTCGCTAAAAAAGAAACGCCTAATGGTCACTACGTAAAAGTGGAGATAGGGTGGCTGTTGGTGTTAGTTAGCAGGGCTTTCCCAAGCTTTATGCTCCATCGGGAGTATCAGTCCGCGTTTTCGCCCTAGGGCCTATGCTAACTTTTGAGAGGAATTATCATCCAAATATTTATCCAACGTACATGTTAACAATTGTCCTGATATACAATAATAAATTAATGATACGGTTGTTAAAAAAGCGGTTTTTTTTATTTCCACGAAAGTTCAGTGGGTTCGGATTATCATGCACATAAATGGCAGCAGAGAAAATGTTTATCACTATTTCTGTTTGTGAGTATCAGATGAATATATAATATAGCTTTCACATCTTCATCTATTCCAGATAGAAGTTTCCTTATGATATTTTTACTCAGCTGATGTTAAGTTGGTTGCTGTCGCAAGTCGCTAGCGTTATAGTTCTAATCATTCCCAGTTTGAAGATCCGTTTGCAGGCGTGCTGGTTGGCAATGACTTCCGCCGAAGATGTGTCAAATTCGATGTTCATTGCGACTATCAATATTTTTCCATTAACTTTATCGAATAGATCACGACATGCCGCCGAATACCTTTCCCACTACTTTAGGTGGCCTATTCACATGAAATTGTGTCTGTTATGATTTGCAATTGTCTTTCAGCTTTCGCCGTAGTTATTTCTAGCGTTTTCAGCATCCTTATCAGTCTTCCTCCCGGGTTTTCATAGTCATAAAATTTGTCTTCCTTAGCGGACTCCTTCGCTTTGATGAGCACATTTGCCCAAGTCACAAGATCAGAACAGAGATTGCGGATATGCTGTCTTGTCTTTCACTAAGGTAGCGTTTCTCCTTGAAGAGGACGAATCTGTGCAATGCTAACTGTACACACAGTACCAAGAAAACTTGATTGATTCATTGGTCTCCGCTGTGAATTTAACATCACCAGTTCTCACGGGTCTATACTCCGTGAACCACCTGATAAAGTGCAACTATTCTGAATAATTTTCATGCTAGAGTCTAGTGTCACAACGTTGTTTTCAATGTCATAAGTCTGAGTGTTTAAAGCCATTGGCCTGTCCCTGCGGCTGCCTATTGTTTACAGTTATTCTCTTCTGGAAATCGTCGATCTTTCGCTCACACTTACGAAATGATTACAGGCCCTTGGCTTACGTCAAAATGGATTAGGATTTACTCGAGCTCCAATTTGCAAAAAAACTCGCCAGTTTTTGGGTGATCTGCGTTACCATACCTGCTCTGATTAGAATTGTGTCTCACAGTAATTGTGTCTCACAGTAATACTTTTGAGAACATTTCTTTGTGTATGATTTGACTGATTTGACTATCGATTGCCTGATGATCACTATATGTGACGGCTGACATATGAAAGTAGGTATTTAACTAACTAGTCTTTTGTGAATGTAAGATCTACGATAGAGACTACTTTAATAATAATCGTTGACGAGACAATGCAATTGGAACAGGCGTTGAAGCATGTTAGAGTATTTCATTCAAGACCATCACGGTACACTGCAGTACACTTCAGGGGGCATTGCGCTCGCCGTGATTATTACCGTGATTTAACTCAGGTATTCACCTACAGCTGAATACTCAAAATATTGAGAGCTATCTTGTGTGCGGGTACTACCGGTTATGTGCTTATAGTTACCACCCGTGACTTTTTGTCAAACTAAATAGTGAGGGTTTCTATTACAATCGTTCATTGGAATATTTTATTTTTCACATTTTGGACACAGCTTTGGCCTACAGTAAAGTTGTTTGCTGTTCACCCCCTTGAGTCCAAAATCACAGCACTTAAAACACATTTGAAAGCCTCACGACTGCATCCAGCTCGAGTCTTTGGCAGAGCAAATTGGCACAATTGATCAGGACCAGCCGACTCTGTCTGAAAGGGACAAATGCTGAAGAAGAAGAAGAAGACAGCATGCATATTGGCAGACTGCTATCTGTGTTCTGTCATATGCCTTTTTTTAGACTCTGCACGTTGGACTCGTGTACGCTTTCTAGACCTTACTCTTTCTACGGAGCTTTGTAGATTTCTTCCCTCTCTTGAGGGTCCCAAAATATACACACAGCTTATGGGCGGCTTAAGCCAACGGTGGGTTGTTCGTTAAACGATGCCTCCATATTTTCTTGCAGGTAATATAGTTTGAATAATTCTTATTTCTTTGTTCATCTTATTCATGCCATATTGTTCCCAATCAATGCAAGAAGATGCTTTAATTCCTTTAATCTCCTTGGTGTTTGTTGGGGTATATTTGCTCATCTGCGACTGAGACAATTTTGCAGATATAACCTTGGTCACTATGGAATCTGTCGAATATTTTCCTTATGAGAAATTTTTCTTGTAGATTACCACAATTAAGATCCTAGCGACCTATTGTAAGCTCCTCTTATAGTCTGGATCTGATTATTGAACAGTGGTGCACTTCATTACCCTGACAAATTCCATTAGCTGTCCGATGAGAGTATTTAGCTTGATTATTCTGCAATTTTAGTTAAGGTAACTCTTATTGGGAATATTATCGTGTTCTGGCCGGATCGTTTCAGATTTTTCTGGTGGTGTTCGAAATAGTAACGAACTTCAATGGAAAAGGTTTTCTAAGCGCAGGTTGCCTTTCCATTTTCCGCTGATTCTTCGGGGTGTAATCACCACTACTTGAAATAAGGAGTGGTAAGATTTGGTAGACAAGCAGTAGATGGTTTCTTTTCGTAGGGTTGTGATTGGGTACTATCAGTTCCACAAGTCGCTGGAGGCGTATGTATACCCCTCTCTGTCTACCTCCAATTCTATTTGTTCCGTAACGATTATGGGCAGGTGTGAATCCCCACGTTTGCGTTGAATGGCGTCATGTCACATCCCGTGTGAAGGCCGTTTTTTCGCTTCTTTTGGAAATTTTTGTGAGGAACTGGATGAAGATACAAATACGAATTTTTCACCATAGATTTAATAATACCTTGAGCGTGCATAGGAATTTTTTCAGTCCGATCGCAATAGTTCGTTATTGAAATACAGAGCAATTTATACACCCATCTCCAAAAAAAGGTGTTTTTCCGCTGTCACGCTAGAGGGCGCTGCGATCATCTTAATGAAAAAAGTAAGCGGCATTTTAACGTACAGACTTAACTACAGTCCGCGAACTAAGATTATTCAAAAATATTATAAGCCAAATTTTTGGTGCTTTGTTAAACTTTTTTTTTGTGAATTTTGGTGTTTTTTCACGGCTTCACGGGATAAAAAAACTACTGAACGAATCGTTCTGAATGAGTGCCGAAAATTTCAAACAATTTCGTTTTTTTTTTATTTTGGGCTATGGTGGCAGCCGATTTTCAACATGCAATTTCGGGGAAAACTCATTTGAAATGAAGAATGCTATTTTTAGCCATAAAACCTAACTGACCATTAATATGCTATACCTACTTCACAAACCTTAGGTTTACTGAAGAAACAAATGCACAGTCTTGGCTTCAATTCTTGTCCTTTTAGCGAAGCCCACCGAACGTCATTCGGACCGATAAATATGAGCTTTATTACGGCGGTCGACATAAATCTGGCATGTGGCTTATAACGTGCTTAACATTATAATTTCCGAACGACTCCGAATATCAAAAAATCACGTTGCCCATATATTCTACACTATATCTAGATACAATTGATCATCATCATCATCATCAACGGCGCAACAACCGGTATCCGGTCTAGGCCTGCCTTAATAAGGAACTCCAGACATCCCGGTTTTGCGCCGAGGTCCACCAATTCGATATCCCTAAAAGCTGTCTGGCGTCCTGACCTACGCCATCCCTCCATCTTAGGCAGGGTCTGCCTCGTCTTCTTTTTCTACTGCAGATATTGCCCTTACAGACTTTCGGGGTGGGATCATCCTCTTCCATACGGATTAAGTGAGCCGGATTTTATCCACAACCGGACGGTCATGGTATCGCTCAAAGATTTCGTCATTGTGTAGGCTACGGAAACATCTATCCTCATGTAGGGGGCCAAAAATTCTTCGGAGGGTTCTTCTCTCGAACGCGGCCAAGAGTTCGCAATTTTTCTTCCTAAGAACCCAAGTTTCGGAGGAATACATGAGTACTGGCAAGATCATAGTTTTGTACAGTAAGAGCTTTGACCCTATGGTGAGACGCTTCGAGCGGAACAGCTTTTGTAAGCTGAAATAGGCTCTGTTGACTGACAACAACTGTGCGCGGATTTCATCATCGTAGCTGTTATCGGTTGTGATTTTCGACCCTAGATAGGAGAAATTGTCAACGGTCTCAAAGTTGTATTCTCCTATCGCTTTTCTTCTTCGTGTTTGACCAGTGCGGTTTAATGTTGTTGGTTGATTCGTCTTCGGTGCTGACGTTGCCACCATATATTTTGTCTTGCCTTCATTGATGTGCAGCCCAAAATCTCGCGCCGCCTGCTCGATCTGGATCAAGGTAGTTTGTACGTCGCGGGTGGTTCTTCCCATGATGTCGATATCGTCAGCTTAGGCCAGTACTTGGGTGGACTTGAAGAGGATCGTACCTGTTGCATTCACCTCAGCATCACGAATCACTTTCTCGAGGGCCAGGTTAAAGAGGACGCATGATAGCGCATCCCCTTGTCGTAGATCGTTGTTGATGTCGAATGGTCTTGATAGTGATCCTGCTGCTTTTATCTGGCCTCGCACATTGGTCAGGGTCAGCCTAGTCAATCTTATTAGCTTCGTCGGGATACCGAATTCTCTCATGGCTGTGTACGGTTTTACCCTGGCTATGCTATCATAGGCGGCTTTAAAGTCGATGAACAGATGGTGCAACTGTTGTCCATATTCCAACAGTTTTTCCATCGCTTGCCGCAGAGAGAAAATTTGATCTGTTGCTGTTTTGCCTGGAGTGAAGTCTCTTTGGTATGGGCCAATAATGTTGTGGGCGTATGGGGCTATCCGGCCTAGCAAGATGGTGGAGAATATCTTATAGATGGTACTGAGCAACGGGGATACCTCTATAATTACTGCACTGTGTGATATTTCCCTTTTTATATGTGAGACAGATAATGCCTTGTTGCCAATCGTCAGGCATTGATTCGCTGTCCCATACTCTGAGCATAAGTTGATGAACCACTTGGTGTAACTGGTCGCCTCCATATTTAACCAATTCGGCTGTAATTCCATCGGCTCCTGTCGACTTATGATTTTTTAGCCGATGAATTGCACGGACTGTTTCTCCTAAACTTGGTGGTGGCAGTATTTGTCCGTCGCCTTCAGTTGGCGGGACCTCCAACTCGCCGATGTTCTGGTTGTTCAGTGGCTCATCAGACTACTCAACCCATGTCCCATGCCCCCATGTCCATCCTGGCGGAAATCATATTTCCCTCTTTGTCTCGGCAGGATGAGCATCGAGGTGTATAAGGCTTCATCCTGCTGACTTGTTGGTAAAACTTGCGCGCCTGGTGCGGTTGCTGCTTGTACTTTTCTAGTTCACAGACTTGTTGGTTCTCCCAGGCTTCCTTTTTCTATCTGTGAAGTCGCTTCTCCGATCGACGGAGTTCGTGATAAGTCTCCGCGCATGTCCGCGTTCTTTGAGCATGCAACGTTACTCGGTATGCGGCATTCTTTCGTTCCGCTGCTAGCTTACATTCATCGTCAAACCAGCCGTTCCGACTCCTTTTGCGGCTGGGGCCAAATATGTTTGTGGCCGTATCTATGATAACGTTCTTCAGGTGGTTGTGAAGATCATTTGTTGATGCTTCATCTCCAGATCCTCTGTTGACTGCAGTTATTGCGGCATCCATTTCCCCTTATAGGTGTCGCGGAAGGTTGTGTTGTGGATGGCTTCAGTATTCACTCTCGCCTGATTGTCGGAGGGGATTTTAGGTGGTATTGTTATTCGAGCACGGAACACCATGCCAACGAGATCTATATTGGTCCCCCTATATGTTCTAACATTCATCAAGGCTGAGAGGTGGCGGCGTTCGATCAACACGTGGTCAATTTGGTTGAAAGTGGTCCCATCTGGAGAGGTCCAGGTATCTTTGTGGACCGCTTTCCGTGCAAACCAGATACTTCCATCAATCATTTCATGTGACCCTGCTAATTGAATAATCCGCAGTCCGTTATCAATTGTTTTTTCGTGTAAGCTGTGGGAGCCAACGTATCGCCTGAATACGAGTTCCTTCCCTACTTGGCTGTTAAAATCCCCAAGTATGATTTTAATATCATATCTGGGACAGGCTTCGAGGGTTCGTTCTACTGCCTCTCCGACTCTGCAGTCTCCTCTGTTGGGGCGTGAACGTTAATGAGGCTTATATTTCTAAACTTGCCTCGCAAGCGCTTATGTTTTCAAAGCTGATAACAGCAAGTTTCATTTTTTGACTGACTAAGAAACCTACTCCGAGCACATGGTTTACACTATAATATATGGTGTAGTGGCTCTTCTCCAGGAAACCGGTCCCTGTCTATCGCATCTTTTGTAACGCTGTTATATCAGCCCTATATTGGGACAGGGTATCGGCTAGCTGCTCATCAGTTTTATCTCAGTACAGGGAGCGCACGTTCCATGAGAAAATGCATAAATCGTTAATCCGTTGTTGTTGCCTGGTTCGTCGTTGTGAAGTCCATCCTGTCCGAGGCTCCTTTCGTGGCTCCGTAACATCGGTTTTCCGTGTTGGGTTGTCAGCCCTATCCAACCCCCAACCTGGAGGACCAGTTGGTACAGTTTGTCCCGTTTTTAGGCGCGAGAGACTCGCCTTCATCCTTCTCCGTCTGCAGCTTTTCGTTACGAAAGAGCTCCAGGCGGTCACCATGTGGAGGTGGAGATAGGGTTTGGTAGTGGAGCTGTTGGTGTTGGTTCAGCAGGCATTTCCCAGGTTTTATGCTCCATTGTGGGTACCAATCCACGTTTCGCCCTGGGACCTATACTATCCTTTGACCACCAATACAATACAATACAATACAATTGATGCCAGAAAAAATCGATTCCGTGGATCCGACACACGGGATGAGCCCCTTAAGTTTAACTACGAGATAATACTTGCATAAAAGTGGGGTGTATAATTTGTTCGCCTGTTCGCTGCTCCCAGACACCAAAAATTTCAATAAATCGTCTGGTATACCCAAGCGCTCTGACATTAGAAGTAAAAAACTTTTGAATTTTGAAGTATCAGATTTTCAGGATGATGATGATGATGCGACCAAGGTACCATTTTACTCCTTTCGGTGTAAATCTTTAAACGAGTGCTAAGCTTTAATGAGAAAAAATATGCCTAAGTTCCCCCTAAACTGAGCTAAAGTGGTACAAAAGCTACCTCTACAGAATCCGATAACCTTTTAGCTGTCCGGTGTCAATTTTAGAAAGACAGAACGATATTAGGTTAGCTTTGAATACGTTGGGGAAGCAATCTCTGCAGTTCGATGAATATTGTCTCCATACTTAGTAGATGTTGCAGCTAAAATACAAAGTTTGGATTCTAAATTTTTTGCGGATGGTAGGTTAGTATTCACTATTTTAAGCTTTTAAAGTCTCCAGGCTAAGCAACAAGCGGCAGATAAAAGCACATCTCAGGACCCAATTAAACTAAACAAAACTAACTCTTCTCAACCCAATTTGTTTTGCGAAATAAATTCCTGGATTTTCTACTTCTGTAAATAGCTTCAAATTTCCCATTCAAAATTGAGTTAAATAAACCCGTTGCCGACCAAAATGAAATTCTATGCTGTTTTCGACATGCAAGAAAAAAAACGATGAACGATTCGAATAACGTGCAATAGTACAAAATGCATTGCTTGCAAAGAATTTTCAACTTTTCAGCATTTCATTTCAATTTCGACTTGGCAGTTTTCTATTTTTCTACGATTTTCCCACATTTTTCCCACCGTTACTTTTATAACAACGTGTTCAGGCTAGCTGGCGGCTGGTATTGTTATGAGCCCTAGCTTTTTGGCATGCATTCAAGCAGTTGACATTCCTGCAGACTTTTGTAATTCAACATTTAAAAAAAAGTTAAAAAAAAAATAACTAGAAGGAAGGGTGGAAAACGGCAACAAATTCACTTTACTTCACATTTGGAATCTCACAGAACATTTTCACGTTGCTTTCGGTTGCCGTTTGGATAATAGCAACTGGGACGAATACTCTCACTTAACTTGGTTCATTTATCAAATCGAGATAGAGCTGAATTTGTAGGTTCTGCAGTGGCAGTGCTCCCCAACGGACTTTTCCTGAGAATTAGCAGATCCTCAATTGTCCCCTTTTACCAGGATAGTGCAATGTTTCTTACTGAGAATTCATAAGGAACTATTGCAATCTGTCCATATTGGAGTTTTATGTTTTCCAAAATGTGTGGTTTGCGAATCCTTAATTATTCAGACTCCAAATTACCTTTTGATTTTCTTCTTTCTTCCAGGAAAGATATAATGCAAAGGCATCTAGTCCTTTGCTCAGACTTTTCCATTCCATTCGACTACTGGGCAAGGTCCAATCCTAAAACGAGGACCCTTACACGAAAGTTTAACATCCACTATGCTACAACTTATGCACTGTTTCGCTATAGATACTTCACCGAACGATTCGTCGTTTTGGCACTGTGTCAGCAAGAATTTTCCATGCGAAATTCAGCGAAAGAAAAAAAATTTATGCAGTTTTTACACATTTTCATTGTAAATTTTCTAAAGGTGTCTGCTAAGAGCATTCATCTGCAAACGAATGAGAATGACAAAAAAGAAGGAATCGAATTAAAACCAGGAAATTGCTTGATCCAATCCAAGACACTTTGAATAATTGCCGAATGACAGTGGACTATTTGTCTTCAAGAATTGTTACAAGAAAGCGCCGTGCCACTGCCACCCCTCAGTCACGCCACAGTCGACATTGTGAGTGAGAAGAATTCACTGTGACAGTGTGTTATTTAGGGGCTGCAGGATTGCACATTTCACTGATGAAAGCAGAAGTTCACATGTACATACGTGTGCCATGTAACATCACTTGATTTGTGCAATTGTCGAATGACATAATATAATGTCTGAAGAAATGATAAAAAGCAGGGAACAATGGAGATGCTAGCAGCAGGATGTCGGGCCTCTTTTGTCGTGAGGGATATGAGATATAAATTACTTTTGACAGGGGATGTGCTTAAAGGGTACTTGGGGAGTACAGATCTCAAATTGCAGGACATTCGACTGTTGGATATTAACACGGTGGTGGGTGTTAATTCATGCATTTATGGGATCTGGTAAAAATGTCATTGGTCCTAATAGTAATTTTTAAATGTCAGTTATACGTAGACGGAAAATTTGAGATGAACGGATTATAGACTCATACCTGAACTTTTATCCATATTATCACTGATCCTTGATTTATCTTGAATTTCTCCCTTGTTGGAAGACGAAGTTCATCAAATCTGGTCGAATAATTAAGTGTATTCAATTGAATATACAGAGTGGATAGAGTCGACTGTAGAATAAAAACCAAAAAGCTTTTTTGCTTTCTTCACAAATTATGATAATATTTCGGAAAGTTCAAATGTTTTATTGTTAGCAATTTTGCAGGCCCTCACCAGTAAAATCGCTAACGTGTTCCTAGCTACCAGTTGTGTCATAGTTCAGGCAAACATATTTCAATATGAAGTGAACCAGGTGCCAACACTCCCATGTATCAAATGAGAGAGACAACTTAATGATCACCTATTCCGAGATTGATAGTATTATTTTCCTGCGATTGGAAATGCGGATAGTCCCGTTTTGTGTCTGCCAAATACTGGTCGATCATTCGTAACCATGATTTGATTGAATGCATTTTTTGACCATATGTATGTAACGATTACCACCATCTGGTCATCTGCAAAGCCAATCAATGCTCCCTTTTTCGGCTCCCGAAGGCTAAGCGTCCTATCATACATTATGGTCTACAGCGGGGACCCTAATATGGGGTCTCCAGTAACACAGGCTGTCACAATGTACCTTTTCGACTTGTCATCCATTTTATATCAAAGAAGCTTCATCAAGAAGTATGAATTTTGACAAGGTATCATTAATCCAAGAGCAGCTGGCCGAGTCAAAGCATTCTTGACATCAAGTCTCACTACCAGGTAATGCTTACCACCGACCAACGCCAGGCTATTGTTATCACACAGTCGCTTTGGTAACCCAATTACGGTGAACGAGACTTTTCCATTGTATATTACCCTCTCCAATAGCTTCGGTGTGTAAAGATTGGCCACGCCGGTACTGGTTATTTAACGCCAACATAAAATCTAGTCTAGCGATCACTATCACTTCAAAGTATTTTTATATATATTTCACAGCGTACCGTGAGGATTATACACATAGAGTTCAGAAATTGTGTGCGTCGGTACAACGATGACGGATTTTGTAGCTTGTGGGAAAAATGAATTAGTTTAGTTCGGTGAGGCTAGTGGAAGTTCCAAGCACTCAAATATTGTACGATCTCTTAGAATCGCCTAATCAATAACTACCTGCCTGCGACCTCTCAGGCTTCTACCAATCTGAGAATATCTTCCAGATTCAGAGAGTGCGTAGATTCTTCATTGGAGAAAGCCTTACTCAAGTATTATCCTGTGAGGTCTATTAACTCCCTCATTACTAGCAATGTTGCAGTCCTCAAGCACCTCAATAACTGGCGTGACGATAAATATAACGCTACTTCACCCGCACAGATTCGAATGTTGCGACCTCGCCATTTTTGTTGACAACGTTTTTCTGTTGCCAATCGAATGGCATGTGTCGCCGAATGGAATATGGCCGCCATTTTACCCAATAATCGTATCTTCCTTTGAGTTCAATCCGTCTTCCATGACTGAACAGCTGGTTAAGATTATTACGACAAAGTATGCCTTCTCAAAGGCAAATATGGAAACCATATGACCGGCAGCCATCAGACCCTCCTGGTGTTTGCTAAGGAATTTCTGGATGGACGCATGACTGTATGATTGACCGCCTTTCCACGCACTAGTGCTGCTCCATATGGCTACAATGCTATACATATACAATATGGAACACTGACGAAGGGGACATCACCATTATTTTCCTCTCCTGATAGATAGAGAAAACGCTTTTTAAACGGTGGCAGCTAAAAGACCTCCTTAAACTTTTGTCACGTACCCTCCGACGCATCATTGAGGAGAACCAATAGTTTATGCTTTCGCCTCGAGATGATCCAGTCCTTAAAGCTAGGAGAAGTTTCCTCCTAAGCGGCTGCCGCTGCTCAGTATTGCAACCGAATTATTAGTGTCGTCATATAGGACTCATTGATGTGGGAGCAGTACTAGTCGTTAGTGTTTATATGATGAAAGGGAAATGCTATCCGCCACATATAATGCATGTATGTACAACTTCAAATCTAAAATTTACCTCAGTGTCATCCGCTCATAAACGGCAATAATGAAAGCTGTCTCGTGGTAATGGACCGGTAGCGTAACATAGAAAAATTGCCAGACAGGGTCCTCGATGTTATGATCACGTAATTCGCGCTAACAAGAGTTTACTTGCCGGTAGTGGTTTGATACACTATATGGTGATTTGAAAGCCTCGCGACTGCATCTGCATCCGGCAAATGAGAGAAGAAAATGCCGTAACTAGTCACGGCAGGCCAACCCCGCTTGTGAGCAAGACAAAGGCTAAAGAAAAAGAAAATGCATTGCACAAATTACCTTACAACCTTTATTAAATATCCCTTGATAGTCAGGTGCTTTGTTTTCTGAGGTTGTTTGAGGTCTCTTGGAGTTAGCGATGGGTGCACTATAATATATGTATATTCTCTAGAAGAAGGTTTAAGATATGATTTGTGGAGATATATCATCACATTGCAATTCTATAGGCGCTTTCCAATTCCTCTTGTTCTGCTATATGATTGGCTAAAGGTTTTGTTAGCTTCCACATTGTCTCCGTTCCGTATCTCTCCACATTCTCCGGGTGCTGCGACTACAGTCAGGTAAACAGTTGGCGGAGTTGAATGGACGAATATCGCACAATACTCACCAGAATTCGGCGCGTCTTTTTTCACGTTTACCACCATGCTTATTGGATCTACGGAAGAATGGGCGCCAGACCCATAATGGTACCGTCACAGACCATATCCGCTTTCGACGGAGTTGCAGACTACTTTCCCTGTCATCTTGCCCTTTGTATCGACGAAGCAGGATGGGTGATACGATCCTGCATCTCCAAATCGCTTTCTGGATTCGGAAAGCAATGGCAACTTTTGCGTTTTCCACAGGAAAGAAAATATTCCTTCGTTTAGGCTCGCCTTGAAGGTATTCAAGAAAAGGTCGGTCCTAGTATTGACTTGCTAATCTGGATTCTTATTGTCACTGGTCCCACATACTAGCTGTAGCTCCTATTCATTAACTGGAGGTAACATGCGCTCATTGCCCTGCATTACCGCCTTCCATTTTGTTGGCGGTGAAGAAACAGATTTCTAACAATTTCTTTCAGAAAGCATGAGCAGATCGTCGTTACTGTCCTGTGGTAAAGCCTCCTTGCCCAGAAACATACCATGATTAACTAGCTACTGGAGTGCAGTCGCCTCTGGAACCTAGTTGCACAGCATGTTTCCATCACCCATTGGATGATCAGGGTTATGTCGAACTTGAGCGCTACAGCACTGTGCTGTATGGCTATTTCTGACGGTAAATTTGTATTAATGAACAAATAACCGGAATTAACATTGAATATTTATGCCTACGTTCCCACTATTTCATCCAAGCGGTTAAAAATGTATAGATACCTCCTGCAACTAACTTAAAGCTGGCTTCTCTGGTATTCTGTTATTCAGCTTTAATTTCCCACTCTAATATTTCCAGGAAAATGAATATATTTCGAAATTAGTGGGAAGAAAATCTCATTCATTAGATATAAAATTAATTAGTCATTAAAATATTCACCTCAACTTTACTACAGTTCTCCATACCCCACCCTGATTCATATGAGGCATGAATTAGATATCGCATGCCGAAAATCAGATTATAGGTCTATATTGTGGAAAGAGTTGCCGAAGAGCGAGAAAATTCATTCGATTATTGCCACTAGAAGGCGTAGTTTCAGCAAACTTGTGTCTTACGTGCGAAGGTGGGCACATTCACGTGTTAAGATTGTTTCCAAAAATCTGTAGTCATCTTCAAACTCAAAGGATTTTCCACTTATTTAACTCCGAGATCGATATCCTTCATAAGCTCGTTAATCATGAATGTACCACGATACATGTTTATCCTAATTATCCGTGACTTATCATCTTTATGTTTGCCGCTTTATATAGGAAGCATGTATACCGCGACGTCCAAATACCCTTTCCTTCCCTAACTTCAGTTGAAGGTGAAGTTAAATAGCAGCAAATAAATACATACATATATCGGGGATATTATTCTCCCAAATGAGTAATAGGATTTTAACTTTTCGACGAGAGGCAAACAAATCCTTAGTAAGATGCAGCACATTTAATCCTTTTTCGTGTAATCCCGTAATATCAAGGAGTCAGAATCACAGAGAGCCTTTGCTCCATACGAACTAATTTAAGCGACTTATGTTGTCCATATCTCTAGGAGCGTATCGATTCCGAGCTCGTAGATACAAAAATGTAACTCATTCATTCGGATCCAATTTCTTATTGATATCGTGCAACATGCGAAGGATTACCTGCGAAGTAATATTTTCCTCTCTAAGTTTATTTCGTATCCTGTATCATAGGTCTTGTCTTTCGTTCTCTTTTGTGGGGGTGTACATAGTTGATGCTACAAGGAAACATCCACATAAGCTTAGCTCGTTGAGAGTTCGTGGAAGCGATTAAGATGAAATTTCGAGGGATTTGCTTACAATGGAAAGGCATTTGCAAGATTTTCACCGGAATTTCCATGAATGAATACAGAAGTTTCTGCTCCAAGAGGGTAATCAGGCTTTAATTCAATACCTAAATAAATTTAAAATTTCCTGGAAATGGTAATTCAAAAACATATCACCCCTCCGCTTGGATTCTAGATAACATTTCATTGCGGAACACACTGTGTAATTTACTCCTTGGGATCTGGCGAACATTACCTTAAGAAAATATATATGTATTGATTACTAATCTCTTCCTTCAAGCAATTTATTACCAAACCGATCGATGTGATGTGGAGATGTCCTTGCCGTTCCCTGTTGCTTCGTTTTCCCGACTCCCAGGGCGACCGCACTGCTCGCCTAACCATGCGAGAGAAAGGCAGAGGCAAAAAGGATACTACATGACTTTCGACTTTCCACTAATTCCCCAGTGCGAGATGTGGCAAACCCTTGTCAGAAGTTATGGCTCGACGGGTCGGCAACTAGAAGGATCGCATCTCTCATTTGGCTCTTCCCCTTCGATTTCGACTATCCTCCCTTGAATTGATACTACCTCATCGACGACCCTTAAAATATTTTCTCTTGGTTACCATTTATTAATACGTCTATTAGGTATCTATTAACCTCATGAATTACTTATTCCAACCGAAGAAACTTTAGAAGATGCTCGCAAGTGTATGCCCCTCTAGCATCCTTGCTCGTCTTCTGCCCTCCATGTTCTGTCCTTGTGCTCGACGTTCAATTAATATTAAAACTGGTCCGTACTTGAGTATTCTCCTTCGTATAACTTTGTTGATATCTATTTATTTTTATATTGGATTCGAAGAATTAATATAAGAGCATTAAGGACTAATAATGTGCCTTTCTTCCTTTTTATTTTCGTGTACGTATATGTATATATATTTTCCTTCGTTCCGTGCTGATATTTTATTCCCTTTCTCGTTTCAGGCAACTGTTGTCTTCATAGGCTGATATGGCTGCTGTAAATTCCGTAAGTACCTAGAAGAAAATTAATTTCTTGCATTAAAAAATATCTTAAAAACAAAGATGTTTTGCAAACCTTGAAGAGAAGTGGGCGGGCAAGACAGCTATTTACATATGTATATCAGGAGATGGGGAGCAAAATGAAATTTTTGGAAAGCTTATTCTGAGTTTATCCCGAAATATTACGAGCAAACTGAAGTAAATAAAATGTTGATATTTGTTCCGTTTTATTTGTAGCATTGTATTATATAAGGCTGCTATAACGGTGCAACTTTTATTGTATGTGGGCTTCGACCTTGAAAAATATCAAATGTTTTGAAACATTACCCTTCACTATGACGAACGTTTAGCATGTCGAATTACTCTATGCAAAATGTATTGGATAATCTCTTTTTGATCGCTTATGAGAGCAGGCCCGGTTCCACGCTTCCAAAATTCGTTCGTCGATGATTTAAAGAGACATATCTCGTGTCGGGTCCTTGGGTGTAGTACCTTACATTTGAAAGAAAATCCCAACCCCAAACGATGCAAATACCTCCTCAATGGCATCTTCCTGACCTCGGTCTTGACAAGAAATCAAAAGTTATTTTTAAGCCGATGGCATTTTTGTTGCTTTCTTTCCTTGTAGTTCCCGGGAACTTACATTTCCAGCAGTACTGGTCCAAATCGGTATATTTTTTGTGTTTTTATTCGATATTGCTTTAAGTGTAACTCACTTTACTTACTCACTCACTCACTTCAATCTTTCAGCTCAAGGCAGAACTTCATTAAATGGAGGAGAACCTCGCCAACTCAGCGAAATACCGGTTTATGGTAGTCAATATCCCTCAGATGGAAGATATTGGCCCCTATGTGCGATTGTTCCTAGTTTGACGGAATCTTCTAAGTCTTGACAGGTCTTACCGATAACCCTTCAATCCTTCTCTACCTTTATGCGCTATATACTTGTAGGTCGACCTACTCGTCGGCCACTATGGGAAACTGGGTTCCGTTGCATGGCATAGGCACACCACACCTAACTGTACCTGGCCCGTGAGCTGACTCAACTCATCGTTCAAAATTTTTTCTGGCCAAAGTACACCAATAACATTGTGGGCGCAGGTGGTAATGTAAGCTTAAAACCTTTGAGGTACAGGGGAGCTCACGTATAACAGAGCAGAAAAATCTTGGCGTAAAACCGTCATTTGAGTTTGGTGTTGAGGTATCTGAATTCCAAATGTTAGATAAAACAACGAAGACGTACTTAGCACTGTTAATGCGTTACGTGAAATCAAGCTCCTTGTCACTAACGGCAGAAGCAACGCTTCCAGATTCTTCTGGCTAATGAAGATATGAAGAGTTTGATGCCCCTTGAGACTGGTGTTTGTCTTCCGCCCAGCCCTACATGCCTCTCTATTCAATAGAGAGCCATTTTGCCAGGCCCTATGACTCCGTAAGAGAGCAAATAGATGCCATCAGTGTAGCTGGAGTATTTGACAAATCATGGGCGATTGAAGCTCAAAATGTTGTCCGAATAAAATAGCGTAGAGAACGTTACCGATAACAAGGAGGAATAGCATAGGTGACAGAAAGCAATCTTGCCGAACTTTGCTTTGAAGTCCTAAATTCCTTAGAAATTGCATTTTGCGTCATCGTTCTGATAATAGCTTGTAGTTTTTCCGAACTCTGCACACTGAATCAAAATCACCTCAACTTAGAAGGACCTAGAGTAGAAACCAACAACCAAACTGCTCTCTGTCTATTAAGCTTTTGAGATGTTCTTTAATATATTCCAGGGTCATTTTAGTTACAATCCTTCCGACGGCAGGAAGCATAAAAATATAGTTCTCCTCTATTTGTTGCGCTCACTACGAGCACTGCTCTTCGAATCATCATCCCCTTGTTGTTGCAATCACTTTGAAAAGACAGCGGAAGCAGCGTTGAACAGTTGCTTGGGGAGATCATCGTGCCCAGTAGGCTCATCCGGCGACTAGTCATCTTATTCACACTTGTCGTACGGTTACGAACCGTGGTGAAACCTTCACTCCCTCTTCCTCCAGTTTGATGTTAAAGTTCGTTGCAGGATCATCGAAATAGTCCGCTTGAGGGCTATTGGGACAGGAAATTTTATCATGATGCAGTATACGGTAGTGAAATCATAGTTAACGCATTACCTTTTCCAGCATTGACAGTAGCAATAAGAGCATCTAGCTCGCGTAATATGCTGACGAAGGAAGGTGACAGATATTTTCACTCGAGGCGTTTCGCACATGCAGATACTTAATTTACAACTGATGTCAGTGGTCGCTCTATGCGTCACTAGTCGCCTGAGACCCCGTTCACTTGGAGTTAATCATTACTTTGGCTTGCGGGAATTAAAGTTATCGTAATTCTCATGCTACGCAGATGACGAGCAATTTTAAAGCTGTAATTATTATACACAGGATTGGATGCCTTCTAGGCTAGTTCCTCATCCTTCAGGCTAGCCCTTCATCATCACTTAAGCAATCAATAGGTTGAAGCCAATGGGGTTGATTGGCGGTTCATCATGAAACTTCTTCTGTCAGCCCATGCAGATTCTATATCTTGCACTTATGTTAAGATGGAGCGTTTCGCAAAAAGTTAGAGAAGTGAGGAATTAAGTTTTGTGTGCGATAATGCGGAGGGTATTCGCGTACTCGGTGTTTTCGTAAACGGTTAAATGATCTCAGAATGCATGAAAAATAATCTCAAAACCGCAACTGAAAAGGAGCAGTTTGGTTTGCATGCAGGACCATCTTGTATTAACCAACTCAATACTAAATAGAGTAGAGCAGAGTAGACTATTCCACCTGCTTGAAAACGGGCTTCTCGGCAACTTGAATAGATAGTCTACGCAGAAAGACGACATAGGACGGACAAAATATGTCGAGCTACATCAACGTGTAATCTCCGAGGAATTTTAAGTCGAAAATGAAGCCAGTCAAGTATTTACTCTGTCAAGGATCTTCTCCTTCGGGCCGGCAAAACTATCTACACCGCATGATCTGGAATGAGAGTAAAATAAAGGATGATATTATTCGCCAAATATCGCAACTAGCCGCAAGATATCGTATCGCTCTCTCACCGACCGATATTGGTCAAACAGCTTTGTATTTAGGTAAAGTAGCAATTATAATCATACCGGAGATTAACAGCAGGGAAACCAAGCATCGAGCCTTCATGGATTCTTCCTATGCAATTTTGTTTACTCTGACGGTGGCACCGAGATCGATGTCACCTACCATAAGATCCGTATTTATTAGAAGAATTCATTGTTGGTAATGACATTCAATCAGATTCAATTTTGTTAGACAGCGAGTCGCTCTAGAACAAAGTCGCAAAGCTCAAGAAGGAAGAAAAGTAGGTTTCTCGAAAATTCTTAGATGAGCCATTGTGTTCCGGCCAATTTTGCCAGATATTGGCTAACAGGTTTGCGGGACGATAGAAGAGCTTAGCCATAACACAGTCAATCAAAAGAAAGACCGACTATGGTAAAATATACTGCACTCCCGAGTACCGAAGACACAGAGAACTTAACTTAATCTCGCAAGGTTTGGAGAGACTGATTGGGCGTTATAGCGTTATGTGCCTGCTCTGCATTCATTGGTTTGAAAGACAATAGACAAAATTCTAAAAGGAGAGTAAGGAATATGAAGGACGTTGATTGTATGCCTTTCAAAACCTTCTTGATACCGCCAGAGAGTGGATGATACTCTATTAAGTGGATCTATACTATGCTAGTGCAAAGGTTGCAGTTTCTCAAGTGCTCTTTGATGAAGGAAGGAACGAAAGGTCGCCTCCCATGAGGTGTGACAACGACACTTCTGCGGAGAATGTTGATCAACTACTTTGCTTTTTTCTTTTTTTGGCTCAGTTATGGATGTGGAATCTTCGATATACATCAACCGAGACCGTTAACTTGCACGATTTGTAGACGACTTCAACTGGTTTTCCGCTGGAACCACGACTAGTTATTACTTTGCGTGGCCTGATAGCAATTATGCTGCTGTTCGTGAGTGGCTATCGTTCGCTTTCACCTTTCTCCGATGTGGACCTTCCTTTAAAGTACACATGCACTTCCTTCGACTGTAGTACCAGAAGACACACGTTCGAAATCTCCAGAGCAAGCCGAACATCTGACATCAGATTTGGTGCTAATGTGCTCCAGCTGCAACGGGTGGAATCATATCCATTAGTAGGAATCCTGCGGGTTAGGCGAGAACAATGGAATACTATGGTTGGAACACTCAAAAGCTATACCTCTTTTTCACGTCACATGCACACACAATGGGTAGAATACAGAGAGGGGTTCATCAGGTTATATATCCAGTTATTTCCGTGGGCAGCAGCAACAAATATCCAAATCTGCTTCGACTGTTTTGTCAAAAATTTAGAAATGTAATTATATCAACACAAACAATAGTTGGTGCTTTTCCAAAGCTGCCTTAGTGCTATTATACATGAAAATGAGCACCACGGTTACTCAGCAGCTTCAAGCTTTCATCAATTCATGTCTGCATCGTACCATCGGGGCACTTTTTATGAAATAATAACAAATGAAGAACGATTGGGGGTTTTGGTATGCAAAGAAACCCACTATCTAAGGATGGCCGATTAGTCGACGCTCTAGATTTAAGTGGCTCAGAACAGTGGGAGAAAGATGCAAGCTTTTCGAAGAGTCGTCCGGATAGCGAGGACTTTTTTCCAGAAAGTAATAGCGATAACGCGTGCGGTTGGGGCGCTATGCGGCACACGGGGGTAGCTATTCATATCACTTATGCATTGAGAAAAGTTTTCTACTATTGAACGACAGAAAGATAGCGGAAGCAGTTCATGTTCAATTTCTGGGTCATGTGGGTAAATGTACATATATCCAAAACGCAGACAAAAGCAAACGAACGTTGTGGTCTCTTTCCAAAAATGTCAATAATCAATTCAGAGAGCATCGTTTGTTGAAATCGAACTGGTCTTATGGAAGGTGGTATTGCCAAATAAAATCTCGCCGATGACAAGACGATGTAAGAGTAAAAAATCTACAAACGGTTTTCCCTCTTTGCGCTCGTAATTTCCCTATCGTATACACAACACTGCCCCTCTTGATCACAATACAATGTCTTCTATAATCCTGCTGAGGATTATAAGAAACGTCCTAATATGGTAGTTAAAATCGAAAGGCACGGTACTATTATGATGCACGCTATCTCGCGTGGGGCTTCGATCATCAGTTTAACATCGGATTCACATTTATTGCCAGCAAACTTGTCAGACAGGCACCGGTTGCCTGGAGAAGGGTCACTACACCATATATTATAGGGGCAGTTCAGTAAACCATGTGCTCGGAGTAGGCTTCTTAGTCAGCCAAAAAATGAAACCTGCTGTTATCGTCTTTGAAAACATAAGCGAACGGCCATGCACTCTGCGCTTGCGAGGCAAATTTAGAAATATGAGCCTCATTACCGTCCACGCCCCAACAGAGGAGACTGCAGAGTCGGAGAAGGATACCTTCTACGAGGCAGTAGAAGGAACCGTCGAAGCCGGTCACAGATATGATATAAAAATCACTTTAACAGTCAAGTAGGGACGCACCCCGTATTCAGGCGATACGTTGGCTCCCATAGCTTACATAAAAATACAAATGATAACGGACTGCGGATTTTTCAGTTAGCAGTGTCACACGAAATGGTTGTTGGAAGTACCTGGTTTGCACGGAAAGCGGTCCACAAACATACGTGAGCCTCTCCAGACGGGACCACTTTCAATCAAATTGACTATGTGTGATCGAACGCCGCCACTTCCCAGCCTTGATGAATGTCAGAACATATAGGGGAGGCCAATATAGACTCGGATCACTATCTCGTTGGCATGGTGCTCCGAGCTTGAATAGCAACACCATCCAGAATCCCCTCTGGCAATCAGGTGAGAGTTAACATCGAAGCCATTCACAACACAATCCTCGGCAACACCTATAGAAGGAAAATGGATGCCGCAATAACCGCAGTCAACACAGATCCTGGAGATGAAGCATCAACAAATGATCTTCACAATCACTTCAAGAACGTTATCATAAATACGGCCACAAGCATACTTGGCCCCACCCGCAAAAGGAGTCGGAAAGGCTGGTTTTACGATGAATGTAAGTTAGCAACGGAACGGAAGAATGCCGCACACTAAGTAGTGTTCAAAGAACGCGGGCACGCGCAGAGACTTATCACGAACTCCGTCGATCGGAGAAGCGACTTCACAGACGGAAAAAGGAAGCCTGGGAGAACCAACAAATCTGTGAACTAGAAAAGTACAGGGAGCAACCGCACCAGGCGCGCAAGTTTTACCAACAAGTCAGCAGGATGAAGCCTTATACACCTCGATGCTCATTCTGCCGAGACAAAGAGCTACTGAACAACCAGAGTATCGGCGAGTTGGAGGCCCCCCCAACTGAAGACGACGGACAAATACTGCCACCACCAAGTATAGAAGAAGCAGTCCGTGCAACTCATCGGCTTGAAAATCATAAGTCGCCAGGAGCCGATGGAATTACAGCCGAATTGGTTAAATATGGAGGCGACCAATTACACCAAGTGGTTCACCAACTTGTACTCAAAGTGTGGAACAGCGAATCAATGCCTGACGATTGGCAAAGAGGCATTACCTGTCTCATACATAAAAAGGGAGATACCACACAGTGCAGCAATAGAGGTATCACGTTGCTGCGTACCATCTATAAGGTATTCTCCGGTATCTCGCTAGGTCGGATAGTCCCATATGCCCAGAACGTTATTGGCCCATACGAAAAAGGCTTCACTCCAGACAAATCAGCAACAGATCAGATTTTTTCTCTGCGGCAAGCGATGGAAAAACTGCTGGAATATGGCCATCAGTTGCACCATCTCTTCGTCGACTCTAATGCCGCGTATGAGAGAATGAGAGAATTTAGTATCCCGACGAAATTGATAAGACTGACTAGGTTGACTCTGACCAATGTGCGAGGTCAGATAAAAGCAGCAGAATCACTTTGAAGACCATTCAACAGCAACAACTGTCTACGACAAGGGGACGCTCTATCATGTGTCCTCTTTAACCAGACCCTGGAGAAAGTGATCCGTAATGCTGAGGTAAATGCAAGAGGTACGATCCTCTTGAAGTCCAGTCAACTACTAACTTATGCTGAGGATATCGACATCATGGGAAGAATGACCCGAGACGTACAAATTGCCTTCTTCTAGATCGAGCAGGCGGCGATTAGCGCGAGATCTTGGACAATGAAGGCAAGACAACGTAAGAATAAAAATAGGAGACTACAACTTTGAGATCGTTGATAATTTCTTCTATCAACAATCCATATTGGATCAGGACCATGAAGGGTCTTAGAGCACGTTATTCAAGATCGTAACGGTACACTACAGTACACTGTAGGAGGCAAGGTGGTCAGCATTGCGCTCGATACTGACGCATGATACTGGCGAAAATCGCACTACTGCTAACAAAGTTAACATAGTTCAAAGTTGTCTCATTTGTGCAAATTTGTTGCAATTTGTTCCTATGCACAAATAGGGTAAAAGTTCGCTCAAATATGCCAAAAATTGTTCATACCTGAAGCGTTTAGCTTCCGATTTCTCGACTTGTTCATGCATTATAATAATTTTTCAAGTGAGTTCAAAACCGATGCTACCTACTTATATTTCAATCACGATATTTCAAGTTCCGGTCACTCCTAAGGCAACAGAGTTCGGGGACCTTTAGTTATTCGGTTTCTCCGTTTTAATATTTACATACATTTTTCCCAAATAACCACCCCCACTAACTATAAATGTGTACAAATGGCAGAACATTGACCTTTACTGCAACATCTTGGAAGATCAAAGCAAATCACATGAACGATCCACGTTCCCAGAATAATTTAGTTGTTCGCAATCAGCATTAGTCATCAAAACGAAATCCCGCTCCCTTTCATAATTTAAATTCTATTTATCTGAGAAAAACAAATCATCTCTCATTAAATCTTATCATAAATTACGACCAATTTTATACGTGAAGGTTATCTGTTCGTTTGTGTATTTCCATTTCACTCCACTCGACGTAAGCAACCCACACCCTCTCCAGCTGAAAGGGTGGATACTATCCTAATTTCGATTTTCATGATTCAAGTATTTCGACAAAAGTTTCCAATCCATTTAGGACTAAAATCCTTTGAATTACTAATTTGAAGGAACTGAATTCGTGCTGAAATCAAATGCCAGCATCACTGCGTTTAATGTCTTAGTCCTTCTCCATCTCTCTCTGCTGGCTTTCGTCCTTCTTGCCATCCACCCACCATATCTCAACGATAAGTCTAAGGCACTATACCTTTTGCTTCAGCAGTTAAGGCAATGGTAGCGCATTTCGTCTTCATCCAGATAATTGCGAAAATTTCCACTCATTCGCCATCCACGGTAATCGAAGTGGAGAGGCACAAGTGGCGTAGAAATAAGGCAAAATGGTCAGGTTGGAAAGAAGAGGAAGAGTGCCAAAGAATATTCACTGGTACCTGTCTGAATGATAATTGGAAAATCGATATCGTAATTAGAACGCGCACACATAGCCATGTTCGTCCTCGAAGTGAGGAAGAAAAGAAACAGGGTCTGGAAGAAATTAAAGAAATAATAAAAAAATAACGCAATGGAATGAATCCGAACAGGTAAGTTGGAGGAAACCTGCCCTCCGCTAGTGGAATGGGAGCATTTTGTCGACTCATTAGGCACAACGTTAGAAGGTAGACCCGTCCCTTCAACCTCTTGTTCGTAAACTTTGCTTATTCAAAGTGCTTCCCTGTTGGCCTCTTCCACGCTAAAAGATAAATTAAGCATTAAGTGGAGATGATTATAATATCGAAAATTCAGGAAGGAAAGAAAATATCTGAGATTACGTCAAGAAAAGTTCTTAATCCTGTAGGGTGTGCGTGAAACAGGCCAAAACTTTCGAGAAAAGTGCTACATGCAAGATAGTCCTTTTCCGTACTTTTGCTACACCTCATCACCTGTTATGCTTTTTTTTACAAAGTGCCGCTGTAACATATGGACTTCCTCTTAACAGAATAATAACATATGGACAGAGTCCTCAAATGAAGTTCTTGGGATGGGAGAAATAAAAATGCTGGTTCGGATCAAATATTTCGTCAGATAAATTCGCGTTCTAATCTCTATTGTGATTCAAACGACAGATTTGGAACTGTATAAAGTTCTGCATTGTATTCATTATCGCAATTATGTCTCCCTCCGGTTCTATGCATATAATAGACTATGGTGAAAACCACCTCTAAAAGTTACAAATGTCCCTGGCCCTCTCGGCATGAAGTCCTGCGAACCATTTCTAAATCGCACATTGCTGGCTGTTGACGATAATGATGATGGGAATGATGACGATGTACACTAAGTCTTGCACTGCTTTTGTGTGATCAACTCAGAAGGTATCCCAAGTGTATTCGGCAGGTGAACAACAAAGGGGCATCAGCGTCCCATCAGTAGCAGAAGAGGCAGCGACAACACAAGCTAGCAGCTATAACAAAAAACGGTTCGTCCACAACAACAGTGAAATTCTTTCTTTAGCAACAATAATAAGAAAAGTAACATCGTCTTCGTCGGCAACATTGTCGAATCTGCAGGCAATATACCGGGACCCACAATGAGAATGAAAAGAAAGTCGAATAAGATACAGAGGAGTAGTCGAAGGGAAAAGTCTGCTACTTTTTAGCGTCAGCATTGAAGAAAGTTTAGAAAGCCAGATTCTATACAAGGAGTGGAAGTCATCCAAATGAAATACACGAACATGTACACTTTCATATATAAACGATGAAGGATATGTCCGTGTATCTTTAGAAAGAAAAACTTCTATTTTAAAGTTTTCCTTCAAGAACTCGTCTCACTTTTTTTTTCTCTACATTCTCCCCAGGGATACGGACAGTTGTGGAGTCTTTTCGCTTGAAAAATGAAAAAGAAGAAACTTTTAACCCACAGTCGACCTATACCTTTCATTCAGGCTGACTGTTGAAGGTTGGAAGTACCCACGTTTCGTTGGATTTATGTTAACACTATGGAAACGGGAGTATTTGAGTTTTGATGAAGCTATTACTTCAGGGTATTTATAATAGGCTTTTTGGTCGCTGTTTATTTCTAGCTAGCCTGTAGATGACGGACATATAATTAATATTTATAAAAAAATAGGCCCGATCTCAGGAATATTCTCTCTTGTCGTAGAAACTCCGCCTAGCTAATTATAATGGGGCAAAGTCGAAAACCCAACTTTGAAAAAAAGTTTAAAAACCGAACATTCTACTTGTTTAAAGATAGGTGCTGGGTCTTTCTTTTGACAAGCCAGGCTATGACTAGGCGGATTTCAACTAACTTAGACTTTTGTGAAAATTATGTAATTGGCGCTGGATTCAGACACCTAATGGTAACTTCTTGATTACGACCCATATTGGGCGGCCTATCTGGCAAGACATTAGCCTTTGATTGCGTTTTTTATTTCATTCAGCTTTCTCTATACAAAGTTTGGAAGGCTAGTTTTAATAATGAAGGCATTAAAAAATGAGTGAAGCAGATTAGAGTCAAACAACAAATGACCCCTTCCGTAAGCCTTTGTACTGATTCGGGTCGTTTCGCATTCTAACCAATGAATTTCATTTTGTTGGTTGTATCTTTTTTTGTGCTGACGATTCCACTCTACTTTTTCTATTCCCTTTTTCATTCTCTATGACAAATCCCTTAAATTCCTTCTTAAGATACCAAGGAATCCTAAAATTTAAGATCATTGACAAGATAAACAACAACGGTGATTCGTGGAAGCCAAATATTGCAAATATTACGAAAAGTGTAGGCAGGGCCGCCGTTGTTTGCTGCAATCTCTCCAAAAAACGTGAAGTTTTTTATCAGTAATGTGATTTCCATCTATAATAGTAAATCATTTATTGCATAGTATGCTCTATATATTGCTAAAAGGAGGCTGGAAAACTTATCTTTGAATTTCTAGCCAACAATGATGAAGAACTTTTGATCCTACCGCAGCATCAACGAAGAAACCTAAAAATGATGTCGCAATAGGCGCGTCAATTAATACTGCTGAAAATGGTCCAGCCCGGAAAATAGAAAATCTACTGCGAAGAAGTTAGACACAGTAGACTTTGTTGTGACGAAGGCATGGAGTAGAGCAGCACCCTAGGCAGCTTGCTAACGTGAACTTCAAAGCAAAACGTTTCGAATCGCTTACTAGGACGGACCATCAGCGAACAACTGACTGATCTCGCTCCGACAGTGCATAAATCTATATAGAAAATTGGCCTGGGTAATTGCCCATCCAGGATTGCTTGTGAGGCTTAAGGCGACTTCGGTATAATTAATAGATAGCCTATTCACATCCGAAAGGAGCAATGAAACCCTTCCTTGCATTTAATTTGGTCGCACACTTTAGCAAACATTCAAGCGTTCCCAATTGAAATCTACTAATTGTAAAACTAAAACATTTCTGGCCACCTACGAGAATTTCCTTAATATATATGCCCCTGTCGCACATGCACCTATAGTTTCCTATAAAACAAAAATTTCTGAATGTAAAAGTATCCTATTTTTGAAATTTGTACGATACCAGGGTGCACGCTGAAAACTGAGTCACTTTTCTGTTCAGAGCGTTTCCTACTAGTAGAAAGATTGTGTGACCAGTGAAAGCCTTGGTTTCTTTTGGTGTTTAACCTCAGTCTGACTCTACTTGCCTAATTGAGAACCATTCGACCGACGTCCATGACTAGGTAAAAGAGTTTGAAGGAGTGTTCAGTGAATCCCCTCTTCAATAGAATGTGAGGCTTCTTCACAATCATGGCAGCCACTACATTCTTTCATGCTTTGGAAGACATCTCAGACTCCATGAAAATACGAATGAATAGAAGTAATGACTCTTTAAAGGCCATGATGAATAGTTCCGCTCTAAGCCTGTAAATGCACCACCCCCGTCATTATTTCAGAAAGAAAAGAACGCATTAGGGTTACAACAGCGGATGCCATCAAGAAAAATAACATGAGGAAGAGCAGTGTCCCGGCTAAAGAAGGAATCGCTCTAGTAGAGGATTGACTACACCGACAATAAAATGGTGCAGAGAGGTGGGTTATGTTAGCTAAAACAGTATATGAAACTGGTCAGAATCTGCATGAACAAAAACTATTTCACTTTTAGGAGTGAGGATTATAAGCAGCTAAAAGGAGCGCGAATGGGGAACTCGCTCTTGAAATCCATCAGCGACAGATTTCAGATCGAAGGACATCTGGGTGAATTTCTTTCCCGACGAGTGCAAAAAAATCTTTGGTTTCGGCCCAACGCTTACCAATTTCCCCAGTGAATGGGTCGGAATTTGTATCGTTTGCGAATTAAGAATGTTTTCCCAACAGCCCGTATTGGAGTTACACTTTACAACTATCAAGTGAAAGCTCCTTTCCTTATGCTACCACCGGCAACTTCTTCATTACACAAATTTAGTAAGCAGCTCCTAGATCTACCGCTGATCGATCTTATTAGTTGTTCCTTGACTGTTAGTCGAAAGGCCCTGTGTTTGAACAGTATGTTGCCGATGGCCAAGTGGCAACCACCTCCGTTCATTTCTACAACTATCCCACTAACATTACTATATATAATCATAATTTGCTGATATGAATAGTTGCCGTTGCGCGTCTTCTTTGCTCCTGCCGACTATATTCACCGCCAGGTCGTCCCGAGGACTAATAACCGATACCTTCTCCAAAGTGACTTACAAATAAAGCTACCCAAGTTACAATCTCTGGAAGATGGATCAAAACACCCCAGATTACCCCAACTGGAATAAGAAAAGATTTCGAAAGGAGCTGTCCATTAAATACACCAACCACGGGTAAAAAATCATGGTGGAATTCGGTTTTGGCAAAACAGAGAAGAACAACACAAACTTTTCAACCGTGATTCGAAACTTGATTCAGATTTTGAGTGGTATCAGTTCAAAAGGACTCAGAATGATCTAAAGAAGAGCATAAAGTTGGCTGAATGATAATAATGGAGGCACTTTTGCCGAGGGACTAACTCGCTTGTGGTCACCTCTAAGATGGAGAAGTTTTTTGTCAAAGAATGTAGCCAGCCGCTGGGTCGGAAAGCATTTGCTTGAAGTTCACTTTCTAAGTGGCATCCGAGATCTCAGCTCAGGGTCGACAGGTACATATAGCACTTAACCAAGAGGCTGCAATCTGGCATTCGAAATAGTGTCACTTGAGCTAATAAAATGAGCACTTACCTAGTCCTATCCAAAACCAAAAGAACCAACAGCATCGAACTTTGAAACCGTTGAAAATTCTCCTATCTAGGGTCGAAAATCACAACCGATAACAGCTATGACGAAGAAAACCGCATAAGGTTGTTGGCTGCGAACAGAACCTATTTCAAACTTCTCACCATAGGGGAAATCTCTTACTGTACAAGACAATGATCTTGCAGGTCCTTATGTATTCCTCGGAAACTTGGGTTTTTAAACTCAACTCAACAAACTGCAAACTCTTGGCAGCTTTCGAGAGAAGAATCCTCCGAAAAATTTTTGGCCCCCTACATGAGGATAGACGATTCCGTACCCTATATAACGACGAAATCTATGAGCGATACTACGGCCGTCTGGTTGTGGATAAAATTCGGCTCAATAAGTTGTGGTGGGCGGGTTACTTAATCCGTATGGATGAACCCGCCCGGAAAGTCGATAAGGGCAATATGTATGACAGGAAAAAAAGTCGAGGCAGACCCTGCCTGAGAGGGAGTGATGGCATAGGTCAGGACGCCAGACAGCTTTTAGGTATATCGAATTGGTTGACGCGAAACCGGGGTGTCTGGAGTTCTTTATTAAGGTAGGCCTAGACTGGATACCTGTTGTCAATGGCGCGATGATGATGATTTACCTAGTCCCATAGATACAAATCTGCGAACCCGGATGAAATCATCCCTGCTCTTGTAGTTGAAGGAATAGATGCCCTACATCTGTAGATTCGGAATAGATACCAGGCATGCGTCATCCACGTCCGCCGAGGGCTCCTCATAAGAAGACGTCACCTCTTCCTCCTCTGGACGATGCAAAAGTTTTTGAGTAGGCTTTTGGAGTCACTGTCGACGTTAGAAAGATTAATAATAATAATCGTTGGCGCAACAATCCATGTTGGATCAGGGCCTTGAAGTGTGTTAGAGCACTTCATTCAAGACCGTAACGGTACACTAGGAGGCAATGTGGTCAGCATCGCGCTCGCCCGAGATTATTACCCTGATTTGACTCAGGTACTCATTCACAGCTGAGTCGACTGGTGTCCGACGTCAAATCACGATACAAATTTCACTGCCACCAGTGAGATTTGAACCGCGACCTTCCGTACGACAGCCTAGCGATCTAACCACTCAGCTATCTGGACACAAAGATTGAACTGGGTATATTCACTAAGGGCAGAAATCCAGCCGACTCTAAACTGATGGATTGCTCTGGTGCGATAGGACTGCGATAGGTAATACCGGGGGACTTTCACCACCACGAATTTAATGGCAGCATATATTCACAATAAACCCCATGCATGCATTTTTGGGCGGCCAATACAAAACTTTGCTAACACCAGGAAGTAGAAAGCGCACTTTCAAAAGTTCAGTTGGTTACCAGATTTGTCTACGTACTATGATGTCAGTGCCAGGTCACACGAACATCGCTAGTAATGAGGGGCTGGAAGACTGGCACGCCAAAGGTCTCTATTTATAATGGTGGCACAGCAAAAATTTGACAGCCGGATATCCACTGTCAATTTAACTCTGAAAGGTGAAATTACAAGAATCCATGCAACCAAATGCACAGGAATGAATTCCGGCGGACGGAAGACTTTTTAAAGGACCTTGAAGCCATCAGAGTCGCATTTTTGTCGTCCCTTAAGAAGTGAGATATGAGAACACTAGTAGGGGGGAACAATGCTCTTTAAACTTAAGTAGTCGATTATAGGGGATAGTGCAATGAGCCTAACAGAAGGACTGAGTGCTAGGAACTGCGGGCGCACCAATAAATTAAACTACCATCTTTGAAAGTTAAAGTGACATTACGAAACTTTCGCCATTTCAATATCTTACTTATCTTATCAAAAAAGTCGCTTAGTGAGGTAATTCTTGACAAGCTGAGCTGTCTAGCTTCGGGCTTAATCTAGTCCCAGTTAATAGAATTCAATTCATTTTTCAACTACATCGTTTCTACTGCGTAGCACTCACCATATTTTCGAAGCGCATGCTATGTTTTACAATGCATGAATCAAAAGAGCTCAAGTGCCAAATAGGAATTCCATTCTATCTCAGATCCTTCTTGTCCAGAATATGTCCACTTATCTTTTGTAGTTCTTCCAGAATAATGAAAGATATTGAAAAGGCCTTCAACGAAAACCTGAAATTCATAAGAAACTTTTATTATTTTTAACACGAGACGTGCAAAGGTTACAGAGTTGGTAGGTAGGTATTTTGACATTAACTCCGAAAGATCCGAAAGCCCAGATCAGCACCACTTAAAAGCTTGGTTCAGTTGATACCAAATCTGATTGGCAAACCTTAGATTCTATAAAATTAACTCCTTTCTAGCCACTAGAAGTAACCGTAAGAATTGCCGGAATCAAAGCTTTCCATTTTTACAGCATGAAAATTTAAAATATTGGTGTTTGTGATAAATACACTCTTCAAACAGAAGCAATCACACTGGACTCAATCCCCGTTCGATGTGCATATTAACAAATAGTAATTGTCACTCATATCTAAACATCAATCAAAATCAAAATGTCAGTAATAGTTCCTTTTAATCTTGTGGCGCTTTGCCAATTTCTATGCTTGCATCCCAAATAGGGTCTGCCTTCATCATGGTGTTAAAAGTAACTTCCACGAAACTTTCTTCATTTTGTCAGGAATATTTTCGTATCTTTCGGATACTTTCGATTATTTTCTCTTCTTTCGCCAGTTATTTTGCATTATATTGTCCACTCGGATATAGCTCTAACTCGTCCTTATAATGGGTCACTGAAATTTGTTGTAAGCCTTAACTGACTGATTTTCAAAATTGCCCATCCCTTTCCGCAAAGTTAGCGAGCGTTTTTATACACAACAGTCGACCTTCCAAAATCTCGAGGACAATCTCCTTCAGCCATAACAATAGCAATACAAAAGGGTCTCGAGCTCTCCCTTTTCATTCGGGTGCAAAAAAGGAATAATTGGACGTTTTTCGACAGTTTTATCTACAAGATTCACCAGCAATAACAACAGATTTCTTGAAAGGAATATTACAGTCCGGCAGGGAAGAAGTGCTTCTTAGTGGCCCGAGGGAAAAGTGTGTATGGCGAATCTGAACACATAATGCATGCTGTGTAATGAAAAGGATATATTAAAAATTGAAGAACATTTTGCGGGATTTGAGGGACCGGTATTGGGGTTTCGTATCGGCAGACAGGTTGATGCGTCAGCGCGCCCGGAAGTTGCTTCCAACAAAGCGCAAATTGTTCGAGACGATATTCCTCCATTATGAATTGTGTAACAGGTTAATAATGAATGGAAAGGGTGTTTGGGTTTTTGTGTTCGACGTGCTGGCTTTCTCGCGAGCGCGCTTTGTCCGTCGGTACGGTGGGTGTAAATATCGTCGCGGTGGTAAGGCCAAACTAGCAACATAAATTCCTTTCATACATCCTGGGGCAATACAATCATGCCATATATATTTTACGAATCATCTTCGTTTAAGGTATTTGAAGTTAACATTCACACTTTAAGAGGCTAATGGGGAGGAATGAGAAATTGTTGAATGATGTAGATAATTTCACGCTCCCTCTCCTTCCCTTCTTCACAAAATTTTAAAATGGAGATGAAACAGCCATAGAAGATATTAAAAGTGAATGACAAATTGAAACGCCCTCTCAAAGGACAACCGCCGGACGTAAACTGAAGTACCACCAACGTCTTGGTAATTTTTTCAAAGTCTCTACAGTTCCAATGCGTTTGCATCATTCTTCTGTACTTTAATGTGATGTCCCAGAAGCGAGTATCAAGTGCCCCAGTAAAATATTCGCCATCATGACTGTCAATAATTCCTTCCCACAAATTAAAAATTCATTAAGGGTAGGAAGACGTAAAAGCTTCATCTCGAAAAGTGTACCTGCCATATTCGGAATATTTCAAGCTCCAAAAACAAATCCATCCTGGACCGTACCGCAATGCTCAGCGTGCACGATTTTTTATGGGACCCATAAATACATAAAATTGTTGCCCAGTCAGGAGGATTTGCATAAATCAGCTCCATCTATATGGAACATACCCGCATACAAGATCCTGGGAGAAACAGACTAAATGCGAATACCCCAGCAAATCGAAGAACTGTTAAAAAAAGAAAAACTCAGGACATTCAGGTGTGATGGAAGAAACATAGCGGTAACACGACGCAGAGTTATGTTTACATGCTTCATGCCTTTTCAAATGAGGGTGGAAGGCTTTAAATTTTTAATTTACTATAAAACGGATTTGTCGCGAAATGGTTCCCTATAGATTTGTATGTGTAGCGGTTGCCAGGTATCGCGACGTCTTTTTCCTGCAGGAACAGCAGTCATCATCATATTTTTATTAGGTCGTAAGATATTTTGTAGTATTTTTTGCTATTCGCAAGACATTATGAGGACGTTCATCTAATTTGGTTTAATGTCGCCGACCTTTTTCTTATTGTATCGTTCCCCTCTATTTCGAATTCAGGAGAGAATGATGATGATGCTGGAAGGATACAGACTGAGAGATTTGCATTTTAAATGTCATCGTAGTGAATTGCTTTATTGTACGGACATTTTCCAGATTTTTATGATTCAATGGAATTGTCAGGACTTTTGCCATAATTCAAATTCAAAATTGTCAGGTTGATAAGGCTTTATGACCCCTTTCAGGTTCTTAGCAAATTACTACGTCAGACAACTTGAAATGGACAAGAAATCTCAATGGTAGTAGAAGCAGGGTTAAGGGGTATTTCTTCGTCTCATACTACCTTACTGGAAGTTGAGTAGTCCAAACGTTAATAGGTTGGAGCTTATAGAATAGCAAATATAAATAATTGCCGCGTATAACTCAAACCTCATCGTCTAGTATTCATTTTCCCTTAAATACAACTGCAGGCTAACTGTATCCTTCAATTAAAGATAAGAATATCAATAAAGATGTCTACCAAATGTTTGTAAATATCAACCATCTATGCTTCTTTGAAAATATTTCGCAATATATCTTCCAGGCGCTGTTTAGACGAAACAAACTTAATGAATTTCAAAATGGAGGCTTTCAGGTTTCAAATGCTGGAGCTCCGTAAACAATTTCCACGGTAATATGTGGGCTGAAACTGCTACACCGCGTAACATAACAAACATAATTAGATTTGTATACAGTGTAAGTCTGTTAAAAGTCTTTTGAGAAAAAGATGGTGGTATTTAATTAGCATCGATTTATTCCAAAACGAAACAAAAATAAAGAGTAATTAGGATAAGCCAACCTGCTCGCTTCTACGGTGTATCGTATAATGTAAATAAATTCCTTTCCGGAAAGGTTATCCTTAATTTTTACCACCTTTAATATTAATATTGTGCCTTTTACCAGCGCAAATAATTCACAAAGCCACTAATATAATTAAAATTTCCCATCAAAGAAAATGCTAAGATAGGTTGCGGAAGACAGTGAAAAGTCTAAAAAACCGAAAACTTGCGAAGTTTCTATAGCAGCGGGAAGGAAGAATCTTAGCCTCGTAGTTTAACGCGGCAATAATCATACCAGAGCTATGAGTAATGACGAAGGAATATTCGCCTTATTCGGGGAGTACACAGGCAATTAATGAGATAGTTGGACAGGTAGAAATAGTTGGCCGATCCAACGAGCACATGTCAAGACCAGCCTGCTCTTCATTCTCTCAGTTCCTATGGCCATGAACCGAGGGGAGGGTGAGTTTGAGCATGTCATCCAGCCTGCTGAGCGCGTCTCTGCATTGCTACACTAGCTTAAATGATGTCTCCACTGAGCAAAAGACTTAATGGCTGGTTAGCGATTGAACAGAATGTTATACTTGGTACTTGAGTCCAACCATCGACAGACCACTAATATTACGAATAACTTTCCTTGGTATAAATGAGTATTCTCTGGTAAATCATACAACTAAACTGCACTGTGGGTGTAGTCAGTGCATTGGCAATGCCCAGAGAAGCCGTACTATTTAGTCTGGGATGTTATTATGACCGTAGCTTTTCGCTATCTAAGTTTGAGTGCTTTCCAATCTAAATGGATGGATTACTAAGTTAAGTTTTTATGGAGTTGAATGCTTAGCGAAAGGTAAACCCCAATCCTATAAATGGTTCGCAGAGAGCCACCGGTCTGCCAGCATATTTCATCCAAAAATGTTGGCATGATCAGCGAACCAACCCCTCCTTTTCTATCGTCACGATTGTTTTTCGAACACGAAACTTTAGCCGTTTTTGCTAAATAAACAGATCGGCTGTGCAACTTGTGCCTATCTTTATACATAGTATTATCTCAGTGCATTTTAGGATATCACGATGGTAAAATACTCATCCCATTCCATTATGATTTATGATAGAATACTTTTTCACGCCTTTTCTTTGAGATTTTCTGTAAAACAAAACATTTAAAAATCTTTGGTTGGACCTAGTAATAGACTTGTTCGGATCTCAACCCTTCCGTCACGCTAACAGTCCCCTAGTTAGATTTCCTGGTACTGCAATCCGCTTTAATTTCCTCCTTCATCATTATCATCATCAACGGTGCAACAACCGGTATCCCGTCTAGGCCTGCCTTAATAAGGAACTCCATACATCCAGGCTTTGCGCCGAGGTCCACCAATTCGATATCTCTAAAAGCTGTCTGGCGTCCTGGCCTAAGCTCCATCTTAGGCAGAGTCTGCCTCGTCTTCTTTTTCTACAATAGATATTGCCCTTATAGACTTTCCGGGTGGGATCATCTTCATCCATACGGATTAAGTGACCCGCCCACCACAACCTATTGAGCCGAATTTTATCCACAACGCGACGGTCATGGTATCTTTCACAGATTTCGTAGTTATGTAAGCTACGGAATCGTCCATCCTCATGTAGGTGGCCAAAAATTCTTCAGAGGATTCTTCTCTCGAGTGCGACCAAGAGTTCGCAATTCTTCTTGCTAAGAACCCAAGTCTCCGAGGAATACATGAGGACTGGCAAGATCATTGTCTTGTACAGTAAGAGCTTTGACCCTATGTTGAGATGTTTCGAGCGGAACAGCTTTTGTAAACTGAAATAGGCTCTGTTGGCTGACAACAACCGTGCGCAGATTTCATCATCGTAGATAGGAGAAATTATCAACGGTCTCAAAGTTGTATTCTCCTATCTTTATTTTTCTCTTTTGACCAGTGCGGTTTGATGTTATTGGTTGGTTGGTTTTCGGTGCTGACGTTGCGTCCATAAATGTCAGACAGAAGAAGAATACGCGCTCGGAGTCCCCCGAACTCCTTTGCTGCTTGGTAATTTGGGAGGTGTTAAATTTGAATTTGATGAGGTCTTCATGGCATCGTCTTTATCTCATAACAAGGTGGGTTAAATTGTAGTTATACTAAATGTTTTCTCTACAGCCACTTCTTGATGGAAGGCATTTGCCTGTGGATCTAGTGAATTGAATTTTCCTCTCTGTGTTATATATCTTTCCCTTGAAATTCTGCTCATTTACGGTTTTTAAGTTGGAACTTTCAACATATATGCTACCACTTTCTCCTCGAAAATGTCGATTCGACCTAACTAACATAACTAACATAACTTTTCTTTAAAGTTAACTTTGTTTCGCGCATTTGTGTGCGTGTACTCCATTTATCCAAGCCCGTACTCCATATGCATGGTAGTCCAAATCGCAGAGTGACACAGGCAAGCTTCAATACGTAGAACATGAATTGTTTCACTGAAAGGTCCATCCTACTCTCCAAAGTGTAGGATATTTTAGCCATGCAACACATGCTCAAATATAACTTTCCCATAAAGACTTAGGCATGGAATCTTAAAAGCTACGTGGCATCTCCTAAACATGTATCTAGCAACTCCTGTTCTACCCTGTAGCAATTCTCACGTACTGCAGTATTAAAATTTACGGTTTAGAATCACTGGGATACGTTGTTTATTATCGCGCATGTAGTAAACCGCGTTTAGATTTTTCAAACTCCTTACGTAGAAACGGATAAGCTAAAGTTACCTACTTAGTTAATTAATTATCTCGGCTGAAGGAAATCAGTGATTGCATTTACAGTTCAGTTCTAGTTCACATTCGATTGCACCTCGTCCCTGCCATCGTGCGTTTTTCTTATCTCGACTTACTCCATGATGAAGGAACCAACCATCCAAACGAAGTGCATATACATTTTTGCAGTTTTTTATCTTCAAGCAAGTTCAAGTCCTACTCACAAAATGCCTTAAAACTTTGAAGAAGCTATTATAAAATTGTCTACAACCAGTTGACTCCCAAAGCTCTTTCGCAATATTTTTTTTTAAACCAAATAATCTTTCATATCCTATTGCTTTCCATTATCTACCTAGTCGTTTTCAACTTTTTCACTACCTACAAACGTTTTAGCATCTGTGATAATGCATTCGTTTGACGTTTGCTATCCAGGTCAGTTGATCTTAGATTTTCTAGCTGATAACTGGGTTAATTTTCCATCGGTCAGCTATTTAGCCAACCACATAGAGTGACATGAAATCCTGGTTGGCATTTCACTGAAAACCAGATGACTCGCGGTATTACAACCATAGTTTGGGTCTGTCCAAGGTCTGAATTGCCAAGAGACGCACTAATCACAACAGAAATGATATATAAAGAAATAATTTTCTTTTAGAAGATTATGGAAAGGACGACGAGCCTTTTTATGTAAACCAGTCATCATCAACGGCGGAACACGTCTTCATGAGGAACTGTAGATATGCCGGTTTCGGGCTGAAGTCCACCAATTCCGCATCCCTAAAAACTGTCTACCTCCAAACTTACATCCGTCGTCGCCTTACCCAATCCAATTCACTGCAGATTGCTCTTGTAGACTTTCTGGACTGAATCATCCTTACTCAGAATGGACTGGGCTTGGTGACCAACCCACCTGGCCGGCCACATTGAACAAATGAAGATTAGCAAGATCATTGTTTTGTAAACTAAGAGCTTTGACCCAATGGTGAGATAATCTATTAACCGACAGCGTTGTCACAGCGGTTATCGGTTGTGGTTTTCGGTTGTAGACGGAGGAAATCCTCAACGATCTCCTACCTTCATTCTTTTCAGTTGACCTTGGCATTAAAGCCGATGGTTATATTCCAACAGTTTTTCCATCGATTGCTGCAGGGAGAAAACCTAACCTTTTACTGATTTGCAGTGAATAAAGCCCCTTGATATGGGCCAATAATGTTCTGGTGTTCTGGTCAATATCTACCTCTGGTACTAAGCATCCCTATATATCAATTATTGCTGCACGAAATGATACCCCCTTTTTATACATGGGATAGATAATGCCGCGCTGCGTTCTCATCATCAGGCATTGATTCGCTGTGCCAAACCCGGAACATAGGTTGATGAACCGTTTTATGTAGTTGTATTTAACTGCATAGTTTCGCTGTAATTTCATCGGTTCCGGAAGACTTATGGTTCTTAAAACGACCGTTTCTTCCATGCCTGGTCATGGCAGACCTTGACCGTCGTTTTCAGTTGGTGGGACCTCCAAACCGCCGATATTCTGGTTATTGAACAGTTGATCAAAATACGCAATCCATCACTCCAATATGCCCACACGGTTGGAAATCAGATTTCATTCTTTGCCTCGGGGAGATGAGAATCCGGATAGATATTACTTCATCCTGCTGAGTTGCTCCGTAAACTTCTCAAGATCGCCGACCTGTTGGTTGCAGCAGCTTTTCTTTTCTGTGTGTGGAGTCACTTCTGCGTCCGACGGAGTTCCTAGTAAGTTGCCGCGTGTGCCCACCTTCCATGAATAGGTCCGGTCGCATCAACGGTAACGTTTTTCAGGTGATTGTGAAGATCATTTATCAAAGAGTCATATCGAAAATAACTGGCAGATGCAGCTTTTCGCCGTCCATATTCCTTTTGCTACGGGGAACTATATTGTGGATGGTTTTTAAGTTTACTCTCTCTTGATTTTTTTGCACGGGATTCGAGAAAAAGTTGTTATCCATACCTGGTGCATCATGCCAACAAGACAGTTATTCCATATTGATTCGGTTTATGTTCTGACATTCAACAACGCGGTGGTGTTCGATAGGCACCTGGTCAATTTTCGCCTATGTTTTCAAAGCTGATAATAGCAGCACTAAGAAACATACGAATGCATGACTTACTGAAGGACGACTATAATATATAACATAGTGGTTTTTCTCCAAGGGATCAATTCTTGTCCAGCGCATTACATCAACCATGGTTTAGGCATGAGCCGGTTTTGGTCTGCACGTGAACGGCATTTCGATTTCGAAGTGTATTTTATTACATGTGCGTAATAATAACTTAATCAGATGAAAGCGTTAGATCATTGAAGATCAACCCTATATGTATTGGCGGAGTTCCATTCCCGACCGCGTGCCCTAGCAAGATTGCTATAGAAGTCTTCGCCCGGCTTAAGCACTTTCTGTGAAACATTTTACCGCAGAGAGTAAGTAAATGTGCGTTGAAAAACGAGTTTTTATGTAGCTGATTGACATTCACATCTCACGTACTAAGAGCACGTACTCAAGTGTGAAGGAGAATTTGCATATATTGAAGGAAAATCTCTAATAGCATCAAAGTGCGCATATCATAACACAGCCCATATTCTGAACATAGCCGATAATTGATTGGATGAACAGGTGCCAGCTCGTAAGTATAGCTCCCAATCCATGAATCGATCGCTACATATTTATTCAGATTGGCACTAAGCTCAGATTATTTTAATGTCACATCCACTCGTATACACTCGAGTCTGCACAGTGCTCGTAAAAAGCAGGAAACATTGATAATCTTTCCGCGTATTTTCCGCACTATGAATCCATACACGCTTATACCTGCCATTGGCCTACCCACTCCGGCCTTCCTTCCGCCTGGATCCAAGCAGAGATGTACGCGTATTCATAATTTCCCACGCATCAACTTCCCTCCATCAATCCCATCGCAACACTAATATTTTTACACTTTCCCGGATAGATCTCTCTCGCAGATATTTATTGCATATTTCCTTGGAATACGCACCGTCGTCAAAATACTCGTATCGAAAGGTTTACATACGCCAAATTATGACGTTGTACTTAAAATTTATAGACGAATATTAATTAAGCACGGTAAATGGTATCCATTAATTTCTGCCAGTAATTTCCTCGGCCATTTACTTGTACGCGCTTGTAATTACGGGAAAATTGAAGAGTTTTACGTGGGCTCCACACAAATGGCTACATGGAGTTAATGGGAAAATGCTAATGAAAACATGGATGAAAGGGTCAGGCTAGCAGTTGTGTAATTGAAGTGATTTTCTTTTGATATGAGTGGAAATGAGGGAAAATGGAGGTTGGATTAGAGAAGCAATATGACCTGGGAGTATAGTCACCAATTCTATGTATCTTACAGGCCATGTTCTATTTGCTTTTTGTAAATAACATCAAGGGTATATGCATATACCGCAGTAAATAATTGAAAGCCATCTATTCGGTACATACGTAAGGCTCTCTTAGATAGGGTGGCTTTCCTATTGAAGCCTTTTTCTTTCTTAGTTTGTGATATTTTGAATACAAAAACAGAAAACTAAAAAAATTGCAGTAAATTCATTTTTCTCATAATATTTTGACCAAGGGTTGGCAATTTTTTGTTGCAATTCTTTTTCCAGAAAGTCGAGTCAGTGATTTTTTTATCTTGTTTCCTTGTGCAATTTTAGGTAGAAATAGATAAATTCCAGCGCTTGACGAGTATGTCCTTGGTATGTCAACATTTCGTTGAATTCGATGCCAGCATATCTAGGAAGTAAGTCGGAAAGTTACCTAAATCGACGGAAGATAATCTTTTCTAGGCGATATGAATGAAGTTTCATTCAGAATTAAACCACCAACTCATTACTTGGTACACTCACGGGTCATAGCATAGGAGAGGGAACGTAGGCAGGGTTTATTGGTCCAAGGAAAATGCACTTTGAACCAATAGGTAAGTACACTATTATATTCACGCGGAAATTGCCATAGATAGATGTGTCTATGTCAACCTCTATAGGAACTATAGGGGGTAGAAACTTGACCGGTTGTCAAAGCTCTTGGGCCCACGTGAACTCAAAACTAGAATCAGAATCGCTTAATAAATTGGATACGCTTGCCGCGTCCAATAAGAACATACAGGCCATATTGAGTTTAAAGGTAATGAAAAGCTGGTGTCACCAAAGAGGGCCATTAGGTTAAAAACTGGAGAAAAACGGTTGAGGTAACTATATTCGGTGCTCATGGGGATATGAATCCATACTCGCAGAATTGTTTAAACGTAATCAAGAAGAGCTTTAGGATCATAATGGGTGTACACATGGGTTACTGCAGGCGAAATTATAATATGGGCAAGCTAGGGATTTTTGTGAACGCTGTCCGCAGATCCTGTGTGGAGAGTGATGACGTCTACCTTCATTTTTTCGGGACCGTGTCCAACACTTGTGGAAAGTAGGTTAAGGTTCTAGGGAAAATATCAAATCAGAAATACCTCAGAATCCCGATTATAGGCTTGATCGACATAATGTAGTTAATAAGGACACTATAACCATTAAAGAGGCACAACGATGGTTTTAGGACGCAGCGCAATTTTCCTTAATATCATTATTATGGAGAGTATTTTTTGACCATCGTGCGAAACCTTCGATGGCCTCTCCTTCTTGAGGATTATTGTATTATCGCTATGTTGGGACACAATGCTTGGAAAATTTGAGTACTCGATCTACTAACACTTTTCCTAGGGCAGCCTATGGAATTCGTAAATCCATATACTAAGTGCTCCTATTAGCCTACGTAGGCTGTGTTAAACCTGGCTGAGTCTTTGCCAACGAAGTTAATGGTAATAAGCATTTATTAACCGATGATTCAGGGCGTAGATGGTTCTACGTTTACATGAGAACAACTTCTCAATTTGTTTCATCATTTTGAACACTCAACTATGTGCTGATTATCTGGTTATTAACATGTGTTTCTCCAGTTGTTGTAGGTTTATTATTATTATTCTGTTAAGGGAAATTGCACTGAACTCTGTTATGCCCCTTTTGCTAGCTATAGTGCACCTATTAACTATAGTATGTCAGGAATTTTAGTATATTTCATACTTCTATATATTTCAAATTTACATCTGGTATTAAATATTCTCCAGGCTGTGTCAAGTGTCGAACACTGTCCTAGAACGTGTATGGAAGTTTCGACACACTCCGCACAGAACCTGCAGGCATTGTCCTTAGATATCCCTAGCTTCATAGGTGATTATTTGGCCGGCAGTGATCAGTCAGTATTCCCACCATAATCCGAAGGTTCTTCTTGATGAGGTTTAAGGAGTCCTCTGCGCGCTTGGGTTCGTATCTCCCCATAAGCACCCTTTACCGCTCCATTCCTGGTAGGCTCGTCCAGTAAAGTTTCCTCAGCCGTTCCTTTCATAATCTTCAATCTGTCTGTTTATGTCCGACCAAAATGCAAAAACAAGGATCCCCATAAATAAATATATATTTTCCACTTATAAGTTTAATGTTAATATTAAAAGGTACGGTTTGGATGATTTTTTAGCTAACTATGGACTTCTTCCAGAACTTCAGAGTAGTTGCCTCTGAGATTCAAAAACTTACCTTGTCTACCAAGAAAATTTTTTAACATTTTTTAAAGAAATCCATATCCAGAGCAGCAAGAGTTTACGCAATATTGAACGAGACTTTTTGTAGGAAAACAAAAGAAATTCTCAAACAAATTGGAACAAATTGTTCTAGGGCCGCTATCGGATGATCAATAGGACTGAAAACATTTTAAAGTTGACGCGGTCGGAAGAAACATCAAGGTGATCATCGATTGACTAATACTTGCTTATAAGATGGCCGATTGCCTCGCTGAGAAATCGGAATAGATGTGTGTCAAGTAGTATTAAGATACGAAGCAAGTCCGTTGAAACGAAACCTATCCTTTCAGAACACTTTTTCTTCTTCCGTGTAGTTAAATTTAGTGGAGGAACCTAATAATAATAGTGTTGTCGAAAGCAACATTAATTATTGTTGTCGCTTAAAATCATAAAGTTCCACTGCTTGTATTCCTGTATACAAATAACCTGGTCATTATTTCGAACTGATTACATGAGTTCTCTCTATATTAATATAGATACACTCAATTAGGATATTCAACTCAATCTAATTTGAAATCATTCAGTCGTCGAGCGCAATAAAAGTCACAACAAAACATTCTAAGAAAAACTCCAAACTTCCCCCTCGAAAGGAGAAGCCGCAATTAAAAGGCATGTTCCGTACAGTTCTCGAGGATTGAAAGAAAAAAAGTTACAAACGGGAAAATAATCTCTTCCAGCAGAAAAATATGTTCGATCATTAGTCTTGCCTTACGTTCCCTCTTGGTCCATTTCCAGCTTTCGAAGTACCTTAAAATGAGCTAAATTCAAGAGAAAAAATCGGCTGCTATGTCCTTCACTGGAGCTCGTTCAAACATTATAGCATGGGCCAAGCGAACTACTTTGTAGGATCACCTGAAACACTTTCAAAACTTCCACAGGAAAATGCTCGCAAGAATAATTCCGTTGGTAGGCTTGTTCGACAAGGCACGAACGATAAGGGTATGCGATTTGAGCGGAATGCGCTCCTTCTAATTTTCAAGGATTTAAAGGATTTACATGTTCTTGCCGGAGGTATACACTGAAAACGGGCCAAGCATGTCTTTGTCAAATTCTGGTGATAAGAATATCTGTCTAACGATGCATCTCATCAATTTGGGTGTACTTAGAAAACACCCTCTCGTCCGCCACGTTGAAAGTGACAGAAAATAGAACAAAGTTTTTTGTATGCCTGCCTCGAGAAAATATGGGGAGTAATATTTCAGCTGTAGGAAAGCTTATCCCTTCGCAATATTAATCATCTTGTTATCATCGGGTGACAACGTTCACCCCCAAAGAGAAACTCATAATCGTTCCGTTTTCGTTTCGTATTCTTTGCGTCAATTCCATCCGGGAAATTGTAGGTGGGAAATTGGATAGAGAGCAGTCGTGCAAGCGCAGGTATGAATCCTGATAGAGCTGATGTTCCATTTTGTCGACACACAAGCACAATTCATGTCCAGAGGAATCAAAGAATAGACGTGCAATCGGAAGGCAAGGGGATGGGATCTATTAAAAATCAATAGATGCCATAATTTTTCTTAAATGATTGCTATTCAGGTGGAGAATCTTTTTTTATGAGTACGTTCACGGCATCATCATATCTCAGGATAGCATATCTAGGTATGCAGCACGGATATTGTAGACTTATGGTGTGTCGTCAAAGCAAAATAACTAGAAAGGATCACGTGTCTTGAAAGTTTCTATAGGACGTGACAAAGTTTTATTCGTACGTTTGCTGAAACTTAAGCAGATGACATTACTCGACTCACCCCAACGGGTCTTACGGAGGTAGACTAACAAGACCGAAATATATGATACACTGTCGGTTGCGAATGGGTTTCCATTTGGAAATTTCAATTCGTGTGGCTGAAATTGTTGGGGTTTATATTTTTCACAACTATTTTTTTAAATGGTCTACTTTACTTTTAAGATACTTTGCAAGGCTAGCTTGTTTTACTGCTGAAGACCATATTTGCGTTCACATTAATATTTTCTCAAATTTAATGGGTAACATACGCGACTTGTCAAGAATCTGATAAATTAAGACCGCAAAAGCTAATTGACGCCTTATTCGCAATAGTTCCTTCCCTCTTCAGACAGCATACGCAATCAACGAAGTCAAGGCAAACAATCTAACAACTCGAATGGCACCATTCCCATATGATACACTGTCTTTACACCCAAGTAATCATTTTCCTGATGCTGTCATGCATTATCCTTTCCCTGTAACGTGCGTCCATAAATCTATACAGTCCTCAGCATGTACTGAAGAATAGAGGTAAACACAATCACCCTCACTTCGGTCTCAAGACGAACGGAACCCCTCTAATTTGATATGCTTACCTAGGCACCTTGATGCTCTGAGGTAGACTACAGCTGGGCGGGCAACCACCATATACATCCTTAACTTCATGCCAAATGGGAATATTAAGTAGAAGACAAAGATTTTCGGAGACAGGTGTTTATGTCGTCATTTAGTTGCGTATTTTACGTAAATTTAATTTGTTGGTAACTGTCATAGTCATGGTTCCTGAATGTTCGATGTCGCCCACAAAACCCAACCAGATTTTCCATAACGTTGCCGAGATCCTGGTAAATGAAGCCCCAGTCGGAAGTGGTGTAGAATTGAGTGTGGAAAGGAGTTGAAATGACGAGGGCACGACAAAAACATGTACTTAGTATTCGTTGCTGCTGGAGCCTTAATGCAATCAATTTCTGAACGTTCAAAGTTGTCTTTTCCTATAAATTCTCTGGATTTGTTGATTAAGAAAGGTACTTAGAGATTAACAAGGATTGGCCTGCAGGGGTTAAGTGTTCATTAACGATGCTTCGTCTGGGGATAGTTTGAGTTGTGTAATTTCTAATTTCTCCCCACTCGCTCTGGTCTTTAGTCTATTTGTGTGCACGCCACAATGATTTTGTTGTGTTAATTGAAGTGGAACATGTACACCCTGAACCTGGAATTCATACGGCAAGCATCATGTCATTGAAGCTTTCCTGTAATAAGAATATGACACAAACAGGTGTCACATACTCTCCTCTTCTAGTTTCAATATTTTTCAATTAGATTTAATTAAAATTGTGATATGCTGTCAGTCACCACAAATTTCTGTAGCAAATATTCGCTGCACGTAGTAACTCCCCATCGAATTTTCGAACACTAATAACTGACATTTCCGCATTTCAAAAGCAACGTGTAAATTCATTTTATTTTATAATCAACGTTAAAAATGCCACATCTGAAGCGTTTTAATATTTAGTTCAGAAAAGAAAGTTTACAAGTTAAGTCCTGTATAAAAAGTATGAAGGATTGACGAATTGGCGTCAAAGTTGAAATAATAAAATATGAACGTTAGTGATTTGCTCGTTATTATTATTTCCGCTTACTTCCCTGTTATTTTCTTAGGGGCCCGGAATATGAATCCCAATTTAAATAAAAGGCCTAGGCCAGGTTTTATTAATACGTTTTTCATTCACTATTTTTTCCCGTTCCAGATTTCTATTATTTTGAAATTGGGCAAACAATTTTCATAATTTTATAAAAAAATTGTAACTTGTTTTGCTTTTTAAGGTTTTGTGTAAACACAAAAGCTTATTCAAATCGGTTTACTGTCTGTCTGTCAGTCTGTCTGTCTGTCCGTCACACACATTTTTCTCGGAGGTGGTTCTAGCGATTGACACCAAATTTGGTAGAAAGGCGGGAACTGTACGCTCACGCATATAGTGAGTTACATCCATTTACGTCGAATTTAAGAGGGGTGCAACTTTTTTTTGTCAACAAATATTGTCACGTGAGATATCAAATTAAAGGTCTCGGTTAGTACTTTTCGAAGCCCATCTTAGTTTTGACATTTGCTGGAAAGGTGGGGAGTGCGGGGGGTTGAAAGTGATAATTTCTTTAACGAACCCATTCTCAGAAATCCGAAAAAATCAGGGAGCTGCCACTATATGGTGCCTAGGCCCCGAAATACCCTCCATATCGATACCTGCTCAAATAAAGTTAATGATAGTACATTACTATAATTTTTAGTAATTGACAGGAAAAACCCCCTTAAGTTCACTCTAGACTCCCGAAATTTTGCAGCAATGTATGTTACAGCATAGAACATAATTTGGTGAAAATCGCACTATTACTAACAAAGTTATACTAGGTCAAAACTGTCGCTACTCTACAAATTCGAGACTATGAATGTCAATATCACTCGAAAGTGGATATTCTCACATAATATATGCATATTTTACGTGCTACATGCTAATGGGACAAATGCACACTCAAATCTCTTTATAAAAGAAATGCACAAAACCTTTCATACCTGAAGCGTCTAGCTTCTGGTTTCCCGACTGGTTTTAACTTGAGTTGTTTACTGGACAACTTAACAAAAATTGACTGATTTCGATAATTTTTTTTGGTAGAAGTGATGCCCCAATGTTGAAAAAAGTTTACTTTCGGGAAAATGTGTTTAAAGGTAAAACATGGTATAAAATCCAATTGCAGAAACTTACGACTGAATCTGCAATGTCAGCTCCGTAGGGTTTTTCTTCCTTATCAAGGAAATGTTCTTGGTTGGTCTTATTTTCCTGCCCTTTTTGCAGTGTCACTGACTCTACGCTCGGAGATGTGGATGCGTTTTTCGTCTCCCAAACTACTTCCTAACACATCAATGACTTTCAAAATGGACAAAAATCCTTCGTTGGGGATTATTACTGCAAAATGGGCAGGAGAGAGGTGTTACATCCAAATATAGCTTTTCAATGATTCCTTGCTGTTTTGAGTATGTACATCCGAGCGTCTTTCTAATAAGCTATCAAGAGATAGATTCTCGAATGTCAATTTCATGAACCGGGTCAACTGGCTTTGGATTTGGAAAGAGAGACAAGTAGCAGAGCATCGAAGGCGTTGATCAATTTGTACAAATATCTAGGAAGCGTGCTTTCTGCCAATGGTGTCACTAAACTGGATGTTGGTCGGTGTGTTTACAGGGCTGGATCCAGCTTCGCTGCCTCGTCTAAAAACTGAAAATTCAAATATTTCAACATCCAAATCAAGTTGAGACTGAGGGAAGGAGCACATGGGAAGTGACCACCGCCGTTACTTGAAAGCTCCAAACCTTGGTGAACACTTGTCTATGGCTATGTTGTCAATGTGTCGTTTAGAAGTTGATGAGCCTAGCCTTCCTTCTCTGCTGTCCTTGCGTTTAGCGTCGCGAGAAACACTACTAGCTATTGTAATAACTATGCGCCCTATGTCAGCTAGCCACTTGAATCACTTTTTCAATCCTCACCAGCATGGCTTAAATGATGTTTTAGAGACAGATCATCCGCGGAATGCAACGTGTTTATTAGTCACAGCCAACTCTCACAGGAGGTTGTTATACGGCCCTCTTCCCCCTTACTTATCAACAAAAACTCGCAACCTTCCCCTGAGTAAGAAAATTAGCAAAGAAGCTTTGAACGCATCGAGAAGCATATCGGGCTTATACCTTAATACTAGTATCAAGATTTAGCGAAATTTTCCGCGGTTTTATACAAGTATGCCGACGACTTCCCGTCACTAGGTCTTTTTTCCGGAGACAACCTAAACTAATGTTATACTCTTCACCATTAAGCCAACTAGTGTTTCAGTGGCGATTCTTCTATCTGCCCTTCTTAAGTGACTTATCGCAGATTTACCTATTTCAACTTCATCAAGATCTCCGCTTGACCTCGGAATTTTTAAGGAATCATTTGTCATTTCGCAAGGAATGTACTGGTGATCACTGGCCTTGTAGTCTTCCACCACAACCTAGCGTTATATTGCGCCCAGCATTTCGTAGCAAATATTACATTGGGGATAGTCTGCCCATAAGTCATGCGTTGTAATTTCCCAATGCTACCTAAATCAGAATAGTGTATCCTCTCTGACGGTCACCTATAAAACTCGTTCGCTATGACAGGGTGGTTGAGCCATGCTCAATTCAAGGGCACTAGTGTTGCAGATTCTTCCACCTAGGAATCATCTTTCGTATTTTACATAAGCGCTAAATGTATCAGAATACCCGATTCGTGAGCCTTCAATCCGAACGAGAGGTTTAGATTCAGTTTGAGTTATCGTGCTATATGCCACATCAATTCCATCAATTCAAGAGGTCCACCCTTCTGGATGTAGGTTATGGTATTCGGCTTGACACTTTCTGCAACTCTCCTTTTAGGAGCTCGAATCGCTCTGGACGATGAAGGCGAAGTACGTCCTCTTTAAATACACTGATACTTTTACGTGGTACAGTTGTTTTGTCCGTCATACTGTGGATTATATGGTCGCTTCCTTGGTCCCCGATTCTAGTTCGACAAATATAATGCCGATTCGAGTCCTTTTGATAAATATGGTTGCCTTCCCGCAACTTCTTGCTTGTTACTGTGCCGGATATGCTTGGTGGAGAGGGCGCTTAGATGTGACTTTCTCATTTACTTTTTCCTTTTTCCTTTTGCTTTTTCCTTTTTCTGGTCATTTTCTAGTTTATTTATTATCACATCATCTCCGTCTTTTCTTGATGCTGTATGGTTCATTTGGTAACACCTTGCAGTAATTTTTCCTGCTATGTCAATAAACCCAGCTCTCCGTAGTTTCTCCTTTTCTCTCTTTATTGACTGCTTTCAGCTACTCTTTAGCGGTCTTCCATGTAAGGAGATGAGCTCAGCGAATTTCTTCCCCTTTGTTGCCCCGTATTTCACGACGTTAGGCAGTCACACGTGCTGAGCAGTAACTTTTCTTCCTTCCCTTATGATTGACACAAGTAGCATCATATCTTTACAGAAGTATCTTTGCTAGGTCGCGGCCGTAACTTCTGCTTCTTGGGAAGGAGTTTATGGTATAATACTCGTTTGAATCACGAGAGGCGGTGAACACGGGATATTATTGTTCTCCTAAAAGCGTTGATCAAATTATTAATAAAAATAATCGTCGGCACCACAATTCAATTGGATCAGGGACTTGAGGTGTGTTAGAACACTTCATTCAAGACCGTAATGGCACACGACAAGATGATAGTACAGCTGTGAGATTTGCCAAAGAGCTGCTCCCATGAGATGCATCCCATGTATATTAAGGGGGTCATCCCATGTAAAGGCCGTTTTTGGGTTTTTCTTTAGAAATTTTTTGTGACCTGGAAAAAGATACAAATATGAATTTTTCACCATAGATTTAATAATATCTTGAGCGTGCACAGTAATTTCTCCAGCCCGATTGCAGAGTTCGTTATTGAAATATAGAGCAATTTATACACCCATCTCCAAAAAAAGGTGTTTTTCTGCTACCACGCTAGAGGGCGCTGTAATCATCTCAAAGAAAAGAAGTAAACGGTATTTTAATGTACAGACTTAACTACAGTCCGCAAACTAGGATTATTAAAAAATATTAAAAGCTAGATTTTTGGTGCCGTGTTAAACTTTTTTTGTGAATTTTGGTGTTTTTTCGAGGCTTCTTCAGTGAATAAAAAAAAACTACTGAATGAATTGCAGTTTCCTAGTTTGCGGATCGTAGAAATATGTTCTGAATAAGTCGTGAAAATTTCAAAGAATTTGGTTGGATAGATTTTGAGCTATAGTGGCAGCCGATTTTCAACATGCAGTTTCGAGAAAAACGCATTTAAAAAGCAGAATGCGATTTTTAGCCATAAAACCTTAACTGACCGTTAATCTGCTATACCTAATCCATAAACCTTAGGTTTCTTGAAGAAACACATGTACAGCCTTGGCTTTAATTCTCTTCCTTTTAGCGAAGTCATTCGAACGTCATTCGGACCGATAAATACGCGCTTTATTACGGCGATCGACATAAATCTGGCATGTGGCTTATCACACACACGAACGACTCCGAATATCAAAAAATCACTTTACCAATATGTTCTACATTACATATAGATACAATTGATGCCAAAAAACATCGATTCCGCTGATCCGACACACGGGATGACCCCCTTACGGTAATGCGACAATTGTCAGTTAATATTCAATGTAAAGCCATGAATCTATCATATACCGGGTCATTGTTGTCGCTGCTCATGTTAGTTCGTTATTAAGCTAAGCGGTGGTAAACTGGAGCTGTCCACTGAGGGATGTGAGCAGATTTCCCAAATGTAAGTTTGCCCTGAGTTTGAGTACCCAAACCGTTATATTTACCTATACTTTCCTGCGAATAGTATAACGAAAGTCTCAATGTGGGGTGACATCTTTTCGGTTGAACAAGGCTTCGAATGTACGAGCATATTTATAGATTTTATAAAGGTCAATTATTCGCATTCGAGGAATGCTAAGGCAACGGATGAGATAGAAATTGCGGCTTCGCTTAGTCTTCTTTACATTCTTCGATTTTAACATTCAATCTTCATTTAGATTTATAGGTAATGATTGAGTTCAAAGCCTGCACGAATCTGCTTCAAAGCTGTATTGAGCCTGTCGAAATTTGAGTTTTTAATGGTTGGATGAAGAATTGAAGAAGTTTTATCGTTTAGTTCCTGTAAGGCACATTTCTGTACTTTTGCCTTTTGAGAACATTCAAAAGTGTCAAACCATAAACAAAAAACTGAGAGAGTTCGAGAGGGGCATAACTTTTTGCAATAGAGTTGGCTGAAAAAAGAATTTCGTTTATGAAACTGCGAAAAATAAAGGATGAATATCTCTACGCATAAAAATCACGGAAGAAAATAAGCTATTAAAAATTTGTTTAGTTAGGAAAGGAAACAATACTGGTGTTATACCTTCACAGCCGAAACAGAAATATACTATATCTATCTACTATATCTCAACCAAACAAGTCGAAATCTGATAACTTGTCGCTTCAGGTATGAAGGGTTTTATATATTTATTATGTAAGAATATTTGAGTAGACATTTGTTCCACTTCTACCTAACTGGTAATATTTGTGCATTCAATATTCACTTTGGTGTGATGGTGATATTCAGTAGATTGGTATAAAAGAGACAACTTCGACCTATGGAGCCTATTTGAGGTTTTGGAGCCGTATAGTAGTAACTTCCTGTTTTTTTTGGATTTCTTGGTTGAGTAATTTTGAGAATAGGCCCACGAAAGGCAAGATCACTTTCCAACTCCCGTACTCCCCCTTTTTGAATCAAATGTTAGAACTGATGCCAACCTTGAAAAATGCTTATGAAGATCTTTCATTTGATACCCAATATGGCTATACTCGTTGAAAAAAAAATTTACACCTCCCTTTTGTACCTATTTAGACACGATGTTATACACTACCTGTGTGACAATTCACATTTTCCACTTTTTCCCCAAATTTCAAGTCAATAACCGTTTTTAAAAGCGTGCCAGTGAAAGACAGAAGACAGGCAGACTTTACCCAGATTTTAATAAAGTTTTTTTCAAAGTGATGAACCGATAAGTATTATCCATTTTTTCAGATAAGTTAAATTGTAAATCGATGATTACACGAATACATAGCACTGGTAACTTGCAGGGATTCCCCCTTAGTGTCCAAGTTTTTCTATAATTTTACCTCAATGACATTTTATGGCGATAATGTGATCTCAGCAATTGTTCCTGGCTCTCAGGAGCGTAAAAAATCAACCGCGTCTATCATAAAGCGAGTGAACTAAACAATCCTTGGGTACTGAAAATTTGATTACACCATTACTGATTTTTAATGTCTAATGTCTGTAATTTCGTGGTATTGAATAATCTGCAATTCCACATGCCATGTTCGTAACGCAAATACTACAAGCATCAATCGTTGTGAAATATTTGGCAGAATGCTCACACAAAGTTGAGGTTGATATTCATTACTTTCACTTCCCCTAATCCTTTCACGATACTAACAGAGCAAATGACATTGCATCCATAAATTTCTTTCATAAAATAATTGAGAACCTTCCCTTCCATTTTCACTGTAGCAATTTCTGCAAATTATATGTGACCCAGTTTAGCAGCCAACCATAATATTAACTACACACATTCATCTCAACGATGCATAAAACCCTTTTCGCTTTCAATAAAAATTCACCACAGCAATTTATTTCTGTATCAACCATGAAATTTGTATGAAACTATCGACCATACACACACATGGACTATAAAAAAATGGAACTGAAAAGACGAATAGTCATCGTGATAGTTCCAAAAAAATGTTAGATTTTATGATAATTTCAACTATGGCATTTCTGTATCTTCCGCAGGCATGGACCATTTTTGTTTTTATTAAATTTCACTTCCCCCGTTGGGATGTTTACTTTTCGTATATTTTTTTCGAGGGCAGCTCTATAGAAAACTAGGAGTGGGTTGGGCCCATGATGAGGAAAACAACTTGACTCGAATACAATGAGTTCCAATCCCGTGAAATGCATGTGAAGAATAGAGATCAGTGAATAGGAAGAATCCTGGAGATGATAAAATGTTAATACGACTACTTTTGAAATGAAATGAAAAGATAAAGTAGAGCCTTGAGGATAACCTTGAAGTCCATATATTTAGCATTATGTGAATATTCCGCAGGAAAATTTGATGTTGGGATCATAACAAGGAATATTTTGATAATTGGATATTGTGCTTTTTGGTTCTTGCTTGATGAAGAAATGTATTCCCTTTGACGCAATTTAGATGAAAGTATTATACCGACCAGCTAGGAGTCGCTAGCAAAATCTTATATGTTTAGTGTATGGAGTGCTATCTCTCACATCCTGCATACCATGAAACTCATAGCAGCGTGCTAAAAGCGAAAAGCTTGACAAACTCATTTATTACTTTTTCTTTTGAGAACACTCTGCACCTTCAATGCTTCTCCCTCAAAGTTAACGCTGTTCGGCTAATTCAGATTGCTTGAAGGATTCGTAATGAAAAAGGTCTAGTTCAAGGAAAAGATTTCTAAAAGAAAGGTTTCGATACTAAAATGTGAAACTCAGTCTTGTCTTCAATGAATTGAGAAGTTATGTTATTACGATTACGTTCCTTCAGCCAGCTTTCAGCTACCACCGCTAATGTATGTTTTGAACAAGTCGGAAGTTAGGGCTTCTAGTATGTTCGGCTTAATGTATTTCATATCCTACGTATGTAAGGCTATTTACAGAAGTATAGTAGATTCATATAAAAAAAAGCAGCTTCTATCTACTATAATTTATTAACAACTGTAGGATTTTCATAACTCTTTGCAATATCGAGTTCTGCATTATGAATCTGTTTTACAGTTAACTCAGCAAGATAAAAAAAATTGAAATATAATTGTTCCCTGTACCCCAGCTAAAAGCGAACTACCACTTGGAACGCTTAACCTTGATGACTATAAGTCGATCTCAGCTATTTGGAACTTTATCATTCAGTGCAACGTTATGCCATGAGTATGGGTAATGCATAATTTTAACATTGTTTAGTAAAAGAAGCGGGATCTTAAGTTAAACTTTTCACTTCAATTTCATTCCGACGATATTTAATTTTCTCTTCTTGTTCTTGTGCGTCGACCCGATGTCATTCGTTGGTCTCCAGAAATCTTCGCTTCACAACGAAGATAACAGAAGACAGAAGATGACAGAAGTAACAGAGTGTCATATAATTTCTGAAACTGAACAGCTGCTAACTTGTGTCGCTTCGGTGTTTTCCTGAGAGTCGTTTACTTTCCACCTTACCTTTCAGTAGGCATTTAGAAATTCTTTTGAATGCTATACATGACCAGACGATTGGAGCTTTCAAATTTAAACATGATGCCTTTTGGTTGGTTGTATAATATGTACCGGTTCATCTCATTCTCCATCCTTCGCCCACCTGAGAACTGAACGTTCGAAAGCATTGAACAGGAATCGGAATGGAGGGTATTTCAGAACCTAAGCATCATATAGTGGCAGCCTCTTGATTTTTTTATTTATTTATTTTATTGTTAATTTAATTTTGTTTTAAATATTTTTATTAAAAAACGCGCTGTATTTATGAAAATAAACAAAATCGATTTTCCGAAAGTTCTGTATTGGTTTTCCCTTTAAGTACAATGCGTGGGTCCGTACCGGACCCTGAAAATCACTCAAACGTCGGGATATCGCGCGTATCTATCGGAATATAACACGCGAACTAAAGATGACAATCAAAACTAAGAAACCAACGGCTTGATAGCACGTGGGGAGCCGTAAAACTGCATGTAGCATCTTTAAAATAATATTAACAAGACTATAAATTTTAAACCTATTTTGGTCCTTGATGATTCTAGATTATACGTGTAGCTTCAAAAACTAATCATACAACCGCATTGAGGAGAAAAGTAAATATTCATTCAAGATAGTGCGAAATGCAGACTTTCTCCTTTTGTTTTTTTGCCTTATAATACTAAAATATTGTATGGATTTGTCGGTGTTCTCAACTAACGACTTATCTGCAGGTAATGGAAGGTCTAATTTGGCTAGTCTGTCTGGTTTACGTGGGGTATAAGCCGCACCAAATGTTTGAAGCGACTATCAGTAGAGGATCTTAATATCTCTGAAAATTTCTGACGTAGCGTGGCTGCGTACTGTACAGGAAACATGATTCATGGTCTGCAGGTCTCAAGATCTTACTCAATTCTTCCTGGTTGCTGCAATGTGCCCAATAATGGTTCCCTTTCGGCGCTCCTCGAAATCCAATAAGAAAGCGTTAAACACTTCACAAACGGCAAATTTTCCTCGTTTATCGTCATTGCTTCTCTGATACCGGCCTCAGTTTATCAGTTGCACGTTTAAAATCAATTTTCTGGACCGTTCAAAAGTTCAATTAAAAACTCTGAGCTCAAAGCGGAAACATTGTTATTCAATAGCGATCCCGAACCAACTCAAGCGAGTCTGGAATAACGATTCCGCGGCATAAGCGGTCTCCAGCTTAATTTCGATGTATGACCTTTCGCCCAATTGGATGAAACGTTAAAAATGCATTTCCAATAAACAACATAGTCAGATCCATGAAGCAACAACAAACAAAAACGTTATTGATCATTTTGAAATATTAGGGAGTTTCTTCATTGAAATTGAAAATATGTTGATAGATCTTATCGTTTTGAATAAAGTTAGAAGGATTTTATCTATAAAATTGTAAAAATAAAGAAACAATGATAACTTTTTAATTAATTTTTAATATAAATGAACGTTGGGATGGGAAACAGGAAATTTAAAGGAGTGAAGTGGGGAAGCTAGGAAATACTAGAACAACGAAAGCATTTTAGCAAATAAATTTTCCCCTCAGTTTGTCATCAGACGAAACGAACGAAATATGGCATATGCAATTGAAGCCGCAAGTACTATACTTGAAAAAGTTCACTAAAACATTTCTCCTGAACATGATGACTTTGTCAATGAAAGGAAACGATTTCAACAAAAAAGGAAATAGATATTTTACTGTACTTTATACTCTTCCCAATTAAATCGCTCAAAGTCATCTTTATATGTGGTAGCCAGCTATCCTCAAATGGAACATAGTACAACAAATGCCTCTACATTTTCGCTAGCGAATTGTTGAAATAGGTTTGAGCTTTCTCCAGTGCTTCCAAGGAGAACTTTTCTTTAACTGTTCTGAGACCGGCGTTAAGGCAACCCCCGTTGAAGCCAGCAATGGAGTTGTAGCCCTTTTTCAATATGTGATTTTTGAGAATGTAAGCTTCGTATCAATGTGATCCCGGATGTGCGGCTGGCATGTAGAATTAGTTCTTTGTTTGAGTTAGCGTCAGAAAGAAGTACCGGGTCACGCAGCACTGACATTTTCAGCGAAGGCTTGGAACTTTTGAATAACAATGGCGTTTGCTGGTGTGAAAGTAGCTGGATTTTTAAGATTTTGTATAGAACTGCGAAAGAGGATTTCGTGCTGTTGATACTTCTAGTCAAATTAAGTTCAACGCGACCGTTAACAGTGATAACACCTCCTCAATATTGAAATTGATTGAAATGCTGCAAATGCAAAGAGTGACATGTCCTCCTGACGGAGAAATTTGGCTTTGTTTAGTCCGAATTTCTTCGGCCCCTTCTCCTGAGCTGATAGGGTTTGGTGAAGCCTATCACGTCTTCTAGATTAAGTAACACGGAGAACGTCGTTAAGAACAGGGAAGAAGAAGATTCAAACCTAAGCACTGAAGAAGGCAACAAGAAGTCCCCTAAATATGTATATTTCTCAATTTATAAATAATTTTTAGTAAAGTAAAAGGAAACCCAATAACTAACGCAGAATGCAACTCTGCGTAAGCGTTTGCAGTTCCCACTTTCCCACCAAATTTGGTGTCAATCGTTGCAACCGTTTCCGAGAAAAATGCGTGTTACAGACAGACAAACACATAGACAGACAGACGGACAGAAGTAAGCTGAACTCTTCAAGAGGTTATGCAAGAAAGTGGATTTCGATCCATGGGGAGGTGCATACAAGGCAGTTATGGCGTCAATCAGGGGTGACCGCTCACCGCCGATCACCAACCCTGATTTGCTTGGGGATATCATTAGTACTATCTTCTCACAAGTTTCAAGTGAATAGAACTTACCCACTGTCCAGATAGATCCCGAGGTAACTACTGAAGAAGTCTTGTAAGCCGCGAAGAAGATTGCTGAAAATAAAGCCCTATATTTAGGAGGCATTCCGATTAAAGCACTGACAGTGGTTATCAAAACAGTTCCAAGGTGGTTCACTGAAACATTTACCACGTGCTTCAAAGATAGGATTTTCCTGGAAAAGTGGAGGAAACAGAAGCTTGTGCTAATTCCGAAACCAAATAAACCTTTGGATGATCTTCCGTTTTATATCGTTTTATATGGCAAAATGGAGCAAAATAATTGCGGCTTTAGCCAAATTGAGACAACCTGCGGTGTTCCACAAGGATCAGTCCTCAGTCCTTTCCTGTTGATAATAATGTATGACGGAATTTTAATGTTGCAATTGCCCAAAGGAGTGACAATTATTAGTTTCGCAGGCGACATCGGAGTGACTATCGTGGCACAAGATACTGATGAGGGATACTCACAAACGAGGCAATTTTTGAAATCACGTCTTGGCTAGAGGAAGTTGGTTTGACGCTCGCAGAACATAAAACTGAGGTAGTTTTGATCACCAAGCAAAGGAAGCAAACGCCGAAAAGGGTCAGGTTTGGCGAACACACCATACAATTGCAGCCAACACTTAAATACCTAGCAATCATGGTTAACCAAAAACTGAAATTCTAGTTCCTCTATTGCTGGCAAGAATGCTAAACAATATAGGTGGACCTAGACAAAGCCGACAGCTCCTTATCACGAGAGTTGTGAGCTCCATCATGCTTTATGCAGCTCCAGTCTGGGCGCCTACCGTACACCATCAGACGAAACAGCTTGTGTGATAGCAGGCATGGTCCCCATCGTCATCTTGACAAACGAGGGTCGACGTCTCTATGACCCACCATATGCAATCGGCGAGTCCTATATCTATCGACGGCAGTCAGCACGAAGTGAATCTATTTTGGTATGGCACGAAATGATTCACCTAAAGGATGCTAGACACACAGGATTACTGCAGATGTCTCAAAAGGGATGAAACGAAGGCACGGTGAGGTTAGTTACCACCTAACTCAATTCCTAAGCGGACACGGAGGGTACCGTGCATACCTTTATCGCTTCGAGCGTGAGGACATGTATGAGGATTCCGGAAGATACAGAGCATGTTGTTTTAAACTGCCGCGGTTCGCCGCACACAGAACGGAGGTGGAAGTTGACGCCGGGGCACGGTTAACACCCGAGAATATTGTGGACCACATGCTAGCCTCTGAAACATCTTAGAGGGCGGTAAAAAATTAATGAAGGTGATCCATAACCTGCTGAGGAAGGAGAAGTTTTGGAAGAAAGTTACAAATAACCATACGAGGCGCAGTTCGTAACTAATCCTACCCCGCGACATAATACAGAAATGGCAGTCCTGCGGGGTAAACGAAGCAGGAGGTAGTGGTTTTAGTTGTAACCGTATGGCAGGAGCTAGCGGTAGGTTTTGAACCTTTCCATCTTCCAACGCATAAAAAAAATATAGACAGACAGTAAACCGATTTAAAAAGCAGGTGAGAATAGATCTAAACCTATGCCCACTGTTGCAAAATGCTTTTGAGGAATAAACCCGTTTTTATCCGAAGCGTGGAGTGCTTTTAGAGTTATAAACTCACAAATTTCCATCTATTTTAGTCATCTCTAACAACAAACAAGAAATACTTGGAGTGAATTCTTGATCCCCATTGAAATGGAAGTTACTACCTACCTCATTGAGGTATAAGATGCGTTAAGTTGTTTAGTACTACCAAGAATACATATTTCCCTACCTACATATTCTCCTAGACGCCTGCGTGTTGTAACTCCTGCTCTCTCAAACGGACTTAGGGCCGTATTTTGAGGTGCTAGCTACTGTTCAATTTATTAAATTAAGCCAACAATTAGCTTTACCACCGTTATCGAAGTGAACCTCGCTCCACCATGGCGACCTTAAACTCAAAGAGTGTCGAAATTCATATTTAAAACACCACAAACGGACAAATAGTGAAAGGGAGGAAGGCTTGGCGATTTGCAAGAAAACTTCAAGGTGAATTTTTAAATAAATAAATCACAAGTAACAATGGGCAAATAATAAAAATTTTATAAAAGCAATTCCAGATTTGTTATTAAGGCTGTCGAAGCCATAATCTTCTCAGATGGTTTTCAGGTTCATTACACAATCTTTCCCACGAAGTACTATGGGAAATAGGAGTAGCAAAAATAAAGAAAACCGGAAGCTGGACGCTTCAGGGTATGAAAGGTTTTGTGTATTTCTTATATGAAGACATTTGAGTGAGCATTTGTCCTATAAGTACGTAGCAGGTAATACATGTGTATATTATGTGAGACTCTCTACTTTCGGGTGATATTTACATTTACAGTCTTGAATTTGCAAAGAAACGACAACTTTGACCTATAATAACTAAAAAAACTAAACTAAAAACTAATAATAGTACGATTTCCATCAAATTTGGTAGAAACATGCTCTGTTATAACATACATTGCTGCAAAATCGTGGTATTAGGGGGTTGGGGGTGTTGGTTTTGCAACCAATTACTAAAAACTGTAGTAATATATTATTATTAACTTTATTTGAAAGGATGTCGGTATGGGAGGTATTTCTGAGCCTAGGTACGATATAGTGGCAGCCTTTTGATTTTTTTTTAGATTTTCCAGTTGGGTAGTTTCTGAGAATGGACTCATTAAAAAAATGACCACCCCCCCAATAAATGACTAAGAATGAAACTAAGACAGGCTCCATAAAGTACTAACCGAGAGCTTTCGCTTGATACCCCACATGACTATATTTAGTGAAAAAAAAATGTGCACACCCCTTTTGTAGGTATGAGGACCGCCTTAAATTCAACGTAAAAGGATGTAACTCACTGTATTCGTGAGCGTTCACAGTTCCCACATTTACACCAAATTTGGTGTCAATCGCTATAACCGTCTCCGAAAAAATGTATGTTACGGACGGACAGATAGACAGACAGTAAGCCGATTGTAATAAGGTTTTGTTTTGTGCTATAGCAAGTTATTGTCAGAACATTAATACAGTATGCTATTTGCAGACGACAAAGCAAGCAACCACATTTGAGAAAATCTTTACATCTATTAACTTTGTAATCATAGTATGCACCAGCGGAGAATGAAGGACAAACCCCCATCTTTAAAAATAAAGTAACAGGTAAAATGGAGCTACAAATCAGTCTCATGTCAAAATGTCTTCAGCGCACTTGAACATTAAATTCAAATGGCAGCACGTTAGTTTCACATGACTAGCCCACTATTCGCGCATACATCATCCCATAAAATTACAAATTCACATGCAGTTTTTTTTCGGATATTCGAGGTGGGTTGTTTGCTTTTAATATGAGCCCTTACATAATTAGTTAATTTGGGCCGATGAAAAACTATAGTACAGATGGGCCAGAAAGAGTGATGCTTTTTTTCCGACCTAATTTTGGAGGAGGCTCAGTCATACTCTGTGCACTTTCCAGCACTCATGCCTATCTTCTTCCTGCTTTCCTTGGTGCTATTTTTGCCTCTTGTCTCCTTTGGGGACTCTTTTAATAAATAAACTGAAAAGTGTAAGACAGAGCAATAACAATGAAATTTCACTAGAAAATATGCAAAATCAATGTGAATTTATAATTTTATGAAGCAGTGTATTAGTGCAAAAAATATTCTCAAAATCCATTAGAAAAGATTTTCGAATACAAGACGATTACGTTAGCAAATCCAAATTTGCACGTCATCGGTTGGGACTCTGTCTCATTTCACTTGAACACGTGGCGAAAAGAAGACGTGGCCTCTGACGGAAATGCGTCAATCAAGGCAGAAAGGCTTAACTTCAGAAAATATCAGGTGCACTTTCATAGCAGATTGCTCTGTGGAAAGATAATCCAGGAAAGCAGAGCTACCAAATGACTATCATATAAAAGCGCAAATAGGACTCAGGTTATTAAAAAGTAAGTGAATGCACTCTCCATGACTACCTAGCGCAAATGCAAGTCAAAAATAGAAATTCCTCGAATGAATGAAAAGTCGAAGCTCCCACGACTGGGGAACCCTCCCATGAAACATCAACCTTCAAAAATATCATTTTGCCTACCTCCCCCACTCCCTTTGGACATCACGACTGAGAGATTTATCGTCTATTGTCTTGGCCCTATTATGCTCGCCCACCCACTTTATAAACAAATCTCCTTGAATATTTAGTGAAACAACGGATGCCATTTTATTATTAGACAGCAGTTTCGGCATTCTCGCCGACCGTTCTCATGACTGTGGTGAAATTTTCATTGAGTGTCTCACTATATCCATTAAACACATTTTTCAGCTAGTTAAGATTTTTCCTCTATAGAAATGAAGGTTATGAGGAATTCTGTTGACTCTGAGTAGTTTTCGTGCTTTTGTTGTCTGCAGACATTCTTTCTCGAAATTATAGTTTTACATTATTATCTAATGTTGTAATAAAAATGAGCAGAAAACAAAATATTTTGAAAAAAAGATGAAGAAAGTCGGGGCTATTTGTAATCCTGGGGATGATGAATTATTGAGTCAGATGGTCTGCTAATAATTTTGATGAAATATTTCAGCGATGCATTTTATAGTCTTGCAGTTTTAGTAATGGGGTAAGATGATATTTGCTTTATTACAGAGGAAAGAGTAGGATTATAAAATGGAGATTACAAAATTGTTAAAAAAATTGCAATAGAAATATATGAATATAACGTATGTAGCGGCTAAAGTGGGTGTTATTCAACTAAAATGTATCTTGAATGAATTCACAAATTGGCAATTAGCACCTTCCTTGCGACATTAAATCACACATAGATATGTAATACCCTCAAAAGTGTATTGGAATGCTAAGAATACCATGCCTTTGCCTGCGTTTGAACCCACTATACTAAGCAAGTAGAAAACTGAAAGCTAGGCCAATTGAAGCCCAATATGGAAATCCATTGAAATTACCAGTTATCTGGACCTTGGACTCCAGGATCTCTTCCCTCCAACTATTTCGATCCATCGTTCGAGTCCTCCAATTTCGAAATTCGAACAGTGATGCGCCAACAGAATCTATGGTTTTGGGGTTTGTCCACCTTTATCCACTTTGTCTTTCTGCCCTCTCTTCGAAAACCCTTTTAGATATCCGTCAACGCAGCCAGCCCATTGCAACTTCTGGAGTTTGGTTAATTTTCAGACTTTAGGGCAGCCAAATATCTGTGCTGGCCTAATTCATGATTATATCTGATTCTCCATTGGTCGTCCTCTCGTTTATTTCCGATCCGTTATTCAAAAGTTTATGTTAGGGTCCATATTTCTCATCTATAGCATAGCACAGGCCTTACTGTCCTTTTGTAAACTCAGAGCAGCAGAGCAGAGTATTCAATCAACCTTTAAAATCGGTCCGATCGAGTAAAAGGTTCCGCTTGCGAGCTCTTCGTTTTATTACGTCAACTTCGCTTGCATCTTTTGTTAGTTGTACACTTAAGTATATAAAGTCGTCTGGATTTTCCTGCTTGTACTCACTAAATGTTATATTTTGTCTGGTGGGTATTGTTTTCTTGGGCTGCGCTATAATTTTTGGCTTAATTTGTACACCAAAATCGTTTGCTATTCCATCTAGGTCCTTTGCTGGTTTGCACGATTACACCATAATGCCTGAGTAGCGTGTCTTATGTGTTCATCTTTCGTATAACCTACTCCAATGCCATACTGAACAGTAGATATGTCAACTCCTTGCTTTAATCTAACGTTCGTCCTAAACGCATCTCCCAGGCTGTTATTGACTTCGACTTGCGCTGTTGAGTGGGACATTGTCATTCTGATAAGACTTACCAGTTTCACTGGAATTTTTAACCAAAGCAATGCTTTGTACAGTATATTTCGGTCAATAATGTCATGTGTTTACTTGAAGTCAACGTATATTTAATGAACGTCATTATAGAATTTTTTTCTAGCTCTTTTTTTACCGTAAATAGGTGGTCAATTGTTGATCTTCTAGTCAGAAAACTTCCTTGGATAGGGAATATCAGGGGGGTGTAAAATTTTTTTCATCAAACATAGTCATGTGGGGTATCAAATGAAAGTTAGTTTTTAGTTTTGACAGTCGTTAGAAAGATGGGGAGTGCGGGGGGTTGACAGTGACCATGTCTTTAACGGCCAACACGGCCATAAAATGGCATAAGATGTACTGGATAGTGAAAGATTGAGCAATCGCAAGTAGATCGACTACCAATCTGTCCATGAATTAAATCAGTGAGGTGTGTTGAACCATCAGTCAAATAGTCACCCTTTGTTAATGTACAGGGTGCGGCAGCATAACTTCCTTTTTTCAAAACTCAATAAAAACTATTGTATGCATCGGAAAATATTTATTTATTTTTTATAATGTAGGTAATGTTTTTATTTACATTGTTTTGAAGATCAAATCTGTTATGTGACGTCCCCCATTCTCCATATATTGCGTAAACCGATTTCTGGCGTTTGTCATGACTCTTGTTAGCAACATTGACGCTCTGACTGACTGCTTCAATGTTTTCAGGTGATCTAACGGGCCGAGGGACTCCAGTTCTTCCTTTTGTCGCACTTACAGTTTGTCTGAATGTAGTGACCCATGTAACAATTGATTTGCGATTCCGAAATGCACGCTGTGTTGCAATAACCGAACATCCGCTTGAAAAGTAAACCTCAACGGCAAAGGCACGCTCTTCACTATTCCAACGCATGATGGCAACTGAACCATGTCGGGACAAAACTTTACAATATCCCTTCTTGAACGAGACCACTAACGCTCCAGTATGGCATCAACTAACTGAGTGGCGCGCATTTTAAAAAGGAAGTTATGCTGCCGCACCCTGTATGACAATCTGGCCCGTACGCCGACGCTATCTTTCATTAGCCGTTACTTTGAACGTATTGGTCCTATATAGCACCGTGAGTGTTGGTGACATGCATTCAAGCTGAGGCATTTATAGCACATAGTTCGCGCAATCTACACATTCCTCATCCAATAGTCAATCTATCAACGAAGAATGTCTTGCTTAACAAGCATCCCGCAGAGATAATAAAACTAAAACTACACCGTATACCTTTCTAATGTTGTTGCCATCCGAATATCGCAAATTGTCAATTCTAGATCCTTACTAAGAGGTGTGTAGACCTCCTGCCTAATGGATTCAAACCATTTGATTTGACTGTAACAAATGTAATGCTTGCAGTTGGGGGATGCTTTTGTACGTTGTTGAGTTGCGTTTTTATGCTGCCAGGACAGTTCTTATTACCTAAAAGCTGAAAAAAAAATTTGCAGAAAACATGAGTATATCATGCTCTATTGCTATTATTATCATTATTGGCTGGCAGTTTAGTTTCCATATTTGTTTCACCAAAGACCTTTTCAAACTCACCTTTATCTAAGGATTAGATAATCTCTTTTCTCATCAGCACCTTTAATTGGATGTTTTCTACTGGCGTAGGCTGGAATTGTTTTCAGCTTTAATGAACCGCTTTTGTAGTTCCTGTCCTAAGCAGAACTGAATCCGGTAAATTGGCGCTATTTTTCGATGGGTAATCCTTTTTAAGTTGAGCCAGGAAGACGGAATCCTTCAGTTGTATTTAGATAGTAGCCCCGCGGAAGTGTTCGTTCTTCACTAGTTATCCGGCTTGTAATTTTGCCTGTTGTGGGTGCCAAGCAAGTCACCACCAGTATGGATCACCTGTGAACGATCCATCAGATAGGGATGAAGATCATAGCTCTAATGTAAAGGAGACAATTTATAAGAGAAGGCCGCAATGTCACTGCTGGAATCGAAGGCTATATTGAGGGCATGACGATATTGCAGAAACACACCGTTTCCTCTTGGAGAGCAGTTTCTTTGATGATTTTTACACATTTCTGTTTTTGGGTTATTTTGCTGTATCGGTTGGCACATAGACTATAATTGAAACGTTCATTTTTAGGTAATAGAAAATCTACTCAGCGAATAACATGTTCTCATGTTCAGTTCGATGGTTTCTCGCCATGCCTGTGAAGAAAGAAGGTAAAAATTTGCTTCTCCAAGCAAAACCACGTGAGATGTTAAATTGAAGATCTCGATTAGAACTTCGTCAAGTAGATATTGTGTGTGTAAGTGTGTTTGTATAAGGTGGAGGAAAGGCAAAGCCTCTGAGCACTCAGGACCTAGTGGTGCATTGACTCGATTCCCGGTCTAACAGAATATCGCAGGTTCGTTTATGTCTCGCAGGATTTCCGTTAGCGGATGTGATGCTACTCGCTGCAGTTATTGCACATCAGCACCAAAGATCTTATGTCTAATGCATTCACACGCAGGGCACTCACATAGAAAATATTCGGTGGACTGCACTTGTCTTTTGTTCAAGAAATGAAATAAAGTTTGAAAGCGGAAACGATTCGTGACGGATTGCCAAAGTTAATTGCGGGAGTGCTGAGTATTTCTGTAGGCAACCATTTGCATGTGTTGTGAGCACTGTAAAAGATATGAATTTTCCAAAAAAAGTGCTGTTGGAAGAAGTTAGTATTTAAGATCGGGTACCATTCGGGAACAACGGCTGTTGGAGCTATTTTCAATTTTAATTATTTGATCGTCAAAGTCGTCCCAAATCACTATCTGGATAATTCCGAAAAATCTTTTATGAATGGTTATGAAAATTGTATTTCTAGCTACAGAAAAAGTTGCGTACTCGAACTTTCTTGCACAAGAAAGCCACAAAATCTTCCATATCTGAAGGTCTCAGTTACTGATTTCCACTCACTTCCTTTGTTGCTCATCATCCACTTCGCTCTCATGCCCTTGAGTATCTGATTTAGTCACTTGCTATGTCTTTTTGAGCCAGCCATTACTTTCCAAATGAAATAAGATATCAAGACCTAGAGCCCAAATGTCCCTTTACGTGGCAATTAGCGGGAAGATCTAATTTTCCAAAATGTTCTTGTTTGCCTGTTTTCGGCCCTGTTGTAGCAATCTTCGATAAATTCGATAAACTTTTGCACCCACAGCCACGCCACAGAGGAAATCCACTGTACCGTTGTAGGCATTAAATCTTCTGTCTAGTCTGCAAATAGATGTAGCGTACTTTTCGTATTGTGGCTGAAATCATAATAATAAAAGTACACCATATCAACGGGCGGGAGTAAACCAGATCGTAATTCCGCAAGAGTAAACACATTTTTCATCTGCGTATGTATCAATTCAGCGAGAATGCTCAGCATCGCCATTTTTGTGCTTGTTTAGCTGTGGAGCTGAAAGAGAATGTTCCCCGAACGAAAAAATAAATAATATGGATATACAAATGTACATATTCACTGGATCATACAAAGGTACGAATTTAAAGCCCAGAGAGGTGGGGTACTTTCGAATGACAGCGAAAAACGGAAATCCAAGTTGTCCTACGCATAAACACACCATTTTTGCCAATAGGCAGGAGATAAAAGACAGGAAACAGGATAGAAAAAGAAAGGTTCGAGCAGCGTTTCCGATGAAATATCATATTCATATAAAGTTTATTACCTTGTTCCCTCGGTTCTGCCGTTGTCGAGCCGCAGGTTATTTTGGATTCGAATCGTTTTTCGTTTTTCATTTTTTTCATTTTTCGTTTTCATGTCGGACTGTTACTGCCATGGTTGCCTCGTCAAAAGATGAGAAATTTTTTCTCGATGTAAATATCTTTTTTCGTAGATAACCTTAATAAGAATGGAGGACACTTCATTTTGAATTATTTAGAGCATGAAAATGCCTGAGGGAAAATGTTGACTGGTTTGGGGATGTACAGTAACAAAAATGACTTGTCTAAGAAAATATTAGATTACTTTCGGATATCTAAAGTTTAAAATGTGTTTGCTACGTCAAGGGGATTTTTAAGGGAACTTCGGGGAAGGAAACACCTTTGCTTGTTATCCTTTCGTGGAATTATGATGAATATTTATTTGAAATGTAATATGTCTCTCTAGAAATCTTACTGGTAGAGACGTATACGAGCAGATAGAGCTTTAAAGTAAGCACTACAAACTCCGCACATCTGCATTCGAAAAAGTAAACTATCTGTTCTGACCATACTCATTTATTACTAAGTGCCCATAAGTCAAATACATTTAACCTGGCAAGAAATCCTTGCAGGGCCTGAGGAGTGTTTGCAGAACTATACAAATTGCTACTGGGTATAAACCTCGAGTGGAGCACTATCTAACCTATGTTGACAAACCCATGCTTAATAGTATTAAATATGATCTGACTTTTGCGGTCCATGCTACGATATTTTTTTGGTACTTTCAAATCCTTGTACACTTAACAGTAATGAGTTTAGGGTACAACTAGCACTTTCGAGAAATTTCAGGGGATATTTGACATCCAGGCGTGCCATTTGACATTCAAATGGCCACCGTTGTAAAACATTATGACTCGTCTAAGAGGCTGTGATGTTCTATGATGTGGAGCCTTTTAATTTTAATTTAATTTTAATGAAAAGAAATATGTCTATCTCACAAAAGTAAAGAATGAAATCGTCAGAAGCAGAAGAGTTTGACCTTTGACAGGATGGGCTTGTTATATAAGAGCAGGGTACAGAACAATCAAAAGGTAGCATTTGCATTTGCATTTGTTTATTATTTTCGACTTGTCATGATTTTACTATGGCTGATGGGTGTATAACCTTGCTAATGATGTTGTCTGCACTCAAGTGATACTTCAAGGATGCCTCACGTTTTTTTGGTTACCACTTTCAGTACGCCTACATAGATTGCTTTGACATTTGAGTGGATTAAGGCAAATTTGCACTTAGTGAAGTGAATTTCGTCCAAAAAGGAGTACCAAGAAGCCTAATCACTCGTTATTATCCTTCACGGAGCTGCATAGATGAACAAAAAGGTAAGAGACGAATTTAGCCACGAGCTAGATCCTTTATTGAGGAGCAGAGAACGAACTGGCCCGCTCAGAAGGAGGAGTTAACGGAGTTGGGTAAATGGATCAACTTTAAGATTTCAGCTGGACAATAATAGCGAAACGTGGTTTGCAACATGAATCTTTGCAAAAGCCGGTAGGCTGGCCCGCGAAAATAGAATGTTTGCCAAAATGAGAGCCCTGTGGCAAAACCTGCTTATGGGAGTGCTGCTGACCTGAGGAAAATTGCATATTTATATTAAAATATAGTTCTGGAAGCTTTTCAACACCTGAGAAACAAGTAATAGTGAGAGTCTTTGGATTGATCTCAGCCCAAACGCTCTATTCCAATGTAAAGAGGGTATACTAAGCTTAGTACTTTAGGCGGCTGGCAAACTGACAGTTCAGGATACGAGGTCTGGCTATTAAATAACTGCTTATGAAAAAGAGCTTTATTTTACAAATTGCTCTTCAATTGAATATTTAATGTACTGCACCATTCCATTTGTTTTTAACATTGGTCAAAGCAACTTTCAGCTTTCTTTTGTAGGAGCACTGCTGGCCACCCGAATTGGGTTCCTTTTAAGGCAGATTTTCGCGACAAGGTGCTAAATTAGGTAAGTACGGCGCTTGTGAAAGCACTTGAGTGCCAGCAATTTAAGTTCTTCATTTAACTTCTGAAGAAAATCTAAATAGATTGATTGAGATACGTAGACCTAGATGGTGGTCATTTTCGGCGCTCTCTCAGTCTTCAGAAAACCGCTTATACCATTGGATGACATACACACAAAAGAGAGAATTCTCAGAAGCCTTTTCCAACAAACTATAGCACTAATTCGGATTTTTTTTTAATTTATCGTAAAATTTTACATTGATGTTTATCGTCACACACTGTTGTAGAAAATAGCACGCTTGTTTTTAGCTTTCTGGGCGGTTTTTAGTTCAGAATTATTCCATCCTTTAAAAGCCTAATATAAAACACGCTCGTCTGGGTGTCTCTGCTCTTCACTTCGCGCTTAGTATCTGATTATATTGCGGCTCCTTTGGCTCACTACTAATTTACCTTAAAAGTGGAATCCGTTTAAGGATGTGCAACACAAGAGCGACGCCGAGGTCGGCCTCAAGCTGATAGTTGGATGTCTTCGTTTACATATCATGTCTGTATTTATTCGTAGGAGCGAGCTACTGCACGCTACCAAAAGTACTCTTTTCTCCGGTTAGGGTTAATTTGTCGACCTCGTCTTGAAGTTTCAACAAATATGAGAGAAATGCCTTTACAGCTGCTACGAGTGGGGGGCCAATGGTATGCATGCAAGCTCCCACACCGTGTCTAATATCGGAAAGTGCAACGTAACGTGAACTGTGACCAAATGAAATTTTTCATTGAGTTAGTCAATAGCTCTGAAGCTATCACATGAAATGCATGAAGTGGCTAGTCTCCGTTACATGTGTAAAAGAAAATCTCCTCCTGGAAGGAAAGATTGACCATCAAAATTCTGAAAAAGAGCACTCGTTTTGAGCACCGCAATTGAATTGTGTTTTAGCTCTCTACTATCGGTAAGATAATATAATGCCTAAAATAATATTGAAACACATCAAAAAAGCATAATTCACAGAAAGCAAGCTGGTTTCTGCTTAACTTCTGGGAAACTATCAATAGTGTAAATAGGGTGTGCATCCATAGGAGGGCAATGCAGAGAAGCTAAAAACTATTATAAGGGCGCTTCCAGGAGAGTCAGTGTTGATTTAATTTTGGACGCTTTCGGTATTGTGAATATTTTATTGTAACCTCCTTTACTGATCCACAAATTTTGTTAAATGGAACCCATGACTCTTGTCAGCTTTGGTGACAGTAGAAAGGAAAACGATTTATTTGAGAATTGTTGCATTTTGAGGTGGAAAAATGTCCGTACCTTCATTTACAAAGGATATCGAGTCTTGTTTACGCTTTTACGCCTTACCTGCTTCGTGCAGCCCTGTCATCACAGATTTGATTACACAAACTGGTATTGAGCAAGAGCCGTTAATGCCACTAGCTTTCATTTCCTCTAATTTTTCCGTGGAAGATTTTGGAGAAGGTCCTTACAGGTAAAATTTAGCCTGTAGTCCTTTCACTGATGCAAGGATTTAAATAGGGTTCTGTCAATATATGTTCTTTCCGCGTCGTTCTTCTCTGTTTACAAATGATATGCTTCAACTCCAATATTTGCATAGGCTTATGGCCTCCTTCAGATTATTTTGATACATTTCAATTACCAAGCTGAAACTCCTGGCATTCTGTTCACCAATTAAATGGATGATGTTCCCTGACTTCCTTCGCGAGCCGGGTATCCAAATTCGGCATGGCTTATCCTGTTCAGCTCGATGTTTACGGTGACGAATTTAGACCTAGTGCCAGAAAATATTACTGTGATTTTCTGCTTCAATTAGCTGCATCAAGGCACCCCAAACGCCCATTGCAAAAACTTTAATTTTTAAACCGCGACTTCGGTTTAGTCCAACAGTTTTTTTCACAAGTATTCCCGCGGGATTGAAAGTCCTTCCTCTAACATTGTACCATTCGTGGAAGACCCCACGACAATGGTCATAAACAAGCCCGCCGCTTATATATATCTCCTTTTCATTCTTGCTATTGAATTAATGTTCTTATGGATATGACCACCTTCATTGATGGCAATGGAAACAGGACACAAGGGAATTCTGAACATTCAAAAGTTTCAAATTCAGGTCCATTTTACTTCCTCTTCTTTAGTCTTTGTTTTCTTCAGAGTGGAGATCAGCTCGTCTTAATCGGTTGCGCCATTTCGCTTTGTCAAAGGATGTATGGATGTAGTCGCTAGGTTTTCAAATCCCTATTCGCCGCATCAAACCACCGTTGTTTTACGGGCCTTTTGGTCATTTTCTAGCGACTTCGATGCTCAAAACCATCTTGGTAAAATACTGATTCACACAATTTCGCGTAATACAAAAAAATGTTCCTTTCTCAGTTTGAAATCGATCAGTTTTTTTATGAAATTCCTTTTGTCTTAGAATACGCTACAGAATCCATCCCCTTATGACTTTCAATTTCTGAAAATGATGTGCCATGCCTCTGTGTTTTCCTAACTACTTATCTCTTTCTGAAATGCTAGCACATTCAATTCATTTTTGGAGAGGTTCAACGTTGCAATATGTTTGTTTGTTCTGACAGAAAAAGTTTGCTGTGTCTAATAGCACTAAGGCTTTGTCATCTGATATTATGGAAAGTTTGCTCCAAGTTCCTGATAGAAGCATTAGCCAATGCCGTTGACACTCCAATTGCCGGGTCCGGTCCCGGTATGTGGGAATTGAAACCTCTTGTGCTAATGCATGCGAAATTTCATTTCCCTCTAGATCACAGGGACCAGGTACCCTCAGCTGATCAAAAGGCTATTCAATGACCAAACCTCAGTAAATCCAGCCACCCATTCTTCTCGTTTCTCCCAGTTTTCTCTACGTTTGAGGATAACTTCATATCTTTTATCAAACAGATGTATAGGGATCGGAACATCAGAAGGCATTGCAAAAACTATATTCAGTTCTCTCAATAACTCTTCCAATGCTTACCTCCGTTGACTCCCAATAAATCTCAGAAATACAGTTCTTTGCAGAGAAGCCAGCTTACTGAGTTTACAGTTTCACCTATAGCCGATTCGCGGTTGCTTCCCTTCTTTTTTGTAGTGCTACAGTCCGGTTCGAGTCTTGGCTTCCCGTGTGCATTGCGTCTACCCTTCTTCGTACATTGACCTCGTTTACCAGCCCCTTATACTTAATAATGAAGTGTAGCTGGAACCGACTTAGAAGGAGAGACGTATTCTGGAGGTTTCCCACCGAAACTTCTGCAAATTACTGACCTCAGGGACTTCCAAGTTGTCACATATACCGTGCAACTTTCTATGGTACCTATTTCATCTTCCATCATCCTCTCGAACTACTCCAAGAATTTCTCTTCATACCGTCTAAAAACGTCCCGAATTTTTTAAAACGTCTGAATTGAAGCCTAAATTTTGGATCAACATAACTTAGTTTTGATTATCGCTTTATAAACAAGAAGTTTCGTGTTCCTTTGTATGTATTTTTTTCATAATGTGGAACACCCTAACGTGAATCATGTGGAACACCTAACGTGAATTATTTGCAAACTGTTTTCTTCTTTTTGTTTCATGCAATTGGTATTCTCCAACATTCTCCAAGTTTGATGTTTTGCCTAGTCGGCATCTGCCTTCTAGTTTGGGCCATGGATTTAGGTTTTGGTCATGGATTGACGTGTCCTAATCGGCGTTCAGCTGAGAAGCGTCGTCTGAAAACTTCTCTTTTTTCTTGTTATGGACACTGTCACACGGGATATCCAGAACCTGTTTTCCTAGCGTCTCAAAGCAAGGCTGACCTCGAGCTACTTAAAACTGGAATGATCGCCACATGCAACACGATCTCTTAAATTTAATAAAATAGAATTTTCGTCGACCGATTCTAATGAAAGAGGCACTATCACTGTCAGAACAGACCGATTTAAATACCTCGGATCAATGCTTTCAGCTGCCTTATGAAATTTCTTTACGGATGGAGTGGCGTTCTACAACTGGTGTTCCTTGTAATTGACATATCAAACAGTATGTCAAATCCAAAACTTACCGCAGTGTCGTTCGTCATGTCGCCCTGTATGGTTCGGAGTTGTTGGTCGACTATAAAAGCCAATGAACTGCGCCTCTAATTCCTTCGCTGCATCGTCCAGCGAAAAGCTGTTGGCGTCATCGATGCATCACATGCGTTATCTTGCTTCAGTGGGCCTTTGATATCAACCGTTGTTTTTCTAACTGGGTGTTCAAGGGCTAAAGTAAGAAGGATTTTTCCATCTCGTCCACATGCTTGACATCGTTCCGTGCTGAAAGCAGGTCAGCCGGGCTGTTATGACGCCTGTCATGATTGCTATCATGAAATAAGCTAGTTTTGCTAGGATGCCAAAGCATAACGTTGCGCAGCACGTTGCGAGCGATATTGTCATGCTTGTTTGAAGTCCACGAATATTTGCTAGACTACAACGTTGCACTCCCAGTAAATTTCGAGCACTTTTTTACGGTCGCGGGCTGATCTATTGTTGAATGTCTACTTCTAAAAAAGTTTCAGTACTCCCCGTTGACTTTTTCGGCGTAGGTCTCCAGCCTGTATTATTTTGGTGAATACTTTGTAGGTCAGGTAATCGTGGTAATGCCATTTTCTCGGTTTTTTTTTGTGAATTGAACACATGATCCTTTATGCGATTCTGCCAAGATTTCCTACTTCTTCCTGCTGGAGAAGTATGTAAAGGGCCTTTTCACGCAATTCTGTCACCTTTCAATAGTCCTGCTGGTATATCATCGACTGATATACTTCCACAAAACAGAAAAGCATTTGTTGTCTCTCTCCTTTTATTTAAACTAATCTTTTTATGTTTAAAATACTATTCAGAACGTCAAAAATGCTTCATATTTGAAAGAATATTAGTCAGGGCAGAAGTTCAAAACGTAAACAACGCGTTTCCACCTACACATGCGTTCGTTAAATTCAAATGTACAGATCCAAGAAAGGGTCTCTTATACTTTGAAAGTAATCGCAGTATCCAACCTGAAGTTCCCTTTGAAATCACTTTAATCAGTCCAAGCGTGGGAATTCCGAAAGTACTTCTAGCTGCAGCCTTTCCACTTAAATTTCTTAAGAGTTTGCATGTAACAGACTTCAGGGATAAAGTTAAAAGAGAACATTTCGTTGACTTCGACTGCATGTGAATCCATTGTGGTGTACCCAAAGGGTGATGCGGGTTAACGTGCTGGAATACCAAAATAAAAAGCACATTTTGAAACCACACTTGTAACACACGCATAACTTTAACATAAAGCCAAAAGGAAGGACGGAACTCCTCCTGTTCCATTCACGCGTTACGACTACAGCCCGTACGGGACTTTTTCTTACATTCCCCGGTTTCCAAAACCCTAGACAGGTGCTACACACCTGCCTACGTATTCCATTAATATTTAAAATACCTGTGCTTTGTGTCTGCTCCTACAACAACAATAGCAAGAGCAACATGAACTAGAACTCCCAGCATCATGGCATCAGGGTCAGGACTTTGTATATCTTGCGCCTGGTGGCTGATGTGTAGTGCCTGGTGTTTAAATATGTTGGCTGCCTGACACATAACCTGGCAAACCGTCGTTCGTTCTTGTGAAGTGTGAATTTATAAACTTACGTGTGTTGCTCTTAACAAGGTTTCGAGCATTTCAACATTTTTTCCTTTCTTCCTTCTTTTAGGGGAGAAAAATGTAGATGAGACCCATACCTAGAATTCCAACTATATGAGAGAAGCGCCAGAAAATATGCGAATGTGAAATTCGCACTTTGAAAACTAACGAAAATATTGTAAAGAATGCTAACATCCTTGCAACGTGAACTGTTTCGAGTACGAAACATACAAAGATTTAAACGTACCTAGAAAGTTTTCCACTAGCGTAGTTGGCGAATGGTTTTATCAATTTCGAAACGCCAGAAACCTAAAGAAGTTTGAGACTCGATAGTAGATGGGGCCTAATATAGGAGGTATGAATGCTTGGAACTGGTGTCTTCCTCAGTTTTTTAATTTACCGACCCACCAAGTCAGATCGGAAAAAATTTTAGATAGTACATGGCTTAATGAATACGCATGATATTTCAGTTGGCCTAAACCATAATAAAGATACGCACTGTATGCATCGAAAATTCTACCCTCATCCTTGGAATAGGATTAGCTTGAAGAATGTAACCCGAAAAGTAGATTATTTACTGAATTTTACTTTCACCTCCGCCTTTCTAGAGGCAGAAAGTTCAAAATGTTTCATGCATACTCACGGTGGATTTAACAAACCCAACATCGTCTCAAACTTCTTCCCAAAACCGACTTTCCCCTATGCACTAGCAAAATATCCATCCGCCCTAGTATATCCCAATGTAATCTTAAAATGTGTTGGGTTTTCTAAGACATGAAACTTCCATTTTAGAGATGCTCAGCCATCCATAAAATCTTTCAATCTTTTGTATGGGTTAGAAATAATAGACCTTTTGAGTATAAGGAAGGAATCAACATTTCAGGCTTTTCGAAAATTTACATTCCATTTTATGCGGTCTCGGTCGTCCTCTTCGTTGTCTGGGAAGATTTCTTTTTTCTTCATTCAGCAAAATAAAAAGCTCCACTTGTCAAAAGTTTTGTCATACAAAGATGTCAGGGAAAATAAAGAATTTCAAAATGTATTTAAATGTAAAGAAAATGGAAAGGGAATTCCGGGAAAATCATGGATTTTTTACCGGCGAAAAAGTGTCTGTTATCAGATGAGTTGATGTGAAGTTTAGATGGAAATGGCAGAGCAGAAAAATCTTACAAGTCAAACGTTACTCTTTGGATTATCTGAATATACGTGGAATTCACGCTGCGAAACCCCCTACGACGAAGGAAGAAAAATTCACTCAATTTAATTTGGTTGCGGGAATAATACGTATTCGATTCAGTGTTTGTCTGAACCTTTGTGTTTGCTTTAACTTACTTTGGTCTTTTCAAAAAGATATCAGAAGGGGATTTTTTCCAAAGAATTGTTGATAGACTGTCAAATTTGACAAAAAGAAAATCTCTGTAGTCTTTTTGTAAAGAATTTGTATTCCCTAGGAACTTAGAATTCATGTAATTTAGCTATGTTTTGTGAATCTTGTTGTTAAAAGATATTGGCAATGTGTTTAGTGCTATCCTCAGTAAAATAAAAATAAAATGCTGAGATGAAATGAGAATAAAGTATAATTGAAGTTACTACTCTAGGCTAAGTCCTATCTGATCTCTGTTGGTGCCAGGCCCCGTGAGAGACTCATCAAGAAAGCACAATCAATGCCGTTACCAAAAATGACCATGCCATCCGAAAAACTTTGGAGAAATATTAGGCAGGACGGCCTTGTCGACAAATGAACAAAGGTTCTTTATGAGTGGACGGTGTGAGGGCATTGGGAAGTTAGTCCGCCTGCGGAGGGAGGAACTAGCAAGGTCCATTACGAAAATACCTATATATGCGATCTGCAAGAAGCGCAATGGCGTAGTGCCAAAAGATGCAACATAGAACGCGAAAGTGGCAAAAATGGCCATTAGTCTTTTAATAATTCTTTTAGTCTTTGGTAGTCCACACAATCCTTATGGTATCGAACAATTTAATGATCTGGTTTTAAAACTCACCTTTTATCTCGTCTGAGCACATGGTTCATTTCTTCCCCGTATACTTACCACAGCCAGGCGACCCGATGTCCGACACAAAGATCTGTAATGTGCCTACCATTGAAGGTGACAACAGGTGCTTTGGAAAAGACAATGTAGGTGGCGGCGGTATTGCCGATTTTACTACTACTGAACCAATATAGGTGTCGTAATCACTCATGGAAAAATGTTCTTTTGCATTGAATTCCTGGATCTAGAGAAGTTTGACACTGGACCACACAAACTACTGTATGCATTATGGTAACACCTAGTACTAGAGGAACTTGTGAGTTAGGAAAAATTCAACAACCGCGATTCAAAGAGTAATGTTGGAGATATTCCAGCCATGCCAAAAACCGCTTCTTGTCGCAGTCAGCGTTCATCAAGGAAGAGCCCTCTCGCCATTCCTCATTGCCCCTTTATCGCGAAAAAATGAAGGAGAGTAGTATTCGATGGTGTGGTCAAGTGGTTTAGCCTGACGACAATTCACTTGTTAAGAGTCACCTTAACATCGAAGATTATGGGAAATGAGAAATTACCAAATGGTCGACCAAAATATCGATGGCTTGATATGCTACATGATGATTCGAAGCCTCGGATCTAGAAGAATGGTACATTCGATTCAGACCAACCCTCTCGCTGGTGAACGGGGCGAAGACTAAAGAAGAAAAAAAATAACGATCGTAGCTCAAATACTCTTTCTGCTGAGAACATTGGAACTCGATGCATTCTTCCGAGTTATGACTTCCATAAAAGAAAACTCATGTCTTCTCAACACAAACCCTTGAGATGAGAAACCAGAGAAACCCATACCAATACACTTAAGCTTGACCAAAGTTTCAAGTCCCCCATTAAAGCCGCTCCAAACTCTTAAGTATACCTCTAGAATTGAGTTGAATTGAATTTTCCCAGTTTCAAATAATATTTAGCTTTTCATTGGATACTTTTAAATACTTACGGACGTGGGGGAACATTGCATACACACCACATCTGAAGTTTCCCGAAGGAAAATGTGTAATCACCTTTTCCGGACCATTCATAGCAGGCCGCCTAAGCAAGCTATCACGCTCCTCTAATTAGGTGAAGCAAAACTGACTTTCAGTCCATGTTGACCGGGGAAATTTCCCGACAATCGGACGGGGTTTTGGTCACTCTCTTCCCAAAGCACTTGGCCTTGCCTCTAAAAAACTGTTTCCGACGCAATAACGCTACAACAACTACGACCGGAGTAGAGAATTATTGCGATTTGGCGGCGGTTTCATTGCCTAAGTATGCTCTCTTTTCTCTGTTCTCACCATAAACCATTAGTTTTACTCATGAAAGTAGTACAGCGTATTTAATTTGGAGGTCCAGGGGGAACTTGCGGGAGTACATTGTGCACATCTGCGGAGGAATGCTGCAGAGTTCATTCTTGGCCAAAGACCCAATTTCCTTAAAAATATTCTCATGCAAACCTAGAAGCCTCCAATTTAACATACCGTCTAAGATAGCTTCCAGATAATTCATGTACATGGGCGAAAGTGGCAACCTTTGCCCATACAATGGCGTGAGATGGAATTCGGGAACCCACATGCTGGTAGTAAATAGCATCAGTTCCCTTTTGGTTGGATTTATGCCGACTGCATATCCTGCAGTAGGCACGCACACCCTTCCCAACGCGCCCTCCATTATTTGACTCATTACGGAGAGAAACATCCTTCACACCAATATCATCAATTCGCGGGCATGGGACACCACCTTCACCCCGCTCCAGTCTAATATTATGCCATATTCAATCAGGATGACGATCCGGTTTTAACTCTCTCTTCTATTTTCCTCACAACGTTGTACCTTTAGTCAGTTTTATGCGCGCTTATTCAACCTTTAAATATAATCTTACCAGTATCTCCGCTCTCTTAAACTTGTCCCGAGTGTCAATGTCATTATGCATCTTTCTATGTTAATCCTGATGATTTCCATCTAGATCTTCAATTGGATGTTCAAACTGCTAATTTTAGCTCCTGTGCAATGCGCGTGCTTCTTTCAACTCTCGAAAAGCTAATTTCAATAGTTTGTACTTAACGATGATGACAATCTTGTGATTGTAGGAATGCCCATGTCCTCGTTCTTAAGAAACTTTGCCTTCTTTTGCAGTGCCTTCCGTTGTCGTCAGCTGGGAGTCCCAGGTTCACGGTGTCCGGGCTGCATTCGTTTTTCCGCTTTTTCTAGTAGAGGCGGAGGAGAATATTCTGACAGGCAAGCCTGTAGTCCCTTCTCCTGTGCGCTGAAGTTTCCTTCCGCCGAACCTTCCTCTCTCGTTTCTTGTAAGAGTTAGGCAGCATTGTCATCGACAAGCCGGCCGTACTCACTTTTCCAGTTCATCTTATTAAAGGAGTTGCAATATACTATCCTTTCAGACTGGCCGCGCCTTAGACACCGGGTGCAGGTATTGCACAGAAGTAGGGAGCCTGGTGAGATCTTAAAAATATGTGCTTCAACCACAACCTGATTTCTCAAAGTCGTGGATGGATTCGAAGTCCATCGTCATGTGTTTTTGGGCACCCTTATTGTAATAGTAAACTACCATAGGCTCCCCCACCACAACAAGATGGTGTCTAAGGGGTAAATAGGAGGGGGTAAGTTCCCCCAATTTTTATCCATAACGACCAACTTCGACGGTTTCGGAAGTTGCACTCTATTTTGTGTATCCTGGAATGGCTGATATTTTCAGGAATTGCTATTGAGAGAAAATAATGTCTGTGTTCTCTGGACCTATTGGGAATCACACATTGTTTTTCTTTTAAGACATAGAAGGGACAGGAGGTACACCTGAGTTTATTAACAGTAATTATAATAAGATTTACTCTGATGGGTGCATTTTCATAAGCATGGACAATATGACAGCAACAACGCAGCACTGAATAGAGCAAAGCCCTTATTTATCATACTTTTTAAATCGCAAAACAAAAATCCTATATTTCCTTCAAAAAGAACTTTTTGTAATCAATTATTCGAATGTCATCCTTTCAAAAAAATCTGCCAGCGATTGTTAAGAAATCAAGACCAGATTAGCACCACCATTCGTCCACTTGCATGCTCGCATGCTCGTTTATTTATTTTTGTATTCCATCGCGGTGTGTCGTACATCATGGCTTCAGCGATGAGTAAATCTGTGCCAAACGCTGCCCTATAATTGCAAAAGTTGGCATGGATGGAATACGAGAGAATACAGTCACGGGCTGTTCCAATAAATTACCGTGGAACTCATTATTAACCATTGTCTGCGCTTGATTCTGCTCTGATTTTGGCACGGGTAAACCGACGTCTGCCTCCTGAGGGCTCTGAATTCCACAACCGCGTCTGATTGCCCGCTCGCATGCCTGACTCTCTGTCTGTCTATTTGCCCGTCCCCGATACTGTCATAATATCTGCATGCGAATGCCACTGACATGAATCATTTAATCAAAACCCCAAACAAGTTTTCGCCGAATCGCTCTGAAAAGACGATGCAGACGATGAAATAATTTCGAAAGTTACACGACGATTTGCATCTGTCGCTTATTTCATTACATAATGCATTGCAATGCATTATTGCAGAACACCCATCTGAATATACGTGGTCACCCCCTCTCCTTCTCCAATCCTCGTACTAAATAATGTGCGGAGACCATCTACTTCGACGTCTTTATGTGCAACAATGCAATTAAGAGCATTCAAGAAATTCGTAGATTATCTGAGTGCATCCTTTGTGTCGGCAAAAACCAAGAGCCTGAGAAAGATGAAATTGACTAGCGCGAAGATGACGACTATGGTACAGTTTGACGGAAGAGGAGATGCTTGTCTGAACGACAGTTGCAATTATTTTAAAGCGGAAATATGTGCTGGGAGTTCTGGGGAAAGTACACCAAGCCAAGCAAGGAACAAGTTGGGAAAACTTATGAAAGGAAACTTTTCATGGACTACAATAATCTTGAAAAAGTGAGTGAGCGTCGTTTAAAGGATATGAAAATTTTATCTGGAGGTTTGGCAAAGTGTATGGAGAAGTTTCATAAGATACTCTTTTTACGAGAGCACAGTGAGCTTGCATGTAGAGTCAGCAATTTGGAAAATAATGGGTTGTGGGAAGAAAGGTGTATTCATGCTTAGTCTTATGCCAGCTTTGGCTTATTCTACTGCATAAAGTAATTTAATAGGTTTCGCCATTCACGCTATTTCCGCTTCTTGGCACTACTGGAATCTATTGGTTGAAGAGTATTGGAAAAACGAATCTGATGATCAAATACGCTTATTTTCTGCATATCAATACGGGATAAATTTTAATGCATAAACTGAACTTAAGCAATGAATAAGCATTTTTAGCATAGCCTTGACCAGGCCACCTTCTTTCTAGATATGAGAAGACAGGCATAGTTTCCACTGTTGAACTAAAAAATATTTCTCTGTGCCGTAAATTGCAAAGAAGGTTATCCCAAGGCCTGTTAATATGGCAAGAAAGAAAGGTGATCGCCGTCAAGGGAAGCTAGATATTTCGATTAAAGTGCGAGACTACTCAGGTATATTTAAGAGATATCAATACTTTACTGAGCTAATTACTCCTTTTATCTCAAAACACAGTTTCGAGTAAGGAGAGGTTAAAAGAGAGTTTAAGTGAAATTGTTCACAGTTGCAGGAAAGGGACCAGATTAAGGAGCATTACTAAACGAAGCTTCTAACAAGATAGCTGAAGGGAGTGCCTCGTTCGCCCTCTGTCAGTCTGCCTTCTTCCTGAGTAAGTGAAATTCATCAAGGCTATGCATATCGAATGTAGGATGTGCTTGCCGTATTCAAACCTCCCATATTCTCCACACTCTCTCCGCGGACCACCATTCTGGTATTGCTCGCGGGGCTGTTCAGCTCTTAACTGCTCATGTTATATTAGCTGTTACCGCTTTCCGTGGTGTTAATTGCAGTAGCTTCCCTTCTGTGCCTCCGCGATGCTTCTGCTTCCACCAATCTGGGAACTGGGATCATTATTGCAATTCCCGCGCAGCATGTCTGTGATTTTCTACGATTTTTAGCGCTAATGCCCATACAGGTCTCACGTATGTCTTTCTGTCGGCCACACCCATTTCCACAGAAACGGTTACATCTATTGATACGAAATTTGGTGGAAAAATGGCACTTGTGAATACTCTTGCATGCATTGAGTAATATAAAGTAGCCACAGTCAGCGATAAAACAAAGGTTGGCATATCTCAAAGATTTTGTAATAGCCCCTCCTATTGGAGGGAAATAGGATGCTAACCCTCAGTGAGTGTATAACCAGTATTGTGTACAGTGGCAATAGGAATCACTTTCCACACACTAGGAAAATACTGACATCCGACGCTTTCGTTAAAACTTATGTAGGGGAGATGTATTGATTTACTTTTAGCAAACGCTGGTTAGGAAGGTTGCAGGGGCAGTGGTGTCAAGGTTGACTAAAGAAGGGAGATCGGTAGGCAGGAAGGAGTTTTGTGGAACTTTAATGAAGCTGAAGTCAATCGAGGGAAGGAGAATGGGAGGAAAAATTATACACACAATTAAAAGTAAATACAAATTAAATCACATGATATGTGACGCGAATCAATAGAGGGGCCTGAAAACATGTTGAATTTGGAGACGAAAGAGCAGGGTTGCGGGTGTTCCGGATATGAGACTAGACTCGACGTTTCATGCCAATGCAATCTCGACACAAACCAACTACTCCTTCCTGGATTTAGTTATTAGAGATTTTACTGAAGTTCACAGAACTTTAAATTTGATATTTCCTATATGTATGACTTTCCGTCGGAGCCTTTTATTAATTTTTTTGATGAACTAAAATGGGTAAGACAGCAGAAACCTAGGGGAGAACGAGACGTAACAAGAAACCGGGATAGATAGAATGATATGAAAGGAATGGAGAATCTGAAGGGTGTTACTTCAACTCAATAGTGGCTCAAGAGGTAGCGGGTTCCAGTTCCCGACTGCCACTGCAGCCGCTCTTATTATCTGACCAATAGTCGTGAAGTTTTGTTGGTTGTTGGTTACGTTCCTAAATATTTTATATTGACAGGCACCACGGGTTTGTTGCACCAGTGTTGTGGGACATTCACACCACTATAGAGCAAACTACAACTTGTCGTGGATAAAAAGAATATCTTCACCACATATAATGTCGTAGAGAAAGATGCGGAACACGTCTTACTTATTTGCCCGAGGTCTCCACTTGTAAGAGAACACCTCGAAAATAGCATTCAATAGTGAGCAAATAGTTTGTTGTTGAAAAAGCGTGCATGGCAATGCAAAATGCAAGGTGCAATAGAAGTGGCAAAAGGAATAAATCATCTGTAATGGCAAGCTGAATTTAAACGGAAGGACACATGGGAGATTGCCCAAAATAATTCCCTGCAAGACTTCAGTATTTGTTGTTTGTTGTTTCACGTATGCTGTATTTGAAATTTCACGTAAACTGGACCAGTTCCGTGAGGCAATGCTTGAAGGGCAGTTCAGCGCGAAAAACCTAGAAGATTTTTGGAGGTCTTTACCGGAAGGACTTCGGGTTGCGCATATTCGTGAGAAATTCCTCTAAATAAAAAAAATACAGACTTATCGAAAGGCTGGGTCCAACCAGGTAAAGCATCATATGCAACGCGCTTTAGAAGAGATCCAACAAAATACCGTCTTCCCATCAAGCGGTGAAACACTTCACTTAGATGTAGTTATCCCCAGTTGGTGCCAAATAAGTAACAATTCTAATCAAATACGGAGCCCGACGTAAGCTGAGAGAGAGATTATAATGAATCAAACACATTCAAAATTAAGGAAATCCAGGGTAGCATGCAACAATTTTTGGGGAAACGACAAGGGGTTGATTGGAAACTGGACTGGCGAATCTGAATCCACTTCATCAGGAGAATAATAACGACCGGACAATCGGTCAAAAGTAAGCATTTTCTAATTGAATAACTGATTCCTAGAAAGAAAGGCGTGTACTTGTTAATGACCGTCAATTAAAAAGGAAAATTATACCAGATTGAAAAAATAGAAGGATCTTCTTTTTTAGCTGGAATTTGCTTTACTTAAACAAGTATCATTTTTCTGCAGCCAATTGTTTTCTTCATCAGTGTTTATGTCCTTTTACTTCGAGAATTAGCTACCCCTCTGTAAGGAATTAAATATTAAGGAACGGAACAACTGATTCCAGAAACATTTGGAACTTCATGCAGGAAATTACTAATTGGTAGACGTACTGACTACTTACCGAGCGTACAAGTGCTTCACTACTCGATTTGGAAAACAGATTCCTCCCCTTACCCGTCACTCTCGAAAGTGGAAACTATACGTTCTTCTTCACGCTCTAGGAACTTATCAGAAACCTTATTTGGACTGTGCAATAATTCAGTAAAACTTTGTGAAGTTCATAGATACAGATTTCAGGCTCTACTCTGCTGACGGAACCAGGGGGATACCTACATACATGACTCCATTGTATCGGGCGGTATCGAAAAGGCGCCCATTGTATCGGGCGCGGTATTGCTGTAAAAACTAAGGCCAAGAAACATGACAAAGCCGACCCTGAGCTTTCTGGGTTTAACCGGATATATTCATTTCAAGAGTGTTGAACTCGGAGAATTCAAGTACGGGCAAACAACAGGATGAACTTGAATCTCTGTAGTCTATCAAGCTAATGGTAGAAGACGACGAAAGTACGACGGCTAATGCGTCGGGCAGAGTGGGGTGACCTGTCAGACTGTGAACCTTTTGGCCTGGATCAAAATGGGTTACCGAATATGATAAAAATTATACTAGGGGCACTGAATACAGGGTTAAAAAGAGGGCATACGTTTATAAGATTGTATCGAGTCATTCTGTCTTAAGGATGGTATCGTTTTAAAATGACTAGGAAAGTAGATGGGAGGGTCCCCGGGTAAGATGGCTATATGCGCACTGTGTATAACCTTGCACCTTCTATTATCCAGAGGCATTAGGCCAGCAGGAGTGGCTAAGGAAGGGATCGGGCTCGAAAGAAAGAGAGAAGAGTCGCACGACAAGAAGACTCCCTTCACGAACATCGAACCAGGAGCGACAGAGTTAGCGTATGCTATTATCTATATCTATATTATATAATTTTCAACATATTTTCGTTATTTATTCCTTATCCAAGTTCATTATACATCCCATCTTACGTCTGTATATATATATGATTGCGAGGAATAAAGTACTAGATGACATTCAGAGTACTCCAGCTGAGGGCAGTCAATTTTTTACTGCTTACAGTGCAGGATCTTCCACATTTACGAATAATAAAATGATGATGTATACGTATGTATCTAATAAAGGCCTCAATAACTTCTGGGAGAAGTACTCTCAGAATAAATAAGATTTAGTTGGTAGAAAAGCCTCAGCTATAAGGTAGGGTCATTTTTTGGGCATCGAGGATTAAGAAGAGTTTCAGATTAGCTGATTGAAAATCAGCCATTATACCAGCTAGACTCAGGCTGCTAAGGTCCCCTCACATCAAACGTAACATTGGGTGTCGAAAGTTAAGGTGTGTTTCGATCATACCAAAAGGGGCTTGACGCTCCAGTACAAAAAGGGAAAGGTCGCGTAAATCCAAGGAGAGCTTGTATGTAAAGTTGTAACCAAAGAACAGTAAATTTATCATTTTTTTGTATAAGTAGATATCAGCCTTTTTCAAAAGGAAGTCCTAAAAAGTGCGAAAGAGCTTTAAATAACGAAAACGTTTGACCGGTACACGGGACCAAGAAAATAAGTTACGGCAGCAGAATGCAAAATCGTTCATAGTTTCCGCAAAATAAAAATCCCAAAGGAAAGGGAAACGAACTTAAGATAAAGATAAACCAGTCGAGAAACCGGAAGCTAGACTTTTCAGGTATGAAAGGTTTTGTGGATTTCTTATATAAAGATACATGAATGTGCGTTTGCCACATTAGTACGTAGCTCGTAATAAATGCATATATTATACTCTCACATAATATATGCACCCACTTTCGGATGATATTGGCATTCATAGTTTTGAATTTGCAAAGAAGCGACAACTTTGACCAATTATAACTTTGTTAGTAATAGTTCGATTTCCACCAAACTCGGTAGGAACATGCTCTATGTCATAGCCTACATTACTACAATTACAATTTCGTGGTGATAAGAACTTAAGGGGGGTTTTGCGGTCAATTACTAAAAATTATAGTAGTATATTATTATTAACTTTATTTGGACAGATATCGGTATGGTGGGTATTTGTTTTACAAAAACGCCTAGAAAATTATCTGATAAGCGTTCAAATGTTTCAAAGCATCAAAACGAGTATAAGGGTCCATTAAAAAGTATGTCTCTCTTTATAGTTTCTAATCAAAATCACTGCTTACCTTAAACTGAAGTTGGTTATCATATCACCAGTTATTGTCCTAAAATGTTGATTGTTTGCCAGTGCATTAGAGCCACAAATGTATATTTGAACGTTTACGCATCTACGGAATAAGATAAGATAATAGAGGACGCCATACACTTATCAATTAAAACTTCTCTGAATGTTCAATAGTTACCATCACTATGGTACCATTAAGGCATAAGGTGAAGAATGATGATAATAATGCAGGAGGAGGAGGAGTTATGAATATGCCCATGCTCCAGAAAGGAATGAACAACGGAGTTATGAAGAGGAAAGGAAAATAAAGGAAAAACCAAGAAGTATTGTCTGGCACCTTGCAAATATCGGTGGAATTATCTTCTTGGAAATTAGACCGATGTCTGAAACCACACCTTTGCAAGTTTTCCGTATAAAATATTTGTCAGTAAAGAAACTTACGGTTTTGGGGCTAAATAATGCTCAAATATTACTAAAAGATCGTTTAGTGTTGCTGTCAGTATGTAGAAGTAGGCTTTAAACACTTTTCGGAAACGAATACCAGACACCAATGCCAAAATAGAATAATATTATGGAAGATCTCTTCGTTGTCGGAAAACGCAAAAAGCAATTGAATCATCTCTCAAATCTTAAGATGACATATTGATGTATGATTATACCGGTGCATCCAACAAGACATCTTTTTTCGGTACTCAAACCTAACTGCAGCTAAAAAGGACTTATTTGATGAAAAAGACAACTTGTTTTGTTCGGGATCGACTTCTTACAACGTTTTCGCTTCGAAGACAGCAGAAGGGTATATTGTTGAAGTATTGACACAAAAAGAACGCCTCCACGAACTTGAATTTCTACTTCAAAGTATATTGCGCTCCAATGAATAGACTGAATTTTCGACATCCACTCAAAGATGGAACACGACTCCGTTTGCATCCTAGCAACAACATATTTTATAACTTTTGTTGAAATTAAGCGATCCACCAAGATTTTATTAAACCCAAAGCACAAATTGCAGTAATCATTTTGGGAATTTCGGAAAAAATAAACCCAAGAAGTGAACCATCGAAAACCATTGGAAACTGGAGGCTCCAAAACGCCCATAAAAGATAAAAGAAATTGCTCATCTCGAGCACACAACCGTTTTCCTCGTTACGCCATGATATATTGAGTCTTAATACATTTTGCTTGTTTCGGAAAACTTTTCATAATTTTTAACGGACGACTATTATTTTCGTGTGCCACTTGAGACCATTTCAACAACAAGATCCGGAAAATGGGATGGATTCCACTCACCAGCTTTCAGCAGCAGCAACTACATCGCGGCAGAATAACAAGATATCATAAGACTTAAATGGAAAACATGAATAGAACTACGGGGAAAGTGGAAGCAAACGACCGCCCAAGAAAAACAAGGGAAAATACTAAAATTATGGAAAATTCCTCGATTCAATCCTAATAACTGATGTCGTCCGTGTACGCTCGTCGCTGGAAGAAGCGAAACGACAAGAACCTTTTTCAATAAAAATGCTTTTGACAATAAATTTTCGTCTTCGCTTTTTACATTCGCATCGCCCAAACTGGATGGAGCCAACACAATAATACAAGGAATGAAATAAGAAACGATGACGTGAGGTAAATATGCTTGCGAGTTATTTTCTCCCATGACAGTCATCCAAATCCCATACTCGAGCCCCGATATTCCTGCAAGTATTCCCGATATTGACAATGTTATAAAAGTTTGTCTGGCATCCGGCCAAATTCGAATATTACTCGGAAAATGTTGGTGTTTTTACAACGTCATAATAATACCCAGTCAGCTTTTATTCCATACATTTCAAAACGAAACGTCAGAAGCGTTTTTAGGTCGTACGAAGATATGTCACACGGTTACACCTTGTGCGCTGGATTATGCGATGGTGGGGAATGATTTTAAGGGTGGGACCGCGAAAAGGACAATGAAGCTTTGTAGGGTTCGTGGTATTAAGGAGAATTTTCCTTAGATGAAATTTAAATGATACTTGCGACGATCGTTAGGTTCGAAAAAAGCCTAACCGGAAATTCCAACACTAAGGGAAAGACTATTAGAAGAGTGATAAGTGCCCTTAAAGTACTGGATTGCGTTGTTCGTGGGTTTCAAAGTTACATTTTTTGAGTTGGATCAGTATCATAACTTGCTATGACTGTTTATCAAATATAATCCTTCACAACTGACCATCTCACCCATTATCCGGAAATCGACCAAGAAGGTTCTTTGATAGTATAGTCATGTCATTTATTATTTACGTTATTAAGCTGAATGTCAAAGGGGACGAACAGTTTTTATATCTAAGACACTTTGTTTTTGTCGGCCGTGGCAACAAACTTGATGACGTTCGGACCAAATACCGGCGGGCGTGTTAATGAAAAAGCTGTAGTAAAAATAGGTAGGTTACGCATTTGGAAAGGACCACATCTTTATTGGGTGTGTTTTCATGCAATGGATCCTACTATCTAAAGATGGCATGTCTGTGAATCTTCCTCAAAATACGTTGCATAGAAAAGTAAAGAAAGACAATCTTAGCGTGATGTGTGTTTCGTAGGATAAAACACATTTCGACCAAACCGCTATGATGGCAAGTAGGTTAACGCACTATGCAGTCAAATATGGACACAGTACGTGGTAAATATTGTATTATCCGGTATTGAAGTTGTTGCTGGTGAATCTGTTCATCGTGAGATTGCTTTCCTAGTTTGATAACATCGACCAATCCGCAATCTGAAGGTTCAGTCCGCAATCCGACTCCGCCACACTGGCTTTCACCGGACCCAACTATGTACCCAAGTACCTAAAACTTTTTTCGTAGTTTCGTCTCTGCCTTATATTCTTCTGGTTTAGGAATTGATTCTGCCAATTATTCGATACCGGACGGGACCAATTGCGAAACTTACGACCACTATTTTTGGTCCACGTCCCCCTCATTAAATCCTAATGCCCGAATTCGCAAAAAATTATAGACGACTGCGGCTTCGTCCAGGGAAATAACTGACTCAGCTCTGCTCTGGGAGCAGCATGGCCGAATTAGCTACCAGGCGTTGTTTGCCCCCTTATATACAATTCATAAAAGTAAAGTGGGTATGCATTATATTCCTAACAAAAGCCGCCAGTGGAAGTCAGCCGAGACAGATCTCAATTTTGTTTAGGAATTGAGGGAATCCCGAGTCTGTCATGAGGTTGATGGCGTAAGGGAACAATTGCAGCGAAACTGGTTCATTTTCTTTGATCCACAGAGCCATCTTTTTAAGTTTAAACATTTAGCTTTTAAAGAAAGATAATTTGCGGTTCACATGGGCAGGGCAGAGGCAACTCATGAGATCCTGCCTTACATCTGCCTTGGCAGCAGCGTGATCGAAATCTATTCAATGTGCTGGTCTGGAGTCTCGTATTTTCTATATTTCTTATCGGTAGGACTGAGATGGTGGGATCGAATTCGCAGAACCTAACCAGCAGATCCAAATTGCAGAATGACACCTCATGGTCGTTTTTTCTTTGTAATTCATAGTTTCTATTGTGATCTCTGAGCCATTATCGCTGGTTCTTAGATCTGAGCAACTTTAGCTGTCCTTCACGGCTCTCTATTTGCTCCATGAACAAGAAATGGCAAATCATAGTTGTATGAATAATTCCAATAGATTTCGCTATATTTGTGGTGAATTTATAATGCATAATTTATTTATGTTACGCTTGCGGATGGCACGAATTCGACACTTCTCTAAAACAAAGTGTAGCTAGTCATAACAATTATGCATAATAGACTTCTAGGATGGTCATCAATCAATTCACAGCGTTGAACTTGATGTCATTCAAATACATCGAGTGTGTCAGCTAGCACTTAGCACCTAGGCGATATCTTATTGCGGAATCATGTCCTCTAGCATGACTCAGTAAGCAGTAATGATCCAGAGCCAAACAAATCCAAAAAGAACGCAATGAATTCGCCTTGAAAGATGCCTCTACGTATGGGTACTCTCTCTGAGTTTTTGGGGTCTCCCTTACATGGCTATTGCCAAAAACTTTACGAGACTCGAATCAGTGCGACACAGATATAGAACATCCTCTAGCCAAGTGTGCGGGATGCTGCCAAAGGCTTTGGGGTAAACAATATAGCAGAAAGAGAGAAGAGATTACTTTATTTACTCCTTGATCCACCTCGATAGCGCTTCTGCTCCTCGGACAGAATGTCAGACTTCATGAATTTTTAGAGTGTTGTTAAGCAAGTAATCGAGCTTGTATCTGCGACGTCCTATAGCGTATCTCTTAAGAGGTACTCCTCCGGCTAACTAATGACCTAATTTATACTATGTGCCAACCGCCCATGTATTCTGGTGAACTTTTTGTACACAAAATTCAGAGTTCAGTTAGACGTTGTACCTGACCCTGCCGTTGTAATCTCATATTTGAAGCGGATAATAAAGGCATTCAGCGAACCAGCTTAAGCGGCCACCACAAATTTTGGCGAAACAGCTACAGCAGGCGAAGCCATGCTCCTGCTCATCGTGACGCCCACACGTAGAACCGCCCCACGATTAGCGGTTTTTATGTTATACTTTCCATTAACGAAACCCGACTCCGCCACCAAGTCAGACAACTGACTACTAGACTACTAGACCTTAAATTTATGCTTCTTCTGACTTGACATTTTCTAACTGTCAACTGTGATGCAGCTTCCACAGTTGAAAATCCGCAACACCAGAAATGACCTGCACTTTCCTCGCCTGCTCCCTCAGGCGTTGAGGTGGCCAACAGCCATTCAGACTGAAGCTATTCTTCCCTTCTCCTTTCACAACATTTCTTTTCCTGAAGTCTTTATGCTTGAATACTGGTTTTATAGTTTTAGGTTATCCTTTCCTTGTTGTTAGTGTGATGTTTTCTGTACTTTGGGTTATATAGTTTTAATCGATGGTGGTAATTCTGTAACTTTCGAACTCTTACTAAAAGGCTCGAACAAATACAGTAAAATGTCCTTCACAGAATGCGTAAGGCCGACCTCTAGAGAGGGGTGTATTTAAACCATTGTTTTCTTCCATTACATATGTGTGGACGCAATTCACCTCTTCCCAAGTTCAACGGCCTTTGTATTAAAGTGGTTGCTGGCGGGGATAACGCAAAAATATGTTTAGTAATTATTCAGTGTTACTACTGAAAGGTATAAGTCGATTTGGTGCAGGCATGGACAAAGATGGTTACCAGCCTTTGCCAAGTTAAAGGCGATGACGAACTTGACCTATCGTAACTGAACACATGCATCCATAAACATAAATGCATTAATATTGCTCTAAAAAATATATGTTAGGGAAAAATGGATTGAATAATTGAATTCAGTAGTCGGAAACTTATATATGTAAGTCAGCACGCATTACTGAGAAGTGCAAATTTGAACATGGTTTCCTTGTGATATTATTAGCTCCTCAATCTCAGATATGTTAGAAGGTAGGGTTTCTGTTAGGCTAAGAATCTGTAGTGTCCGCGGTTTTGTGACTTGTGCAGCATTTCATTTGTCTTGTCTGTCACTCGACACTGACAATAGAGTGCATTTGCTATTATGCAGCGTTTCTTCATTTTTTATCACGTTTTAGCACTCTTCTGCTTTCTTTATACTCATTCCAATTTCCTAATTTCCATACCGGCATTCATTTACACGAAAGTGATCTAAATTGCTCATTTTTATTACTTATAAACCTAATACTTAGTATCATCCCCAAAACTTCACTTTAAAATTTCAACAAGGTTGACCACTTTTGTTTCCATACAAGTCTGCTCACGCTGCATATTACTGGGTGCATGCTATAGCCAACTTTTGTTTCATGCTAGGGGGTTGCTGCTGTTTTCGAGGGGAGTTTTGTGAGTTTTGCTCTTGCTATCGTTGATATGGAGTTTGAAGTTCGGGTTGAAATGAAGAAAAAGTTAGCGGGAGTGTGAGGATGGACAATGATTGATGAAAATGAAACACACGAAAGAATTTCTTAACGTTCATCGGGGCAATTGAGAAAAACTCGATTATTGAAGCAAACGATTGGTATACACTTTCGAATTGAATGTCCAAACCGAAAAATTTAAAACTAGTGGTTTTCATGTGATACTGTAGGCCTTAATTCTCTCAGTAAAGGTTAATCTGATTTATCTTCGATCCACACTGTCCAGCGCCGGTGGCTCAAAATATCGTAAGTTATGAGGGGCCTCGCATTTCAACAAAAATGACTTTATAAACGTGTTGCGTCGAGTGTATGGAGATCTGAAAGCGTTTGGGGATTTAATTTCATGCGCTACGATTTAATTGAAATAAAAGTATAATGAGGAGATATTCCAATTCCTTTGGAAACGACACGACATATGCTGACTGCCTCTGAAACTGGTATGCTGACATTCATAATCAATGAACGAATTTCGATTTCAAAAATCTAGCTCCAAAGGAAGCTTGAAAACGCATTTACGTTATAAGGAATTGTTGCATTGGCGGTGCTGCGATATGGTGCTTCATGATTTGCGCAAAAGCGTTGTCACTGAAAAACTTCAACCTCTGGTCAAAATCGTAAACTCGTCGTTCTTTTTGGTTGATTGTGAGCTCGCGCGGCACCCACTTTAAACAGAGGTTTCGCATATCCAAACATTCATGCACAATACGTCCAACATGCTTCTTTAATATTTTTGCAGCCTCAGCCATATGGATCAAGTTCACTTTGCGGTTATCCAAAATTATTTTGTGGACATTTTGATGTTTCTTCCTCTCTTTCTCTCTAGCTCCGCAAAATTCACACTAATTAATGGGAATCCTCCAATATAATGTCTCAAGGATGCCAAGATAGTGAAAGAACATCAAAGGCCGGGACGCATTGTATATCTAAGGTAGAAGAAGCATCGTTTGAGGGTGCGATCCTTTAGATGATCTTCCCTTGCCATCGCGGGGCTCAGATCCGGAGTTCATAATTCCACGAGTTATTTTTTATGGTTATTTTTTTTTATTTCATTGGTAGATTTTGCTTGCTTGATCGTAGAATAGCTCCAGACTCTAGATCGTCTCCGCCACACAGTATGGCCTCTCGCCCATCGACCGATCATCATAAGACTTTATAAATCTTTTAAAGTGTGGTGTCCATATTTATCAATGAACTAATCTATATTATTTTATAAGATGCTTAGTGTACAACAAATGCATGGCCTATTTTGCGATCTACATTACTGCCAAAGTTTGTTTTTCAACTTTAACTGAAGGGGGTTTCCATTAAATGCGCAAAATATAATAATATAATATTATTACTCAATTTGGACTAGTGCCATAATACGCTATTATTACATCCGGAGGAGGATAACATCATCATCATCATCAACGGGGCAACAGCCGGTATCCGGTCTAGGCTTGCCTTAATAAGGAACTCCAGACATCCCGGTTTTGCGCCGAGGCCCACGATATCCTTAAAAGCTGCCTGGCGTCCTAGCCTACGCCATCGCTCCATCTTAGGCAGGGTCTGCCTCGTCTTCTTTTTCTACCATAGATATTGCCCTTATAGACTTTCCGGGATGGATCATCCTCATCCATACGGATTAAGTGATCCGCCCACCGTAACCTATTGAGCCGGATTTTATCCACAACCGGATGGTCACGGTATCGCTCATAGATTTCGTCATTATGTAGGCTACAGAATCATCCATCCTCATGTGGGGGGCCAAAAATTCTTCGGAGGATGCTTCTCTCAAACGCTGCCAAGAGTTCGCAATTCTTCTTGCTAAGAACCCAGGTCTCCGAGAAATACATGAGGACTGGCAAGATCATTGTCTTGTACAATAAGAGCTTTGACTCTATGATGAGACGTTTGTAAGCTGAAATAGGCTCTGTTGGCTGGCAAAAACCGTCCGCGGATTTCATCATCGTAGCTGTTATCGGTGGTGATTTTCGACCCTAGATAGGAGAAATTATCAAAGGAGGAGGATATCCGCGATCGATGTTGGGTTGCCTCGGTCGTGAAGAAATTGCTAGAGGGGCGTCTTCGCGAGTATGTTCATGTAATTCGCGCTAACGAGAATTCATTTGCAAAGTTTGGTTTGAGCATCGAAGTCGATGGTAAGCTCCCAAACGGCTGGCGGAACAATGGTGGTCTGAATGGCTAAAGAAAAAGTTGACTTTAACTTTATTTCACAAGATAATACCAAACAGAATAATTTGGGGTTTGGATTTCATACAGAGGAATCTTCATGATTTTTAAGGTTTTGTGTAAAACAAAGCCTTATTAAATTCGATTCACTGCCCATCTGTTTGTCACACGCACTTTTATCCAAAACGACTAAGCCGATTCAAACGAAATTTGGTGGATAGATGGGAACTATGAAATCCCACGCATACAGTGAGTGATATAAACCTAGGTGGAGTTTAAAGTCGGGCTCCCCATACATGCAAAAGGGGAATTTAACACTTTTTTTCACCTGACATAGTCGTGTGGGGCATCAAATGAAAGGTCTCGGCTAGTACTTTCCGAAACCGTTTGTAGTTTTGAAATGAACTGTAAAGTGCGCGATTATGAAGTCAAAATGTGCACACTTAAATTGAGACAGGACTCATTTTCGGAAACTACCCAACCCAAAAATCCGAAAAAAATCAGGGTGGCATTGGGCCTCAAAATAAACTTACTAATAGTATATTACCAACTTTTAGAAATTGTTCGACCCTTAAATTCATCCTAGGAATAGAAATGCGACAGCATGGGGACAATATCTTACATGTGCGTGCCAAATTTCATGGAAATCTGGCTATTAACGTCAAAATTATAGTGATTCAAACTTAGTAATTTCTCGCGAATTTACTGCTCTGGGCGAGCGCAATGCTGACCACATTGTCTTCTACAGTGTACTGTAGTGTACCGTTACGGTCTTGAATGAAGTGCTCTAACACACTTCAAGGCCCTGATCCAATATGGATTGTTGTGCCAACGATTATTATTATTACTGTTTCTAAAGCCATGCAAATAAGATGCTGACTTCATAATTAACGAGAATAATTCGAGTGAAATATTAAAATTCCATTCCTGAAGAATCTATTTCTATTTGCCACCTGTTTTTAAGGTTTTGCGTAAACATAAAACCTTATTAAAATCAGTTTACTGTCTGCCTGTCTGTCCATCACACGCATTTTTCTTGGAGGTGGTTGTAGCGATTGAGATCAAATTTGGTAGAAAGGTGGGAACTGTGGACGTCTACGCATATAGTTACATCCTTTTACGTCGAATTTAAGTGGGGTCGCCATACATTCAAAAGGGGGGCGTAAATTTTTTTTCATAAAATTTAGCCAAGTGTGGTATCAAATTAAAGTAGTACTTTTCGAAGACGGTCAACATTTGTTAGAAAGGTGGGGAGTGCGGGGGGAGGGTGAAAGTGGTCATTTCTTTAACGAACCCATTCTCAGAAACGACCCAACCAACAAATCTAAAAAAATCATGGAGCTGCCACTATATGGTGCCTAGGGTCTGATACCTGTTCAAATAAAGTTAATAATGGTACATTACTATAATTTTTAGTATTTGACACTTAAACCCCCCTTAAGTTCACCGTAGAACCAGCAATGTAGGCAACAGTATGCATGATCCCACCAAATTTAGTGAAAAACGCACTATTATTAACAAAGTTATACTGGGTCAATGCTGTCGCTTCTTTGCAAATTCAAGCCTATGAATGTCAACATCACTTGAAAGTAGATATTTTCACATAATATATGCATATATTACGTGCTACATACTAACAAATGCACACTCAAATCTCTTTATAAAAGAAATACACAAAATCTTTCATACCTGAAGCGTAAAGCTTCCGGTTTCCCCACTTATTTTCATCTATTTTGCTTGGATAGTTCCTGAAAATGGCTTGTTAATTTAAGTGGTCTGTTTTTAAACTCCCAACTCCACATTTCACTAAGAACTATGTTGGAAAGTACTGATCGAGTCTTTTCTTTTTGATATCCCAAATGACTACATTCCATGAAACATGGACAGCCCAGAATTATAACAGTAACAGTACAAACGAGATACATATAAGTATGTTAAATGCGTATGTACATTGTCCTTCTAATATTAATCGCAGCAATACAAGCGCTTTCTACTCGTATTTCGATCGCAAGGTGAAATAGATAAGATACACCGTTCGCAGTGAATAATGACAAATCTGGTAACATGAAACCATTAGCGAAGGAATACGGAATACTTTCCAAAGCCCTCATTTTGTAACCATTTCACTTCAAAGCGATGCGGTTTGAGTGTTTCTAAAATCTCGATAAGATTGGAGAAGCTGCTTTGATATCGGGCCCTTTTGAAGATTTTCGTTGATTCGGCACTTGGACTAGCGGCACTCATCAAAAATTATTTAATGTCGACAGGAAGCAACTAGCTCCCCATGAATATTTGCTACTAAATGTACACATTAATGCACACTTGAGGGCATATGGGAAAACGACTTCATGATGGAAGACGCAAACGTGGAAAAGGAAACCACTAGACGATTTTCTTTGATGGCATGTTATGCAATTTTCAGAGCAAAGACTAGGAAACAGGCAAGAAAATCAAAAGAAATGAGGAAATGGAGCGCGCTGGAGGAGCTATGGATTCCCTTAGTGAGTTGGCTGACTTCGGGGGTGCCTGCATGGGTACAATGGCGCTTCAATTACAACTGCCACTGCCTGTTCCCAGCAGTGATGGTTTGTTTGGCATGGAATTAAGTATGTGCAGACAAATTGTTTACATGTTCAAAGTAAATACACGACGCCATCCCGGATTGTGAGTGAAATGGAGTTGAGCTTGTTTTCATTGACCAGATGTGCAGAGTCGAGGGCGATTTAGGCGAAAAAATCAACATGTGTTTGCCTGTTTGCGATGGCATTAGTCTATCGAATTTTATCGAATTTTATTAGATTTCATTTATCTGGATGGGAAAAGCTTTTGGAAATTGTACGAATAAATCGACCCCATGAGGAATGTGGGAACCCATGCAACGCTAACCTTCGATTCACGGATGAAATGATAATTTATGCTTATATTTGCATTACACCACAATTCAATTTATGGGTCATGAACCGCGTAGCATTCAATCTTTCAAACGATATAATAACTTTTGGAACATTTGCATGAAATTATTCCACCCTAAAGTTAATTTTGAAAAGAGCCTTAGGCAAACGAATAAAACGTTTTTTTTTCTGGAAAATTTGCTTTAATGGATAGAATTCTATATTTCACCCGATAACTGCTCGGGAATCATGGCATGGATGTCGTTTTTTTGCCATTTTTACCCTCACGCCATCCCGTAAAATCTCGCTTTTCATCTTAACTCTAGAATTCATTCTGGTGAACCCAAAACCTCAAAAGTATATTAAACAAGTCGGGAAACCGGAAGCTGGGCGCTTCAGGTATGAAAGGTTTTGTTTGTTTCTTGTGTGAATATATTTGAGTGTAGAACTTTCCCATTTGTACGTAGCCCGTTAAGAATATGCATTTATCATATCAGATTTAGTACTTCGGGTTGTAAATTTACACGGTAAGGCAACTTTGAGCTACTGTAACTTTGTTACTAATGGTACGATTTTGATCAAACTTAGAGATAATATGCTTCATATTATATTTTATACTACTACCAACTTTTATAACTCTGACATAAACTTAAGGGAGGTTTTACTCAATTTTCCCAAAAATACGGTAATATACTATTATTAACTTAATTTGAACAGATATCGATATGGAGAGCATTTTGAGGCGTGGGTACTGTACAGAGGCAGCTTCACGATTTTTTTTCAAATTTTTCGGTCTGGTAGTTTCTTAGAATGGCTCCGTTAAAGAAATCATCAATTTGCACCCCTCCCACTCTCCGCCTTTTTAGCAAATCTCACAACTAAGACCGGCTTCGAAAAGTAATAATCGAGACCTTTCATTTGATACCCCACATGACTATATTTGGTGAAAAAAATTTTTTCACGTCCCTTTTACATGTATGGGGACCCTCCCTAAATCTCAACGTAGGAGGATATTACTCACTGCATGTCTGGGGGTCTCCAGTTCCCACCTTCTCACCAAATTTCGTGTTAATCGATATAGCCGTTTTTGAGAAAAATGCCTGTGACAGACAGAGAGACAGACAGACAGACGGACTGACGAACAGGCGGAGGCCTGTGAGAAGTGGCCAGATCTCCCATCAGGCGGATCGGGGCATACCTATTGATGTGTAAATATATGTTCATGCACGAGTGTTTGCTCATCTCTGGTGCGCGGATCAAAATGGCTATGGGAAGGATACCCAGAACATAAAACCACCATGGAAGACGAGAGAAGGAGGAAACTTACGGTGCAGGGGCTCGGAACCCCAGTACCGGCGGCTTTTGGGAGTGAGCAAGCGGACTCCCGGTCGTCGATATCCCTCGACCGCAGTGCCTTGGTGGTGGACAACTTGGCCACCTTGGCATATAATGCTACAAGTGATTTGGATCTGGAGAAGGAACTATTCAAGCGAAGTACGACTTTACCGAGAACACCAATAACAAGACCAAACAAAGATGAACTAAAAGCAGCTTTTTGGACAACAAAAACCGTGAAAACACCCACCGCACATGTTCAAGATGCTCGACAGCAGGAGGTGGTCCAGGAGCAAGGAAGAGATCCATTCAAAAGAAGCTCATCAACTTTGAGATCTCTACCAATGCCAAAGACGATGAAGGATAAAGTACAGGCCAAACGTGAAGGACCATGTAAAAGGAGTAACCCTGGCGGGACTTATAGGGAGCAGAGTCCCGATCCGGAGGAATTACCCTTCACCCAGCTTGGGGCAAAGATAGTTGAGCTGTCCGAGTTTATCAAGGACAAGCACAACGTGCACCAAGCCGTAAAGAATATGGTGAGTGCTATTAGAGCCCTCTATAATAGATCACAGATGGAGGAGAAGAATAATAACAACATGCCGAACCCCGCTGTGCCAACAGTATCACAAGCGACCCAAGTGACGCCTAACCGTACTACCATCGAATCCCACCGAAATAAGCGAGTACGTGAAAAAGAGGGGGATCCTTTAAATAATCAGCAGGTGCCTAAGAAAAAAAAAGGCGGACAGGACATCCTCAAAACCAACACCAACAGCTCAGAAGGAGGAAAGCGTTGCGAAGCCCAAGATGAACGAAAACGATGGATGGACTAAAGTAACCAACAAAAAAGCGAAACGAAAAGCAAATGTGCGAACTCGTCCAGATGCGATTGTTATCTCCAGTAAGGGCAATCTCAAAAAGGTCAAAGCTGATCCCGACCTAAAAGATCTGAGCGGAAATGTGAACAGAATCCGAAGAACCCAGAAAGGGGATCTCATGTTCGAGCTGAAAAGATCCAGTAAAACTGATGACTTTCGCACTCAAGTGAAAAACTCACTTGGGGAGAATGCCGCAGTGCGTGCCTAAAAACATGAAATCTATATACAATGTAAGGATCTGGATGAAGTTACATCGAAAGGAGAAATTTGTACTGCTCTGAAGGAGCAATTCAAGTTGAAAGAACTTACAGAGGAGTCTGTTGTCGGTCTACGGAAGGCCTATGGTGGCACTCAAACGGCCACCATACGAGTGCCAGCGGAGGCAGCGCAGATGTTGTTAGCTGCCGGAAGGATTCGGATTGAATGGGTTGTCTGCCGTTTAAGGGAGCAAACTTCACTAAAGAGGTGCTTTAAATGCCTCATGTTTGGGCCGCGAAGGCATGCACCAGCAGCATTGATCGGTCCGATCGATGCAGAAGGTGTGGGGAGAAAGACAATATTGCCAGAGAGTGCAATAGGGACCCCAAATGCCTATTGTGCGAAGCCAAAGGGGGACAGGATAACCGGCACATTGCCGGAAGTGCCAAATGTCCGGAATTTAGGAAGGCGCTCACTGCAATGAGAAAATGAGGTTTATTCAAATAAACCTCAATCATTGCAGGGTCGCTCAGGATTTACTTGAGCAGACCACGTTCGAATCTAAGATGGAAGTTGCCATCATAAGTGAACCATATAGAAACCGTCACGGTATATGGGTCACAGATTCGACTGGTGGAGCGGCGATATGGGCTTGTGGTCGACAGGCCATACAATGTACTGCAAGTTAGGCAGCCAGTGGCTTTGTGTGGGCGAAAATAAATGGTGTATATGTATACAGCTGCTATGCCCCACCAAGTTTGACACTGCCTGAATTCGAGCAAATGCTTGATAATCTTGTTCTCGACGCAAGGGGACGAAATCCAAAGGTGATTACTGGTGATTTCAATGCTTGGGCCCTAGATGGGGGACACGGTAGGGAAAATGTTAGAGCGGGTAATCTATAATAGATTACTCCCGGTTGTTGAGGGCCAAGGCGGCCTTTCAGATCGGTAGTATGGGTTCCGAAAAGCCAGATCAACCATTGATGCCATCAAATTGGTTACTGGCTTGGCTGAAGATGCAATTCACAGAAAGGGTAATACCAGCAAATATTGCGTGGTAGTAACCCTGGACGCGAAAAATGCATACAATTCGGCCAATTGGAATCTAATACGGAAATCTCTAGCGAAGGTTGGTATTCCCGCCTATCTCGCTGCTATCGTCGATAGTTACTTAACTGAAAGGAGACTATGGTATGACACTGATGACGGACCGCAGGAGTACGTTGTTTCCGCCGGTGTCCCACAGGGCTCCGTATTGGGCCCACTACTGTGGAACATCATGTACAACGATGTACTTAATCTTCCCCTTCCGGAGGAAGCCACAGTGGTGGGTTACGCTGACGAAATAGCGCTGGTTGTTGTCGCAAAGCATCTTGAAGATGCTGAGTTATACTCAAGCGAGGCAATCAGTGCTGTCAAATGCTGGTTGGAGAGCTCTGGTTTGACGCTTGCGGAGGAAAAAACAGAAGTGGTCCTCATCACGAAGCGCCGGAAGAGAAATTACCACTGTGTTAGAATCGGGAATCATATCATCACTTCCAAGCCGACCATCAAATACTTGGGGGTGGTGGTAGACAGGAAGCTCAGTTATAAGCAACACGTACAGTATGTTTGTGATAAATCATCCACTGCCAGTATGGCCCTGGCGAGTATGATGCCGAACGCGGTAGGGCCACGGCATACCTTTAGGACGGACAGACGGACAGACGGACAGACGGACAGACGGACAGACGGACAGACGGACAGACGGACAGACGGACAGACGGACAGACGGACAGACGGACAGACAGACAGGCAGACAGACATTGAACCGATTTTAATAAGGTTTTGTTTTAGAAACAAAACCTTAATTATGACAAGCGGTAGGTAGAGAAAAACGGCCACCACATACCGGCGGTCCAACAACGATCAACCAGGGCGAAAAACAAGCAATCAATACCTTCCAAGGCCGAATGTTTCAATTCGAATGCAAAAAGAAATCTAGGATCATCTTGTTAATGCTTCTAACCTTCGAACAGGGTGGATGGTCGACCCATCCCTCGACCCATAATTAAATCCTCATTATCACCTCCCCCTGATTTCTAGATGACTCGTGGAAGAAATGTTATAGATAATGTCTTGAGTAGTCTGCTGTTCTCCTGAACAGCCGGGGATATCGGTTGTCTCGGTCCTCGTTGAGAAATGCATCTTTTTCTTTACAGCCCTTGCACGTCTTTTTCTTCCTTGGAAATGGTGTGGTCTCCTAAGACGACGTGCTCTGATATTTTCGATATGAAACCTACCGGCTTCTTTTTACGGCCAGCTTGGGGCGCACCAGGGCTAGCAACATTCGAAATTTATTTCCAATGTTGTTAATTCGACTGACAGATGCCACCACCGGTGTTCTCCGTGGCGGAGTAGACTTTGAAATCTGATTAGAAACAATTGTAAAAAATAATTGAAGAGGGTAGTCAGTTCACAACCGTTCACGAGGTGCTAGTGTTTTCTTTACCAAAACTAGCCACATTCATTTTATGTGTAATTTTCCAATTGAAGTTGCAAACTCCTGACCGAGCAGGTCCTTGTAATTTAGTCAAAGAGATGTTCATTTTAAGTTTATTGTAAAATAATTAAAAGTGTAGTGTCAAATGTAGAAAGCGATGTTTATTATTATATTCCTCCTTGATCAAATTCGGAGAGTACGCTAGACATCTAAAAGCTCTGCCTCGTTTAGATATTCCGCGAGGTCTCTTTATATTTTCCTTCTAATGTGTCTCAAATATTCCTGTTATTTTGTATTCTAAGATCTGGATATTTCGTTCATTGAGTGCTTGGTTTAAAGTTGACTGTTCCTGTTACTGAAATCCAAACCCTATTTCCTCAAGACAGATTTGGGAGAATTGGTTAAACTCCAGTGCTATTCTTCTTTGGGGCTGTTGTTTCATAAGCTTGGTGAATGCCTGTCGTTGGTGAGTCCACTTTTGTTTGTCGATGGAACTTTTTATTGAAAGGCCGGTATATCAGATTTCATCTGTCTTATCACTCCCTTCGATGATACAAAGGGAATTACCATCCGATGAATCATATAGGCGATTGTGAACTGATTGCCATGGTTTGATTTGCTGTGTAAATTCTGTGTTTGGATGTTTATCTATTGAAAAGGTTCATGTCATTTCACATGTCCGTTCCAAAATTTTGGTATCAGACCGACAGAGCCTAACTCCGATTTTGGTTTTGCCATGCAGATTTTTCTGATGACCGGGGAGAGGGAGTTGCTCAATAGGATTCTGACCAGCTTTCTGTACTACTCATCTTACTTTCTTATTGAAAACCACTTTGTTGCCTTTGTAGTCCATCTTCAACTACAGCGGTCGCTTTTTGGTCGAAATGTTCATATAAGACGCATAATGCAAGAAAGGACACAAAGAATTAATCTTCCTCGATGGTTGAATTCTTGACCAAATACGTCTCAATCCTGTTCTCTACATTTTTGAATTCCTTTACGTTAGTCAATTTAATTATTTAATATATTAATGAGATTGTCGCCGGAATGATTTCCTTCGTCTCCTTGCCCCGTTTACGGATTTTGTAAAGCTCGAGGAAATACTGAATTAAAAAGAGTAAATTTGTTTTTTCTTAAGATTAGTTGGCATTTCTTGATAACTTTGCACTTGTTTCACGAACTGTGGTAGAGGATCGATCCTGTATGGTCCATTATCAAACTTGTCCTTTATCCTGTTCTTGTTGCCTGTTGTATCAAATATAAGCAGTGCATTTCCTTTGTTCACTTATATGTAGTATACTACTTTACCTCTGAGGTTGTAAATGATCCTCTTCTCTCGTCTGATACCACTGTATCTGATTATTCTAATATTATGTTTCTTGATGGTATACGCTGGCAGTCAATCTCGTCAAATATTACCTGGGAGTGACTATCACCATTACGTGGGAGTGACTATAACCATTTCTTGGTAATAGTGAAGGGAGCAGTGCCTTCTTAAAAACTTCATGTGCTCCTCATGGAGCACAATACCTCAAGTCCATTTACAACGATAAAGTTAAATTATTCATGCATGATTCCAAGTGAATCCGTCCTGCGGCCAAAAGTGACTCTGGTCCCACCATTTTGAATCGAGTCTTTGTGAAAAATAATTTCTCAGCTTACTGATTGCCAAAAATGTTCGGGTACCCCGGCTCCTCTTTCGGCAACACTTCTTATAGCCGATCAAGTTTTACTTGCATCTGGTTCAAGCTCTATACCAACTGTCTGTAGTGTAAGTAACGCCGGGTAACAGTCGGAACAGGTTTTCTGAGCAAGTTTCACCAAAGAAGTTCTTCTGCTGCATACAAAATGGTGTACATACACATATCTAAGCCTGAAATAAGCTATTATATTTTGCGAAGGGCTAAGCTAGATCTATAATCGGATGGCGCCTTTCCAAAATCGCAGAAGTACCAAATCTTTATGAATCTGCTTTTCATTACAGCTCCAGCAGAATGGCAAATAGATAGGGAAGCTTTCAGAATTCCAGCTAGTATAGTTTTCACCACGCCGTAATATTTAGGGACCAATCGTTTCGATTTATCCAAACAGGGGTTTGAAAATATATGTATTCCTTACCAGCCCTACCAGCTTTCTAATTCTTTTGGAAGAAAGGAAGTTAAGTTTTTTTGTGTCTGTTTACCACAAACAGATCTCTGGGTTCGGAGTGTGCGTATGACTACTGGTCGAGAATTGTGGTTCCGGACGCTTTCTGTGAAATGCACTTTAAGCAGAAAGTCTTCTGCCTTTTCCTCCCTTTCTGTATACTTGCTACTGTGTAAATGTTGGCCAACCTCATTCTGGCTGGGCTATTTAAATAAGATTTATTCTAGCTTGGAAATCGCCTCTGGCGCGTCTCTCTAAATTGGTTCTTCCTTAACATCATGTACTGAGTTGACTCAGCCTTCCGAGTTGGGTTGATTTGCTTTTGCAGTTTTCCACTATTTTGCCAAATTCCTTCCTCATGTTTAGCATACTTACAAGGCATCGTTGCTGGTAAACTTCCCTTATGTTGATAATGATCATCTGTGTTTCCGAAGCAGCACGGGCCATAAATTAACTATTTGCTCAGTATAAGTTTGTATCACGCTTAAACTCTCTCCCGGGAGTTCGAATTGAGTGTACTATGAGTGAAGTCGCTTGAACTGGGCAGATGTTTTGAAAATAAGTCGAATTGGAGGACAGTCATCTGGTCGAAGAGGAAAGGTTTGTTAGGAAATACTTCACAGTAACCTTCCTCCAGAAAAACATAATAAAAGGCATGATAGACCTGGACCGTATTCCTTCTATAGGCGTTTATGAGAAGTAACCCCATTTCCTATTGAAAGCACCATATCCGGCTTCCGGTTCGCAGTTGCTGAGCGAATGGGAGAAAATTCGTAAAAAGGAAAGGAAAATGAATCATCAGAAAACCGTCTCCTTAAAAGAAAGGCGGATTTAAATAATAGAGCACCAAATGAGGGGACGAAGGAGGCTGCCTAATTCATTCAGTTCTGTTCATTAAACCGAGGGAATACAAAACCTTTGCGGAAGTTCTCAGCAAAATCTGCTATAATATTAAGCCTGAAGTGAAGCAGAAGTGTCTTTCTTTCGTAGAAAAAAGAATAGCGGAGTCTTCGTTGAACTAGTTTCGAAAAGAATAAAATGAGGTACGTTCTTTGAGGCGGTCATGAAGCTACTAGAAAAATAGGCACAGGTTTGTACCTTAGAGTCTACGTGCTCCGAGATCTTGTCTTCCAGAAAAGACCAAAGTAGAAGAGGCTATTGAGCATGAATGTCCACAAGTAACCCATACCTGTTTTTATATCACCTCTGTAAATTGTCGGGGCTAAAAATTATATGCGTTGATAGTTACCGAGCAATACGTCACGAAACTTTTTAACGGCGGAAAATCAGAGTTGGTTGTATAGTATGTAACGTACGAATTCGAGCAGGCGCATCAAATTTTCAAGATAGAGGGTGCGGCAGCGTAACTTCCTTTTCTCAAAACTCAATAAAAAGTATTGTAAGCATCGGAAAATATTTATTTATTTTTTATAATGTAGGTACATGTCTAAAGTTTTTATTTACATTGTTTTGAAGATCAAATCTGTTAGGTGACGTCCCCCATTCTCCATACATTGCGTAAACCGATTTCTGGCGTTTGTCATGACTCTTGTTAGCATAGCAGGTGTTATGTTGGCAATTTCTTCTTGGATGTTGGTCTTCAAATCTTGTAGGGTCCTTGGACGGTTCACATAAACACGGGATTTCAAAAAACCCCATAGAAAAAAATCACAAGGGGACAGATCGGGAGAGCGTGCCGGCCATTCCAAATCGCCTCTAATTGAGATAAGGCGCTCTGGAAGTTGTTCCCCCAAAACAGCCATCGATGCTCTTGAAGTGTGTGCTGTTGCACCGTCTTGTTGGAACCAAGTGTCCCCCAAATCCAAATTTTCTAGCCGTGGGAAAAAAAAATTCTGTAGCATGTTTATATACCGGTCCGAATTCACTGTCACTGTAACCTCATTTTGCTCAAAAAACCAGGGACCAATAATTCCAGCTGAGGAAATTGCACACCACACTGTGACTTTGCGGGAATGCAAAGGCTTTTGATGCAATTTTCGCGGGTGGGTGTCAGCCCTGTAGCACATGTTTTGTTTGTTAACCGACCCACACAAATGAAAATGGGCTTCAACGGGAACGACATCAAGAAGAAGCTCACACGCGTTCATCCGAGAATTGAAGTCACGTTCTGAAAGTTCCTGCACTATCGCCATCTTATAGGGATGAAAATAAAGATCATCACAAAGAATTCTTCTCACAGAACGATCGGATAGTCCAAGAGTAGATGCGTGTTTGTGCGCAGAACGCCGTGGCGATCGCAACATTAACGCTCTCACTGCTTCAATGTTCTCAGGTGATCTAACGGGCCGAGGGACTCCAGTTCTTCCTTTTGTCGCACTTGCAGTTTGTCTGAATGTAGTGACCCATGTAACAATTGATTTGCGGTCTGGGACGGGAGCCAATGGGGCTAAATTAAAGCGATTCCGAAATGCACGCTGTGTTGCAATAACCGAACATCCGCTTGAAAAATAAACCTCAACGGCAAAGGCACGCTCCTCACTATTCCAACGCATGATGGCGACTGAACCGTGTCGGGACAAAACTTTACAGTATCCCCTCTTGAAAGAGACCACTAACGCTCCGCTATGACATCAACTAACTGAGTGGCGCGCATTTTAAAAAAGGAGGTTATGCTGCCGCACCCTGTATTTAGATTATGGGCACACCTCTACAACCTGCTTTGAATTTTTCATCGTACAAGTCAACATTTTCCGAAGTGCCATTAATCATGAGTTGCTTGTACAATTCGCTTCGAAAGTTAAAGCCGATTTAATGCAAATCGCCGAACAATATCAAAATATGCTCAATGGCATGAAGACTTGTTAGGTGCTGTTGTCATCCGGGTTCGGTGTTGGATTCGACTTCGAATTCTTGTCCAATATCGGAGCATTGCTTTGTTTGGATTCAGTGTTTATGGATAACGTTTTTCAAAAACTATCTGACACTGCCTGAGACGGTGCCGGAGTTTCAATGCAGATTTCATGCCCTGGACTACGTTGTCTTGGTCAAGAAGGGAAGAATATAGGTTGGGGGTGATTTCATTGGCAGGCCACTTGAATGTGGCATGCCTGATCAAGACTGCAGAAGGGAGACGACACTCGAAATGGCGCGAGAACGACAATCAATATATCATGTTGGAAGTGGTTAGTGTTAGCTCCCGTTATGCACCAGAGTGGAGCTGTTCCTGGAAGGTCGTGAGGATGGGTGGCGAGAGATTCTCCCAAGCTTTTGGAACGGATTGAATCGTGCTGAATGGAATTGCAGTGGTGCTGGTGCTGCAGCGGATACCGTCGTAAATTCAGTTATGAATCTAATAATGATAGCTTACCGAACGTCCATACCCAAAGCTAGCGGCTGGCTGACAAACTTTCTTTACATTGGTAGTCGGCGGAAATTGTCGAGCTACAAAAAAGAAATGCCACAAGCTCCACCGTTTGACATAACGTTTAAACGCCTTCGGAGGGGGGCATTATCGAAATAAAATGAAAGATCATTTGAAAAAAGACTCTACTTTCGTAATGGACAAAAGCAAGCAACTTTGTTCACTTAGTGCCGAACAGTTAACCCATACGGGCTGATGATTGCAGCATGGAAGGAGAATTGCAAAGGGAAAGTAGATCCTGAGCTACTATGCCGACCACTTAATAGGGTTGGCACAGCAGGGAAATGATACGTACCGTCGAACATATATTTCACATATATGACAGCTTAGATTTAGAGCAAGCGACGCATATAAGACAGTTTAGATTTAGAGCAAGCAACGCTAGATGTCGTCCATCGAGCTAAGGCACGCTGCCGCTGATCGCGGCGTGTAGTGCTGTATACAAAGCTAGAGGACGAGAAAAGGATGAATATTATCCCGGAAGAGCACAGGGGTCACTCCTAGGGACGGACTTACACAACGCTTCCTACGGTATAAGACTTCACAGACCGGAAGGTTGCATCTAGTACATCGTAAATTATTTGGAAAGAATTTGGAAACTTTGCAGGTGGCGTCTGCCTATCACACTGTCATAGAACCGGCTATGATTCCATTGCGCTCCATGCAGATGAGCCTAATGTCAGGTACAATCAATCAAAAGGCATATGGATAGTATGAATCATCGAGAACTTAGGTTGGTATCTGAATCGGAAGCACGGTGGGATGACTATTATCTTACCGAGCATCTAAGGGGTCATGAAAGTTGCCGTCTTACCTGTACAAAACTGGAAAGCAGGAGTCCTTGATTGTGTATTCTGTAATGAAGTTGTGAGCGACGCCGATCATACCTTTTTTAGTTGTGGAAGATGACAAGGGCGGAAAATCTTGGGGGCTTCACAGGGTATTCTTATTTACTGGAAGATACTTTAAGTATGGTAGATTATTGCCTGTCAACTTCTTACATCAAAGATGATATTTTCTATTTTCTATAGCACACTTTTTCATCAAAATTATATCGGGTTTATATATCATACATACTTGTATACGATTGTAGGGAACGCAGAATCGTGTGAAGCCAAGAAAAGCAAATACAATGAACCATGTCTAGTCAAATGGAATATTCTACTATCCTCAAGACTAAATGTCCTTTATAAACTTTTGTACCTAATATGCTGCGTTAAAATCTCCAGCTAAGGAAAGGGGGAGAAATACAGATAAGCAACAGGGTATAGGAAATTGGCCCATCCTCCTCAAATTTTAGTAAAATCTGTTCACTTTCTTAGCAAGTTTATCATCTACTCTGGGAACAAACATGTGCACATTTCCGAGAACTGCGGGGTATACCCCCACAAAACACTTTATGGTTTCACCCTAATCCATCGCGCCTTAATGTAATTTCAAACTTATTATCCGCTTAGTATATACTTCGGTAATTTATTGCCTACAACTTTTAAATTTCGCTCAAAAGCCCTCAATTGCCTATGAGTATTTGGACGTATTGAACCACAAATACGCTCTCCAGTTGCCAAAGTCACGTCAATTAACCAAACGTTTCCCCCCAGAATGACTTCATCGAGGTCGATATTAGCCCGAAAATCTGAAGTTTAATATTTATTATGACTTCCTCAAGACATCACACAGAAAGATAAGGACCAAGTCCGCTCCTAAGCCAATAATTCACTTTGATCTGTGTACAGAACTTTTTGACTAGAAACTTTGCTTCACTTTACAGGAGCTGCTTGTGCTCGTTGGAGCCATCTAAGCTTTCGACAAAGATACCGAAATTGCGCAACATGCTCGCTCCACGCTCGATGTACGGGTACATGCTTTGTACAAGATGTCATGTCCTTTAAGGAATTAATCAAATTACGAAGGATTTATTTTGTTTTCGTGTAGACCAGAACTCTGTAAACATCAGCATCAACGGCAATTTGATGCTAAGCCATGTTATAATTCACTGTGTTTTTCAGCGGACGACAACGACGGACGAAAACAGTCCCATCCAAACAACGTGAACTTAAAGTCTTGTGGCTTGGTTGGGGCGGGTGGGGGTGAATATTTTTGTTTATTCCCAAGATATTAATGCAAATTTGCTATGTGGATTTGCTGCAATAGTGGGATTGGCTAATTTTGGCTGTGGTCGCCGGCTGGACAATGAAACCGGCTCAGCAATGGCCAAGGCAGATAAAGTGGAATTAGCATCGCTCTCGGTGCAAAGTTGCATTGTGCAATTAGGAGCCAATGTTTTGATGGCAGTAATTATTGCTATTTAGATCTAGTTGTCTCGTACTACACAGCTCGAAAATTTGAGTGGATATTACATGTGTAAATCAATTTACCAAATGATTAAAACCAGCGTAGGCGCCTGAGCGTAGACAGGCAATTTATTTCGTGCCGACTTTGTAATATGGTTTGCAATTTCGCTGAAACTGAGTGAAAGGGAAACCCTGGGTAAGTTTGGCAGTATTAGATTTATTTCTCGAGGACGCCTTTGAGGTGTTTCAATAATTTGGATTAATGTTGTACACTCGGTTTTTGATTGGGCCCAATTGATTTTTAGTGAAAATATTTCTATTGCACTCTACATGTGTACTTCAGAACCCTTTGTATGTTAGCCCTTCTTATCTTCATGTTGGTTTGATGGAGTATCTGAAACAAAGGATAATTGAAGTCCAAAGCCACGAAATAACCTCTGATGGTCAATTCTTTCTGAAATTGATATTGATGAACTACTGTTTATTGAAAATATACACATCACCATTCTACTTTCATATTAAAGCCGCTGTCATCTGACCATTGATGCTACCTTTCTTCGGCCTTGATGATTTTTACGAGGTCCTTGCTTGTCATTCTTCTGATGTAGCTTCGTGAATTTTTTTCAGATACTATCAGGCTATCGGCAATAAACCAACTATGACAAACGTCGCGTGATCGGTAATCGTTCGAAAGCCCTAAATTACTATCTTGCATGATCACGACAGCCATTTTCTGATTCCTTTGGTTGTTAATGCTGCAGCCTATATAGGAGCTGATAAAATCAAGTTAATGGTTCAAGAGAGCAATACTTAGCTGAAATATATATATATTGTTGTCATTTACCCCTGAATGGGGAATAGGGCTCCAACCAGTCCATTGTTCACATTTCCTTCAAATGCGTTTCAGCTCTATTCAGCACTTCCCGAGACATTTGCATTCGTCACCTACTGTTCTATGCCAAGTGCTCCTGTTGCGCCACACTCGTCGACCATCTTAGGATGGTGTATTTCACTGCATGGCGTAGCCAGTGATGAATTTGTTGCCCTTCTTTAATATATGACCTATGCGCTGAAACTTCCATCTTTTCATCAACACGTCGACCGGTAGCTAGCCCGTATGCCAACGAAGTACTTTGTATCAGGTCAGCGTATGCTAATGATACGGCGCAGGCAAGTGTTGACGAAGCCTTGGAACTTTTGAGTGACATCGGCGGTCACTTTCCTTGTGCTATTATCACATAGCAACACTGAAAGAACTGTAGTGTTCGCGGCTTCTCAGGGTGCGCTTAATTTCCTTCACTTTATTCTCTGAAGAGCAAATGAGAGATTAATTTTTCTTGCAGTTAAACTATCTCCTTATCGCATACAACTGCTGTCATTACTCTCCTTTCAGTTTCCAATTTCCTACCCGAACACCCACTTATTTTAAAGATATTAACCTTAAAAGGATAATTTTTATTTTCCATTTTATTTACAAAACTCTCTCATCTGGTAACTTTCCACAAAACCCTAAAATTCATTCAAATATTTCATAGTTAATAAAGATATTATCTTGGAAAACGATCATTAGCCTTTTTTGTTGTTTTTACATATAGATTTAATCGCGTTACATATTCCGAGATGCATTGCTGCTTGTTTCTGGCCAAAGCTAAATATTGTGTGTGGGTAATACGGGATCTAGTAGTATCACTGTTGGACGAATGCCGGCTGAGCCGATGCAGAGCACTTGAACTGAAGAAGTTGCATCATTAGTGCGATTTGATCGCACTTCATCTAGTTTTCTTTGGCGGTAGTTTCGGCGTTAGGCACTTTTAGCGGTAGGGCCGGAGATCTTCATAGAAGGGGCTAGGCATTGATTCTGGCCAATAATCTTTTAAAAAATTTGCGAAGAAATCACGATCTCCCATTTCGTATGAACGGAAATCTTGGAATGCTCGAATTGGCAATCTGCTTAGTGCTAATTGTAATAATCGCCATAAGCGAGAAGGTATTGTTCGTAGTGGCTCTTAAACTGGCAATCGGTAAGGTGGTGACATATGTAAGTAGAATTCCTTTGATCATCCCAGGAAACTTCTGCAAAAGAATCTTAAAATGTCGCGTGCGGTTTCTTCGGTGTCCCCGGACGTTTGGAAGGTACCGTGATATTTTTCTTGAGCGCACATCGTTTTTGTCTTGTAATTTCTTTCGATAACAGATCTCTCTCTTGTTAAAGCCGTGAGTGGTTCCCAAAGATTTACAGGGGCTTGCAAGTGAAGTTTTCGAGCTAAGGGCCAGGGAGGAAATTGTTCGTGGGTGGTGCTTTACTTCATCATTTACATCATTATAATGAATTGAGTTTACAAGCCCCAAAGAATGGCGGTAATAGTTTCGAACTCGTCGGAAGCAATGGTTAAAATGATTTTTACCTGACGAGTTTCCTGAATTAAGTAATAAAATTAGGTACTAGCACTGAGGAAGGAGGCACGTGGTCTCCGAAACGATCGTATGCGGGAAAAAATAAAAATATTTACAGGATCAGGAAGAAAACCTAGTTCTCTTTTTTCAACTAATAAAATTTAGTATATCGATTCGGCGTTTTAGCCTAGTTCGGTTTTCGAAAGTTCTATATTCAATGAAAAATTCAATTCTTTTAAGATAGTTATTAGTCCCCAGATGGCTTAGTGTTTTGAGTTCCAAGCTTTTGTACGGAAAGTCGCAGTTAAAATCTCACTGGCGGCTGTGGGATTTGTATAATGTCTAAATGTGAACCCCAGTCGATTCAGCTGCGAATGAATACCGGATGCAAATCAGGCTAATAATGAAGAGCTCTAATAAACGCAACCGCCAATTTTCAGCACGGACAAAAGAAGACCAGTTTACCAAGTAGTTTCTGGTAAAGTTTCTCCTGGTGCAGAATTCAATTGTTCGTGTGAATATATATTATATGTTCCTTTTCGCTTCTTTTTTAAGATTTTGCGTAAAAGAAAACCTTGTTAAAATCGGTACGGTCCCCACACATACAAACGGGGGGTGTATTTTTTTCACCAAATATAGTCATGTCGGATATCAAATGAAAGGTCTCCGTTAGTACTTTTCAAAGCCGGACTTAGTTTTGACATTTGTGGGAAAGGTGGGAAGTACGGGAGCCGAAAGTGACCATTTCTTTCGTGGACCCATTCTCAGAAAATACCCGATTGAAAAATCTGAGAAAAATCAGGGAGCTTCCACTAGGGGACCTAGGCTTCGAAATAGCCCGGATGCCAATATATGTTCAAATGAAGTTAATAATAGTATATTACCTTAATTTTTAGAAATTGATTGTAAAACCCTCCTAAGTTCATCCTAGAATCGTAGATTTTGAAGTTATGTACGCTATAATATAGACCATGATTCTGCCAAGTTTGGTGGAAATCGCTCTATTATTAACAAGGAAATGTCAATATCACGGGAAAGATATTCTAACATAATATATTCATATGCTACGTGTTGGGTACTAATGGAACAAATGTCTACTCAAACGTTTTTATAAAAGAAATACACAAAACCTTTCCTACCTGAAATGTCCAGCTTCCGGGTATCCGATGTGTTTTATATTCGTATTTTCAAAGTTTTCGTTTTATATTAATTCTTACCTTATTATTTATATTTTTATATTACTTTTAATTTTTATTTTATGATTATTTTTTTATCCTTCTTTTATTTTGAAATTATTATTTCCTTTTTGTTTGCTCACTTTACCTCTGTCCTAATTATTAGATGATCAAGTTTAATCAGATTTTCCGATTGAAGGGCTCAATCTCTCCCTCCTCCCCTCTAGCCCGCAAAGCTCCTAGCAACTATGGGGTATGCTCCAATATAATTACTTGATGATGCTAAGAGAGGATAGGAGCCCCAAAGTTGCGACTCATAGACGTCTAATGTAGGAGACTCGTCGATTGAGCATGTCCCCATCGTAGGTTTTCCTTATCGTTCGTGGCACGTGATATTTTATTCAATGACTCTTGACGTGTTTAAAGATCACTACCCACGAAACACTTCGGTCGAGTCTCTATATTTGCAACCGATTTGCCGACTTTTCAAGTTTTTGGAATAGCTCTGCCCCCTAGGTCAACTGCGTGAACTCAGGATTAGTCATTAAAGAACGCTAGTATAAAACCTTCTCAATCTGATCTTGGTGTCGAGATAAATACATTTGCAAATTTTCGACAAAGCATCGAAGGTGGATCGAGGCGTTAATAATGCATCAAGCGACACGAGGTGTTGGTGTTCATTTTCAGTCCCATTCTACTTCCCTCCATTTTCACCAGCAGAGCCATTTGGTGATGGTGCGAATAAATGTCATCTGCGTAGTCGAGATGTTTGAGAAAAGTCTTCCACGCCGTACGGACAAGGCAGGATGAACAACGTCATCGATAATAAGTACAAATTAGAAAAACTAAATTCCTCTGTGACTTTACGTCCGAGAAGCAAGTGACATTTTACGACATCAAATCTCGTCCTTATAATAGTTACTATTTTAATCAGAATGCTTGCCCGGCGTAGGGCATTTCAGATAGACTGTCGAAAGCTTTCTGAAAATCAATGAAGAGTAGGTGAAGCGGAGGTTTAAACTCAGCGCATTTTTTTACTGGTCGGTCTGAGAAGATCGTACAGTGGCTAGCCATTTCGTTCACAAAAGGCGGGATTTCGCAAAATGTAATGTGGTTAGGAGCCGTGAGATTTTTCCCACCTCTTCAGCTGGTTGTCATCGCGAATAAAGAGGCCACCGTTAACGACCTTCGCAAGAACATATTAATATTTCCGATTACATGCAACTTCTTTCGTGATTTCGGTTCTGAAATCATTACTATCTGCGGCGGCTTTTACCGCACTAGCGGCGTATACTATGTTAAACTTATCGGGAATTCCCAAGGTATCAGAGCTGAAGGCCATTTCACACGCATCACTCGCAGCGATCAACAGAGCCTTCAACCCCTTCCGTTCATCGATTTTTTCCCATGGTTCCGCGGTCAGACAAACCTTGTGACGTCTCTATGGGATGTGCCCGATGAGCCGAATTGTGCACGAGGAGAGGGCATTACTGATTATTACTAAAGTAGGTGTCGCCCCTGCGATCAATAAGATAGTTTTTCCACAGCCGGACAACTGCTGTTGGTAGTCGTTGAACGGCGAGAAGCTCGGACGTAATACGGTCGATGTCAGCACTTCTTGTGTAATGCACGTCTAGATGAAAACTTCCAACTCTGCTGTTAATGGTAACATAGTTAATCTAGTTGATCGTGTGGTGTTGCCCAGTTAGAAACCCAACTCATTGACTCCATTACCAAGCATTCTGCTAGCACAATGTGCCACCAATGATGAGGCGGTCCAAACTTCCAAAATCCGCAAACATCCCATCGATACAGTTACGATCATCAAGGCCGTTTTTCCACATCACATGTCCGAGCAAAGTGTTCTCAGAGCCCACCATTATGATCGCAATGTCAACTTCAGGAAGCCTCTTTTGAACGCGATGTAATTGCTCGTAAAAAGCATCCTTCTCCACTATTTCAGAAGTCTTCGTTGGTGCATAGCACTGTATGTACAATTATCTGGTTTCTCAACTTGGACTGGAATCCTGCAGTAAATATCCTGTCAGAAATCGGTTCCTAGGTCAAGCGGAAAGCGTGAGAAACACTTGACACTAGATTTGCGTCTGCTAGCAATCGGGGTTCCATACTGCAGAATCACATTGCCGCAAGGGGGTGGGAAGCACTTCCCAGAGTCCCACCATCTTTCATAGCTTAGACCTTGAAGGTCCAGTTTATGCCAAGTTGAAAATTGTGTCAATGTTTTTGTTTTTTACAGTGATTATAGATTAAGAAAAGAACTAGGTTTTCTTCCTAATTCTGTAATTTTTTTATTTTCTTTAGCATCCAATTATTTCGGAGACCATGTGCTAATGCTAATCTTAGGTAAGATTAGGTATTAGCACTGATGAAGGAGGTGTGTGGTCCTCGAAATAATTGTATGTAAAAGAAATTAAAAAAAATATGGAATAAGGACAGAAAACTTAGTTCTTTTCTTAATCAGTTTACATTGTTGGAAATCTTGCTCGAGTTTGAAAAAGCAAGCATTCCAGGGACCTTCGATACCCTTGTCGAGGAGCGTGCGCACATTGCCGAAACAAAACATAGTTCGTTTTCAGCACCCGAAGCTCTTTGGCATGGGGTCAGTCCATATACGAGGGGTTGTTGATGTTTCGGTAGCAATAAAACTTCGAAATAGGTTGCCAGGACACTAATTTCTTCTAATTGAGTTCAATACGGAATCAGTTCCCACAAATTGTTTTTGGGAAGTGCCCGCGTGTTTGATCGCTGGCCGCCAATGCCGAGTCAATCGGAGCTTGCTCGATGTCCCCTGGAACCTTGGTTTGGAAGTGGACTTTTTTGCAAATATCCATTCGCCGTGGTCATTCGCTATCAACCTTATTAAAAGAGAATTATGGCTCTTGAATCCCAACACAAAAAGGCAGCGGTTACTAGATGAGGCACCTTTCGACTGAATATTAAAAACTTGATGAATGTTTCATCTCCATCTTCTATTTTCAGATTTTTCGTGAGTAGTGGAGTTAGTCTCACGGCGTTTCTGTGCGTTAAATTTCCCACTTCGCTTCAAAAACAGGCAGACATGACCAAAATGAACGGTTTTAAATCAATAATTGTTGCTAACAGTATATTAGCAGCACTAGGTACAGGTACAGTTTTCCACTTCTTAGTATCTAAAGAGCTTAAGGGTGCGTTTCAATTTTCTAAGGATTAGAATCCTTTCAAGTCAGTACTCCTGAGTTTCCATTCAGTCGCCGGATATTACCCTTCAATATTTCATTTTTCATGTCTCACAAGCTTGTGAAAAAATAAACATACATACATTTTGTATCTACTCCACACTCTTTTGTAACATCTTGACTCTAGAGCCAAGTCAATACGTTTGCCTCTTTTCCATGGATGAAAACTCTTCTATTATGCCCTTGTCTTGTATTGTTTCCACTAGCGCTGTATAAAGCAAACATTTTTTTATTAAATTAGCAAAAATAACATATGGGTACAAAAAGCAGAAGGACCAGACAAGTGGTGGCTCTTGTTATTGCCAAGAGTTATATCAGCCTTTCTGTATGGATACACATTTATCATCTAGTCTATTTTTACAGAATGTTTCACAGGAGGCGATGCAGACAATGATGGAAATTTGATGGTTAGAGATAATCTTTGTAGGTCTCAAGGTTTTGCTTAGCCCTTTCAACCTTAAAGTTTTTTGTTATTCTGTATTCTTAGCTTCTGGCGAATTTTTAGAATGGCGTGGACAAGTATCATAATAAAGTTTATCACAATGGCGATCGTAAAGTATCCTTCACCGAGATGTTAATAGACTTAACCTAGCCATTGAAAGGACTGAATTCTTTTAAGTCCTAGTCTGATGTTATGAATTACACTCTCACCTGCTCCTTTCCTGATTAGGCCGCAAATTCAATTATATTCTGCTCATCCATCCTTCATTCTGATACAAACTGCCTACCATGAAGCGGACTATAAGACGGATACGAGACCAACCGTTCTTGTTACCTTTTTTCCTGTAACTCCTGAAACCAAATAGATAAACATAAGAACCATCCTATCCACTCGTACAAGCGTTTGATCTAAAGCTTCAGCATGTGAGTAGAAGAAAAAGTGAAATTAATTGCAGTCATCGTTCCATATTACGGTCGCTTTGTTATAGCATCTAATCGGCAAAGCCTTAGGAATAGAATTAGGTTTAGACTCTTCCGGCAGGGCATAGGTTTTCAAGTATACGAAGAAGGTAGGAGTGAGAGACAGAAAAGAATCCTTTTCGGGTGCCGCCTTGCCAAATTTATGGACACATTCATAGGAACAAAAAAGAAATTTCATTATATGTCGGGCCATACATCAGAGGCCTTGTAAGAGTCCTGAAGTATCCTGAAGCGGTGCGAATCCCATACTGTAGAACGAAAGAGAATGCCCCAGGCGCCATATAAGGGTCGGAAACATTCCCCATTTATCATTGTGCTGAAACCTGCATTCAAGATATCTCCACTTAACCATACACACAGAGGCGAGAGCATAATAACGTTAAGATATGCTCGTACCCATTAATATCATCTTTTCGTCATTGTGCTAATATATCTGCTGCCTCTTAGTTACTTGGTCTATGGCTTTGGTCTTTGTTCGCAGTGGTAAATTTCCTGAATAAATTGAATCAGTGGTGCCGAAGCTTCTTGCAGGCGCGATGTTATGGCAAGGTATGGGGTTTTATTTTTAGCTTGAATTCAGATTGAAGTTAAAATCCTGAGAACAATTGTGGGCGGTGATAATATCAAAAGTATCATTGATTAATCAGGTCAAGTATTTTACATCAAAATTTAACGTCACATTTAAGTTGACGGTGTTATAAGGACCAACTTCAACGGTTAGGAGCTAAATGTTAGTTGACAAATATATGACCTTTTCAGGGCAATTTATTGACATCCTTCACTAAATATATTATATACATATGCCAGCATTAGACACAATATAGATTGTGTATTTTTCAACTACTGTATTTAGTGTTTCCTTGTAGTTCCTCATAACATTCCATTTAAAAAGATTGAACCAGCCTCAAGCGTTGTAAATTAATTTTAGTCCTGAACTAGGGATAGTGTTTGAAGCAAATCTACCTGAGAATGGCATGTTTTACTACAACTGTTCCTATTTCATAAATCTTGATCCATCCATAATATCATTGCCTTCTAATAAACCCGCCGGGAGAAAAGTGAGGGAGCAGCACTACACATGCACCGAGTGGCTTTGTCAATGTAATCAATAAAATAATTCACTCTTCTATCTCTTCTGTGCTTGTCCGGTTCGGAAGAAAAATCGACATTTTCATGCCAATACCATATTGAGTGCTGGGCCTATCAAAGCAAAATAAGTGTTGCTACAACTCTACCGAGTTTCCTGGAAAGGGCAGATATTGATTCTTTTCTTCTGGAGGGCTCTTACAAATTCATTTTTCTAGCCAACTTGTCGTCATACAAAACTGATTCGCTAGGTATTCACAGGCGCAGAACGATCCACAGGAAAACAGATGGTGTCGAAGTGCAACTAAGCTTTCATCATTAGCATTAATGCCGCAACAACCAGCATGTGGTTTGAGCCTGCCTTAGTGAGGACAGACATCCCGATTTTGAACCGAGGTTCGTCAATTCGATATCCCAAGAAGGTCTGGCGACCTTGCCTGCGCGTTGCTCGATTTGAGATTGGGTCTGCCACGTCTTCTTTCACCTTGGATATTGCCTCTATAGACTTTCCGGGCTGGATCCTCCTCACCCACATCGATTAAGCTGTTTTATATCAAAAATAAGATTAGTTTTTGAAAAGTATCAATTTCGTTTTGTCCGTATATGCTACCATATTCTATGAAAAAAAAATTTTGCATATATGGGGATCCCTCCTTAAAATTCAACATAAAATGGCGCCACTCAGTGCATGGTCAGGAAAACACAGATCACATATTCTCACCAAATTTTATAACAATTGGTTCAGCCATTTCCGAGTAAATCAGGTGTGACAGATGAACAGACAGACATTGAATCGATTTTAATAAGGTTCTGTTTCACACAAAGCCTTAAAAAGCATGCCACTGAAGCACAAGTCTAACGAAGCTTCGTCCAAGGCAAGATATTTGACAGTTTCGAGGAGCCAAATTAATGCTACTGAGCGCAGTTTTTATTCCACGAATTTCTAAGTCATTACTATTGGGGGAAGGGAAACAGCAGTTGAGTCTAACTGATCCAGAATTTTACATCCAATCCGTAGCGCCTGACAAGGACAGCAGATCCTCAACCCTACAACCAAAGGCCTCTTTGAGGTGCTCGAAGAACTGACTACCCACAATTTCGACGTTGCGAATTGTAGGGTATGCCGAGTCACGTCATGTCATGATTTCCTCTAAGCTGGTGCTCTGTAAACCTTCATAATCAGTTTACAGACGTCTTCTTAAAAAATTCTCGTGATCGGATTTCTTTATTGAAAGACCAAATTCTTCTAGATTTTGTGCGAGTTGATTCCCACCTTCACAGTCATAGCGAACGCAGACTCCGGCCACGGTGGGACTCTCAAGAGCCCTTTAACGTCTGGTCCAGACTGTTTATTTCCAGTGAGTACAAAGTCTTAATGGCTGCCTGGTTGGTCATCAGAATGACTAGCACTACTACTAGGATCTCTGTTTAGAATATACTGGCATTTCTAGAAAGACCTTACAAATCTGTTATACTGTGAGTATCTGAGAATAATCCCACTTCGTCGTTAAAGAATCATAATCCTCGCAAAATTCTTCTTGAAGCTCACCTTACATAGCGTGTAGTTTGTTGGGAATGCTTAGAGTTTCGGCGGTACCTCTGTAATGTGTATAATGTTCTCATGGCCATTGGATCCGAATTCACGGAATCTAACATTATGTACGTCCACAGAAACATCCTCGGCCAGAGATCCCAGTTCCTTACCTTACCTTCCTTCTTGAAGGTTTGGAAGGTTATACAGGCTTTTGTTACTATGTCGGTTACGGTCTAATTTAACTTAGGGTTCATCACACCAATATGTATTATATTGGATGAAATTTACCATTTTTCTCCCTTTTCGCGCTAAGATTGAATCGGGCAATCTTTGTCTGGGTGGTTTTGGTTGGATTTGGCCGAGTTTATATCTTGTCACAATCTCACTGATAATGGAGAGAAACATCCCTGACTCCAATATTACCTAGATATACACCACTATTTCCACCCCGGTCCTATCCAGTGTTGATAGAATTGCATTCATCATTTTCAAAGCACCGTAGAGATGGCATAATCCTGTGCCGTCATTCCACATAAGTTTCTGGTCAACCAGATCATTCATCTCATAGATGATAGATTAGATTGCACTATTATGTTTGAAATAACAAAACTTGTTTTTCCTATTCGCTAGTGTAGAATTTTATTTTGCAAATAGCGATATTTCGGGAACCACTTGTTCCCTTCATACTTTATTATTTATGGTTTAAAATTTGTATATTATCTGATTTGACTCAGGTACTCATTCACAGCTGAGTCGACTGGTATCCGACGTCAAATCACGATACAAATCCCAAGGTTCAAGGGCTGGCGATGGTACATTTATACGGGTTCTTTCTCTATTTGGCTTCTGAAATTTTTAAGTGTGATTTTGATATTATCCTGGGAACAGGCTTGGCTAGTAGCAGGCACCCTTCTCCGACCCTGCAGTCTCTCTGTAGGGCTACGAATGTTTATGAGAGTATTGTTTTGAAACATACCTTGTAAGCATAATTTTTTGGTATAGTAATAATAGACATAATTTTTTATCCGACCGATTTCCTTCCGAACCTTGTATACATTCGCTCTTCCTCAAGAAATAGGTTCTTCTTGAGTGCATTTGTTGGAACGCCGTGATATCACCCTTATTTTGAGACATTGTGTTGGTTAACTGTTAACTGAAGCACGCATCCCATGAAGGAATGCGTAAATCGTTTATTCTTCTCCTTTGCCCAGTCTGCTACTGTGTTCTAGTCTCCTTTCGTGATTTCATAACAGGTGGTTTCCCCGGGAAGGAGTTTTAGCCCTGCACCAACCGCTGACCTAGAGAATAAGTTGGCACATTTTGTAACGCTTTTAGCTGCGGTTGACTAGCTTCCATTCATCTTTGTTTGCAGTTTTTTGTTGAACAAAAAAAAAATCCTTTTTGACCAACACTTAGAAGTTGAAGTAGTATTTGATCGCAGAGCTGTTGTTGACAGTGTATCAGGTGAATTTCAGGTTTTGTGTTCGTAGGTACCAACCGTTGCCTTCACTGCGCGACCTATACCGCCTTTTGACGGACATTTTGCAATATATTTTCTTGTAGACTTTAAGCTAATATTCCTGTGTGGAAAACGTAAGATCTCATAGATCAGCTTTTACTTCTTTTACCATTTTTTGTCGCTAGTTGCTATATTATGCTGCGGCTCTTCATTTGAAGCTGAAGCTACTTATGATATGACATCCCTGTAATCTTGTGATCTCAGCAAAATGCCTAATGATTATTTTGCTGTGAGTTATGATCAGGTGTTCGATTTACTTATATTGCTTTCTCCAGGGATGTCGATGGGTGATTTCCGCAGTCATCGCTTTCTGTTGACACAAGTTGACATCGTGGCACCGTGTGTAATTGTCATATAAAGCAGATCAGAATTTGCTTATGATTTCACCTAATGGGGTGCATCTTTCTAGTGGGTTTTTTCTTCACGGAAAAACCTTCGATGATAGACCTTGTTTCACTTTTTCCAATCGCAATCTCTTTTAACTTTTAAGAGGGTATTTTTTTTCAAAATATTCGTTTACCCTTACCGTTGGTTGTCTCATGGTATAGTGGTACATTAGCCAATTCATGGAGAAGCGGTTTTAACGAACGTTATTCCTGGGCATTTTGTGTTCATAAAGTTGATAAAAAAGAAGCAACCAATAGCTGCTTATGAACCTAGGCATAGGGGAGGAAGCGTTTGGAGAATTGCCTCTACGAAACCGGACGAAACCGAAGTTAATTTTCCGAATAAAAGGCCAGTTTAGATTAGTTTTAAATTCTGTATCCCAATCAAATAGATGAGGTTTCATTTTGCAATGGGTAGAATTAATGTAAACTGACTTCATTGTCGCATAGGAGAATAAATCAAATAAACCAACTTCAAGGTAGGTATGGAACAATCGATTGTCATACATCAAAAATTCGTACCGGTACAGCCGTTTTGCCGGAGTTCAATTGGAGTCTCGCTGATTAGTTGTGTGTGAATATCTCGATCACCATAATCAACAAAAGCTGCGAAATGATATTTTTCCGCTGATGAGGTTTCGTAAGCGAAACAAACAATTCCCATCGCTGCTTTGTTGGCTTTTCGTTTTGGATTTGAACCTGCTATCCGATTACTATTGCCGCTCCTTTAATTAATCCCCCTATGGCCCTAGTTTAGAAAAAAACTCATTTTTAAACGATTGAAATACCACAGTGGCTGGCTTTAACTTGCAAAAATAAATTTGCCTTAAGGGATGTTATGCCAAAGCAGTTTTTCTACGTCCGAACAAAAAAAAATATCTTAAGCGCAAGCGTTGTACTTTCAATTCTGGAATTTAGCTTTTGGATGAAATAAAATAAACAGGAGAAATATCAATGTGAAGGTAACGGACAGGAGAAGAAAGGTGAGGGATAGTTTAAGAAATTAGTATCGGCCACAGGGATTAACAACTGAGGAGGATGTGGATGCAATATGGCTCTCCTTCGAAGGTTAAGCTTCTAATCATTGTGAAAGGATCTCAGCATGATCACAATATCGGTCGGCTTTTTGGTCGTTTACCATCAACTTCAATACTCTTGGTCTGAGAAACGACCTAAAGGCTAACCGGATACCGCAGATGGTGGGCTGAGAGCCTCTCGATTCCATGCAGATCAGCTAAGCCCGACCAAGGGGGCCGAAACAAGTATATAAAATGCAAATAATATAAGCACGGCCGAGTGATATGACTGAATCGAAACACTGTTGAGAAAAGGGAGGGGACATGGGACTACAAAAGATCCAAGTGGTGCCGGTCATCATTTCAGCCACAGGATTATTACCGCAAAATTTACATAAAGACGCAGGACCAAAGGGTCGGGTTCTACATGGAGTTGCAAAAAGTTATCATTCTTGTAACCTGCCTCACCGAACCGTATTTCGAAGAGTGTGGTGGCAATCTGGCCTAGTCGTCTCTATTTTAGAGTTGCACTGTCTTCCATTTGCGATCTATATGTCTTGGTAGCGAAGAACCACCGCTTTACTACTTGAAGGGTTTGGAAATACAGCAAAATATTTTCACATGGTCATATAGACTGCGTTGAAACGAATTGGCGCTGTGACGCAGGCGATACGGTTGGGCGCGAAGAGAAATCGTGGGTGATTTCTATATATATAATATAGTATGGAAAACTCGAGAATGAGATTTCCCCACCTACTGCATAAGGCCCTAGGTATTTTTTGGCAGTTCAGGTTGTAATAACTCTACCCTCTTAAACGGAGTTCGCATAGTCTGAAACAATCCTACTTTTGAAAAAAGAAAATTTGTTAATAGTATACTGATTGCTTCCAATAAACTTAGAGTGACATGAAAATTCAATAAGGTGTCCAACTTTGAAACATATGAAAGCAGACTTGAGGTTTATAATTTCAAATAAAGGAATAAATAGATGTTTGTATCTATTCATATTTTTATCTAATTTCCCCCCATTAGTCTAGAAATTTGAAAGTTTATGGAGCAGTTCTCGGAAGTATTACCACTCAGAGTTTGTTATTGTGAATAACTTATCGATTCTGAAGAGAGAAACTGGAAAATGGACTTTAAGGCTATGAGCCTAACAGAGACACGTGTTGTTATTTTTAAACAATTTTTGAGAATTTGTTCGCGAAAATAAACATACTTGAGCTACACGGCAAAAGATAAAATCAGGATAAGGACAATAAGCTTTCGTGATTGGGATGATTTGAAGGAATTGTTAGTCTTTATGATGAAAACGATTTGCAACGAATTAAGCAAAGTACTCATGCAGAGAAAAACCAAGCAAGGCCATGCAGCTTATAATTAAGGATCTACGTGTATGTCATCCATTAGATGATCCTTTGAGAGAACAGTCGACTTGCAGTTAGGCCATTATTTTTGAGATAGTCTAACAGCTGATTAGGGTGTTTTTCTAGAGAAATACAAAAAATCAAGCAGACCTAACAGAAGTCTGTTATAATAGACACTTATGGAAAGATAGTAAAATCGTAAAGATACTAAAAATGTTTGAGATCATCATTTGAGAGAAAGTGTCTCCAGAATAAGATACTAATTTTGGAATTATAATCTCATGATAAAGCTTAACGGTTGTGGAAAAAGTATTAAGGATACTGACGGAGAAATGTGGATTTCTATTAAATACTAATACAAATACAACTAATAATACAAAACTATCTCCATTATCCATGCCCGCAAATTGGAGGGTTGTGTGCCTAGATCGGGAATGTGAACAGTGTCGATTACACACTCATTTCTCCTTGATTATTCTACAGAATATCACGTCTCTTATTCCTGCTGCCTCGGGACGCGAAATGAGCGGTATTTGCTTTGAGCATTCACGTACGGTAGTATAGTCAAAAGAAGCAGACGACTCAACCGATACAAAGAGATGTAAATACTTCCTACAATCATCATGTCACCTACATAACAGTATTATGTAGTAGTTGACTTATTTCTACATGGGATTAATGATCCAGGTACAGTTCGTAACCCAGGTTATCCACAAGACTATGACTTGCTGACTCCTCTGATGCACGACATCCGAACACTCTACCAAAAATTCCCTACTTCGAAATGAAACTGTAAGGAACCTCCCGTCTATCTTTTGTTCTATACCGAATCGCTCCCTAATCCAGTCAGATCAAATTGAAAAGTGTTGTAATATTGAGAGTCACGATCCTCTAGCACTTTAAGAATGCTACCGCATCACGATTCAATTTCAGGACTCCTTCAATCCCACCAGTCATATACCGAGCTCTTTGGCACCTGTTCTGCCATTGAAATGCGTCGTCTCCCATGCACGGACGAAAAGCGCCAGCAAAGCTAGTGGATTTGGAACTGGCTGCAATGTTTCTGCAGATGTATCCAACACTTTCAACCTACTACCAGAGTATTAGCTACCATCCTCATGACTTTCAGCAAAAGCATTTTTAAATTGAAGTTTGGCAAATAGCACTGGTCTACCAGAGATTACAGCCTCTAAATTAAAGTCTTGTGTTATCTTTGGCTGGAAAAGCGCATTGCCCTACTACATAAAGCTTTTGTTTTATTTCCTTAAAAATTTATATGGCGATCAAAGAAGAGTATAGACCTCACTGGAAAAGTCCGCATTGGTACTCACGAAAGAAAGCAACAACTAGGAAACCAATACCAAATTGTCTACAAAAAACTGCCAACAGAAAAGGATGAAGGCTGCAACTAAAAAAAGCAAAAAATTGTAATAAAAAGTCTTTCAGGTTGGAGTCGATGTAGGATCGATAATCATACCAACAAAAGTAAAAAGCCACGAATCCGCGAAAGACCCTTCGGAATGTCCACTTCCAGTACAAAAAAGGAGCCACTAAGCTAACCAGTATCATTTTTCAATATAAGGTTGATCCCACTGCATTCCAAGAAATGCGCTAGGCCTGTTCTGTAGAAAGAAGGGGCTAAATTATTTAATATAGCTGCGATCTAGTAAACCATGTGTTCAGAGTAGTAATTTTTGTCAGCCAAAATTAAGGCCCACTATCATTGACTTTGAAAACATAAGCGACCTACTATGCACTCTGAGCTTGGGAAACAAGTTTTGAAACATCAGATTGGTAAATGTTCATACCCCTGCAGATGAGGCTACAGAATTGATAGGAGACGACCACAGAGCGTTGCAATAAAGGCAATTGAAATTTACTTGCAAATTTCAGCAGCCAAGTAGTTTAAAAGCTCATATTTAGTTGGCAAGTCGGTAGTCATAAACTCATGCACCAGATTATCCAACCACGAATATGAAATGGTCACTGCAATTATATAAGCTAGTCGTGGGTTTCCCGAGATGATACCACTTTAATCTTAATTGATCATATGTAAATCGAACATCACCACTCCTCAATTCTAATAACACGAATCTCGGAGCAAATAGGACGGTCAATATGGATTTGGATCATTATCTTGTTAGCACAATGCTCCAGGATGAATTAATATCTCAAGACCCTCCCCCGTTTCATTGCCTGAAAGTGAACTCTCTAACAAAGTATTCGATAGCATTTTTAGCGGGAATTTGGATACCGTAATAACTACAGCCAGTCAAGGCCTTGGATATGATGCATATTCAACTGGTTGGCACTACTATCTGAAGCAGATTATCATTGGTACGACCACGAATATATCATAGAAACCGCTAGTTCGACGATGCAAGTTAGCAGCGTAACGATAGAATACCGCATGACTGCGGGGAATGCAGAAGTCATTAAAAATGCGGACACATGCAAAGAACTACCACGAACTTAGCTAAGCAAAGAAACGACTTCCCAAGCAGAGAAGGCCATTTGGGAAAGCCGCACCATAAGCCTGGCCACCCAGTCACTAGTAAGAAGCCGTTTGCATGTTGATGCTCACTCTGTCCACGTAAAAAGGAAGTGTGATACTAGTATTTGATGAATTTTTTAGCAACCTGCGAGTTACAGCTCCCGCTAACTGAAGACGATCAAACATGGAGGAAACGGTTTGTGTAATTTATTGGCTTAAGAATTATAATTCGCTGAGAAGCGATTCAATTACAGCTGAATTCGATAAGTCAGTTTCGGAGATCGAAATAATGCCATCAACTGTTCCATGCATAAAAAAGGCAATTTCATGCAGGGTAGCAATTAAACAGGTATAATACCATCTATAAGGTGTTGTTTACTATCTTGCTGGGTCAGATGATTTCTTATTTCCAGAATATTTTCGATCCACAACAAAGAGGTTTTCTTCCGAGGAAATCAGCAGCAAATTATATTTTCTCTCTGCGCCAGCAGACAGAAATACTGTTGGAATAAGCCCATCAGTTCCACCACCATTTTATCGACTTCAATGTCTTCTGCAATAACACAGTTGCGAAAAATTAACTAGCACGGCTCGAACTAATGCACAAAACCAGTTGGAAGCAGCAGAATCACTCGTGAGGGAATTGATTATCCTAACATGTATCTGCTTTAACTTGGCTCTATAAAAGTGTGACCCCTGACGTTAACATAGTTGTCAGAGACACTATTGCCTTCAAGTATATTCAACTGATGGCCTATGCCTATCCGTAATGGAAAGAATCACCCGATATATACAAACTACCTTCATCCAATTAGAGGGATTTCGGGCTGAACATTAATAAAAGGCAAGACGTGCCGTCTTTTATGATAACGATATAACGATATAATGACGATAAGAGACTTCTATTTGAACATATTTGACAATTTCTCCCATCTGTCACAACCGCTACCCGCTAAGCCGATCACTTTTGAGCCAAGCTTTGTCTGAAGAATTCCCGACCACTTGCAGGTTAGGGTGTGAAGCAGCTGCAAGGGATATCGATTAAGGGGATGTGGGTTCCTATTTCCGATATTTGGAGTTACATATTTAGGCAGGCAGGCTGATTGTTACCACGCTGGGGATGACATGTATGATTGCAGTTGTGGAAATCTTCCTTGCAGCCTGCGAGTGTTCAATTGTAGACTAAGCTTTCGCCTCTTCATCGGTATTCGGTCTATAGTCGTAGTAGGTAAACGTGTTATGGCTGAACCTGTAAAAGAGAAACGAGAAAGATTGAGGATTCCCAACTCTTAACTCTTATAGGTTAACCGGAATGGATCAATTACTTCAAAGGCCCTCTCTCAGAAACTACCCAATTGAAAAATCTGAACAACAATATGGTGGTCCGTACATATGAAACCCGCTTAGGATGATCTTAGATCCGTAAAATTTTTCGATAATATAGGATGATATATGCGGAGCTGTATACTGGAAAGTTTGATAGGAACCCTACTATTATTCACAAAATGCATCAAATGATTACTTCCTTGGAGATAAAATGTCAGTATCACGTCGAATTCATTGAAGTAGGCAAAAATAATTTAAACATTATTTTCCTATATTGCTCTGAATTTCAAGTTACTTACTAAAGGCGTAGTTCAAGTTGAAAATATTTAACAATTTACTCTACTGAAAAATGTAAAGTTTACGCAGGTTCACATCCACTGGCTTGGAAATTAGGGATTTCACGAAAATGGATACTGTCGGAAGCTTTTCAAAACAATGTCGGTTCTGGGTCAAACAATAGCATATATTGTTTCAGAACGTCCATTTATCACCACAAAACGATGAATGCGAAGGATATTAAGGCTAACATCGTTAGCTCCTATCTAATTCACTAAAAACAGAGCTTTCGAGTCCTTCTTCATCCTGACAGTCTAAAATACGCGGAATTGGCATGGCCATGAAATCTTTTGTGTTATTCGGTCACAAGAAGGGTGAATTTCTGCAGTAGCATAATCACAACACTCATTGGATGTAATCAGAGGTATTATCCAATTCCATTCGTTCTGTTCTGATCAGATTAAATGGAATCTCTTCATGTCAGTTTCTGAGAAGTGAAAATCCGTCCTGATTACATCCAATAGTTAAGCAAAGAAGGTCCGATTAAAGACAATCAACGTGTTTTTGCGACATATTCCATTAGCAATGCGAGGTAATGGATTTAGAAAGGGAATTGCGCGGGGGTGGCTTTTGTTTTTCCTTTTTTGCAAAGAGGATACAAAATCCATGTGGTGGTGAAATGTTTTAAAACTTGTGATTTACTTCTAGATTGTAAAGAGGAAAGAGCAAAATTGGAAAATACTCATTGTTTTGAACTTTACTATTTGTTTTATTTGAATCTGTGCTGCCTCCTCTTCTCAAACTTGTCAATACAAATGGCAATACTCGTCCCTTATTATCCACAGGATTCATTTCTCTCCGCCAATCACACGACCAATCCGAGAACCATTGGAGCTTCCCCACCCGCACCTATTCCAACATTTACATTCTCCATGACTCGGAATAGCCCCACTAGCCTTCCTTCTTCCATTATCCTAATTCAATTCACAGCAAATGCTCCAGCATTTCATTTTCTTTTATTTTCTGTTCAAATATCCATTCCTATTTCTGTGTAGTTTCCTTTAGTTTCTATGGACATAGCGCTAGAACACCGTTTTTATTACAACCGGGCGACAATGATGCCAAACAGAAATAAAAGGTTTCTGCACTTGACAGCAAGGAAAACTTGGCGACATTTTCTTCTCTTGCAATGAAAAGAAATTAGTAGAGTGTAGTAGTTGAGAAAAATTATTTTCTTCAATTTATTTTTCTTCTTTCTGACTTTTCTCTCACTGCGATTTTTTCCGACTGCATACATACACGTCCACTTCAACTTCACACCATTTCTCAATGTAGCGCTCCTTCTAAATTGATAATAATGACATCCTTTTTGAAATACGGTGCCAGTTGCATCTTGTTGGTTTTGCAACTTCCATTTCCGCTGATTTTTCTCTTGTCTTTTATATAAAATACTGGTTGGAATAGTTGCAGCTAGCCAAGGAATTATAACTGTGTTTTATTCAATTTTATTCTTTTTCCTTTCAGGTACAAAGTGCCCTTCATTTGCCATTAACAGGATTAGCAACGCCCCGTGTATTAATGTGTAGTGCCTCAATGGGTGCAGAAGGATCTGTAACACTTCAATTACGTGAAGCTGTACAAGCACCCGAACCAGGAAGTTCATTAGATACGGCCTTAACGATTGGTTATCCTGATCCGGAAATATTGGCTGATGTATTGGGAACATTACAGGCTGCAGGTAAGAGTAATTCTTTAGTATTATGGAGCTATGCATCGAACAGCATTATCATCAAGGTGAGGGAAATCCAAAGATGCAATGTACTCCAATGGTTAACCCAACCATGTACTTTTCGTAAGCCGTTAAAAGATTTCGCATTGGCGGGGCTTTTTCCAAAAAATTAAGTCCCTTTTTCAGCGGAGTGTTTTCAATGATTGAGAAAAGAAGAAAATCACATGCATGCACGTCCTCAGGCAAATAGCTTGTCTATTACAATTCTCGTACATGATATTTGATCAATAAATCAGCAAAATTCAGTACTCAGTTCGGCAGCTCGGTCTTATGGTGGAAAACGTAGGAATTATTAGTCCATGATCTTGGCGTTATTCAAAGCTTTACACTGTTAATGAATTAACGTTAGCAACGTTTCTGCTTTGTAGCTCACAATTAGTTTACCATTTGGTGGAGTCTTTTCACAAGAACAAGTTTCTAATGCGTCCTCCATAAACGGGAAGCTTCCACTTATTAATTTTGAGTTTTGTAGAGTTTTCCCGTATTTACAAGAAAGCAGCCCTCAATAAAAACTGGAATTCTGGAGGACTGAAGCTCAATTATTAGAAAAAGTAAAAAAAAAGCTAAGAAGTTTGCCGTTGACATATTTAAAATATAAAATAATACGTACACACATATTGCAACACGGTTCTTAATTTTGAAAACCATTAAAAAAAAATAAGTCAGAATACCGGAAGTCGGACGATTCGGGAATAAAAACTTTGTGTTTATTTTGTGTGAGAAATTTCCTATGCACGATTTTCCATTCGTATCATACACAGGTAAAAATTCAAAACAGACCTTGATTTTAGTTTTGTTTATTTATTTATGAGCCCTCTCTCCCCCTTAAATAAAACGCAAAATAATGCCACTCACTGTATGTAAAGGAATTCGCAGACCGCACGATCTCACCCAATTTCCTGACAATAGTTTCAACCATTTTAGAGTAAATCGGGTATGACAGACAGACAAACATTGAATCAATTCTAATATGGTTTTGTTTCATCAAAAAAAGAAGGAATCATCAGGAGAAGATGCATCCAAACTTTACTCATACAAAGACATTCTCTCTTATGTGCCAGCCATTAGCTTCTGGGTGTCCAAGTACTGGTCGTAGACGATTTATTTCTTCATCTGTCCCCTCACAAAGTTATACTGTATGGAAATGTGTTTGAGTCAACTGTGTTCCCACCTATCATGATACGAAAACAGTATTTGCTTGATTCTTCGTGAATATGGAATTTTGATTCTTTTTCCGCAAGAACTTGAAAATCGTCCTAGTAGGTGTTAGGTACTTAACCTCGGTTGGAAAGGGCGCTTCAGCTTGCCCCAAAGTGCAACGTTTCACTGGCGCCATCATGTACGTTACAAATCCTGCTAACATGAAAAGAGGGATGAGGACGGCTACGGTTTCTTACCAGGGCAGAGGCAACTCCTCAAACGCTGCCTCATCTCTGCCCTAGGAGCAGCGTGATCGAAGCGGCTCGGAGGTGTTGTACGCTCTCTTTCATAATTCGTAAAACACAACAAGGGTACGAATTATATTCAGCGTAAATCCCCCATAGTTCGGATCAAAACTTGGCCGGAGGTAGACAATTTCTTTTTAGGGATTGAGGAGTCCTAAGCCCGCATCCATTCAATGTCAGACTGGACCAAATGGAGAGCAACTTGCTTCCACTATTTATGGCCCACGGACTTCTCTTTTTGGTTTGGTCCGGCATTAAATTGATGCGGACTTAGAACTCCTCAATCCTTAAAAAGAAATCTTACTAGTTCTCGGCACGGTCTCTTCTTATTACAGATGTCATGTTTCCACTGGATTTTCGTATTCCGCTCAAGGAAGGTATGACCATTCAGGATAACTTCGGCGTTCAAGTATTATCAGCGCAGTCGACGTATAAGAGAAACGATGATGTCTAGCAGACTTTGCCTTGCACTTCAAATTCCTCTTATATTTTGCCTCAATGCAGGAAGGGACATTTTACCCAAAAAATATATCGCTCAGATAGAACGTTTCAGATACACCGATTAAGTGATATAATGTGCGCACAATGCCATTCGCATCCTCATGTTACAGAGGCTCGCCATAACATTCACCACAGGAGAAATTTCATAGGATGTTATACTGAGGTTACTCATCGTCGTGGTTGAGAAGCCTACCCTTAAAGTACCTTAACTGCTTATGATGTGGTATACGGTAGCGAAATCATTGTTATTTGCAGGAGCTTCTACTTCAATCACCAACGTAATGTTTGGATTCTTATTCCCGCGTACAATACGCTGCACTTCTCTTACTTTCCCATTTTAACGGTGCTTCGGCGCGTCCATTTATTCAAATCTCGGCTCCTTTCTTTCACTGATCGGCCTTCATGTAACCACGGTTCCGTACTTAGTCAAAAGTTGTGGCGTTCTTTTGTAACGTGGCCTATAACTTCATCCACGCTTTTCGCTGTGTCTCAGTCCTTCCAATATTTTTGGGCGGTGGTTTATGATTTGTGTCGTTTACGTCTCCTACTACTGAAAGACTGCGGGTCGTGGAGACAGGTCGTACTGAATTTGGCGAGCGAGAGTCTATCCCTCTATGAACGAAGTGAAGGTTCTTTTCGAGGTAGACGACAAATTCTAAATCTCTAAATCTCTCTAATTGCGATATAGTTGATCTAATTTGAGATTAGTTACCCCAACTGACTTTGTGGCTAGCCTTATGCTCCAAGAGCATGTTGCCGATGACGTGGAAATTCCAGTAGCTTACAAACCTTTAATCGTTATTTTTGCACCAGCAATCAAGGTTTTCGAGATGAGTTCTTCCATTTGGAGTGCACCGATTAGGTTACTCTAAAGTGGCGGCCGGCCCAAGTTCATCTCTGCGTGAAAGAGATTTCGGTCCCTTCAAGGAAGTTCCCTTTTGCTAAGCCGTCACCCAGAATCACCGAGCTTGCAGGTTCGCATACAGAATTGTCTGAAAAACCTTGTATATATATAATAGTGTTTCAAAGAAGCAGCACACCTCTAGTTTTTATACGAAATTTAGACTACTGATCCAGAAGCTACTTTAGTTTTTAAGCCATCCGTGTAGAAGACCCCGCATACTATCGCTCCTCCTACATTTTTAACGGAAGAAACGGAACGATATTGGTTCAACATCAATTGTGCAGTCGGATCAAAAACTTAAAATTTGGCCAAGGCGATCCGTAGCATATCAAAAATTCTCTCTCCTGATAGCAAGATTGATAAAGCTGCAGGACTGCACTTAAATCTTTGTGATGCAAGACCATGATTTAATAAAATTTGTGGCTGATCATAGCTGAAACCTCCTTATAACCGCATACACACATACACACAATAACGAAGCATATGCCTTAATATAATGTGCGAACACGATGTTATCAGGGTCTATCTTCTAATCAACACAATGTCACCTTAGCGAACTTTCCCTGAACTGTGTATAATTCCACGTCGAATACCTTGTATGTGAAGAAGATCCCGATTTGTGCATAGGACCATACATTTGGAATGCTCCTTAATGTGAACCAGAACTGTCAGAAAAGCGCTCTCATGTTAAGAGATCTCACTTTGCGGTAGCATCAGTAATAATTCGACAGGAGATTCGTGCCTGCTACAATTTGATTTGCAAAGTGCAAAAGCACATTGCCACAAGAAGGGGAGGACAGCTCTTTAGTATCCTACCCTCTTACTTCCGTTAGGCCCGTAATGCCCAATTTATTTCTCTGGAATTCTAAGTGAACTTGAAGAAAATGAGCTTTTTGGAGGGTTCCAATATACTTGTCGAAAAATGTGTTCACATTCTTGAAGCAAATCGTAAACCATTTTCAAAAGTTCTATCGAAATTTGCATGTTGCTGTCCAAAAATGGAAACAAGTGCTTTGGAATCAAAAGGTGTTATAATAATGGGAACTCTGAAGTGGAGGCCGGCAGAATGATGTGCGTGAAAAAAGGCAAAGGCACATATATCTCACGCCTAATTAATCGCGATTTCGCCGTTCTGCTCCTCCTACACTTTAGAGCGATCACGCAGCAAGGTTTCAGTACTTCCCAATTGTCTGTCCTGTAATAAATTCCGAAAAAGGGAGTAGGCCAAAGTCAAAACTGGGCAATTTGTAATTGACACTCTTTCTTTTATGCGGTAGTTACTCTCAATAACAACTTCGCCGTAGGATCCATACTTCTTGCAGAATTGAAGATATTCCCATTTATTGTTGGAAAAAATCTATTTTTATTTTTTGTCTTCTGCAAATTTCCTTTCACTATTCTCCCCAGCAACAGGCTTTTCCACTTCCTCTCCTGCCTCCTGCCTCCTGCCTCTCTGCCAGATAGATCGTTCCCTCAATCGGTCGGTTGGTCACAGGGTCGAAACAAACCTGTTAACTCTGTGTTCTGCACCACCGGTTGCCTTCGATCAGGCGATCACACACTTGGTTTTAATAAGGGGACCTTAGACAGTTGTTAAATCCAAATATTCCATTATTCACATTTTCTATTAAGTCGGTAGTAATGGCGAACCTTAAGCAATTATTCTTTTTAAGGTTTTGTGTGAAACAAAACCTTATTAGAATCGAGACGGTGTGTCCTTGTTTTTTTTTTTTTTTTTTTTTATGGATGGAGGTGGAAATCTTAGAAAGACACTTCCGCGCCAGGTTGCAGCAGCGTGTGGGATTCTCACCCACTAAAACCACCCCCACTTTCTCCTTTTTCCTTCCCCGCGGGACCGCCGCAAAGCATTACTTCGCGGGGTGGACTGCGCTTTACGCGACCACGCCTTCCGTTCTTCGCGTCCTCCTTGCGCGCTCCGCTCTTGCTAGTTCCTCTTGTATTTGTTTGATGGCGGTGTTCACCGCACACCAGTTTCCCTCCGATTTCAACATTTCCCCGACGATACTCTGCGGGCTTAGAGTGGTTTTCAGGGAGTTTTCCAGACTCCTTCTTTCTGAGAGAAATCGTGGACAGTGGAACATAACATGCTCCGGGTCCTCAGGTGTGCAACCACATTCAGGACACAAGGGAGAATCATCCAGCCTGAATTGGTGCAGGTACTTCCTGTAACCACCATGTCCTGACAGGAATTGCGTCAGATGGTAGTTAATCTCACCGTGTCGTCGCTGGATCCACTCTTCAATGCGGGGAATCAAAGTGTGGGTCCAGCGACCCCTCTGCGAGTCATCCCACCGTTTCTGCCACTTTTCCAGCGACTCTCGCCTTGCCGCCTTTCGGAATTCTGCATCCTTTTCAAGAGGATTCATCTTCCTTGCCTCGTACAGGCAGCGTGTCTCATTTGCCAGAATGTCTATCGGGATCATTCCCGCAATAACACACGCTGCCTCGCCTGATATTGTTCTGAAGGCGCTGCACACCCTTAGCGCCACTAAGCGATAAGTCATATTTACTCTTCTACGATTACTCTCACACGCTAATGCTTCCTCCCAAACTGGTGCCGCGTATAATAGTGTGGAGCGAACCACTCCGGCCACAAGTAATCTGCGACTATACCTTGGACCTCCAATGTTAGGCATCATCCGCGCTAATGATACGCTGGTATTTGCCGCTTTCTCACAGGCATAGTCCAGATGTCCCCTGAAATTGATCTTAGCGTCAATCATCACCCCCAGGTATTTGATAACCGGCTTCGAAGTGACAACGTGACCACCAACGCGAATATTAATCGTATTCCTCTTCCTACGATTGGTAATCAAGACCGCCTCCGTCTTTTGTTCCGCAAGGTCAAGCTGAACCATCTCCAGCCACGCTTTTATGGCGCTAATGGTTTCGTTAGCGTACATTTCGACGTCTTCAGGTTCTTTCGCGACGACAACCACAGCTAGATCATCTGCGAAACCGATTATCGTGGCCTCCTTTGGCACGGGAAGGACAAGGACCCCATTGTACATGACGTTCCACAGGAGAGGACCCAACACTGAGCCCTGTGGTACTCCTGCGGTGACGGTGTACTGCTTGGATCCCTCATCCGTGTCGTACCAAAGTGTCCTCTCCGAAAGGTAACTGTTGAGGAGCTTAGTCAAGTAACTAGGGACACCCGTGTTAGCCAGTGAACTTTTTATCCACTCCCAGCTTGCGGAATTGAACGCATTTTTGATGTCCAATGTCACTACGGCACAGCATTTTTTAGACGACATCGCATCTCGAGCCAGCTTCAAAACAACGTCTACGGCGTCGATCGTTGAGTGGGCTTGACGAAATCCAAATTGTCGCTCCGATAGTCCATCCTTGTATTCGATGATAGGGAGCAGTCTGTTGTGGATGACCCTTTCGAGCATCTTTCCTGCCGTGTCGATAAGGCAAATCGGTCGGTATGATGAAGGGTGTCCTGGGTGTTTATTCGGCTTCGGGAGCAAAACTAGTTTTTGCCTCTTCCACCGATCGGGGAAAATTCCTTCTATCATGCATGTCTCAAACACGCTGATAAACCAGTCGGGTCTGGTCTTAACAGCGAGTTTAAGGGCTCTATTGGGAACAGCATCCAGACCGGGTGCTTTGTTATCACCAATTCTCCGGCAAATTTGCATAAGTTCCTCCTCAGTTACCGCAGGTATGGTGTAGACGTCGAGTGCTCGCTTGTGTTGTTTGCGCTCCCCTTTATCCGGGGGGAAGAGCGCCGTCACGATATCGAGCAGAAGATGCGGACAGGTCAATTGTGGTGTTCGCCCTCTCATCTTCTTCATAACTATCCTGTACGCTGTTCCCCAGGGGCTTTGGTCTGCCTCTGTGCAAAGCTCCTTGAAGCATTCTCGCTTGCTGGTCCGTATAGCCTGCTTAAGCCTACCTCGAAGGTTCACATATGCTAGCCGTTTCTCGTCGAAGTCTGGTCTTGCTCTAGCTCGTTGGCAGATCCTTCTAGCACGAAAACATGCATTCCGTAGCACCGCGATCTCTTCATTCCACCAATAGTTTGAGCGCCTTTTTGCGAGAACTCGTCGCCTCGGCATAGCAGCATCGCATGCTCTTGTTATGCGTCCCATCATTTGCTCTACCTTTTCCGTAGCCGCACCACCGGGACTTTGGCCTCCCAATAGCATCTCTATGAATGCATCCTCCTCAAGCCCCTTCACGGACCAGCCCCGGTTTCCAGCCTCACGGGAACACGTATCGACGCATGGCCCATATTCGATCTGGAGGAAAATCGCCTGGTGGTCGCTGTGAGTATAATGCTCACTGACAAACCATGTCATTCTCCTCGCCAATGTGGTACTCACATATGTCAGATCGACTATTGAGCCCGACCCTGTCCCACGAAAAGTGGAAACGTTTCCCGTGTTGGCAAGCACCAAATCTAGCTCCGCGAAAGCCTCGAGCAGGATACGGCCCCTGATGTTCGTAGTGCGACTGCCCCAATCCACGGCCCACGCGTTGAAATCACCAGCTATGATCTTGGGGTTTCGACTTCTTGCATCCGAGACTAGCATACCTAGCATTCCTTCGAATTCTGTTATCGTCGCGCTTGGTGGAGCATAGCAACTATAAATATAGATACCAGCTATTTTTGCCCTGACGAATCCAACTTCTGGAAACTCCATCACTTCTTGAATGGCCTGATTTCCACACGCCCATATTGCCGCCTTACCAGTTTCATCTGCAGTCCAGGCACCGCTCTTATTGTTGCGATAGGGCTCGCTGATTATGGCAGCTTCGATTCCCTTCTCATAGATGGTCTGCGAGAGAAGGTCTTGCGCTGCCTCGCAGTGGTTGAGGTTGATTTGTATCAACCTCATTTTTTTACTGCATTCAAGGCTCGCCTAAACACTGGGCATCTGCTGCTGCCTGCAACGTGCCGACAGTCGACGCCCTTTTTTTCCTTGCAGAGCATGCATTCAGGCTCAGCCTTGCATTCCCTGAACATATGGCCTTCTCCTCCACATTTTCTGCAACATTTTGACCTGTCACAGTCACCGGTGCATTTCGCCGCTATGTGGCCGAATTCCAGGCATCTAAAACAGCGCTTAAGGGATACCTGCTCCCTGAGTCGGCAAACGACCCAACCTATTTTTACTTTCCCAGCCGCCAGCAGTTTGAACGCTGCTTCAGTTGGTAAGCTTATAGTTGCCGTTTGCGTGCCTCCGTATGCCTTCCTCAGTCCCCTGATTGCGGAATCTTGCAAGCCAAGTGGTCCGAACTGCTTTTCTAGGGCGTCACGGATATCCTCCTTGGTCGTGATTTCGTCAATGTCCTTGCATTCGATGACAAGCTCCTGCTTTCTGGCCCGTACTTGAGCTTCTTCTCCTAAGGACTTCTCCACCTTGCCGAGGAAATTTTCTACCGTTTTGCCCGGAGACTTCTTCAGCTCCAGCATCAAGTCTCCTTTCTGGGAGCGTCTGATTCGGCTGACGTTTTCTCCAAGGTCCATCAGCTCAGGATCGGTTTTGACCTTCCTAAGGATATCGGCGTAAGTCATATCCCCTTTTTTGGAGATGATGATTAATTCGGGCCGTAATCTTCTTTTCTGCGTCGTGTTTTTCCTTCCACCAACCTTGGTCCATGCTTCCTTGGTCCCTTTTTGAGGCTTTGCCTCCCTTGGGTCAATTGGAGCCGGCGCCGCAGTTTCCACGATGTTGGTAGCTTTGTTTCCCTTGCCTTTTGCCGGTGAGAGGCCTTTTTGCCTTTTCGCGTCCTGTGAGCATCCGAAAGAATCGTTCGCGCACTCTCTACTCCTTTTTTCAAGTTTACCGCCCTTTGGATGTTGAGGGGGTGTCACTTGTGTTGCCTGGGTGACGCTTGATTTCTTCGAGGCGTTTTTTTCTTCCTTGGCACCATTGTATAATACCCGAATGGTACGCACCATGTTTTTGATGGCCTGGTGCACGTTGTGTTTGTCCTTAATAAATTCAGACAACTCTACTATTTTGCCTCCGAGTAGGGCAAACGATGATTCGTCCGGACTCTGACATAGCTCCTCCGCTTGGTTTTCGCATTGGGCGCTTACGTACTTATTAGCCTTTCGAATGCTTCCCAGATTTCCTTCCTTCATCAAGGTTGATTTCGGAGGAGATCGCGCTATCGTCGAGCTTCTCTTAAATGGATCAACCACTAAGTCCTGCGACATATTTCGACCAGGTGTAGTTACCCCGCTATGGGCTAATACCTGACCAGTTTGTGCCCCATCTTTTCTTGGGTTTTGAACAGGCGTTCTCGGGAGTGATGTACTCCTTTTAAATGCCTCTTTCTCCAGGCTACTTGTAGTATTTGATGCAACGGTGGCCAAGTAATCCACCACCGAGGCGCTGCAGTCGAGGGATATCGACGGCCGGGAGCCTGCTTGCCCACTCCCAAGAGCCGCCGGTACTGGGTTTCCGAAGCCCTGCACCGTAACTTTATTCTCCTTCTGTTCCTCCATGTTTGGTTTTATTTCTGGGTATCCTTCCCATAGCCAATTTTTATCCACGGGCGGGCGTTTACTTACCACCTACCCGGCCTGCGCATAAGCATGCCCATACACGCACACCTGCAAATGCGTATATGTGCATATTCCTACGCATCCGCCGAGCATTCCCTTATCCGTACGAAGGGACGCGCCTGATGGGAGATTTGGCAACTCCGCACAGGAGACGGTGTCTGTCTGTCCGTCTGTCTGTCTGTCTGTCTGTCTGTCTGTTTGTCTGTCACACCCGATTTATTCGGAAATGACTGGACCGATTGTCACGAAAATTGGTGAGAGTATGTAATCTGGTGATCCCTTTACATGCAGTAAGTGGTGCCATCTTGTGTTAAGTTTAAGGGGGGGCTCCCCATACATGTGAATGGAGGGTGCAAATTTTTTTTCACAGAATGTAGCCATGTAGGGTATCAAATGAAAGGTCTCAATTAGTACTTTTCGAATCTGGTTCAATATTTGATATTAGATGAAACATGGGGGAGTGAGGGTTCAAAATATGACTCACAAAAAGTGTAACAGGTCTCGTTCTCAGAACCTATCCAACCGAAAAATCTGAAAAAAATCACAGTGGTGCATCTCTACGAAATCTAGGCCTCAAAATATATCCGGTTCCGATATCTGCACAAATAAAGTTAATAATAGTATATTTCCACATTTTAGAAATTTACCCGGCACCCCCCTTATGTTCATCCCAGAAGTACAAAATTTGGCATGCATATAATGAAGAATATGGTGCACAACTCGGTCAAGTTTGAAGAAAATCCAACTATTATTAACAAAGTTATAGGGGGTGAAACTTTACAATTTGTTGTGAATTTCGTGCACTCTACAACCTGCATGACGTCATCATCACATATCAATTCGTCAATACCACAACGAAATGAGTTCTTATGAATTGGGTCGCAGAGAATTATTTTGTTTTAGTTTTTTAGTTATTTGTCAGCCAGACATGTGTGTATGTAGGTATATAATAGATGCGTGCTAATGAACTTTGCGGGTAGTGCCTAATTCAAATAGATATAAGAAGTAAATCGGAAATATGGGTACGATCAATTTATATACGTGCATATATGTTATGTGTACAGTATTCGGTAATAGGCAGTTTGTTTGTTTAGGGTGAGCGTGATATCTATGGCTGTAATATGTACGTATGTCTCGTAGTTTGGAAAAATATGAAGGATTATGTTGGATTTGTAGCTATATACGTTGAAGTTTCTCACATAAGATGAACACAAAACCTTTATACCCGAAGCGCGAGCTTCCGGTATTCCGACTTGTTTAATAAATTGCTACATCAGTTGTACTTTATCTTTCGTGTGAAACGCCTCATATTTGAATGGAAGCCCATCTCTGAATAAGGAATACGCGGCAGGGTTTGTACTTTCAAATACTGTTTTTGAAATAAAATATTCCTATTAAGAAATTATCCTCATGGCCTGGAAACTAAGAATAATTACCATTATTGAAGTTATAACTTTGAAGAAGCTTTGAAAAATCTTCAAATATCCTTTGGTACTTTTTGCTTATTTTAGTTGCTTCATGTATACCCTTTAATTTGCCATGTAGTTTGCTTTTGAATGCAACTTTCGTGGTTGTACCATTTGATAGGCAATGGTATCTTTGCCTAGAACATCTGACGGAGCTGTTTTCAACGGAGGAAGAACAACAGAATAACCGTTTATTGAAAATTATATTCGATATTGAATGTATATGAGTCAACGGAAGAATTGCAAAGGATAATCAGCAACGTGAGTTGATTATTTTACCTCAAGTTTAATAAAAACTTGGACAAAGTTCATAAAGTCGCTTTTCGGCCCCGAAGATGTCCACAGACGCGATCCCTACAAGCAATATAACGAAGATTTCAGACTTCATTTAGTTTCGCTAACTGAAAGTACGAGTGCTGCAGATACGCCCGCTAAATTTTCTTAGTGATCAGCAGTTTTCTTTGAATTCTCACCAGGCACGAGTTTAAATCTTTGAGGTCTGTAATCAGCGGTTCACGTAAATACTACTTTCCTAGCTTAAGGAAAAATTTGGAAAAAAATGCTTTGTTACAATGTCTTCAAGCAGTCCAATGAATTACATCTTCTGTGAGGGAAAAGTTACAAGCGTTTCCCAGCCGTGGTAGTTAATTGCGTAACATTGATCCTTAAAATTAACTCCAGATGGCAAAAGCAATACAAACAAACCAGAAACTTGATCGTTTCGATTTTTACCACATTTTCTATACATTTGATGCACTGTGCGCCGCCAAAAAACATACTTATGTAATTTGCAGGTGTTACTTAAGGGAAAACACTCCGACAATATACATGGAATTGCACGCCAGTAGCTGCGGATAAATAGCATATTAATAAATGATAATCTGTTTAGGTTTTCGACTACATAACGGCAATTAAGTACTTTATTGAATTATTATATATTTTAGGTAGAAAAACCTAGAAATAAAATGATCATCTTAAAATAAATATTTAAAAATATCTTACTTTTCAGTATTGTGATGTTCGGATGAGATTTGGGAAATTGGAAACAGAATTAACAGAATAGTGGAATGATAAACCATGCTATGTGGTAGGGAAATGGAAAATGCTGCGTATATGTAATCATGGATTCATCAATCAGTTCGGCATAAACAAATAAAAGAATAAAAAAATGTCCATGCCACGAAACCGCGGGCATTATAGGGCAGTTAGACTTTTGAGTTCCGTGTGAGCAAAAGCAGCCGAGCGCTACCAAAGACGCAGCTACTACAAAGGTTAACGGTTTATTCTATAAAAAATACGTCTTTTTAAAGCTTCTTATTCTCAGCCCTCATTTTAAGGCCTACAATCATAAAGAACTTATTCTTTTAGTCTGCTTAAAACTCTTGTAATAGAAGCCAGTAATGATTCTTCCTTCCAATGAAAGTCCTCTTCAATCCCTAAGGAAAAAGGAGAAAAAATTGTGTAGCGAAAAAAACACATCCAAAGATTACGATACTCTTTAAAGAAGCAAATGATATAAACCCGGCATTGTTTGAAAACTTGAAAGAAAAGTACGTAAGCGATATAAAAAGAAGTTATTACGTCTACCCCAAATATTTTTTGCAAAGGGTCCTTTATTTCCTTCTTCCGCTTCAAATGTTCGAAATCCTCAGTGCGCGTTAACTCCCCAGGAATTTATAACGCCTACAAAGAACTTTTTGAAAGTATGTATCATATATATCATCTTCACACGTAACGCGCAGAGTAAATGGCAGTGCTATGTAGAGATGTTCATATATATATACAGTTGTGTGTAGGTTCTTATTTCAAATACCTTTTCAAACTTAGTCGTCCTTAATCCGCAGGCTTTTTCTTTAAGTTTTCCTTCTTTTCATTCTCTTAATTAGCGCCCGCATTGTTTCCGTTTTTTCGGAAAAGTAAAAGATGACTGTTTATCTTCTAATCACGTACTTTTATATGGATATAAAGTTACTGTGTGTATATGCTTTCATGTACTTTTCACAATAAACGCGAGAAATTTTCGTACAGAAAATTTAAATTGCTTCAAAAAGATGGTTTCGAGCTAATTTAGATTTTTTTATTATTAAAAATGTAATAAGTAAAAATGTCTTTTTAGCTACCAGTAAAATAATTACGGTGGATAGACTTCATTTGCTTTTGGTTGAGCATTCTTTTCCTATCTTACCCAATTCAGCTGTATATTTATCGTCATCTTTACCAAGAAGCTTTAAAATAAGTAAAAATACATTGAATACCAAATCAGCCTTGTTAACCAGAACACACTCGTATAGTAGATAATAACTACCTCAAAAGATTCTTATTATTCTAATAGAGAATACAAAACTTCCAAGCATAGTTCATGTTCTGGAGCCGTAATCCTTTCCAGGAGCCCATTCACACTGTTTTATCTTATTGACTATCCGCTTTCTGGAATTGAACAAATATTTTGTTGCTCGAAGCAATGCCACATGCACGGGGTTGGAAGAAGGCGTTATAATAATAATAATACGTACAGCAACCAGTATTGCCCTGGAGAGTTACAAAATTCCCTATTTTCCGAACTTATAAGGAAACTTTCTGAAGGGGTTGGTCACATCAAATATAGTTTCACCTAGATGTTGGTGATAAGTTTCTATCCTGTCACCAACTAGATACTAGGCCCACTCAATGTTTCCCACAGGGACATGGCTAATGGAAGAATAACCTTATCAGGGGGATTGGATAATCTGTATTATTGATGCCTTACTGAATGGTAAAGATAGTACGATTTATCGAAATATACTCCGTCTTTGTTAAAGAGAAGATAAGGGATGTTCTAACTGATGGAAGTACCTCTTACTCGATTTTTTACTTCAGTCACTCATCAATTGTTATTAATTGCTAAATGTACTATGAATGTGGAATTTTTGGTCTTAAGAAAAGTGTTCCACTTGAACATATTGTGATGAAAATCACTTTGGAAAAATCTGTGTGATGCCAGTTCGTATTCGCAGTAACGACAATTAGCGGGGACACACAAATTGTAAAATAAAGGACTGAATATTTATAACAGATAAATCGGATGCCAGTAAGGAGTTTCATTTCTAAGTAGTAAAGCAGTTTTCTAGCGAAGTATCCGTATACCGTACTGGAATATTCAGTAAGGTATAAAAGAACCTAAGGTCCGCCCTAGAAATTAGTCAAGTTTTAGAAATAGAGCAATAGGTGGAAAATCTAGTGAAATGTTACACGCCTGGAATATAATTAATTAATTGCAAAGAAAAGCGTTATAAAGTTATGACCGGGTTCAGTGATTCAGATCCATCGCGATTCATGCAGATTTGTAAGGATTATGATTATGAAAGTTTGGAGGCTCGGGTAAAATAAATTTTTTGGGTATCAGAGTTTTACAAATTGATAACCAGTCCAAGTACGAAAGCGTTGGTATCCAAGTAAACAAGTGCTTTTGTAGCATATTGGTGGGAAAAATTTAAAATCTCTATACATATATAAAAAGAAGAAGACCGAGTAATACTTCCTGATGATGCGAAATAAACAAGTTGGGAAACCGGAAGCTATGTATGAAACGTTTTATGTATTTCTTTTATAAACAGCAAACATTGCAGCAAAAGGGGTGTTTCCTGCCAATTACTAAAAAATTATAGTAATGTACTGTTATTAACTTTATTTGAACAGGTATCGATATGGAGGGTATTTTGGTGCCTAGGCACCATATAATGGCAGCCTCTTGACTTTTTTCAGATTTTTCGGTTAAATAGTTTCTGAGAATGGGTCCGTGAAAGAAGTGATCACTTTCAACCCCCGCACTCCTCATCTTTCCAACAAATTTCAAAATTAAGACCGGCTACTAACTGAGACCTTCAATTTGATACCCCACATGACCATATTTGATGACAAAAAAAAATACACCCCCTTTTGCATGTATGGGGACCTCCTCCCTTAAATTCGACGTAAAAGGATGTAACTCACTATATGTGTGAGTGTTCACAGTTTCCATCTTTCTACCAAATTTGGTGTCAATCGCTACAACCGTCTCTGAGAAAAATAGGTGTGACGGACAGACAGACAGTAAACAGATTTTACACAAAACCTTAAAAACAGTATAGCGAGAAAAAAATAAGCTCGCTGAAGAATTGTGTCGCTTTAAATAGTGCTAGTTTGATAAAGGTAAGATTCAATTTTAAACCTATTTATAGAAAGAAAAGCGGATGGTTTCCTCTCCCCAGCCTTGTAGCGACTACCTACCTTAACAAGCGATGGCATCTCAAAGAGGGGGGGGGGGAGGTGTTTGGCCGTCATCATGGAATATCACGATTTTTTAACATCACTTAGGAATGAGAAGGAGGAAGCTCCCTTCGACTTCCTTACTCGCTTCTTCTTTCATGGGAGTACACCTCGATGTTGGCCTTTCGAAGTCTTCTATCTTCTGTTCTGCAATATCGAAAGCCGAATAGCGTGTAAGTTCCGCTTCCCCTGAATCCTCCTATATGCTTCAGGGTTTCCCTGGTGGTTGTGCAGCTGAAAATTCTTTGCATTGCACCTTTTAGATTTTAATAAGAATGGCGGCCTCTGGTTTGCCATACAATAGGTAAAATTCAGTGTTGTCTTATTTGCCATTCACCCTCACTGAACCTACGATTTGACGTCCGAAACCATTGTTTTAATTGATTTTGCGACACGGTTCCGCGTGCACGTCCAAGGTGGAATCAGAACTTTAAATATTTGAACTTCGTTTTCGTATGTAGATTTTTAATTTTTCGAATTGGCAGTTTAAGGTAAAATATTTTGTTAGCAAGTATGATCCCCATGTTTTGTTCGTTTATTTCATAGTTGTTTTTTATGAGAGTTTTGCTATATTTTCGCCAGTACACAAAATTGTCGACTTGGTGAAAATTCTAATCGCTTAGTGTTGCAATTTGTCTGATTTGTGTCTTTCTTCTAGTTTGTGTCATGATTTTTATCTTCACTTCGTTTATATTCGGAACCTTCTATGCTTCTTCATACAGGCTCTTATCCGCGCACTCTTTCGATCATGCCCTGATATATTATTCGTAGAAAGATGGTTTATATAGTAGCATGCTATTTAGATCTATTGATATCTTACGGATTATATACTCAGAGCGAAGTTAAATAATGCTCGGGCTAGTCCATCGCTATGCTTTCATTTGAAGTCTGTGCCAAAACATTTTAGGTTTATTATCTCATTAGTCGATCAATTTCCCCGTTAAAATCCTTCCTGATATTCGCTATCAGCACTTCTTCAGCAAGTTTGAGCCTCTTATCAATTCAATTATTTTTGACAGCAATATGTAAGATGTGTACAAAAATCTTCCAAATCTATCTTTCAAATATTTTCGCAGCAGAGATTGCCACCTCCGGCATATAAACAGGGAAAATGATAGGAAAATTATCATATCCAATAGTGTTTAGGAGCTCCTGAAGTCTGGCCACCATCGCCATACTTCTTGTCTTTAGTAACTCGGCAGGATTTCCATCCACCACCCGGATTTTGTCGTTTATCAGTGTGTTTGGTGCATCCTTGACTATTCTGAGACAGGTCCCTATGCGGCTTGTTCTTCCTTAATGTGGGCAGATTGTAGTTCCCCAACATGCTTATTGGCCCCATGTCTTCAATAAGTTTCTTCATTGCGTTGCTATAAAATATGATTCTGGGCTGGAATCCTGCTGTTATTCTTTTCGTATTATTAAAGTTATCGTTCAGTCGGCAAATCTCGCTATTTATATGATTTTCTTTCTTCTACTTGCAGATTTTGTCTGCAGTAGGTAATAATTCCATGTATTTGGGTTGTGCGGATCTTGTGGGTCCTTATAATATTGTTGACTCTTTGTCAAAGCTTTCATACTTTTCGCCCAGATGTATCCGATGGTTTTTTCTACACCTGTAGTGATTGCGTCCTTCACCAGACCACACTTTGCATCAATGTTATAGGCATACTGGTGTCTGCAAGATTTGTTCTGCTTTGCATTTTGCAGTATCGAATCTGGTTGATGGAGTGACCTTGCTACTCCCATTATTTCTTAGGAGTCATCAATATTTTACTCTGGCGGGATAGTGATCGGTACAGTAATTTTTTCTTTGGTATGGGCGTGGATGCAGGTTGTTTCCCAACTAAGACGAGATCGATCTTATTGAAGGTCACCCCACTTGGAGAGGTCCATGGTCTTTTCTCGATCTCACGATGAGAATAGCAAGTCGATGAAATTGTCATGCTTGTGTTGCAAATGCTATGTCTTTGCTTTCATTCTCACCAGTGTTATCGTTGAGAGTATAATCCCCAGTATTTCCAGGGTGGGCTATTGCGGCTATTACCTTTAGTTCATTTTATGGAAGTGAATCAAATACCGACTGAAGGCGACTATAAAGCTCATCTTTTTCTGAGTGGCCTTGTCTTGGGTTGATGTATTTATTAGCCGAACGTTGAGAAATTGGAAAGTGCTGCACTTCTTTCGTTGATTGCTTGGATGTTGCAGTAGCGGGAAAAATTCTAATCGGCAACAAAAGTGTATTACATTCTCGCGTTGCGTTTCAGACTTTTTTCTGCTCTTGATAATAATGTGCGCTTAGTAGTCAAATAATAATTTCGTTTCCTGCGCCGCCAAGACGTCTATCTTGTACTTTTCGACCTGGTTAATGAGTGCCTTAAGATTGCAAGTTTTGAGCAAGTCGCTTGCCTAAAAAGAAATTCAAGACAATTCATAACTTGGGAAATGAAGATCTATTCTAACATGACTATCAGTCAAATCCAGTTGGGAAAACCAATGGGTGCCATGCTAGTTGGGAAAACTAGCATCATTATTCCTCTAGACATAATTGCAGCTATTATTCACACATTGTAGAGTACTATATTTACGCTATATTTTCCTCTTCGAGGGCATTTACATCTATGTACTCACCAGGTTGACTGCGTTAGCTATTCCATTTCTCCTAGTCTCCACATATTATAGCGCCTCTTTCGTCGCTCTTTTACCTCTTCCGTCGAATGTGTATGCTACACTCTCTTTATTTACGACACTGCTCCGAAACATCCCGGTACTTTCAGTGGAGAACAGGGATTTACTAATCAACTTATGCCACGTTACAACTATTACCTGACAGTATTAATGACATATTTCTGTTCGCATATCTGTCTGTTACGTGATGGGATTTGAGAAAATGTCATACCTATTGATATGGGGTCTGAGGGGGAAGTTGGAGCAATATACTTCACGCATGTAGTGATGGATATCGCATGGCATTAACTGGAGAGGAGAGGGTCTCTTATAAGTAATACGGGTACTACATTTTTCCTTAATGTGGCTATTTTGGGGTATATGTCTCTGTAGCCGATTTATCTTTTCAAATAAAAGCTTATTTTTGAATCTTGTTTTCTTATAGATCATCACATAGCACAAAATTCTGGAAAGTTTGGTGGAAATCCCATTATTTCTGCCAAAGTTGAGGCAGTCTCTTTGCTATCAATTAACTTTAACTCAAAATATCATACAAAAACAAAAAAATTCAAGGTATCCAAATCAATAATAAAGTAATTATGTAATCATATTGCACTGAAATTAATAGTCCAATATAATGAATGTATGCATATTGTGAGCGACATATAAATAGAAGGGTTGAGCAACTCAAGCTATTGTCAGAAATTTCAAATTTCTTCTATGTATAAATAGTACCTCTGTGTGGGAGTCAGTAACAATCATTTCGTTGATTAATGTCACTATTGCCTTGAACTTTCAATCTAGTAAAGTCCTCCTTACTGCTACGCTCTGTTTTCCTGCTTCCTCGAGCTTTTCTTACTTGATCCATCTTGGAAAATTATTTCTTTCTCATAGAGTTCAACGGGAAATGATTGTTTCTCAAATTCAGCACCCCTGCCATAATATTATATTAATCTTCAGAAAATTTTCCACTCTCTGCTCTCGCGTCAAAACGCTAACGGTACAACGTAGCAAGCTCTGGAATAACCAGAACATAACATAGATTCGTTCAATCTGAATTTGTATCTATAACTTCAGTAACTACCATTTCCCGTTTGGAATTGTGTCAGGTGTTAGCTCGTTTCACCATGTATCCACGCCTCAATTCGGTGTATGGGTCTAACTATTCTGTTGCAAATTATCCCACAATTAATGTACCAACTGATGTGCCAAGTTGGCCTTCCTTTTATTACTCTCATAAGTTAGTTCTCTTTTCCACACCGGTGCTGCATATATAAGACTCAACCCGGCCATAGTGGCAATTTGAGACTGTATCTTACATCTGCGATATCGGAACAATTCATCATGCATCACGGTCTAGGAGAGAGGACCCAGCTTCAAAGCTGTAAAATCGCTGCCATGACGAATTACATCAGAGTCCCTTTCAAAGAGGTTAATTTTGATGATTCTATTGAAATAGTGAGCCGCATCCATATAAGCTACCTTGCTACCATTATGGGGGTTATAATGGTGGATCATCTGGTTATTTAATGGGTCCGTAACAAAACTGGCTTCGGTCTTTCAATGAGCGGGAGAAATTCCTTCCGTAATGGTTGCCTCTAATAACCTAATAAACCTGTTGGGCTTCCACGCTGAGTTTAAAGGTTTATTGGAAATGATGGTTATGGATGAGACATCTTTCGCCCTTCTTAATTTTTTATGGTGCGTTTTTCGCTGGAGCAAAGGTATCCTCACTATATTGAAAAGAAAATGCAGAGAAATCAAATGTTCACTGACTCTCCCCGCAGCAACAACATGCGTTATTTTCCGATATTCTAATATATAATATATCCTGCCCTTCTAACATATATGCCAAAGCTGTCCTCAAATATTCTCAAAGATCAACTCGACATTCCACACCGCACCATCTTTAAAACGTCTGCCACGTGACCCATTTTCAACAAGAATCAGTGTTCCGTCTAGGCCTGTCGTAGTTAGGATTTAAGACATCCAGCTTTTGCGCCGAGGTCCCCCAATTTGACATCCCCCCACCTGAGGCTATATCTGAAACGTTGTCTTTTGCCACCATAGAAGTTGCCCTTATAGAATTTCCTGGCAAGATCATCCTCAGTCACATGGATTGAGTGTCCCGCACATTAGCCTATTGAGCCATAAATATCATCTTTATATAGGCTTTATAAAAGTAACAATTTATTTTTTATATACTTCGGTTGACTAGCTTCTGAGAATGGGTCGTTTAAATAAGTGACCACTTTCCAACCCCGTTGTTGTGGCGTTGACATCCCCTTTTCGCATTTACGCATTCTTTGTGATATTCGTTGATTTCATCATTGCACCAGGAATTTGGCCTTCGGTTCAAGGATCCCGTTCGCCGCTGCCTGCACGTCACAAGCTAACTACATTCGCACCAGAATCTGTGCAGCCATATCCATTAGATTCTTCGAAAAATTTGTACCTTGTAGCAACATCTCCGGGAATGTTTCTTCAGGGAGCTTTTTAGAAGTCTCTCCTATGAAGTTCGTCGTTGCTTTGGTCTAATGATGCGTCCCATTTGAAAGACAATCGAATGGCCCATTCGTGGCGTGTAATGCTCGCTAACGTGCCAGTGGAGATCCTTAGCTAAGAAATCACCGACGAATGTTTCGTCTATTATACAATTCCTGCTTTGAAATGTTTTTGATCCTGCAGTGTTTGCCAAAAAGATATTCAAGTGCCAGAAAGCTTCAATAAGTATGGACCCTCTTGGGTTTGCTTCGCGGCTACCCCATTCTTCAGCCTAGGCATTGAAATCACCAGCTATAATTTGTCTGCCTATTTGTCTGTCATACGCACTTTTCTCGGAAACGGTTATAACGATTGACATTAGGTGGGGGCTGTGAACGTTCACGCATACAGTGAATTACTTCACTCTATGTCGAATTTAGAGGGGGTCTCAATATATGCAAAACGGAGTGTACACTTTTTTCACCAAATATAATCATGTGAGGTATCAAATGAATGGTCTCGGTTAGTACTTTCCGAAGTCGGTTTTGACATTTGTTGGAAAGGAGGGAGTGCCGGGGGTTGGAAGTGATGATTTGTGTGTTCCATTCTCAGAAACTACCCAACTGAAAAATCTGAATAAAACCCTTCATACCGATTTATTTTCAAATAAAGTTAATAACTTTTCAGTTTTGACTGCAAAATCCCCTTAAGTTCATTCTAGGATCACGGAATGCAACATTGTAGAGAGAGCATCATCCCACCAATTTTGGTGGAAATTGCATTATTACTAACAAAGTTAGAGTAGGTCAAATTTGTCGCTTTTGTGGAAATTCATAACTGAGTTGCTGAGAAAAGGCCCTGATTTATGAAGGGATCACACAGCCTTTTTTTTGCTCTAACATGGGACATATAATAGGATAGCATCGACTGAATATTTTTTGAAACAACGCCTACATCTAATTTGTATTTTTTATTTAAAAGGCATCTCCAAATTTTTCCTACGTACTGTTTTTGTTATGTTGTGAAAACCTTTTTTGGATTGCCTTATAGCATCCATTCATATCAACCACTTCTAAGAACGTGGGAAAACTGGAAAACAAAGACTTCACATTTATTCTTTGCCGACTGAACCTCGAACATGTTTCCTCACCGACTTCCCAGGGCTGTGTATGCACTTCACAATTGCGGCTGCCTTTTGTACATATCACAGACTAGGTTTCATCTCATTCGAATTTTCACTCGGAAAGAAAAGGCAGAAAGAAGGAACTTTTTTATACAGTTTGAAATGTTAAACGCAACCCTATAAAGTAAACGACAAAGATGTTCACCTATGTGTACGAGTATCCTCGTTCTCTCAACGTTAGACTTCTAACAGCGAACATACCACCCGGAAAGTAGCGTACTCGCTACACGTAAATAACAGCAAAGCTTTACTATACGACAAACATTTTATACCTGCGGTAATGTGGCCATTGTGACACCCTCTGTTGGAGGAACTTTAAATGGGGGCACACAATTTTTCACAGAATGTAAACTGGTCAAAATAAAGGTGGTAAGACGAACGAGGGCGAAAAAACACGCCGCTGTGAGAGCGACTATTGCGCCAGCAACAACAAAGGCAGTGGCAAGAAGGAGTTTTACAACCGGCACACAACGAAACGAACGGACAAACTTTCTCTTTGCTATCAACGAAAGTAGAAAAATATTCTCATAAATCCTTTACCAAACACTAGCAGTTCTACCGTCAACATTTCTAATAGTTTCTTTGAACATTACTTTTTAACCAGCTCTTCGACTATTGCAGAGCAATTTTAAATTTTCTGCGAAAACAACTTTTTTAATCTGTTCAGTGGAGTTGTACCTGTTCGAATAAACGGAAGCACACACACAGTGAGTTGTGGGATTTTTAATGCAAGATAAGCAAGGACGAGATGAATGCGTTTCAGATGTGACTGGAGTGCAACGGGAATAAATGAAGATATAAAAGGTTCGAGGTGCTACCATCAAATTATCGCACCTGCCCATGTAACATAGGCAAGTCAACTACATGAGCACATGCAACTAAAAGGATGCTTCAGGTCGCTGGAGTATGATCACTTAGCTAGAGAATGTAAAAGTGTAAATGGCAGGTCACATTTACATTTTCTGGCATTTTGTTGAATAGGGACATTTCGCAAAAGGGTGTTGTAAAGACCAAAGAAGCTTCTTCTGTACCAGGGCAAATCAAGGCGATTTTTGGCATGTATCTGACAATGGTTGATATCTTATCATAAATGCAAGTGATAGTCATCTAGCTGAGCTCAAACATTGTGTGATAACACAGAATTTGCTTCCTAAAGTATCTACAAAGTATCTACGAGATGATAGTGCACCGGTATTGTGTGAGCAATATAAAATCTGACGCAGAAATATTTGGATTGCAGATAAATCTGTCAGGATTGCAATGTAGAT